>NC_142867.1:213877500-214502500 GCF_051225735.1 Oryctolagus cuniculus | reverse complement strand
AGACTCACAGATGCTATGTATTTTCCCCAAGGATGCACAAAAGATGTTGGGAACTTTAATCTTGATCTCAGCATTCTCTTGCAAGCCTTAAATGTCATTTTATATTTTCTTCATTATCAAGCCTATGCCCGATGGTGTGTGGCCATAAAACCCCTACTCCTTGTCTCTCTAGTTCTTGAGCTGCACTGACCTTGGAAAGCATCAATCGTGAATTATTTGAACCATCTGTCCTTGCTCCCCCTAAGTTCCTATAGCACTGCTGGAACAGCTGTTCAGGTCAGGGCCACTGCAAAGCTGTAGTCCCCAGCCCAGGTCCCCTTCTTATCCCTCCCCAGTCACTCTCCCCCAGTGACCTCAAGTCCTAGTTCACTTAGAAGTTGCCTACTTGATCTTTGGGAATGAGAAAGAGAAGGGAAAAATCTTGATGTTTCTGCTCTTTCTGTTCTTTAGGCCAATTATATTTAAAACAGCTGTGTTTCCCTAAACATGCTGTGAGTAAGTCTTTCAATGCACGTCAATCTAAAACACTCATCCAGGACTCGGTGTCCTGGATTTTGGTGACAGCTGTGCCCGCACTGACTTAGTCATATGTCCAGTCCGTGGATCCCATCCATACACATATGACTGAAAAGAGAAGGTTACTCAACTATATCTAAAGATAAATCACTTAGTCTGTAAAATGTCTAGGTATGGCAGAAATGGGGATAATTTTGAAAGCAGGGTTTTGGCAGAGTCATTTGTGCAAATCCAATGTTGTTTATATGAACTCTTACACGCCTGCACAATTTAATGCTACACCACATACTTCATCCTCCCTGATACAGCATTAAGTGTTATTGAAGTGTATGGTTCTGGCAACTATTCAACAAAACATTCACTACTTTCATACATAACAATATGTAATATTCTCCCACTTGGTGTTAAGAAATTGAACTCATTTTCAAAAGAATCACTAGTTAAAATGATTGAGAAAGAGTATGACCCCCCCCCTTATCTTTGAAACATCAGGAATCTCAAACTAAAACAACAAACTATTAATTCTTCAAAGTTAAGAATTACTTTTATTGAGGAAAGATAGGCAGATTTGGAAAGAACTCCCTTAATACTCTTGCACTATTTTAAATGTGTCGTTTCTTTGGTCATATGTACCTGGGTAGTTTCCTTGATTTTTTCATGATAAAGGATTTGGGAAAAAAATGTGCCATCTATAAAACTCCTTTTCTTATTACATATTGCCAAAAATAGAGAAAATAACTGTAATAGTTTGGGAAGACATTTTTGTTGCTTTCATTAGTATTAAAATATTAACATGTGTTTGATATTCTTCCCTACCAATATTTCCCACACACTTTAATCTTTGGAATTTTTAGATTGTGTTTTCATGAAATTATTTATACTTGGGACTAGCGTGAGTAGTAAAAGGATGTTTGTTGTCCTAGGGATGGTGTTTTGGGGGAAGGTTGCTGCTAAGCCTATCCTCATTTAGATTTTATAATAAACAGTGTTGATAAAGAAAAATATTGTTCTAATTTTTTATTTTAAAAATTCAAGCATAGCAGTAAATATAGTATAAGAAACAAAAATGGATTGATGATCTGATTTCTTTACTTAAAAACCAGTATGTTTGCCTTTACTACTTCTCTGCCACTCTACTTAGAAGTTTTCAAAAAACAGATAATGTGCATCTGAATTAAGGGCTTTATCTGTATATTTTGGAAACGGAAAATCACATCTTTCTAGTGTGAACATTAGAAGTCATTCCTGTAGGGAGGTTTTAGGTTTGTGTGTGTGTGTGTACCAAATGCTGATTTGGATTATCAAAATCAATTGCCCTGCTCCTTATAAGAGTGAGTTTCATAAATCTTCATATTTTGCCATATCACTTTCATGTAACTACACAGTTCAGAATAACACAAGCAAGACTTTTGACAACCGATAAGTCTAAACATCTAAGTGCTGCCTTGCCGGACATCCGTTGTATGATCAGGAAGTATTAAAATCTTCTGAAGTCAATATGAATATCTTTCTGGCTATTATTAGCCATTTGAAAATGTCTAGATTCCCTTTTATCTAAACACACCTTAGAGTATGGTTGGCAATTAAACATTCAAATACATGTGGATATGCCAGTCCATTCAAGGCAGATGGAAAAATGAGAAGGAACAAATTTAAAAAAAACCTATGAAATCAAAAGTTTCGAAAGGAGGAAAGCTATGTATTATCTGCATGTGAACCTTGACCTTGTGGTTTCAGAAATTTTTGGGAACCACAAGATCTAAAGACACATTTGTTATCTAGATACAGATACTACCTTCACTTACCTCCATAATACAAACTTTTTCTGCACTTTGATAAAGTAATATAAAGAGCAAATCATTAATATGCATTCTCAAACACAGAACTCTAGTGTAAGAATTGAATTTAAAGCTCTTTAACTGATATCATTCAATCTGCTTTTTCATGTCTTTTAAAAAAAATTTCGGCAAAGCCTTTGGTTACCTTGCAAATCAAGTATTTTCCTGTCTTTCTGACTTGTAACACACTAGTCTCTGTTTCATAATACACTGGCCAGAAACCATATCACTGTGGACATTCTTGCTACTGCAACAGGTGTTTGTCAGTTTCTTAAGTTGCTTTCCTTTCCCCCTGAGGTGGTGTTATTTCCGGTACATTCCAGAGGCTCTGAAAAAAACTTCTGCACTCTCTTAGCAAGCCAAATCATGACTCCAGCCTCAAAGTTATTGAGAGTGCATTGTCTTTAGTTGTTAAATATATATGGGAAAATGGTGTGTGTCCTTTCATATTTCTGATCTTCAGCAACTAAAATATTAAGAGTTTGGTGAAACAGAAAGTGGAAATGATTTTTGTACAGAAGCATAGTCTGGCTGACTGGGAGTGGAGTGAATTATATTCCTGGCAGGTCTGATGTGAAAGGTTTTCATCAGCCATTTAGACCACCCTGAAGTTGGACACGCACACAAGCAAAACAGACTCTGATAACTTGCAGTCCACCTGCTAATGTTTCCCTGAGAAGTAAGGCTACGTGTGCACTGTATGGCCAATGATTTTATTACAGAATTTAGCAGGGAAATATCAGTAGAGGGGAGACCATGCAGCAATTGCTTAAACATATAGTTAACTCACTCTGCCTACATTCCAGGCCCCTTCATCAAGTCAAACCCGAGCACACCATGCAATGAATGAGCTGTGATGGGAGCACACACACACTTTAGAACTGGGACAACGCAACAAGCACATCACTCAGACCAACCTTTTGGAAGTTTCTCCGTCCCACTGAAGGCAACCAGAGTGAGAATATGTACCAGTGGAATGTTGACGAGCTCTCTCATGGTTGATCCAGGCTCAGGCAGGAGAACAACACAAGGAAAATACCCCCGCAGTTTACATTTTACAGCATGGTTTGTCACAATAGGGTCGTCTGCTAATGACTGTTTGTGTCAGCAGCTCCACAGGCTCTAAGTATAATCAGGAATTCTCAGACTTGGCTGTAATGATGGACGTGGCCAGCTGGTGAGTATCCACTTAGGCCAGTAATGCAAGTGGAGGGCTGGAGGAACAAGGGAAAGAAAATCTCTTTAGAATCCCTTTTAAGACAGTGACAGAAGGACAATACCAGATGTCTTTTGCAACCACTGCTGTATTATTCCCTGTAGTGGGGATTTCTTGAGTTTCTGATTCAGCCCACTGGCTCCCCGGCACTCAAACCAGAAACCTCGGTCTCTCTGATTTTGACGTTTCCCTGCTTCTCACCCCACCCTCCAAATCTAACCCATCCTAGTTCCTACAGATTTTATGAACTAAATAGTCCTCTAGTTCTTCTCCTTTTATTCAGACTACCCTCATGCTGCCCCAGCTTCCTCCCCCAGGTATTCATCTTTTCTAAGTGGTAGTCATAGCTCCTGTATTTTCTCCTCGTCTTGTGTCTTATCAGGTTGTACCCTCTTTCAGACAGCCCCTTGTACTCAGAAGCATCCAGTAGTTGCTCATCACACACACACACACACACACACACACACACACAAATCTCCTTAAAATCTCCTTAATATGGCATCGGAGGCTTTACTGAAATTTATCTGCCTTGTTAGCATTATATTTTATAATCTTCATTTTCCTCTCCTGTGTTTCTTTTTAACTATTTTTCTCTTAGGTCCTTTTTCTTTTTCTAATTGGTGATAGAAGTTTTTAATCCTCTAGATGTAATCATTTGTTGCATGTCTGTTATATATTTTGCAAATATTTTCTAAGTAAAACACGTGTACTATCTAGCTATAGTATTGGGTCAGGGTTCTTGGGGACCTCCATGCTTCACTAACAATAAATGATGTGTAAATCATTTTAATCTTGCTTTAACAGAAGTTGTATCTATCCTCTGGGATCCCTTGCTATTCAAATTTACAAATTCCTTTTTTTTTTTTTTTTTGGAATTGGATTGGCTGTTATAAGCTTGATTCACTAAATTGCAATCAAATAGTCCGAATAATAGGATTTTACTAGAAGAGATACAGACCTGATCAATTTCTTGCTCTGAAAATACCTTGTGAATGCCACATATTTTATGGGAAATTCCATCATTATCAGCATGGGCAGGGTGGCTACGTGCCATTTCCCCTAAGTAGCACTAGTAAAGCCAAGGGGTCTTGGAATCTCAGTGACTGCGGATTTGTAAGCCAAAGTCCAGCTCAGGATCAGTGCCAACCATCAATGAGAGGAAGCCCAAGGTGCATCACTCAAATGACCTCTTTATTCAAGGCTATTGGACAAACCTTAAGGACATTGTGCTAAGTAAAATAAGCCAATCACAAGTGGACAAGTATTGCTTGGTTCCACCTGTATGAGGCATGGAAAATTGTCAAACTCAGAGAATCAGAAGATAGAATGTGGCTGTTCAATGATAGGAGTTTCATTTTTGCAAAATGAAAAAGATCTAGAGCTTTGTTTTACAGCAATGTGCAACAGTTAGCATTACTGTATACCTAAAAATGATTAATGCATTAAATTTTATAGTATATGTGTTTGTTTATTGAGAGAGAGAGAGAGAAAGGGAGAACTCTTTTTATCCATTATTCACTCCCAATGCTTGCAACAGCCAGGGCTGGGCCCGACCAAAGCCAGGAGCCTGGAACTCCATCAGGGTCTCCCATGTGGTTTTAGGGACACAACTGCTTGAGCCATCATCTGATGTGTCTAAGGACTGCATTAGCAGGGAAATGAATTGGAAGTAGAGTAGCAGGGATTCGAACCAGGCACTCTGATTTGGAATGCAGGAGTCCCATGCAGCAGCTTAAACCCACCCAAGTTGTGTGTTTTTTACTCCAATTTAAAAAAGTAAATTAATCTATCATCAGCAAATAGAAGCCGTTGCAATAGCAAAGCTTTGGCACTCCACAGATCCCAGTGTGTGGCAACTGGAGACTGCCAGCCAGCTACACTCCCTGCAGCAAGTTCTTGGAACCCAGTATAAAATGACTTTGTATACTATGCTACAAACAAATACATTCCTTATGATCGTAAGATCACTCAGCCACAGAGTGTAGAGACTGGATGCCAGCCAGTTAACTGACTCCTTCTGTGGCTTGTTGAGAACGCATGGTGCTGATGGCACTTCAGTAACATATTCGAATGCCAGTTAAGATTGCTCTCCTCCCCTGGGATCTCTGCTGGCTAAGATTCCTGGGAAGTAGGCTCATTAGGCAGGTAGCTCATTTTGGACCACACTGAACTTTGACTATGACCTTGTCTAAATAAGATCGGAGTTTGTGAACTTAAGAGGCTTCCATAGCTTTGGCAGCTCATGACAAGAACCTTGGGTGATTACTGACATCATAAATAAGAGTGTCAATTTGTTAAGTCAACAACAGGAGTCACTGTGCACTTACTCCCCAGTGGAAAGAACGGGCCATCAAAGAAGGAGGTACCTTTCTGTGAAGGGGGGAGAGAACTTCCATTTTGACTACGACCCTGTCTAAATAAGACCGGAGCTGGCAAACTCAAAAGGCTTCCATAGCCTTGGCAACCCATGACAAGAGCCTAGGGTGATTACTGATGCCATAAACAAGAGTGTCAATTTGTTGAGTCAACAACAGGAGTCACTGTGCACTTACTCCCCATGTAGGATCTCTGTCCTTAATGTGTTGTACTATGTGAATTAACGGCATAACTAGCACTCAAACAGTACTTTACACTTTGTGTTTCTGTGTGGGCGCAAACTGCTGAAATCTTTAGTTAATATATACTAAATTGATCTTCTGTATATAAAGATAATTGAAAATGAATCTTGATGTGAATGGAATGGGAGAGGGATCAGGAGATGGGAGGGTTGCGGATGGGAGGGAAGATATGGGGGGGGAAAGCCACTGTAATCCAAAAGCTGTACTTTGGAAATTTATATTTATTAAATAAAATAAAGCAGGTTATCAAAAAAAGTTTTTAAAAAAGGAAAGAAGGAGGAAGAAGGGAGGGAAGAAGTAAAGTATCTTTATTAGAAACATATCTATGAAATACATAAGATCTGTTGTCTTTATATTAATAAAAAAGCAAAAAGTCAAGAATGTGACTTGGAAAAAAATATCATGTGTGTCTCAGTAGGAGTTTCATTTTAAGAGCAATGCACAGCCATAGGAGTGTAGATAGCAACTGAAGCTACAAAAGCAAATAATATAACCTAAGAGAAGAGGACAAAAGACCAAAGGTAATGCGCTGGAAGAAGTGACTGACAAGGAGTAGCCAGAGAGACAGAAAAATTAAAGCAGTGCAAATGTGTAGAGAAGGGAAGACAGCAATTCCAGAAAAAGAGAGTCCTTCCCAGGTATACATTGAGTGTGATGAGAGGGCCTGAAAAAGGGACACTGGAAGAATTTTGTTAATTTTAGCAGTCCACAAGTCATTTATGACTTTGGTAAAGGGAAGTATGAGGGAATGATGGTATATGTGTTGAGAAACCAGAGTGGTAGAGATTGAAGGATGAATATAAGATAAAGAAATGTGTCGCCCTGGGGCAAAAAAATGTCCTACGTGAAGGATCTCTATGAGTGAGACCCCAGTAGAAAGAAGGGGTAATCAAAGAAGGAGGTACCTTTCTCTGAAGGGAGGAGATAATGTCCACTTTGCTTATGGCCTTGTCTAAATACTGATGGAGTGTGTCGTCACAAAAGTTTCCCCTAGTCTTGGAAGCTCATGGCAAGAGCTTCAAGTGATCACTGATGTCATAAATAAGAGTGTTCATTGTTAAATTAACAACAGGAGTCACTGTGCACTTACTCCCCATTCAGGACCTCTGTCCTTAATGAGTTGTTCTGTGAGAATTAACTGAAAACTTGTTCTCAAACTGTGCTTTTTATGGTGTGTATGTGTGTGTGTGGGTGGGTGCAAACTGTTGAAATCTTTACTTAGTATAGATTTGGTCTCTGTATATAAAGTTAATTAAAAATGAATCAGTGAAGAATGGTATGGGAGAGGGAGTAAAGTAGGATGTGGTGGGAGGGAGTGGGGGTGGGAGGGTGGGTAAGGGGGAAAGAACCGCTATATTCCTAAAGTTGTACCTATGAAATTTGCATTCATTAAATAAAAGCTTTTAAAAAAAGAAAATGTGTTGAGAAATCAGAGTGATATAGATTGAAGAATGACTATGAGATAAAGAAGTGGGGATAAGAAGAAGTATGATTCTGTTCAGAAGACTGAGTATGAATGACATAAGAAGTATTTTTCAAAAATTTATCTTGGAGGTATGCTGTGTAGGACCCTGTGTAGAGCATGAGGTTAAAGACAAAGGAAAGAGAAGATAGTTCAAGGTTTGAGGGACAGCTGGAGCATCAGGGGTCTGGAGCATGGTATCTTGTAATAGAAGATGATAAGTAAAGCATGAGAAGAGAAATCTGTAGAGAGGATAGCAAGAGGTTTATTGAGCCCTCCCTCTACAGCGGAAGGTGAGGTTTAGAAGATTAAAGCAGTCATCAGGGAGAGTAAGAGATTTAAGAATTCAAGAGAGCACACAATGAGGTCTTGGTTAAGAGTGATGCTGATACTCAAATTCTCTCCAGCACTTTTTTTTCCTCCAGCACTTCACAGCTTCCCAATGACAGATGTTGAATTGTTAGATTTATTTGGGGGCTGAGGAGGGAAAGGGTGTTAGTGATATATTAGTCCAAGGAAGTAGCATTCCAGAAGAGACAATGAAACGTGATACTAGGATGGAAAGTGGTTTTATTGAGAATAGAGTTAGAACAGCTGAGGACACCGATGGGACAAAGAGGGTAGGAAAATGGACAAGGGGAACATGGACTGTAATGAGAATGGTTCAGAAACGTGGGTTGATTTAAAGTAGTTTAGGGCAGCACTCAGGCCTCAGAATCAGCCCTTAAGGCATTCAGATCCCACTAAAAAGCCCATGAGAATTTCTCAGGCATGGAAAGCCAAGACACTCTGGCAAAAAAAAAAAAAAAAAAAAAAAAAAAAAAAACCCTAAATGAAAGATCTCTGTGAGTGAGATCCCAGTGGAAAGAACAGGCCATCAAAGAAGGAGGTACCTTTCTCTGAAGGGAGGAGAGAACTTCCTCTTTGATTATAGCCCTGTTTAAATAAGATCGGAGTTTGTGAACTTAAGAGGCTTCCATAGCCTTGGCAGCTCATGACAAGAGCCTCAGGTGATTACTGACATCATAAATAAGAGTGTCAGTTGTTAAATCAACAACAGGAGTCCTGTGCACTTATTCCCCATGTAGGATCTCTGTCCTGAATGTGTTGTTCAATGTGAATTAACAGTAAAACTACTACTCAAACAGTACTCTATACTTTGTGTATCTGTGTGGGTGCAAACTGTTGAAATCTTTACTTAGTATATACTAAGTTGATCTTCTGTATATAAAGATAATTGAAAATTAATCTTGATGTAGAATGGGATGGGAGAGGGAGTGGGAAATGGGATGGTTTTGAGTGGGAGGGAGGTTATGGGGGAAAAAAACACTATAATCCAAAAGTTGTACTTTTGAAATTTATATTTATTAAAAAAGTTTTTAAAAAAGCAGTTTAGGGGTCAGTTTTGGGAATACAGATCTGGGGCCATCTTGGTTCAATGTAGTTAAGCTCATTTCACAGAATAGAGACCTATCTGGGGCCATTGTTACTGTTTATTAAGTGCAAAGAGGTTGTAATGGTGTGTTTGGAGAGGAGATTTCAAATAAAATGGAAAGAATCAAAAGGATTTGACAATAAAGTCAAAATGAATGCAGAATTTTCAATGGAAAGTAGAAATGAGAGAATTTAGTTATATGTTAGCAAGAACTTTCAAAAGGAAAGTTGCCTACTGAAATGGACCAGTTTGTATCCTATCTTGGGCTGATATTGAGATCCCACAAGGAAAGGGATGGCCCACTTTAATAGAATTAGGAGAACATGCAAAGGTGCCAGTTGAACAGAAACCACCAATATTAGTGTAGAATTTGTGAGCCACTAACTATTGACCTTTATCATCTCTAGGCCTGCAAACAGAAGGAACAGAAAGAGAGTTACTGGAAACCACAGGCAGGGATGATTGTATTGTAGAGAACTTCCTAAAAGGAGTTAAGACCTTTGGTTAAGGGATTCCACCAACTCCAGGGGACACCTTTGATTTCTGGCAAATTCCCACCATTGGCCATCACCAACAGTAAATTAGAGACAAGGAAACATAATTACAGAGTTGATTGAAATCAATTTCCACAGTCACAGAGCAGGGGAAGAAGGGTGGAGAGTGCATCAGGGGTCACCCTCATTGGCTTCTTTAAGGAGTCTTTCCAAAGCACAGATGACACATGGGTACTTCTGCTCTGCTCAAGACAATAATTACCTTTTAAATAATCCAGTCAAATGGCACAGTTTGACTCACCTCCCTACTTGTTTCTAAAGACTGATTATACTATACTTTTCTAGTATACTACCTCTTGGCTCATTGAAGTACATACTCAGTATTCTACTGTGTTACAGAGGCTTTGGCACACTATGGAACAAAACTATTCTCTGAGACCTTTAACCGTTGGTCATATCCCTGAATTCAACACTTCTTCCTGACTCATCCAGCCCCTCTGCCTCTGCTGTAGCCTCTCCCCCTCCCACTTCTCCCCTCCTCTCAAATAAAATGTTACATGATAATTTGATAACCTTCTGGAAAATTCTAAGATAGCTAAGGTTGGAAGACCCTGTGGTTCTCACATTTGACTTAGATTGAGGGAGGATGCCCTCACTCTGTCTGAAGATACACTGTTCGTATTAACAACCTTCTGGAGAAAGCTGCAATGCTGTTGGTATTTTTGCTGGCTTCGTGTACCTTGCTTCAAACTGCTGCCACAGGCTGTTCAGATATTCTGTGCTGCTCCAGAGGGATTTTTAAGTAATTTAAAAATGATGACAACTGCAAATGGATTAATCCTAAAAGCATATTGTAAGGGAGGCATTGTCTTCCACTGTGAATCTTTTTTAAATTCAGTATTTAAATCACACTCTATATTTGCCCAAGTTTTGGTAGAAGTCGGTTTCCTACTCTTTACAAAAGCCGATAAAAGCAAATATTTATGAGGTACTTCCTCCAAAAAGTTCATGGAGAATAGAATGAAAAGATAAATTTATTTTGGAGCAAACGTTTTGGAAATCCACACATCATTTTTTTTATAATATGCATTTCCATGGACTTTCTTAAAACCTCTTGTCATCTTCTGAACCCTGATAACTGGGTATAGACAGTGCCTCTCAGCTCAGACAACCAGATGCCTTTGCGGTGACTCTGGGTCTGTGATAAATGACACAAAGAAGATGAAAGTTAGGATTTATTCCAGCAGTGTTGGCATCAAGTGTTCAGTGGCGACAGTGCCAACAGTACACAGCCATGGCAGTGCCTTCAGCAGTATCCAGTGTCCAGTGAGGGCAGTGTCAGTGGCTGTGCCCAGGGTCCAGCAGCAAAGCTGTGTCACCCTGACCAGGCTGTTCCTCTGCTGAGATCTTGGCCATAGTTCTAGATACCTGACTGCCCTTTTTTTCTGTCTGACTCTCTAGTGTTTCCAAAGATTTAATAAGCTCTCCAGATCCTTCCAATAAATTCCTTTCCTCCTAGATTAACCAGAGCCATTCTCTGTCCATTGCAGTAATAAGTGTGTATCTTACAAACAAAAATATTAAGGCTGTAAAAAGCTAAGAATCATGCCTCAAGTCTTAAACTAGTAAATGGTGGTAAATTTTTTTAAACTTTTTAAAAAAGATTTATTTATTTATTTGAAAGTTAGAGTTACACAGAGAGAGAAGGAGAGGCGGGGGGGGGGGGGTCTTCCATCCGATGGTTCACTCCCCAATTGGCTGCAACAGTCAGAGCTGCACCAATCCAAAGCCAGGAGCCTGAAGCTTCTTCTGGGTCTCCCACGTGGGTGCAGGGGCCTGAGGACTTGGGTCATCTTCTACTGCTTTCCCAGGTCATGGCAGAGAGCTGGATTGGAAGTGGAGCACCCAGGACTTGATCTGGTGCCCATATGAGATGCTGGCGCTGCAGGTGACGGCTTTACCCTCTACAACACAGTGCCAGCCCCGGTGGTAGATTTTTTAAAGATCTATCTGACTTCTGAGTGTGATTGGTTTTTCCTTGTCATGCTCTGTATCAACGTTGCAATTGTAGACTTCATATTATAAGGGGATGCCTTAGATTTTACTTATTTATTTGAGAGGTAGAGTTACAGACAGTTAGTGGGAGAGACAAAGAGAAAGTTCTTCCCTTCTGCTGGTTTACTCCCCAAATGGCTGCAACAGTCAGAGCTGAGCCGATCTGAAGCCAGGAGCCAGGAGCAGCACCCAAGCACTTGGGCCATCTTCTACTGCCTTCCCAGGCCATAGCAGAGAGCTGGATCAGAAGAGGAGCATCCAGGACTAGAATCAGTGCCTATACTGGCTGCTGGCGCCACAGGCAGAGAATTAACCTATTGTGCCATAGTGCCATCTCCTTTAGTTGTGTGTCTTAATAACCTAGTAAGCCTAGAGGTTAAACTAGTCAAGATCTGTGGTAGTCTGATCTATTTCTCTAGTGTGCTCAACTGAGAAATCATGAAAATGCCAAACACAGTAGAAAATAATATGGGGATAAAAATGCTACCGAGGATCACAGTGGACAAGGTCTGCCGCATATGGACAAATCATCCAGACCTCGTTACAAAGTGATGTGACCAGTCTTGGCAAGCAGTCAGGCTTAAAGAGCTCACGTATGCACGTCCAGATTGTACAGGGATGTCTGCTGATCTGATCAGTTAGTGTTCAGGTGGCACTCTGCCTAATAAACTTGAGAAGCCCTCTCTCCATCGTCCCTTCCTCACTTCTCTCTCTGCTTCAGTGGAAGGCCTCACTGGCAGATCCCTAATAGAGCTCCTTGCTAGTCATGTCTCTACACCAGTGTCAGAGAGCTCTAATGTAAACATCACTGTCCTTGGAATATGCTTGGAATGTTTTTCAACATCTTATGAGTTTTGTACAAAGTCTTCCATGTACCCTAGCATGCATGCTTCCACTCACTCCTCTTCCCTCTTTTTCTCATCTTCCCTTCCTCACACTCTTTATTCTAGGCATAAGTATAGTTCTTAGAAATTACTATATTATTTCTGGCTTCCATGACTTTTCATGAATCCCTTCCTGCTAGAATGCCATTCCATTGTAAGTTTTTCAACAACTACTTCTGTCCTTTGAGGTTGTACCTACATCTTAGTTTTCCATTTCATGAGGACAGAGGCTCTCCTTGGAATTCTCTGGGACTTCTACTCTGTCACCATCTCTCTTAACCTACAATCTGCTGTACAGGGGATTTTTTACCTGTTCACATGTCTATTTGTCTCTCTGTCCACAAGAATACAAGTTTATTGGAGGCTGGTTTGTATGTCTTTTATTTCCACATTTTCTACGCCTAGCAGAGTTTTGGATGTATTGTTGCATTAGAGGTCAATTCCATGATGAAAGAGGGAATACATAAAATTATATTTACTATTCTCCCTAGGAATTTTCAGCCTTGGAAATGAGTTCTTTTGATGAAGGAGTAAAATCATTACAAGAGTCATGCAGAATTACATTCTGTAGCTTAGGGAAATGGTTGTTTGAGGGTGCGCTCCACACCGGAGTGAAAGAAGGACTGGAGTTGGACAGTGCTAGATATCTGAAGCCTACGCTTTGGTTAGAAGAGAGGAAATTATTTATGTTAGTACCACAGCTCATTAGGGGGAAACAGTGGGCAGGAATTCTGTGTAGACTCTGTGTACAGGAAGAGCGGATGTGACTTGAGCCTTCCACACACTTTATCATTTGGGGTCCTGAGAGCAGCAGTAGGCTATGCCCTCTCCTGGTTTCTATGACTGGAACCTGAGTGCCCTGTAAGCCGGCCTTCTGTGTCTTCTCTCATCTGCCTCCCTCAATCCTAAGCCTCACCTAGAATTCCCTAAGGTATTTTGGAGAGACACAGAACACGCTGCAAACCATTACCTGAACCTCTACCAGCAACCAGTATGACAAATTCAACCCCATTTCTCTCCTGTCTCTTTCTCCCTTCTTCCTTATAAAAACTGGAGTATTTAACACTCTTACCACATGTTCTTTAAAAAGTTAAGTATGTTTTAGAGCACTGCAGGAGAAACAGAAAACACTGGGCTCTCTCCCCTCCAAAGGAAACATCCCACGTAATGAGCTTTATTTCTCTGTTGAGTCCCAGCCATCAGTGCTGTTTCTACTTTGGACCATGGCTTAGAGTGGTACAGTTCAACACAGCACGGCAGGTCATTGCTAGGCACTATGCCAGGCACCAGAATCCAAAAGAAACAGTGACAACTGCATTCACTAGGCCATGTGGCCATGTGCAGGGAGAAGTACTTGGCAAGACGTGGAGTACTACAGAAGGAGAGCAGTCCTCACAAAGCCTGCCCCAACAGTCGTGGTGTGTGGTAGGCAGCCTCTAGATGGCTCCCACATGGAATGCCCTTGTGTAATACTTTCTCCTTGAATGTAGGTTGGACATAATGACTTACTTCCAATGAATAGAACACAAAGAAGTATACCATTACATCACTTCAGAAATTAAGTTATTTAAAAAAATTGCTGATATGAAGTGGGCATTTCACCTAGCAGTTAAGATGCCCAGGTCCCATGTAGAGTTCCTGGGTTCAATTTCTGCCTCTGGCTCCTGACTCTAACTTTTTGATAATGCAGACCCTGGGAAACAGCCGTGATGGCTCAAGTAATTGGGTTCCTGCCACTTATGTGGGAGATCTGATTGTATTCCCAGCTTCCAGATTCTCCCACGGCCTGGCCCTGGTTTTTACAAGCATTTGTGGGGTGAATCAACATATGGGAGTTCTCTCTATCTGGTTATCTGTCTGTGTCTGTCTTTCCGTCTACCTTTCCAAGAAACAAACAAGCAAAAAACACCCTGCTACTTCCATTTGGGATGTTAGAACTATAGTACTCAGTGAGGCAGAAGGAAAAATCAAAAATGATGCCAGATTTCTGGATTTAATGACTAAATATATGTGTTAGATTTACTAACAGGTGGAAGATAAGAAAAGGTAAGGTAAAAAAAATCATTGGATTTGGATATGAAGTTTGAGATATCCATGTGGCTTCCAAAACAAAATGTCTGTTAAGCAGGTTGGATAGAAGTCCAGAGTTCAATAAAGTTTGGGAATTGTCAGCAGTATAATGTTGCTTAACCATGGTATTCAGACAGGAGAAAATGAGGGCTCAAGATTGAGCCTTCCATAATAACAACTTTTAGAGGCTACATTGAGAAACAACAAGTTAATAAAGCAAAAGATAGAAGCAATTTCCAAGGAAGTTGGGGGAAATCCAGGTGTGTGCATTCTTTGGGAAGGAGGAGAAAAGAATTCCTCAAGAGGGAGGGAGTGATCCACTGGGTCAAACCCTGCTGAGAGGGGGAGGGAATTAAGGAATGGGGAGTTCCTGGCCTGATCTCGTCCCATGGGTGATTTTGACAGGAGCGGTTCTTGCAGATTTAAAAGTTAGCAGAGCTCAAAAAGCACAATGCAATAGACAGCATTTCGCATGGCAAGTCTCAAGATCTCTACATCTATTAACTGAAGTTTGATCTGACTTGATTTCTGGAATTTTCATTTTGGAAACTAAAAACATAATGTATTCAAACAACACATTCAAAGTAGCTTTGCAAATTGCTTCCTCAAATTACTTGCCTTCTTTCTTGCCAGGGGGTCAGAAGATCAAAACAGCAACAACAACACCAAAAAAACAAAGCACAGTGAAGTCTTTCTTCTCTTTACCTGGGAATAATTGCTATTTGCAAACACTGATTATGAAAAATGCTTCTACGTATTATTGAATCCAGTAGTATCATCTTCTGTCAGTATGTAAAGAGTACAGTACACTTGCAGTGACTCTACAAGGTAATAAGGGTTCTGGACTACAGACTGTTAATATCTAGATGATATGAAAATGAGTTGTCCAGTTTTGAAAAATATACTGCTCTGGGGAAAGAGAATCCTTCAGTTTAGGCCCCCAGTGGTTCAGCAGCTTAGCAGCACGACATAATGTTAGGAAACCTGCATTGCACAACTGATTCAGTATGACGTGATCAACTTATTCATAGTCTATTTTTGTGACAATTTCTTAGAGCTGATGCAAGGATTAATAAATGTGGTCTATGCATAGCTCTGATGCTCTTGGGAGATTTAATTTAATAAAAATATAAACCCACAGATAAGACTTATTTTTGTAATGTCCTGGTAATCACTGGGATTAGGGCAGGCAAACCAGCCATGCTTTTGGCCCTGTTTCAAAGCCTGAGTGTGTGGCCTACGGACTACACTGGAGGCTGCTTTTGGTTAGCCCAAGGCAGTAGCCAGATTAAACTGTGTTGAGTAGGGACCGTCATGGGGATTTTGAGCTGTGATTTACACAGGCGTCTGTGTGTTATTATAATGTGTACTCAAGGAGGCATTTTCTGTGGCTTTCCATCTTTGTGAGTGAAGTAATGCTGAAATGTTTCTGTGCCAACAAACAAGTGATATGGTTGTTGTATCTCTCTGGATTCAAAAATACTAGCAGGCTATAATAAGCTGATGTGAATTTTAGGACTCTTTGCTCTCAAATTTTCTTTATAAAAATCTTTTCTTATTATAGCTGTTCTATGTAAAAACAATAATAAGAAAGCAAGCATAAACTATTGAGGAAAATAATAACAGTCAACAGTACTGCTAAAACTTTAGAAAACAAGTATTCACCATATATATGTATTTAACATCTTTTTAATATTATATGCATAGAAAATATATGCATTTGAAGTATACCCCATATGATTTTGTGTGCATTTATACCATTACTGATTATAAATTTTATTCTAATATATAGATATAATCTATTTAATTATTCACCCATTAAAGTTACTCCCAATTTCTAATTGTTAAGAATAAAATGTCTCACCTACTCTTTATGTGATTTGCTAATTGTGGACTTCAGGTAAATGTAGAAATAGAGTCACCAAAGTCTGAATATTTATGAGGCCCTTAATTTGTTTCCAAATTTCCTTCTAGATATTTTCACCAATGTATACTCTAACATATTGTCATTTTAAAACTACCCATGATAAGTTTATTGGTTTAAAACATATCCTGATTTATTTTAGGTTAATGTGAAATTTAATTTTTTGTAATACGTGTATTTTCTATTAATACTTCTTTTTATATAAATTTTGTGAGTTTTTCTTAGTTTATTTTCCCTCTAGGATATTTTTCTCCTTATTTCATGTTTAAGATCTCTTCTATACTAAGAACTTTTCATATTATATACTCTGGCAATTTTTTTCTCATTTGTTTCATTTGCTTCTTATGACTGAACCAGTTCTAGTATACTGCCCAGCATGTATTAAGTACTCAGTAAGTGTTGGATTAATAAACCAGGAACTAAGACTCATGAAAACCAAGCATATTTTTCCTTATAACATATAATATATAAAGTGTTTTGTCACATAGCATTTGTTAGTAAAACCTGTAACATGATATAAAGCAAACTAATACCATGATTTCCTTTATGGCTAAAGAATTGTGCATAATTGTTATGCTCTTATTTTTTTTTCTTTCTAAATTGTAAAAGATTTGAATATTGTTGAGTAGAATCTGTTGTTATAGGGATGTCCATGCTAAGAACTTGGAAATAAGCATGATGCATTTTCCATCAGAGTTAAGTTCTGAAGTCTATGTATGATAGATCAGTACACAGACATAAAACATCAGCAAAAGAAAAGAAAGTGGAGGCCAAATGGAAGGGCTGAGATATAGCCCATGTTAGTACATTCACGTATTTAAAGAGTTCTGCTTAACTAAGGAAACTTGAATATCTTCAGTAGTACCCATCCAAGTAATATCCCAAGAAAACTGAGTTTCAGCAATCAGGCTTTCAGTTATCCTTGGAACTATCCTGTGTAAGATGATGTTAACAGCTAGCTCTGGGCCAGGCACTGTTCTAAATATATTATGCCTTTAATGTATTTAATTGTCTTTAGAATGTTGGGAGGCAGGTTCTATCTTTATGCTGTCCTCATTCTACAGGTAAGAGAACTAATTTTGTAATTTGCTCAAGATCCCATAGATATGAAGAGGTAGAACCATGATTTCAATCACGGAAGGCTGAATTCAGCACCTGTGCTCTTGGTCTTGGTCACTGCTCCACGTATTCATTTATTCATTCAACAAATTGGAACGGAATGCCTGTAGATGTCCCTGACACTGTGCTATGTGCTGAGAATCTAGGGAGATTCAAAATAAGCATGATACCTGCTCTTCTGGGGCTTATATTCTAGAAGTAGACAGGACTTAAATCAATCGGTAAATAC
Source organism: Oryctolagus cuniculus (assembly GCF_051225735.1). Taxonomy (NCBI): domain Eukaryota; kingdom Metazoa; phylum Chordata; class Mammalia; order Lagomorpha; family Leporidae; genus Oryctolagus; species Oryctolagus cuniculus. The sequence goes on along the minus strand of NC_142867.1, from coordinate 214,484,640 downwards.
AGGAGCACTGCCTGAGTTAAGGGATGTAAAAGGAAATGATGGGGTGCTCCACAGTGTACAGCAGGGGCCCTTTCTTAGGTGGGAAGACCAGAAAGTCTCTAAGGAAGTGATAATTAAGCTAAGATTAAATAGGTTGGTAAAAGTTAGTGAAGAATGGAGAAAGAAGTACTAGGCATGGAAAGAGCAGGGTGGAATGTTTCTAATTCTGTTGACACAATCCCATAATGCAATGGATTTATTTATATCAATGCTATTAAAATTAATCTCTCTGCACCCCCTTGTTCTGAGGTTGTATGCACTAAAATCTTCTGTTCTAAGTTGGTTTCACTTAGAGTTTGGCAAGTAGAATGCACTGATGGTGCAGACTCTCTGTGTGTTGAAGATTGTTGAGTAAAACATTCACATTTACACTAGTTTCCAGTATATTCTCTTCTTGTTACTAAGTTTGTCAGTTTCAGACCCTAAACTTTCAAACCAAAGCACCAGATCCTCTAAGGAGTGACCTGGATTCTAAGTTGAGTTCCTACCCAGCTCCAGCCCGCCTTCCCTTTAAACTATTCAAACACTTACGTCCTATCTTGCTCATCTGTAAAGTTTTAGAAATCAGTAATATTTGACAAAGTGGAAAAAAAAAAAAGTGAATGCTTTAAAAAACTAGATTGAGTGGCATGTGATTCATGATTATTTTGATGAATTTTTACTGAAAAGAAAGTCCATCTGGAAGACACTCTGAATGAAATCATGTTTTGAATATTTAGGGAATAAAACAGACACCATCTTGTCTTAGCAGTCATGTGCTGAGTGAGTAATGCTGGTATTCTTTTACGAGACTGTTTCAGTATAAAACTGTAGTAAACTCTGCTGGTAAGTGTTTCCCCACTACAAGCATGGAAACGAGACTTACTCATAATATTTATTTCTTCTCCCGAGTGCCTTTGCAGACCTGAAACATCTGAACTAACAAAAGCCCTCCAACTTCTAATATGACACAGCTGCTCCGAGGATTGCGTGCGTGCATATGTGTGTTTGCCATGGGAGGGGATTTCCTTGTATTTATTCATTTATGTGCCCTCTGGAGAAGGGGCAAGTTCAGTCCAACTGGAATCCAAAGTGTTTTTTTTTTTTTTTTTTTTTTTACTGGGCATTTGTTAGATGTAAAGAATTGGCTCATGTCTAAAGTATCTTCCAGGCAGTGTGCAGCTGAGGGCCATAAAAGACGAGATTGTGTATTGTTTTGGGACAGTGATGTGAATGGGTGGCATTTGCACAGTGAACAATCCGTTTTTCTACCAGTGTAGAATAGCATGTTTATCACAAAGAATTGGGAATTACACAGAAACCGCTATCAAAAGATATATTTACATGGTCATTGTCCATTAGTAATGATTTAAAATCAACAAGTTAACGTTCGACACATACACTATTCTTTTGGCGGAGTAGGAACAAAAATGGTTATCAGCTCCATAAATCAGTCCCTTCTTTATTCTTCACCTTTGTCCACACAAATTGGTCAAAGAGAAAAGGAGATATCCTTCAGAAAAACAAAATTTATCTATTTTGATTCTACCTGAAGGTCAGATTCTATCTGAAAGGGGGGAGAGTGGTGAGAAAGAAAGAGAAAGGGAGGATCTGTCATCAGCTGGTTCACACCCCCAAATGCCTGCAACAGCTGGGGCTGAACCAGGCCAAAGCCAGGAGCCTGGAATTCAGGTTTCTCATTAGGAGGCAAGGACCCAAGGACATAAGCCGTCACCTGCTGCTTCTCTGGGTGCACATTAGCAGGAAGCTGGAATGTGAAGCAGAAGTGGGACTTGAACCCAGACACTTTGATATGGGAAGCAGGTGTCCCAAGCAGTCCCTCACCTCAGGAGATATTAAATGTTACCCACTTAGGAAACATCCAGAAACTCAAAAAAAAAAAAACTTTTCTTTCTTTCTTTTTTTTTTTTTTTTTTTTTTGACAGGCAGAGTGGACAGTGAGAGAGAGAAACAGAGAGAAAGGTCTTCCTTTTGCAGTTGGTTCACCCTCCAATGGCCGCCGCAGCTGGCGCGCTGTGGCCTGTGCACTGCGCTGATCCAAAGGCAGGAGCCAGGTGCTTCTCCTGGTCTCCCATGGGGTGCAGGGCCCAAGCAGTTGGGCCATCCTCCACTGCACTCCCTGGCCACAGCAGAGAGCTGGCCTGGAAGAGGGGCAACCGGGACAGAATCCGGCACCCCGACCGGGACTAGAACCCGGGGTGCCGGCGCCGCTAGGTGGAGGATTAGCCTATTGAGCCGCGGCACCGGCAAAAAAAAACAAACAAACAAACAAACAAACAAAAAACTTTTCTTCTTCTCTTTTGTGTGTATTTTCCAAACCTGTTAAAGAGGCGAGTTTAGATTCCTTTGGAGACAGAGTATGGCATGTATGGGAGGCTATAAGAGCAATCTGAGATGACCCCCAGAAGTTAATGAAACAACTACATTCACATAGGAAACTAGAGAACTACCACCAAATCCTAGGATTTCCATTAATTACAGATAGAATCACGCAAATGAGACGTATTTAAAGAAGGTTGATGGACTGACTTGCAAATTGCTTGCCTTAATAAGCAGTGCTCTTCAAAAATTAAGAAGAGATTCTATGTGCTATAAATGCCATACGTTTACCTGATCTAGGGTTTGACTTGGAAATGGGCCATCAAATCCTAGGACAACCCTCCAATCAGAGGTCCTGACCAGGACGTTGAGCCTTGAATGAGTCAAGCAAAAGCAAAAGGGGATTTAGAATCCTTTCACGGTCATGGTTCTAGCAGCAGCAGTATGGGCAGCTGTGCTGGTGGCAGCAGGTCAGAGCACACCTGCTCCTGGGACATCACCTGGACGACAGCGCCTCTTGCTTCACTTTCCTGATTTCCACCCATCTTTGAGTCTGATACTCTAGTCCTCCTGCTTTGATTTGTGAGCTTTACAATATCCTTCTAGTAATGGTTTTAGTATAAATTAGTCAGAGCTGATACTAATGGTTGACATCAGATATGAAATTATCTTTAAAAACAATTTGCCTCATGAAGAAGTATATTAGCACTATCTTGTGGGCATTTAGAGAAATAAACATAGAAAACAGATCTAAAACTGTGAAAGTTTCTTGCCATAACCCATGAAGGTTAAAAACTGGGATCCCCCTCCCACGCAAGCGATGTCCCAGTGGCTGATGCTCAGCCACGCTGTGTTATTTATGTCTGTCCTGATGGGCATCTTGCTACCCATAAACAGATCTCATCGATCACAGCTGCTCTCCCAAAATACTCGTTGGTATGAAACACCTTCTGCATGTGTAGCTGAGGCTGTATTCCCCTCACCTGATTGAAAATCCTAGTTTGAACTGTTTTCATCATCGTGACTTAAATAGTAAGCCATGTGTTATACCTCACAGCTGAATCAGGTTAAAAATGTGACCGAATTAATTGTGTGGTACAAGAAGGTCTAAATTTTATGGTTGAATACAAGGCAATTGTATCTGTCACAAACGGGTGTCATAAAAGATTTAGCAAGACCTTCTCATGGCTCAAAGAGAGACTTGTCTGATTTACGATTTCTTGATAGCACTTAACATTTTATTTGGACTTAGAGATAATTCTAGACACATCAATCAAACAAGCTGTTTTCAAATCTTCCTTCTCAGCTGTTCCTGGTGCCAGATTGTCTAACAAATAGAGGCATAAACAGATGTAATTTGTGGCTGGTGGAGACCATTCTCTGTCATGCAATAGGCCAGCTGGTGATACAATGCACAAGACAGTCCACAGCCTGACTCACATCAGAGGCTTCTCACCCCTCGTGTACACAAGCAATGTTAAATGTCACACTTAAACAAAACAACAAGAGAGGATTACAGAAAATTAAAACATTTGCTTACAAACTTGGTAGCTGATACTTTATTCTGACATGAATTCCATAATCAAATCTTGCAAAGCAGAAATTTCATGATCAAAATAAATATGATTATTTGAAGAAAGGGACTTTGGCAAAAAATATCAACAGGGTATATAATTGATGGCACAGACACAAGATAATGTTTACATGCACGTACACACATAAATGAGGGTACTTCAAAGAGTAAAAATTGATCTAAAGAGTATTTTGGCACAAAAGAATTTCAATGTCCATGCATAATTTTTTCCCACAATGAAATCTTCCATTTTGTTTTTAAGACCCCCTCAGGTAGATATGTTCATGTATGTATGTAACATATACTTGTGCATATATAAAAATATTGACATATGCACACATACAACCTACCTATTTGGCATGTAATTATGTCATCACCACTTTGTGAACAACAGATCACTCTATAGAAAAGCTATAGAGTATAACACTATATGGAGATAATTTTTCAGAATGTAAGAATATTGCATTTGAGCCATTACCAAGTTTTAAAATATAAGAACAGAATTTACTTAAATAGTACTGTTTGCACACATGTATATATGTAGCAGGAGGAAGCAAAGTACAAATGTTAAGAACTTTCAGAGGTAGAATTAGAAATGAATGTTTCTTTATACTTTTTTGATTCCCTAAATTATTCACTATGACAATGTATTAATTTTAAATTAATATATGTTTATGCAAGTTATACATATTTGTATATAATTTTTAAATTTACATTTAGTTGTATAGCTATGCTCCTAACACTCCTCAGACAACTCCACAAATTATTCATGTGCCCATCAGTTCTTACTTAAGGGGGCTTTAAAAGGGTTCATAAGGAAATGGAATTAAAAGTTACATTTTTCCCTGAATGCAGTGAAGCTGCCTTCTGTTATAACATTATGTTGACTTATGAATATTGATTGGTTTTTATGCTAAAATACTGCTTTCTTTTTCAAAAAAGGTACAGAGTAGGAATGTTTTTGAGAATTTCTATATTAAAAGGCTGTTTATTGAAGGTTCCACTTACAAAAGATAATGGATTGAGAGTAGACTTTTCTTCACTGTTGTCTGACATTCGACAAGTTTGAATCTGATCTAAATTTTGTGCCATAAATTTCTCTGTCTTCTTTTGGCTTTGCTTATTATCATGAAAACTGGAGAAATACTGGATCCATTTGTCACTAGTTTAACCCCCGAGACGGAGGGTTGTTTTAATCTTCAGGTCAAGGTCTCCTGGAATCTGAGAACTCTGTAGTCACCCCTGGTGGAAACACAGGCTGTGTAGTCTCTCCATCAGGTTACACAAAGGTTGGGTTGCTTGGCAGAGCTAGGATTTGTGACTCTGCAGGTGAAATTATAAATATTCACCCTGATTAGTTTAAAAACTGTTACACACCCCATGAGTGATGACTCCAAACCCTACATTAGCTTTCCTCCAAATCCTGTTGAGTTTTCATCATTTGAAGATTGTTTTAGTCAAAGACTCAGTGGACTCAAAATGAAGATTACTGAATTCCAGCCATCATAGAGCATTGCTCTGCAAAACAGTCTCTTGATGTCATGAATGAAATTGGGTTACATTGATTTTACTGTTTCAACACAGCTGCTTCTTCTTAGTAGTGGGATCTTGTATTTTTCTGTAGGCCATAGCAGCAGAGGTCAAAGGAGGACCATTTATCAAGGAATATGTGAAGATTTTCTGTTTGCAACTCCAGCAGCTCAGAAGGCATCAGACCTTGTGCAGAATCTATCACAGTCATTGGAATCCCCAGCGAAGGGGAGAGGGTGGGGACTGAAATCAAACTCATAACTGAGTAGAACTGCTATTATTTTACTTTCCTGTGCCAATCTCTTCCATGAGGCATTCCACTGAACTGGTTGTAAGAACCCCTCAAAACTGTGACAGCCTCTATTGCTTCCTAGTAATAATGTCCCTGGGTCTGCCAATAGGACTGTCTTCTAATACTCCCTAAGCCATCAGACAATCAAGTAAGCCACAAGGTGACAAACAATGCACTATCAACATCCTCTCACAGAGATTAAAATAAAGTCAGCACTTCAGGATTTTCTAAGCCTCTCTCTCTTTCTCTCTCTCTCCCTCTCTCCCTCCTTCTCTCTCCCTCTCTTCCCTCCTTCCCTCTCCCTCTCTCCCTCTCTCCCTCTCTCCCTCTCTCCCTCTCTCCCTCTCCCTCTCTCTCAAACACACATACACGCATACCCATCATAGTTGTGGAAATAAAGTCACAAACTTAGATATTTTTGCTGTGTGGGATTTAGATCCTTGTCGTGCTTTGGGCAAGAAACTCTGAGAGTAATATCAGGATATAATAGTAATATAACAGAGATAACATTAATTAATATCTGTTTCATGTGGATATTTTGATGACTAAATATATCTGTTCCTTGTTTAAAGAGTTTATTTCTAAAAAAATTGTCATTAAGTAAAAATAGCCATTATTTTTTAAAAGATTCACCAAATGGGAAATAGTCCATTCCAATTAGGCAGCTTCCTAAACATTAAGCACAGAGTCAGACATTCAAACATTCTACCTTATACCATTTATATTATAGAATCCAGACCCCCCCCCCCCCCCGCAACCAACAATATGTGATGACATGGGTCTGTGATCCATGAGGTTGTGATTTGAAGGATGCCATTGAAGAAAGTAGGAAATATTGTGAAGAAAATGTGTAAAGCTACAGACAAGATCAAGCTTTTCAGTCACTTTAGAAGCATCTATTAATGAATATGCTAATAGATATGTGAATGCTAATTGAGGAGTGCACCAAGTATGAGGGTCAAAATCAATGTATATTTTAACATAAACAGAGATAACTGAAGCAGGGCAATAAGATTTTTAAAAATTGAAATGCAAAAATCGTACTGAAGATATACTGTAAGCTTTAGTGTATTCAATGATATACCAAAATATAGAAGAAATCAAACAGAAGTAAAAAGAAATGTAATTTTGTTAGTGATTTTAGCATCCCTTCTCCATGAGAAATCAAATAATCAGAGTATTTATAGTACTATATGGAGAATCTGAGAATATAACATTACTACAGAGCTTATATTCTCTATCATACAAATATAGACTAATCCTTTTCATAGTCCCTGTTAAAAGACATTTGTTAAAATATATCATAAAACAGGCCGGCGCTGTGGCTCAATAGGCTAATCCTCTGCCTGCGGCGCCAGCACACCGGGTTCTAGTCCCGGTCGGGGTGCCAGATTCTGTCCCGGTTGCCCCTCTTCCAGGTCAGCTCTCTGCTGTGGCCCGGGAGTGCAGTGGAGGATGGCCCAAGTCCTTGGGCCCTGCACCCCATGGGAGACCAGGAGAAGCACCTGGCTCCTGCCTTTGGATCAGCACGGTGCACCTGCCACAGCGCGCCGGCCATGGTGGCCATTGGAGGGTGAACCAACGGCAAAGGAAGACCTTTCTCTTTGTCTCTCTCTCTCACTGTCCACTCTGCCTGTCAAAAAAAAAAATATATATATATATATATATATATCTTAAAACAATTCTCAAAACAATTTATAAACAAAAAAGAAAAAAGATATATGCCTCTGAAGTAAAATAATACTCTCCTAAATGATATTTAGATCAATGGAATTCAGATACTTAAGATCATATTTTTGTAAAAAAAAAGTTTATTTATTTAAACTCAGAGTTACAGAGGGAGAGAAAGAGAGAGAGAGAGAGAGAGAGAGACACTCTTCTATCCTCTGGGTCACTCCCCAAATGGCCACAGTGGCCAGGGCTGGGCCAGGCTGAAGCCAGGTGCCTGGAACTCCATCTGGATCTCCCATGTGGGTGGCAGGGGCCCAAGCACTTGGGCCATCTGCTGCTGCTTTCCCAGGCACATTAACAGGGAGCTGGAGTGGAAGTGGAACTGCTGGGACATGAACCAGAGCCCATATGAGATGCTGGCATCATGGGTGGTGATTTTACCAATTATGCCGCAGTGCCAGCATCCTTAGAATAATCTTGATGGAAGTGCTCTTGAATTGTTAAAACATGAATATGAAATTCACATAAATCAAATAGATCATAAACTTATAAGAATATTTGAAAATATTTAATCAAAGACATATAATTTAAAAGATATTTGGTACCTATTTTGAGACAAATGATTTTTAATATAACATCTACTACGTTATATGTAATATGTTACATATGTAAGTCAAAAAGAAAAGTGTCAGGTTTCATGTTTTCTTGGAACCAATTTGAAAATAATATATGGGTCTTTAAAAAGCTCATGTGACATGCATATTATGAAAAAATCATGTATGAATTTTAATATTATCTTACACCAAACAGTTCTACAGACTTTTTGAAGTACCATTGTACTTTAAAAATGACTTTAATACAAAAGTTGTACAACTAGGGCATCCTTTTGAGACAGTTAGATATGTAACCTATAACTTAGATTTTAGATACCAGAATGTTCATGACAGTGTTATTTATGAGGGTAAGATATTGGAAATAACCTAAATTTCCTACAACAGATCATTCATTAAGTTAGGTATGTTATTACAATCATAAAAAATTATGTTGCTGAGAAAGACTTAGTGACATATCAATTTGCTTAATACATCATTTATTTTTAAAACCCTATTAGTAATCTCTTGTAGGCTATATTCCATTTTTGAGAATATTAAAATGGGTGTGCACTAAAATGTTAATAGTTATTTCATCTGCAATTATGAATCACTTTAAATTTCTACAATCTACATGTGCAATGAAAATAGTGACGATTAACCATTTTTTAAAATTATGTCTCCAGTTTTTAATAGATCTAAGAACTGGTTCTTTAAGTTAGCAGTGCCATCTGCTGATCATCTTGGGAGTGTTTATTCAGAACAACAACAAATGTTCAGGATCTAGGGAAGTCAGTGTTCATCAAAACCAATCAAATGAGATATTTAAGAAAAGTAGAACATATAGGGAGAAATCTTGTGGATTTTACTTAATTTCCCTAGTGTATGTATGGTGGCATTAAAATACTTTCCATAATCTGAACACAGACTCCATCATTTCTTATCCCTTCATTTGACATTATACTCTCCTCATCTTCAACTTATAGGCATTCCTTTCCATAAAAATCATGAAAGAATTGGAATTCTAATCAAGTATATGTGCCAGCCAGCAAATCGCAATGAGCATTCATCCCAGGTTCAAGGTAAAGTGAAATACCTTCATAAACAAATAATAAATGGGAAAATGAGCCAGGTTGGGTATTATTCTATTCTAACAATATATGAAGTACATTGAATCTGTTCTCTTTGTATTAACATCACATTAACATGACAGTTGTACTAATTATCATGCATTTGCTGTGACCCTAAAGATATAATATATTAATAAATTCCTTAAATTAAAAAAGTTGCAGTAACAAATGTGGGAAAATTGTTTAGGATATGGGAGTGGAGAAAGATTATGTTAATGGACCTCTTTCACATGGCAGGGTGAGTATCTGACACAAAGGTATGTCTAATAGCTTAATATGGAACAGATGACATCATAATATAGCCTCTATTTTTCATTTTGTCTACAAGGATGTAAGTGAAAGATTGCTTTCAATGTCCTCTGCATTCCAGATACATTATGTTTACAGTAATTCCCAAATCTATCTATCTTGTCAAAGCAAGTAGTCCAGGAGGATAGGACGCCTTCCCAGTGGATCCACGACCCACGGTCATCCGGTGCTTCAGCTTTGTGATACCATCTGTAACTGTACTTGGGGCCCAAATCAACGTTTCTTTAATTATCTTTTTTTTTAAATTTTTTAATTATTTATTTTTTTTTTTTTTACAGGCAGAGTTAGACAGTGAAAGAGAGAGACAGAGAGAAAGGTCTTCCTTCCGTTGGTTCACCCCCCAAAATGGCCGCTACGGCCAGCACCCTGCGGGAGCCAGGTACTTCCTCCTGGTCTCCCATGCAGGTGCAGGGCCCAAGCACTTGGGCCATCCTCTAATGCCTTCCCAGGCCACAGCAGAGAGCTGGACTGGAAGAGGAGCAACCAGGACTAGAACCCGGGGTGCCAACATCGCAGGCGGAGGATTAGCCTAGTGAGCCACAGCGCTGGCCCTCTTTAATTATCTTTAAATTCATCTTTGACTTTGCAAAAATTTAAACAGTATTTATCCACTTGCAAATCTCCTTGCTACTGTCTCATGTTCCCAAAGATCCTTAGCAGGGATTCTGGTGTCTCAACAGCAAATTCTCTTTAAGCACAGACCTAGTGACTTAACGTGTTTAATTTACCTCAGTACTCTTTCTGTGTCTATAGAAGTCTGCATCTTCTAAGAATGGTGTTTTTAAAAAAATTTTCAGCTGAATATTCTTTCACTGATAGAGAAGACAAAGTTTGCCTGGATCAAGGGATTTTCCCCTGTTATTAATAGTACACAACAATGGCAAACAAAGGCCTGCTCCGTGTCTGTGTGCTACAATTGAGTTTATTATGAAGCATCTTGTGCAGGTCTGTGAGATTGTTTTTAAAACTACATATCATTTTTCAATCTAGTTGCTAATATATTAAAATAGTACCACTTAAAAATAAAATCGGGGGGGAGGCGGTGCTGTGGCACAGTAGGTTAATCCTGCACCTGGCCTGCAGTGCTGGCATCCCATATGGGCACCAGTTCGAGTCCTGGCTGCTCCACCTCCAATCCGCCTCTCTGCTATGGCCTGGGAAAGCAGTAGAAGATGGCCCAAGTCCTTGGGCTCCTGCACCCATATGGGAGACCCAGAGGAAGCTCCTGGCTTCAGAAGGACTCAGCTCCAGCCATTGCAGCCATTTGGGGAGTGAACAAGCAGAAGGGAAGACCTTTCTCTCTGTCTCTCACTCTCACTGTCTGTAACTCTACCTTTCAAATAAATAAATAAAATCTTTAAAAATAAATAAATAAAATCAGGGGAGTTTGGGGGAAGCCATAGCAATAGTGGTGGTGAAAATTCAAATCTCGCAGCATTTCAAATACACTAAGTAAAACTCCTGACTTCAGCATAATTACTTCTATTGGTAGAGAATGTTTATTCAAACTTCACATTACCTGTAAAATCAGCAAAATGCAAAAACACCGCCAAAATCTCTCTCTACCACTCTTAGTGAGACAGTGCATGGAAAGCAAAAGCAGTCCAGTAAAACCTGAATGAAAGAGAGATGAAGGGACTAACAGTGGGCCTGCAACTGATCTAAAAATCACTTTCTCCGAAAGAACATCAATCTTTGGTCCAAAAACACTAAAGGGGTACTGACCTCATGGAAACAACCCAAGGCAATATTGAAAGAGTGAGTCTGTGGAAGAGACAAGGGTTGAAAAGATACAAGATTCACCATCTGGAAATACACAGAGAATGAGCAAAACAGCAAGAGAAGGAAATACAAGATCGTAGAAGACAAAGGGAAGTAAAAGTGTCAAAGAACACACAATCATTCTCCTCATATCCTGAAGAAAAACAAAAGCCATCTAGAAAAAAATTTATACTTTTTGATACGGCACATGAAGGCAAGTTTGAATAAGCATCTTGTGTACATAAATTCCTGTTCAAGAAAACAAATTAAAAACAAAGCAGTTCATCTGAGGAAAGTTTTCCCCAAGCAGAAGAAAAGGAAAGCAGACGTAATCTATAATACAAAATTCTAAGCTAAATTAAATATTCTGAAAGAAGCTTTTGGGAAAATGGAAAAAATAAACACCTTGCATCCAAGATTCAAAAATCAATAATGGAAAAAATGAGGGAGTTGATTTAATTCAGGGGGAAATTATTTAAGAAATAAAGATTAAATTATAGGGTACCTGAAAACCAACAGACAAATGAAAGTTTACTAAAACAAAACGAATAAAGGTAGGAAAACCAAAGAATAAAAAGCGTAAAATAAGGAAGATATTTTTGAAAAAGGTTAAAGAGAAGTAGTTAAAATGGTATCATTGAAAAGAAGAACTAATTGGGGCTGGTGCTGTGGTGCAGTGGGTTAATGTGCTGGCCTGAAGCGCCAGCATCCCATATGGGCACCAGTTGGAGACCCAGCTGCTCCACTTCTGATCCAGCTCTCTGCTATGGCCTGGGAAAGCAGTTGAAGATGGCACAAGTCCTTGGGCCCCTGTACCCACATGGGAGACTTGGAGGAAGCTCCTGGCTCCTGGCTTCGGATTGGCGCAGCTCCGGCCATTGAGGCCAACTGGGGAGTGAACCATTTGGTGGAAGACCTCTCTCTCTCTCTCTGCCTCTCCTCTCTCTGTGTAACTCTGACTTTCAAATAAATAAATTGTTAAAAAAGAAAGAAAAGAACTAACATTTATAATTGGAGTTTCAGAAAGAGAAAAATTAAATAATAAAACCAATATTCAAAATTATAATCTAAGCAACCCTTTTAGAAATAAAGAAGAGCTCTTTTTATACATTGAAAGGACCTACCAGGTACTGGTGAAAACTGATCACAATGACTAACCTGTAACATTGCCCCATAAAACCATGAGACTACAAAAATAAAGAAAATGATTCCTCACAATCACTATGTTAAAAAATTACACAAGTTACAAGAGCAAGAAAATTAAAGTAGCACCAAATTTCTCAGAAAACACCAATGTGGAGTAGAAAGTACAGCATCAATGGGGCAGCATTTTCAAAAAACTCAAGTAAAAGATTTGTGAACCATTTTATAAAGTTGTCTTTGAGATGTCAATGTGCAAATATTCACAAGATCACTAAATTCTTCACTTCATTCTATGTGTATCTTTACATGTGAAGTGAGTTTCCTGTAGGCAGCATGTAGTTGGATCTTGTTTTTTGTTGTTGTTTTGTTTTGTTTTTTAATTCATTCAGCCAACCTGTATCTTTTGACCAAAAATTTAAATCAACTCCTGACATATTGTTAATTGATCACTGATTGCATATGTATCTGCTCTCTTAGTATATGTGGTCCTGCCATGTATTTTCATGTTTATTTCTATTGTAAGACTCCCTTCAGGATTTCTTGCAAGGCTTGTCTGATGGAGATGAATTCTCTTAGTTTTTGTTTGTCTGAGAAATACTTTAATTCCTTTAACTGCTAAAGGATAGCCTCCCTGGATATAATATTCTTGGCTGGAAGTTTTTTTTTTCTTTCAAGACCATAAATATATAATCCCAGTCTCTTCTGACCTCTAGGGCTTCTGCTAAGAAGTCTTCTGTTAGTCTCATTGATTTTCCTTTATATGTAACTTGATATTTTTCCTTTACTGTCTGTAGGATTCTCTCTTTGTCCTTACATTTGACAGTTTGGGTACCATATGACTTATTTTTTGCTGGGTCTGTTTTGGGTGCTGTGAGCTTCCTGAATCTGGATGTCCATGTCTCTTTCAAGACGTGGGAAGTTTTTGACTATTAATTCATTCAACAAGATCTCAATGCATTTTTTCCTTCTGTTCCCCTTCAGGTGTCCCTATAATATGATTATTATTTGCTTAATGGTATCCTGTATACCACGTAAGCTTTTTTCATTCCTTTAATTCTTTTCTCTTTATTTTTGTCTGAATGGATTATTTCAAAAGTCTTGCCCATCAGACTAAAAACTCTTTTTTCCATTTGTAATACCCTGCTTTTGACGACCTCAATTGTACTTTCATTTCATTGATTGAAGTTTTCAGCTCCAAAATTTCTGTTTGGGTCTTTTAAATGATTTCTATCTCTTCATTGAATTTCTCAACTGATGTCATCTATTCTTTTCCTAATTTCTTTAAACTGTTTATTGCATCTCATTGAATTATCTTAAGATCATTATTTATTTTGAATACTTTTCATGAATTTCAGATTTCCTTCAGATCAGAATTTACTTCTGGAAATGTATGATATACTTTTGGATGTGTCATGCTTTTTTTCTTCATGTTTCCTGTGTCCTCACACTGATGTCTATGCATCTGGCATAATGGCTCATTTTTTTGTAGAGTAGGCTTAATTGGAGGAGATATCTTTGTTTTAATAGATTCTGAGGTGTCACTGGTTTTTTTATTTGGTTTTGTTCTAGGTCAGACCAGAAGTGTAACCTCTGAGTGATTTCTTCAGTGGTAATCAGTGTCAGCAATGCCTAAAAGTGCTATAGTTGTCTAGTTCATAGCAGTTTATGAAGGTAGTAGTATGACTTTGAAGTAGAAGTGAGCTTCTGAAAGTGTCTGTCTTTGGTCCCAAGAGAGTTGTGTATCAAATACACAGGTTTGTGATGACTATATCCACATTACCAGTGCTGTGAGAAATAGAGGAGGCTTTCCCCTTGTGCATCAGGTAAGCCTGATTGATGCTGGGTTTTGTAGCACCAATGATTATTACCTTCAGCCTATATAATGTGGTTAGGACTTTTCTCGGTTCTCTCAGTTCTTGTTTTCTGTAGGTATGACTAATGCTGGGGCTTATAGCACCAACACCTCAAGCTCCAGCTTTAGGAGATGTTAAGGGGACTTTGCTCCATTCTCACAGGGTGAACACGGGTTATTCTGAGGATTGTGCTTTGGCAGGTGTGGGTCAGAAGCACTGGAATGCAGATAGGTTCTTCTTAGATCCCATGGAGTATGTTCCAATGACCCTAAGGAATGTTATACTAATAGTCATAACCCTAGAGTTAAGAATACAGTGGAGTCCATACCCAGGTGTCAGATGGTAAGTGCCGGTTATGATGGGTTTTATGGACTGGAAGTCACCAGCCTGAAGCAGAGGAATGCAGTTAGGGGCCTCTAGATCACACAGGTGAATGTGAATTACTCCAAGGGGTATAGCACCAGTGGTGACAGTCACAGAGTTGCAGAGCAGAGAGAGGACTGCCCCCAGTTCCCACAGGGCATGCAAGGGTGTTACTGGGGATTGTGCTGTAGCCCTCAAGAACCATGGGATAAAAGCTGCATGAGGGGCTTCCTCAAGGTGTGCTTCTGGGACTGTATATAGGATGTTACTGGTAATTAGTACCAATAATTCAGTAAGAACTTCACTAGATTGCACAGCTCAAGCAAGCATAGCTTCAGGGCTTATGCCCAGATCTCTTGTGGCTACAGGATTCACAGGGGCTTGCTCTCTACCCTGGAGAGTGCACTTGGGGTCTCTGGGGACTTCTGATAGTGAAGGTGCTCCTCACTTCCACCAAAGGCAGGTGGAGTTTAGCACCTCTCAGCAGAAGCTCAGTTCTGGTGCTTTGTGGATAGAGGAAGGCAGTGTAGATTTCTTCAGAGCAAAATAGTCACTTGGACCCCAGTCAGCCCTCTAGACCTTATGGAAAGTCTGTGGAACTGTGGAATTCTCCCATAGAAAGGGTTGCCCATCTGTAGCAGCGGTGGGAGTTGCAGTGCCTTCCATTTAGCTGTTCATAGCAAAATGGCATCCCCTGCAGAGGAGCTGGGGAAGGAGTAGTGGGCAGCAGCAGTTCTCTGTCTACTGACCTTCAGAGTCTCTGTGTGGTTTGTAGATCTCAAACTTCCTTATTGAGATTTTTCCCTCAGTCAGTCTCCTCAGTTCTGATATTTTATTTAAAGAACACTTTTCCCAGCAAGTTGTTGTCCTCCAGCTAGGGCACTGCAGTAGGAGTGGTAGCAGCAACAGTGGCATTTTTTCGTTTTGGTGAATTGGTATTGTACTATCAAGTAATATCTGAGAAAGCAAATACAAATCTTGGTCCACACACTTCACATTCCCCACAGTAAGACTCTGTGTGAATGGAAGGTATTTGATTTTCTCATTTTTGAAAAAAAAATGATTGGGTTATATTACACATATTTATGGGGTACAGTGCAATATTTTGAATCATGTGTACATTGTATAATGATATAATCAGTGGAACTGCATTTTCATAGTCTTAAACATTTATTATTTCTTTGTCATAAGAAAATTCAAAGTATTTTGCAGCCATTTTGAAATATATAATGTGTTATTGTTAACTATATTCACCCTATTGTGCAATAGAAATCAAGGAAACTCTTATATATTATTTCTAGGAATGTACATTGTGGTGAACAATATGGAAGTTACTTAAAATTAAAAATAGAACTACCCCATTAGACAGCAATCCCACTACTGGGTAAAAAGAAGATATTAAAACTTCTTGGAAAACGGAATTAGAAGATAAATATATTTTGGCACCAAAATGTTTTAAATCCATACACTTTCAAAAATTATATGCATTTTTATGAATATATGCAGATCCTGTCTTATACCCAAAGGAAATGAAATCTATGTCAAAAAGGCATCTTCACTCTCATTTATTATTGTTCATCATAGCTGAGATATGCAATCAATTGAAATGTTCATAAGCAGATAAGTGGATAAAGAGAATGTGGTACATATGCATAATGGACTATATTCAGTCATAAAAATGATAGAAATCCTTTAATATGTGACAACACTGATGGAACAGGTGGTCATGACATTAAGTGAAATAAGCCAGTTACAGAAAGACAAATACCACATGATTTTACTCACATGCTGACTAAAACAGTTGATCAGATGCAAGTTGAGAGTAGAATAGAGATTATTGGAGCCTGAGTAGAGTACAGGGTGTAAAGGTTTGGGTCAGCAGGGCTACCGTGTATACTTGGCTAGAAGGATTAAGTTTTGATTTTCTCTTTTGAAGTCCTTTGGAATTCAGCTTATGAACCACTGGAGGGCAGCAGAGACAGGATTTTTAGCACAAACTTTAGCTACCAGACACTGACCAACTGATGGATTTGTTCATTTAACACATAATGACACAATGCCCATTATGTGCAATGTCTTCTCTATTACTGGATTGAAATCTGTATCATTTTACCTAGTATAATCGAGAGCTCAAAAATACATGGAATTTTAAAGCTAGCAAGAAGCACAAGACTTATATCTACTAAGTTGTCTTGACATTGTCTCTTTCTGCTCCTTCCCATGTTTAAAAATGTTTATTGGTTTTCTTTTTGACCTGCTCATTCTCATAGTATGACAATATAGGAAAGAAAAATGAAAAGAAAATTCAACCATAGATAAAGTTTAGCATTTTAATAGAATTCTTTCCAATCGAATATGCTGAGGTGTTGGTTTATTGAGTTTATAGATTTGATCTTACAACCTACAGACATAGCTTAAAGTTATGCAATAGCATTAGAGTGCTATATACATATTAACAATTATTTAAATAAATTTTATTTATGAATAATTTTTAGAAGTTCAGTACTGTTTATATATTACTGTGCAAGATGGCCAAAACAACTTATCCAGACAAATACAATTTTCATTCTTCTACTGAACATATTCATTTCTTCTTGTATTTCTCTCAAAAAAAGGAAAAAAATTTAGTGAATTTTCAAGTTGCTTTGTATTTGGATCCATCACAGTACATCCAAGAAAGAGGCCACATGATCTCCACAAAATAATTGATGCACTACTGATTTTAATACAAAACAGTATAATAGTAAATTAGAATTAAAATATTGTGTGGAGCAAAAGAATATGATTAAGTGTGTGTATTTACAATCCAATATTTTAGTTCAGATAGTGAAAGTTTACCCTCCTTGACCTCATACACTTTTCATTGTAAATGACCCCCTCAGAGTAGATGGGAAGGATTGATGGCTCACGTTTCCACTTACTCATTAGCAGATTATCCCTAAACTATGCCTAAACATGATTTCACATATTCAGACTTCCAGAAAAACAAGGTACACAAGCATTTCCCATCCTTGACAGCTGAACAGCCTATAGGAGAGGCAGAGAGGTAAATAACTTGCTGTGTTAGGTGCTACCTGGCGCAAGCACAGGTGTTAGAGGGTTCATAAGAAGCTCATCTGACCAAGCTTTTTATCTTAAGGGAAGTTTCCCCAAGAAGATGGTTAGGCCAGAAACTAAAGGGCATGGAAAGAGAAAAATGATTTGGGCAGAGGAAGTAAAACACAAAGATCTGACTTCTGAATTCTTCAGAATGGAGTGAGTATGGGGAGTCAAGGTCCATGAGGTAAGCAAAAGTGAGATAAGAAGAGGCATTAGTAAACCACGTTATGCAGTTAAATCTTAATCATGCAATTGTAACATATGTTTACTCAGGATAACATGGGAAAAACAGATTAGAGTAGGAAATACTGGAAGGAGGAAGTCCGCCTACTTCTGTGAAGATGATGGATGTGTTTTGTTTTTCAAATGATAAGAAAATCATTCACTCACAGAAACTGTTATAGAGTTGAGACACAGCAGGTATTGGATCAATATGGAAGGGATGAATGTTATAAACAACTTAACACCCGTATTTGGACATTCCTAAAGAGATAATTGGCCTACTGCTATTCCTTCTACCACAATTTCAAGAGCATCTTAATACCTTTTATTTACACTTCAAAATCAATGACTTAGAGCTATAGATATTGAAGAAGTTAAGTCACGTAATCTTTCAAGAGTGCTGTCAAGATCTGAAAAGACTGATTTTTATCCAAGTGTATACTTTGATGTTATAGAGGGAGGATCCATTTACCTTATCATGTCCTTTATACTGGCAGTATTGCCTCGGTCTGCCAACTTCCCTTGGAAAATTTGTTTTTGTAACCTAGTTCTGTATGAAATGTTTACTTATCCATGAAATGTATGAGACTACATGGAAATTTATTACATTTTATAGTTTAGATTAAACACATAGATCTGCATATTGTGAAGGAAAATGATTGCGTAGATAGTGCACAGTAAGCATAAAGTACAGCTTCCTCATACACAGTGTAGCCAGAGGGAAAATCAGAAAGGAAATGTCTGATCATAACATTAATGCAGCTCTGGGTTTCTGGAATAATTCATCTGCTGCTGCATAAGGAGCAAGCCGAGAAGAGTGGAAATTCTTCCAACTTATTTTCTTTAAGAAACTTCCGTGGAAGTGTTTCAAATCTTCAGAATCTGGAAATAAAGATTTTTAAAGCATGCCAAAGTAGTATAGGAGCAGATGGTCCTAAAGAATTTTTAAAGATGGAAGGAAATCATGAAAACAAAAGGCAGTAAATCAAAGAAATGTTTCAGTCATTTATAAACATTAACATTTTAGTTTGATCATTTGATATCTGTGTTGTTCACTTAAAACTGCTTAAATATGCCTTGTCAAATTTTTCTTTTGGATTGTAAGTTAGTTGTAATAGGTTGTCAAAAATAGAAAAGCTAAATTTATTTTAAACACATTTCTTAGATAATTTTTAAAGATGCAAATAACAATTTTTACATGTAATTATAAAAGACACCATATCTCCAAGAGATAGATGTGTAAATGTATTAACATTTATAAGGCAAAAGTTAGAAAATATGAAATCTTTTGTATTTTATAATTAAATCATTTTAGACATTCCAATGATTTAATCACATAAATCTCTATTTAGATAGATAGATCTCTGTGTGAAAATACTGCAAAAATATTTTTAAATTTATATAAAGGAAACAAATTTCACATGTTACATACATTCAGAGTTAAGAATATAATGACACTTCCCATCCAACACTCTGAATCTCACCCTCCCTCCTCCTCCTTTCCCATTCTACCTCCAATTTTTCCAATGACATACTTCCAATCCAGTTCACAATCTCAAGCTTTACACTCCACTAAACAAAGAATTCCATAAGCAGTAAGTAGAAAACTACTGTTTCTCAAGAATTTAGACAAGGGCTATAAACAATAATCAAATTTCAAAATGTAATTTTCACGCATATATTACATACTTTTGTACTCTGTTTATTAGTTACCACAAATCAGGGAAACATGCTATTTGTCTTTTAGGACCTAGAAAAATAACAACAAACCAAACCCAAAATTAGCAGGAGGAGAGAAATGATTGAAATAAAAAAGAAATGAACAAAATTGAAACAAAAATTGCAAAAGATCAGTAAAGTGAAGAGCTGGTTTTTTGAAAAAAATAAAATAGATACACCATTGGCCCAACTTACAAAAAAAAAAAAAAAGAAAGAAAAGACCAAAACGAATAAAACCAGAGATGAAAAAGGAAACATAATAACAGATACCACAGAAATAAAAAGATTCCTCAGGAATTACTACAAACAGCTACATAGCAACAAATTAGAAAATCTACAAGAAATGGATAGATTCTTGAACACATACAATCGGCCAAAATTGAGTCATAAAGACAAAGAATACCTAAACAGATCAATAACCAAGATTGAGACTGAATTAGTAACAAAGACCCTCCCAACAAAGAAAAGTCCAGGAACAGATGGCCTCACTGCTGAATTCTACCAGGAATTTTTTTTAATAGAGTGAGAGATTTATTTTTTTTAATTTATTTTTTATTTGAAAGTCAAAGTTACCGAGAGAGGGGAGGCAGAGAGAGAGAGAGAGAGGTCTTCCATCCACTGGTTCACTCCCCAATTGGCTGCAACAGCCAGAGCTGCACCAATCCAAAGTCAGGAGCCAGTAGCCTCTTCCGGGTCTCCCATGCAGGTGCAGAGGCCCAAGGTCTTGGGGCATCTTCTGCTGCTTTCCCAGGCCATAGCAGAGAGCTAGATCGGAAGTGGAGCACCTGGGACTTGAATGGCACCCATAAGGGATGCCAGCATTGGCTTTACCCACTAAACCACAGCACCAGCCCCTCTACCAGACCAGGCTTTTAAAGTAAAACTAATTCTGGCTGGCACTGTGGCTCACTAGGCTAATCCTCTGCCTGTGGCGCCGGCACTCCAGGTGCTAGTCCCTGATGGGGCACCGGCTCTAGCCCAGTTGCTCCTCTTCCAGTCCAGCTCTCTGCTGTGGCCTGGGAAGGCAGTGGAGGATGGCCCAAGTGCTTGGGCCCTGTGCCCACATGGGAGACCAGGAGGAAGTACCTGGCTCCTGGCTTCAGTGCAGCATGCCAGCCATAGCAGCTACTTGGGGGGTGAACCAATCAAAGGAAGACCTTTCTCTCTGTCTCTCTCTCTCACTGTCTAACTCTGCCTGTCAAAAAAAAAAAAAAAAAAGTAGAACTAATTCTAATACTTCTCAAGCTACTCAAAACCATTGAAAGGAAGGGAATCCTCCTACATTCTTTCTATGGGGACAGGATCACCTTAATTCCTAAGCCACAAAAAGATACAACAGAGAAAGAGACCTATAGACCAATATTTCTCATAAACATAGATGCAAAAAATCCTCAAAAAATACTAGCCAATTGAAACAAACAGCACATCAGAAAGATCATTCATCCAGACTGTGTGGAATTTATCCCTGGCTTGCAGGGATTGTTCAACATTCACAAATCAATAATTGTGATACATCACATTAACAAACTGAAGGACAAAAACTGTATGATTTTCTCAATAGAGGCAGAGAAAGCATTTGATGAAATACAACATCCTTTCATGATTAAAACCTTAAGCAAATTGGGTATACAAGGAACATTCCTCAACCCAATCAAGGCAATTTATGACAAACTCACATCCAGCATTTTACTGAATGGGGAGAAGTTGGGAGTATTTCCACTAAGATCCAGAAGCAGTCAAAGATGCCCACTCTTACCATTGCTATTAAATATAGTCCTGAAAGTTTTAGCTAGAGCCATTAGTCAAGAAAAAGATATCAAAGGGATACAAATTAGAAAGGAGGAGATCAAAGTATCCCCATTTGTAGATGACATGATTCTATACATAGAGGAACCAAAGAGGCCACTGGAACTATAAAAGGGTTTCATAAAGTGCTAGGATATAAAATTACTACAGAAAAATCAATAGTTTTTATATGCACAGACAATGCTATGACTGAGAAAGGACTTCTAAGATCAATCCTATTCACAATAGGTACAGAAAAAATTAAATACATTGGAATACATTTAACCAAGAAGATAAAAAGATCTCTATGATGAAAATTATAAAACATTAAAGAAATAGAAGACACCAAAAATGGAAAAGTCTTCCATGTTGTGGAATTAATATCATCAAAATGTCCATACTACCAAAAGCAAGTTGCTGATTCAATGTGATCCCAATCAAAATACCAATGACATTCTTCTTAAATCTAGAAAAAAATGCTGAAATTCATATGGAAGCATAAAAGATCCTAAATATCTAAAGCAATCTTATACAACAGAAACAAAGCTGGAGGCATCACAATACCAGATTTCAAGACATACTTCATGGCAGTATATTATTCTTAACGATTTGACAATTTGTAAAACGAAGTTTAACAAAATTACATTTGTTGCAACACTGTTACACACAGGCATTTTTTTTTTGTCTTTTTCTTTTTTAATTTCAGCTCCCACATATATGGGAGTACATGCTGTATTTTTGTTTTTGTGTCTGGCTTCTTTCACTCAACATGATATCCTCCAGTTGCAATCATTGTGATGCAAGTGATACAATTTTATTCTTTTCTGTACAATAGGCCTATAGATATAAAGATTAGATATAGATATACCCATTTTTTTATCCATTCATCTAATGAAAGACATCTTAGCATCCATTAGCTATTATGAATAGTGCTGCTGTAAGCATAGCAGTATAGGTATCTTTGATACAATGTGTTTATACCTTTTGGGTATATATCGAGTAGTGGGTTTGCTGGATCATATGGCAGGTCTATTTCTAATAATTGACCTGTGTACTTTTATCTTTTACTGTAGAAAGTGTAGTTTGGGAATCAATGGTACTGACATCATTTGAGAGCTTACTCAAGTTTTAGAAATGCAGAATCTCAGGCTAAATCCTGTAAAACCTGCCTTAGACCTGTTTTCTAACAGAGTTCCGAGGGATCTCCAGTCTTATTATAATTCCCTAAAGCAATGGTTTTCAATGTAGGATTTCCAGGACAATAACATCCATTTCAGCTGAGCTTTTGCTAGAACTGGAAATTCTCTGGCCCCACCCCAACCTGCTGAATCGGAAACTCCAGTCATCTAGGTTTTATTGAACTCTGGTGATTTGAATAATATTAACATGTTTGCTGCATGAGAGAGTAGTCACTTTGTTCACAAACAGTTACCTAGAGAACTAGAAAATATCTTGATTCCCTGGTTACAAAAAGTTATACAAGTTACACAGTTAAATCAAGGTCCTTGAGTGAAACCAGGGTGTCAGGGTTTTTAAAATTCTTCAGCAGATTCCAATGTGCATTCAAGTTTGAAAATTAGTGTTCTAAAAGAGAAAAGCTATGCAAATTCATTTGAGGAGTAATCAAACTGGTTGTCATTTTCAGAGTTACTACAGTTATTAGATGTCATTGCATTTATCAGAAATGATTATTGGTGTTGGTATTTGGGTTTCTTTTACAGAAAAGGTTTTTATATCTATGTCATCTCATATAGTGTTTTTTTTCTTCATTAAATTCACCATAAATCCTTTGGTGACATTAGTGTCATACTTGTGGGAAACATTTCTAGGTTAAGATTACACTTGAGCTGGTGCCGTGGCTCACTAGGCTAACCCTCTGCCTTGCGGCGCCGGCACACCGGGTTCTAGTCCTGGTCGGAGCGCCGGATTCTGTCCCGGTTGCCCCTCTTCCAGGCCAGCTCTCTGCTGTGGCCCGGGAGTGCAGTGGAGGATGGCCCAAGTGCTTGGGCCCTGCACCCTATGGGAGACCAGGATAAGCACCTGGCTCTTGCCTTCGGATCAGCGTGGTGCGCCAGCCTTAGTGCACCAGCTGCGGCAGCCATTGCGGGGTGAACCAATGGAAGGAAGACCTTTCTCTCTGTCTCTCTCTCTCACTGTTCACTCTGCCTGTCAAAAAAAAAAAAAAAAAATTACACTTGATCTTAGCCAAAAGGCCAAGAAGCGATCTAGGTTAAGATTAAACTTCTAAGTTTACATATCCTGTGAATTGAGAAGAGGAAATAAGAGAACAAAAAGGAAAACACCTGTTTTGAGTAGGGGTAGAGCATGAAGAGGTAACTACATGAAAGAGGGAGTAGTAGGCAGCAGTGTCTGCTGGCTGCAGGAAGGTAGGAAGGAAGGGAGTAGGATGGAGTTAACTCCGTGGGAGAAGCAAGGTTAACTTAGGACACAGATTCTGAGTATGGGGGAAACATGTACAGGGAAGGTCTCAGCTCAGAGAGGCAGACATTGACGACAACAGCCAGGTGTTTCTGGAAAGTTGAGGATCACTTATTCAGAAAGTAGTAGCCAGAGTGTAGCTAAGAGGAGGCATCCAGCTTGGAAGGCTACAAGGCGACACATGGACCATGTCTTCCTGACACTAATTCATAGGCAGGGTCTTGGATGGAAGTCAGAATTCTCAAGGAGTGTGGGAAAGGAATGAGGCCCAACTCTGGTGGTTTAAAGAAATCCATATTCAATATGGGACTGGCTCTTGGGTTGTTCAAACTTCATAAATTTTTGGCTTACCCGGCAAATCTATCGCACACTCAACTTTGCTACTGTACGCTCTCAAAATATTGCCAGGAAGGCACTCTTCTTGTGCCTACCAGGCTGCTAGCAAAATGTTACCTGGGAGTATATTTGAGGGAACTTCAAAAGTTTGTGGGAAAATGGAATTACATTTCAAAAAATTTTTCAAAAACATGCAAAATTTTTTCACACTATTCATTTCCCATGGACTTTTTGAAGACCCCTTGTAGTATTCCTTCACAGGCAATATTAGTTTGGGATATCACTCCAAAATAGGAAGAAATTGGTAAACACTGCCTAAGCAGTTTTCAGACATGGATAAGAATGATGATTTTGATAGATGTATATCCCATCTAATAAGCTCGCACAAAATAAGTAGGTAGCAAAAAAGAGAGGAGGGATTCTAGATGTTAGTTCATAAACCAGAATCTACTGACATAAGCTAAGTAAAACATACTGAGTTCTTCCTCCAGTTGGAAGCAAGAGCCATTGCAGATGTTCTGTTAATGTCCTAACCTTACCACAATTATTTGGACAATGAACTTGTCAGCTTCAAAAAATTTGCTGATTCTTTAAAGCAGAAAAGAAAGTTCATGAGATTAGCCATGCGCTACTGATTATCAATTGATTCAGAGAGTAGTGCTGCAAGATCTATGGAAGGAGAATGTGGTTGCTGTGGCCATTTCACAGAAAGATTCGTCAGAAAAGAGACTGAAAACTGTAGAGGACCTGAGGGAGGAGAGGGGGCTCAACTGGAGACAGCCCAGAGCCTCAAATGGGGTTGGATGGGATTTCATCTGCATCAGAGGAAATTGCTGCGGGACTGTTAGATTCCGTTTTCTGAATGAAGGCAGATGACTATGTCTATGATACTGTTGAGTACAGAAAGAGCCCTGAATGAGCACTCAGTCATGTAGAGAATAATGGGAAAGAGCTTTGGATCTTTCCCAAGGTGCACTGATACAAAAGGCACATACTGTTGTATTGAAGATAGTGGTTCAAAATGTTTCCGCAGACGCCTAAACTCTCCAAAGTCTCAGAAAGTTATATCAATTCTCACCCTCAATAAATGTGGTCTGGGAAAGGAAGAGTGATAGAATTAGAGGTCTACAGGAAAAAGGGTTAGGGTCAAAGCCAAGATTCAGAATTTATCTCAGATGGGAGCAGGCACTGGTTCTGAATAAAGGTTGGAGAGACTCCTGACATAAATGCCCTTGTCAACGAAAGTTTGGTGGGGGTGACTTTTGGTACCTTGCAGCTTTCAAGGAATTTCTGCCTTTCCTCTGTATCATCTAATTTGCGTGCATTAAGTTGTTCATAGTACTCCCTTATGTACCTTCCATATCTATGGGGTCTGTAGTAATAGCTCTCCTGATGCTGCATTTTCTCCCGACACAGCTTGAGCTATCTGGCTAGAATTTAAAATAGTGAACGGCCTTTGGTTTCAATGACCTCCTCTGTTGTTTTTCTGTTTTTCACTTCATTTATTTCTACTCTTGCATACATTATTTCCTCCCTCCCTCCCTTCCTTCTCCTAATGTTGTTTTCCACTAGTCCCTTAAGAAGTATATCAATGTGAGACTTTTCTTTCTTTCTTTAATATGACCATCTTATGCTATAAATTTTTCTCTAAGTACTAGTTTAATTGCATTCCATAAATTATAAAATACTGCATTTTCATTTTCATTCAGTTAATTTTTTTTCTAATTTCTCTTGAGATTTTTTTCTTTTGATCCACAGATTGTTTAATTTCAAAACATTTTAGAATTTTCCAGATGTATTTTTGTTGTTTATTTCTAATTTAATTTCATTACTGTTAGAGAACGTAATTGCATGGTTTCAATTATTGTAAATTAAGTCTTGTTTTGTGGCTCAGGATATGATCTATCTTGGTGAATTGTCCATGAACACTTGAAAAGACTGTGTTTTCTGCTATTGCTGGATGGAATGTTCTACAAATATTAAGTTTTTTAGTCTTCTATATCTTTGCTTTTAATCTGGCTCTCTTGTTGATTACTAGGTATAGATATCTCCAAATGTATTTGTCAATTTGCCCACTTCTTTCAGTTTTCTCAGTTTTACATTGTATCCTGCTTGTATTTAGGACTATTACACGTTTAAGATTGTTAGGGTTTTTTTTTTTTCTGTAAAATTTACCCCTTTATCAATACTTATTGTCTCTTGTTACCTGTGATAATATACCTTATTCTGAAATCTGATCTGACTGGTATGAATATAGCTACTATAGTATGTTTTTTAAAGATTGGTTTCTTTTTTAAAAAATAATTTATCTACTTGTTTGAAAGAATGGTGGGGGGAGGGGCAGATTTTCCATCTGTTGGTTCATTTCTTAGATGGACCCAATGGCTGGGACTCCATCCAGGTCTCACACACCAGAAGCAGGGTCCCAAATAACTGGACCATCTGTTGCTGCCTTCCCAGGAGCACTAGCAGGGAGCTGGATTGGGAGTTGAACATCCCAAAAGAACTGGAGCTTCCATATGGGGCAGCAGCATTACAAGCAGTAGCTTAGCCCACTGTGCCACAGTGCTGGCCCCTTCAGTATTTTTTGTTTGGTGTTTTCATAGTATATCATTTTTTCTATACTTATATTTAAAATGGGTTTCCTATAGTTGATATATAGCTGAGCTCTCTTAAAATCTGACAATTTCTGTTTATTTTGTAAGTTGTACCTAGAAACGTAGAAGCCTTATGTATACAAAGGCTCCTTTATACTCCCCTATTTGTGTTATACTTGTAACATATACCCATTTCCTCACATTAAAAATACCACCAGATAATGTAAAAATTTCTTTTGATAGTTATAGACACTAACAGGAGAAAAGTAAGCTATTATGTTTATTTAATATTTACTGTTTCTGTTACTCTTTTGTTTCCTAGAGTTCCTAGAGTTCTTCAATATTTGTTTCAGTTCAGGTCTGGTGACTACTAGTTCTGATAGATCTTCAACAGCTAAGAATGTCTTTATCTTGCTTTTTTTACTGAAATACATTTTAATTGAATATAAGATTGGAGACTGGCAATCCCTTTCAGTCAGCACTTGAAAGCTGTTATTTCACTATCTTTGACCTCCATGGTTTTTGATGAAAAATCCACAGTTATTCAAATTGTTGTTCCTCTGGATGGAATGTGTCATTTGCTTCTCACTTTCTCTCTCTCTCTCCCTCTCGCTCTCTCTCTTTTCTCACCTTATATCTTATGAAGATATTTTAGGAGTTGATTACTATGCATCTTGGCATCATTTTCTTTGTTTATCATATGGGAGATTCTCAAAACTCCTTGAATCTCTAAATTTATGCCATAAATTCACAAAATTTAAGAAGTATTCGCCTATATTTCTCCAAAACTTTCTTTGCACCAATCTATTTCTCTCCTCTTTGTAGGGCTATAGTGACACAAATATTAGAACTATGAGATTATCCCTTACCTGCCAAAGAATGTATTCTCTTTTTGCCCCCAATTTTTAAAAATATTTTATTCTAAAGATTTGACATTTCTATTTATTTCTTTTCTTTTTTTAAGTATTTTTTTATTTGAAAGTTAGAGTTATAGAGAGAAAGGGAGACAGAGAAAGAGAGTGAGAGAGAGAGAGAAAGAGAGACCTTTTATCTGCTGGTTCCTTCTTCAAGTGGCTGCAATGGCCGGGTGTCTATTTTGTTTTGATGTGTTTCATTTTATTAGGTCATTACTCCAGTTAAGTTTATACCATCAGTTCTTTTCTTTTGTGTCTGGTGTCTTAATCTTCAAAAGTTTTTCTGTGCTGTTCGGATCTGCTCCATGCATATACTTCATTGGGTTAGTCTTGGATATAGGTGGTAGTCTCTACTCTGGGTCACTTTTCAAAGCCACTTCTTTATGCTTGTTCCATGCATTTACAAGTTGTGGGTGAGGACTTGAGTCAGTTCACACACAAAATTAGGAAATCTCTTTTTTTTAAAAAAAAAAAAGGTTTATTTTACTTATTTGAGAGGCACAGCTACAGAGAGGGAGAAGGAGAGACCGAGAGAGAGAGAGATATTCCATCCACTTGCTCACTCCCCAGATGACTGCAATGGCCAGGGCTGGGTCAGGCTGAAGCTGGGAGCCCAGAGCTTCCTCTGGATCTCCCATGTGGGTGCAAGGGCCTTGGGCCAGCCACTGCTGCTTTTCAGGCACACTAGCAGAGAGCTGGATCAGAAGTGGAGCAGCCGGATCCTGAACTGGCACCCATATTGGACGCTGGCATCACAGGTGGAGGCTCTGTCCGCTACACAACTCTGGCCCCAGGAAATTTTTTTCGAGTTCCCCCTGAAATTTCCTCCTACATTCTTTGTTGCCTGTGGTCCCTTTTCCTAGTTCTGACTAGAAAGTCAGGGCATCAGCCTGCCCATCTGGGTGCAATCTGTGAAACTGAGAATGCCCTCAGGGTGAAGCAGCCAAAGAAAAGAGAAAGAGAATATAAAAATAATGGTGTTTCCCTCAGTACTCTGTACCACAGCTACCCTTTTTCTTTTTCTAACCAAAGAGATGGGTTTCTTTCTGAGCTTTAGGTACTTACATAGAAGCTTCCATGGCAAATTATCCCAGAACTTAGTGGCTTAACACCGCAAATACTTAGTATCTGACGTTTTCTATGGGTCAGGATTCCAGTGGGTGCAGAGGGTTGCACACATCTCAAGGCTTTACAGAAAGGTATCTGCTTCCAAGTTCACTGATGTGCCCATTGACGGGCTTTAGATGTCCCACTTGCAAGCTTATTACAGGCTGTTGAGTCACTACAGGACCCTGTTGGCTATTGGCCAGAGATGTCAGTTCCTTACCACGTGGGTCTCTCCACAGGACATCTTACAACAGAGGGATAGAGTGAAAAAGAGTAAGAAAAAATGGAAAATAGAGTCATTTTGTAACTTAATCTTGAAAGTGACATCCCAACACTTTCAATACTTTTTTTGGTTGGGAGTGAGTTTTAAGGTCGGCCCACATTCAAGGAGAAGCAATACACAAAGGCATGGATACTGGGAGGCAGAGATAATTAGGGGCCAGTTTAGACATTGTCTACCATACCATGTTAACCTGACATGCCTGATATGCATGATTTGTAAGAGCATTTTATACCTCCAGACCCTTTCCATATAACATGGAAGAATTTAAAATATCGTCATATGTTTTCTTTTCTTTCTTTCCTGGCAAATGTAGATTCCATCTGGGTTCAATAGACATTAAGCATGCTGGAAATTACAAGGCAGATCTAGAAAGAGCCAAGGATATGGAAAATAAATGTGGGTATGTTTGGTGCATTATTTCAATGTAGAATGGTTTCCTAGTCTGAATATTGTTACACAAATCAAGTATAAGAAACATCTGGGAAAAGGAAACCAAGGTACAACTTAACAGGATGAACAGAAGTCAGTCAGTGCAGTATGTTGCTTCATTATAAATTTTCAAGTCCACTAACATTGTAGATCAAGAACAAAAATGATTCCCTTAGGGATAAATTAAGCTACTGACAATTGGGTCTTTAGCAAGTAGTGAAACAAGAGAGAAATTCCTTTTTTAAAAGACTTTATAGCTGGTTAAGAGACATTGTGCACAATAAAGCACTTTGAAGACACAGAATGCTTGGATGTGGGGCCAGTAAATTGAATTTCAGGAAGCAGATTCCTCAAAGTGCCCAATTTGCTGCCAATAGTGGCAGAGTATATTTCCCAATGTGGTTTATGATGATATTATATTTTCTATTCCATATGTTATTCTGCAATATGACCTTGTTCCTCCACGTGGAATTTCTCCACCTCTGAATCCTAATTGGCCTCATGACAGCATTTACCATTAGAATGTGGCAGAAGTGATGCCACACCAGTCTCAGTCACCCTTCATAACAGACCCAGCAGCTTCTGTCTCCCGACTTGGAACCATGAGCCACCACACAAATAGTCTAGGCTATTCTCTTGGATGGAGAACCACAGGGAGATGCCCTGAGTTATGTAATGGAAATGAAGCAGTCATTTGGACATCCTGCCAACGGAGCCTCTAGGCAACCCCACACACAGCCTCTATCTAATTGCATTCCCATGAGAAATCCCAAATGAGGACAATCCAAGTGATCCCAGCTAACCCAAAGAATCGTGAAAAGTAAGACTACATTGTCCTTTTAAATCATCATGTCTAGGCCGGCGCCACGGCTCAATAGGCTAATCCTCCACCTTGCAGCGCCAGCACACCAGGTTCTAGTCCCGGTCGGGGCGCCGGATTCTGTCCCGGTTGCCCCTCTTCCAGGCCAGCTCTCTGCTATGGCCCGGGAGTGCAGTGGAGGATGGCCCAAGTGCTTGGGCCCTGTACCCCATGGGAGACCAGGAGAAGCACCTGGCTCCTGCCTTCGGATCAGCGTGGTGCGCCAGCCTCAGCATGCTGGCCGCGGCGGCCATTGGAGGGTGAACCAATGGCAAAGGAAGACCTTTCTCTCTGTCTCTCTCTCTCACTGTCCACTCTGCCTGTCAAAAAAAAATCATCATGTCTTAGGACAAGTTGTACACAATAGATAATCAAAAACAATGCTATAGACATGAGATCAAAATTTGAAAAAATCATTATGTTAAACATAGACACTTTAGGAGGTTTATAACATTAAATTATTTAACCATAAGACATCACTGATGGACATTTTATAATGTTCATCTATTTGGATATAGACAAGTTTATTTTTATATTCTGTAGCTTAAAATAAATGTAATAACAATAATGATTGGAATACCTTTAGATAAACATTATTGTTTATTTGTATGCTTCTTTTCATCATCTTTTCTATGTGCATAATTTTTATAAAAATTCATATTCTGTGAGCATGTATACTTTCGTATCCCTCCCATTTCAATGGGATCTATCTAACCATTCTCCTATTACATGTTCAGTTTGGTTCCAGTGGTTCAAACATGTTACTTTTTTTGAATTCTAAATCATATTCATTGTCACAATATCAATGCTAAACACAAGACAGCAACTCCATTGACTCTAGATTTAAAGTGTTTCAAAAATAAAATGTAATCTTAATTTTTTAACCCCCTACAGAGAGTCTACCAAAAAAAAGTGGCCCATTTTTCTCTACTTTCAAGAAGACTAGGTTTTGATCTATGTTTATACAGCATGAGCGACAAAGAACAGCAAACAAATGTGAACAAGAATAATGCCCAGACATACGAAGCTTCTAGGTGAACCGTGTTCTTTCTGCTAATACATAAAGGTACTTCAAAGAAGTTCATGGAAAACACACATTATCTTTTAATTCCTCTTAAGCCGCTGGTGTAATGTAAGCTTATACATCATGCAACAGAATTACTAAATAAACTACACATCTATTAGAGATTTCCAAATCCCTGCTCCCAACTCAATTTTAGTATACCTATTAAGTACAGTATACCTATTAAGTACACGTAGAAAAATAGAAATAAAACATATACCCAGTATTTTCAATTACATTTTTAAAACATGAGCAATGCTCAGATACAAATTTTGAAATATGTTTTTTCTAAATACAACTTTTATAATCTAGGCTTTCTTAAACAGACAGATCTTGAGCATATGATCTGTACAAACTTATAGTAGTGTATATCCCAAATAAAGAGTTTTCTTGCTATTATGATACAATTTTTCTGAATGAAGATATATGTTAAGGCTTAAGATGTAAACACTTTAGAAAGCAAACAACTTACTGCTCAGTTAAAAAGGTGTATCATCTCATAATACTTTCAAATTTACATGTGAGAATGCATTTACAGCTTACATTTCGAGGAAAGCTACAGGCTTTATGCAACACAGCAAAATTGAAAACCCACCAATTTTTTGAGAAAGCCATGACTTTTATTAGAAACTAATAATGCTTATCAAGATGTTGGCAACAAGTCATAGCACAGACACACATTTCCCACAGTGCATTTCTCCCTTGAATTATATTCCCGCAAGAGGTAGAACACCTTGGCCATGGGCAGTAGAAATATTTGATGGACTGTGTAAACTGGCCTCCTGGTATACAAAGCACACAATTCCTCCCCAAAGTATGTCCAGAGACTCAAAGTTCACAGATACATTTAGGAATCCTATACTAGTCACTGAACCAAAATATCAATGCACTTCCTGCTGTCTACAAGACAGAAGTTCCTGAACAATATGGTGGCCAGCGGCTACCTTAATATCCATAAGAGCTTTAGTCCAGGCTGAAGGGTCACCAACCACAACAAAATGGCAACAAGAGTAACAGCAAAATCAACCATGGGAAGTGTGCGACTATCTTGATATAGGTTCCTTTAACCAACCTACAGCAGGGCAGCAATGCAGTACAAGAACATGAAGACTGCAAACGTAACATAGAACTGTGCCCAAGAAGAGGAATCGCCTGTGAGGACGTGACTTTCCCAACTCACACCACTCACAGTTACATTTGGAGCTGCCTGAAATGGTTAATCCTGAATGGATAACCCTAAGTAGCTGTAACCGTTTTAGTATCAGGAACCCGAGGAGGACTGGCACTGGCACCTCTGTTTTGCCCTTAAAACCTCCACAGGGGATGAAAGTAAAGATGGTAGCAGTCCACTGGAGGACCTTGATGAAGCTGAGCGGCTCCTGGAGCAGGTTGAGGCTGATCTGGAAGGACGCCTTCTAAGGGAAGGAGGGTTATTTTCATAGAAAGGATTCTTGCTGAGGGATAGAATCATTATAGTTTGTTTTTAAAAAATAATTCTATTATTGGACCAGGTTGCCAAGGGCTAACTATGTGGAATAGCATCATTTTTGTCAAACTGTAGCTCAAAAGTGTCCATCAGAGTCCATCTGGACTACCAGCATTAATTCATTAGTACTGGTCCCCTGGTACTACTTCTTGAGAAGGAGGGCAGGACCACATGTGGGTACACCAGCAAAGAACGCCAAGGTCAATGGGTGGTGTCGAACCTCAGCGAAGGGGGGAAGTTTGGAAGCACATCTGCTTTGTGTCTGCAGACCCTGCCTTAGCCAGTCCTGGGGCTGAAAATATATTCATTAATTTTTGCCAATATGAAATGCATAAAAAGATTTCTTGTTTTCATTACAATGCATGTTTTCATAATTTTAAATGTGGTTAAATCCTTTTTCATATGCTTGGTGTCTATCTGAATTTATTCTTTTATGAATTGCTTTTCCATTATCCTTTGTTCACATTTTCAATTTTCATACTAATATGAATTTATAAGAGTGCTTTACACAGAAGGCTAATACATTTTTCCTACCACCTTCCTATTTGTTTTTAATTTTGACATTTTGTGATGAATAAAAGTGTTAATTACATGGCCACATAATGTATTTCTTCGTGATTTGTTTTTTTTTTGTGTATGCTCAAAACATTCTTCCCTACCTGAAAATCTTATATTTGTTTATCTATACATTCTTCTGATTTATTTATGATTTAATTTCCCAATAGTTATCTTAAATTCATCAGAAACCTAACTTATTATTTTTTCACTATTAACCATTCATCCTAGCATGTTTATTAAACAATCTTGCCACCAATGTGAAATGCTGTTTTTAACATATACTAAGTTCTTAGCTATTCTGACATCTGTTTCAGGATTTTTTATTCACTTTCACTGATCTGTCTCCTAATATTTACATCAGAGACATAGAGTCCTTTATCTTTTTTATTAATTATTTAGCGAATTATCTATGTGCCATAGAGGCAAACTTTGTTTTTGCCTAAAACTGGTTAAATTTAATGACTCTCAAACTTGTTTGTTTGATTTATTAAAAAATTAATATCAAACAACGAATTCCCTGTTGGTTCATCAGTTTGTGATAAAAAATTCTTTAGCTTGAGAGGAAATATTAAAAATCCTTCTAATTACTACAGTGCAAAGAGAAAAATCATCTAAAAGTCTTCCCAGAGTTCATTCTGTGTTGCTAGGACAACAAAGTTGCTGCACATAGGGGCATTCCTCCTTTTCTCTAGTAGAAGGAATTGTACCCAAAGTCAGCCTAGCATATGGCCAGAATCTTTTCTTGCTCTGCAGGAGGGTCTCTGACATGCCCAGCCCCCGTGTCTTCAAGTGCTAGGCCATTGTCCTTCCCACACAAGTCCTATGAACGGCTGGTAACACAGCCCAGACCATCTGGTCCAAACAGTCTGCTTGTTTCTTTATTTACTAAGCTGGATTCTTTTGCTGCCCTATAAGGAGAGACAGCAACAGGTTTGGGTCCCTCCAGCCCCCCAAAGATTTCCCTACTGCATGCTCAGCACATCTCTGAGATGATGACACCAGCAGGGTCCTGGGCCTTTTCTTGTTAACCGTTGGCTTGTCAGGTTGCACTAGCAACACTCTTTCTCCCTCTGTACTCTGAAATGATAGAATTCTCCTTAATTATTATCACATGACAGGTATATGTAAACTAAACAGGATTTGATGCAAATTTACCTGCTTGTTCTGCTCATATTTTGAGTTTTTATATATCTATTCATGGCTTAATATCTGTCTCTTTTCATGAAGGTTAGGAGTTCTTTTTTACCAAGAAAAAAAGATCAATTTGATCAATTAAGCTCTTTTCTCTCTCTCTCTCTCTCTCTCTCTCTCTCTCACACGCACACACACACACAGGTCCCAATTCCAGCATGTTTTTCATCCCAACATTTGGAGCCTAGCTCTTAATTCGTTATCATGCATTTGGAAGTTGAGGCAGGAAAAGGTGGAAGTGGAAGATGGCAAGTGAAGGGAGCTGAAACCTGCTCATCCTTTCAAGGGCACTGGTTGTGTCACTCCTCAGGACCAGGCACTCACCTGGAAGTTAGAAATGCTGCAATCCAAAGAACACACTAAACCCTACCGACAATTATCATTCATAGTTGTGTGTTATTCTCTATCATATGTGCATCATTTTCACAATTTATAATGATCAAACTTAATTTCCTTTTCAACCTATTAATGTAGTGAATCATATAGTAAATTTTGCATTCTAAAGATGAATGCAACTTGATCATGGTGTATTATTCTTTTTTTATTTTTTTATTTTTTACAGGCAGAGTTAACAGTGAGAGAGAGAGACAGAGAGAAAGGTCTTCCTTTACCGTTGGTTCACCCTCCAATGGCCACCGCGGCTGGTGTGCTGCGGCCGGCGCACCGCGCTGATCTGAAGCCGGGAGCCAGGTGCTTCTCCTGGTCTCCCATGGGGTGCAGGGCCCAAGGACTTGGGCCATCCTCCACTGCCCTCCTGGACCACAGCAGAGAGCTGACCTGGAAGAGGGGCAACCGGGACAGGATCCGGTGCCCCGACCAGAACTAGAACCCGGTGTGCCGGCGCCGCAAGGCGGAAAATTAGCCTATTGAGCCGCGGTGCCGGCCCGGTGTATTATTCTTAAAAACTGCAAATATTAGCACCGAGTTCAACATGATAA
Source organism: Oryctolagus cuniculus (assembly GCF_051225735.1). Taxonomy (NCBI): domain Eukaryota; kingdom Metazoa; phylum Chordata; class Mammalia; order Lagomorpha; family Leporidae; genus Oryctolagus; species Oryctolagus cuniculus. The sequence continues at coordinate 214,449,042 of NC_142867.1, read as the reverse complement.
CCTTTTTTCACAAAAAGATTCTGAAGCTGGTTTTCCATTTCAGCTACTTTAACTAGGTTTGTTTACACAGTTATGCTACATCTATAAAACAAAATTTTCCCTTTTATATGCTGAGTTTATATTGTATGAGACTCTCCTGAAGTTTGTTTCTTGTTGTTTTTTAAAAGATTGAATAAATGTGGTATAAAAATAATATACTTTAGAAAGACTAATTTGACAACATTATATTGATGTCAGTAATTTATATTTTTCAGAATACCATCCTTTTTTTAAAAAAAAAAAATTTTTGAAAGCATTACTGAAAGCAAGGGAGAGACAGAAAGAGACATCTTCCATCTGCTGGTTCACTCCCTACATGGCCACAATGACCAGGGCTGGGCCAGGCCAAAACAAGGAACTAGGAGATTCCTCTAGGTTTCCCACGTGGCTGACAGGAATCCAAATAATTGGACCATTCTTTGCTGCTTTTCCCAGGCCATTAGCAGGGAGCTGGATCAGAAGCGGAGCAGTCACAACATGAACTGGTGCCCATGGGGTGCCAGTACTGCAGGCGGCAGCTTTACTTGCTATGCCACAATGCTGGCCACCATCCACTTATTTCAAAGATTTTTTATATTTATTTATTTGAAAGCCAGAGTTACAGAGAGAGGGAAGAAGAGAAAAGATAGATCTTCTATCTACTGTTTTACTCCCCAAATGGCTGCAATGGCTAGGGCTTGGCCAGGCCAAAGCCAGGAGCCAGGAGATTCTTCACATGGGTGGCAGGGGCCCAAACACTTGGGCCATCTTCTGCTACTTTTCCCAGGTGCATTAGCAGGGAGCAGAATCAGAAGTGGAGTAGCCAGGACTTGAACCAGCACCTATATGGGATGCTGGTGGTGCTATAGGTGGTGGTTTAACCCACTATGCCACAGCACCAGCCCTAATACCATCCATTTAAAAAAATACTCCTCATACCCATGATTATATCTTGTGTATGACACTGTAGTTTCCAATATTGGTACACTCCAATATGGGATGCATGTGTTTCCCAAATGGCATCTTAATTGTTGTGACAAATGCCTACCCATACCTTTGAATAGAAAGAAAGCAACCAGTGATTAGACGGGTTTCAGGGGCAATTAAAATATTGCAGATAAAGGTACTGTTTGTCAGTTAAATCTCTGCTTGAGATGCCCACAACACAGAGGAGTGCCTGGATTGAGTCCCAGCCCTGTTTCCAATCCAGCTTCCTGTTAATACACATTCTAGGAGGCGGCAGGTGATGGCTCAAGTACTTTGGTTCCAGCCACTCATTAGGAGACTCAGACTGAGTTTGGCTTGGCCCAGCCCAGCTTTTGCATGCACTTGGGAAGTGAGCCAGTTGATGGAAGATTCTCTCCCTCAATAAATAAAATTAACATTAAAATATTGCAGAGATGCTGGAGGTCTGGGCTTGTAGATGTTATCTAAATTTAGTCATTACCTCTAGTGAGGTCACTTTGCACAACTTTCTTTTTTAAAAAAATTTTTATTTAAGTTATGCAAGTTTCATGTATTTCATATATAGAGACTTAGGAACATCTTGACACTCCCCCCCATCCTCCATCCTGCCCATGCTCCAACCCTTCCTCTTCCTCCCTCTCACATTCCCACTCTTGATTTTTTACGAAGATCTATTTTCAGTTTACTTAATATCATATAGTTAACCCTACACTAAGTAAAAGATTCAACAAATAGTATGAAGTGAGAGAAAAAAAATAGCACTGTTCCTCAATGGAGGAGACAAGGACTGTAAACAATCATCAAATCTCAAAAGGTCTATTTCACTCCAATACATTGCATTTCAGGTACTCTGTTACCTCAGATCAGGGAAACCATATATCTGTCTTTTTGGGACTGGCTTATTTTCTACATCTTTTCTAAAAGGGAAGTTCAAAGAGAAATCCCAAGCCATCTCAACGAATGTACTCCTTAAAAGTAGAAAATACTTTATTAATGAGAAAGTGATTATCTGTCCCCTCAGGAGCAGCAGACAGAAGTCATCCATTTAGAATCCCACTGGGACTTGTGCCATCAACATTATTTAGGGCCACATTCAACAAAGAGCAGTCACTGAATTTTTCCCAAAAGAAGGAACAGCAAACTTGGATAAAACTAGAATTAATGATAATCTTTAAAGTCAGTAATGAAGAATGGGAAACCTATACGTTTAATTTTTTATTCTGTAATCTTTAAAGTCAGTAATGAAGAATGGGCAACCTATACTTTTAATTTTTTATTCTGTTCACAAGAATATTTTTAATGAAGTTTGGGCAGTTATTTGCCCATCTTTGTGTCATCAAAAATCAACATTTGTACTCTGCTTCCTTCTTCAGAGTTGTTGGGCTTTATTTCCAACAACATTATGCACACAATGCACAAATGGTGTGCACGCATTTATATACATTCTTAAATATTCCAACACTCAAGAAATACATTTGTAGGATGCACTCCCTTGCCACTAATGCAGAGTTGAAGAGATGTAGGCAGCACTCAAAGTTGCTCATCTCATTCCACTTTAAGGAGGCAGAATTTCTCATCTGATTCAGGAGAACACAGCTTTCTGAGGAGGTCCCACTGGTCTGGCATACCAAGACAATTGTTCTCAACTCTGACTGTGCATTAGAATAACTTGGGAAATATAAAACTAAATGGAACACTCTAGAAATTCTTACTTAATTTGGCCTAGGAGATTGTCTGGGTATTGGTAGATTTTAAGAGTGTCCCAGATGAATCTCAGGTGCAGCCAGGATTGAAAACCTGCGGAGGTGGGGGCTGGAGGACACAGTGTGACTCCTATGAGTGGATGGTTTATCTAATCTCCCTTCTGGGTCTGGGACTCTGGGACAGGCTCTCGTCCCTTCCTTCCTTTTCTTTTCTTTTCTTTTTCCTTTTTTTTTTTTTTTTTTGGATGATTCATCTTCAGTGAACACATGGAAGGAATCATTATGTGTTTCCCTTGCCCCTGAGAACACAGGCTTGGAAAAGCTGATGGCAAAGAAAACCCCCATACTGCAGATGTGTGGGAGAAGTATGTGGGAAAGATCAGAGGAAGATGAAAAGATTATGAGAAAGACAGGCCATGAAATTTACTTATTTGCCTTTTACGTGAAGGAAAGCCCACACACAATTGAATTTTCTGCTGTCAGGAAATCAAGAGCGAGGAGAACATATAAGGGAAAAATCAAGGTTTTCTAATTTTCCTGAGAAAGACCTGAAAACTAGTGGGGTCACTCTTGCTAATGTCCTTGAAAGGAGACAAACTATTTTAAATGCCAGCATCAGCATGCGGGAGGTGACCTGCACCAAGGATGGGTTTTGTCCTCCAGGATGTAGACAAATAAAAACTGCAGCAGTGGTAGATGCTGGGCTATGGGCACAGGTGAGCTGGCATCTCACCCAAGTGCAAATGATGAAGCTGTTCTTTTATTCTCCCTTGGCTTTAAGTTTGCTGTCTCTTTCCCCTATTCCAAAGTTTGGCATAAAATTAAGCCTATACTTGGTACAGGACTGGAATAAGTACAGTAATATGCTGTAGTGATTCCTCTGTAGGTATTACAATTAAAAATGGTACAAGGGTTATGTGATTTAAACATCTTATGGTGATTTTTAAATCTGGGACATTTTAATCTGGCTGCTCATTGCTTAATATTCTTGCTGATTGGCAAATGGTTGGATTAGTCAAATTGGATATGATATGAAAGTACAAGGGCAGGAGAACAGTGTATGAAAATTAATCTCTAAGAGATTAAAAGAGGAAGGAGGTTATAAAGGGATATTCTGTTTTTCCTCTCCAGCACATACCTAACCTGCTAAATGAGAAGCAAAGCTATATCCATTGCTAAGGTCAAAAGCCCCTACAACTCCACACAACATCTAGAAAACTGGGATGAAGTGGCCTGGGGTTACAGATGACTTTTCCAGCTCATTTCACTCTTGAGATAGGACCAATGGATTACATGAAAAGACAATGCATTGATGAAACCTGTAGGTTATGTACTTGATCTTAAGAGACAGGGTGAACTGATAGGAGAAGCCAACTCCTTATCTTTGCTATCTAGGTTTTTACAGGAATCAGCCCCAGGAATGGGTCACATGTCAGAGGTGAGATTGAGTGGCATAGGTAAGCATAGGGCACAGTGAGAGATTGTCCAATGACTAGAGTTAGGGTGAGGCAAAGGAAGCTATGTCATGGATGCGTGGGTCAGATCCTGTCATTAGTTAAAACTTTGATACTTTGATCATCATGGACTTGTTTGCATTAATTTTGGGTTTTAAAGCATATTGCATTTAAACATTATTTATCTTGATTACCAAGATTATTAGTTTTCAATTAAATGTTGTGTTCAAGAGAAGTGCCTCATTTGCCATACCCCATCCCTGTCCCATAGGTTCTCATGAATGGGGGAGATGCACAGGGCTAACCAGAGGCCCCACCAGGGTTCACCAGACTGATAAGCAGTACAGCAGAAGACTGAGTGATAGAAAAACAAGCCAGGGATTAAATGCAGGCACTGCTCATCCTTAAAGGGATTTCATTTTCCTATAATCAGCTCGAGGAGGCAGAAGCTGTCCTTGCAACCCTACCTGTTGTTCCAGAATGTTCTGGATCAGAAACCACAGTTGAGTAAAGAACAAAGATATGGTCCAAATGAGGAATCTAAGGACAACAAGCACACTGTTCTACTTGTTACAATCAGCCAATATCTCAGGACCTGGTCCCTCCCACTCTCCATAGAAGAGGCAGAGGCTACTTTGGACAATGAAGGAGAAGACTCTACATAACATTTATTGTTCAGATTATACATTTAGAAGTCTGAAATTTAACAAGAAATAAGCAAATTAGGGCCAGCGCCGCTGCTCACTAGGCTAATCCTCTGCCTTGCGGCGCTGGCACACCGGGTTCTAGTTCCGGTCAGGGCGCCGGATTCTTTCCCAGTTGCCCCTCTTCCAGGCCAGCTCTCTGCTGTGGCCAGGGAGTACAGTGGAGGATGGCCCAAGTGCTTGGGCCCTGCACCCCATGGGAGACCAGGATAAGTACCTGGCTCCTGCCATCGGATCAGCGTGGGGCACCGGCCGCAGCGCGCCAGCCGTGGCAGCCATTGGAGGGTGAACCAAAGGCAAAGGAAGACCTTTCTCTCTGTCTCTCTCTCTCACTGTCCACTCTGCCTGTCAAAAAAAAAAAAAAAAAAAGGCAAATTAGGTTGATCATTTGATCATTTTGAAAATCAACAGAAATTGGTGGATAATGAGATTCCGGAAAAAGTCTATAAAGTTATAAATTACAAGTTAGGAGATTAGGTTATTTCGTTCCTGTTTTAATTACAATTCTCTAATAAGCTACAGGAGACAAACTGGCAAAAGCTTTAACCATAAAGACATTTCATATTCTTACCATAAGACAATCCTACAGCAAGTATCTCAGGGTTGGCTCTGTGGGTTACCAATACCATGACAGCTGCTCATTCTGAGCCCTTTCACCTCAGGCCACAAGCTGACTGGGACCAAGCTGACCAGGACAGTGGTCAACATCATATTCTTACCAGAACCTTCGAAAGGCTGGAACTAGGGTAATGTACGTAGAGTGGGGAAACAGACATCGCGAGTAAAGTTTCATTGAAAATTCTTTATCTTCGTAAATTTTATTTATTTGAGAAGCACACACACACAGAATATGAGACGAGAGAGAGAGAGAGAGAGAGAGAGAGAGATATCTCCTGTCTACTAGTTCACTCCACAGATGCTTCCAACAGCTGGAGCTGGGCCAGGCTGAAACTGAGACCTGGGAGGTATCTGGGTGGGTGGCACTTGAATGATTACCTGCTACTTCTCAGAGTGTGCATTAACAGGAAGCTGGAACTGGGAGTGGGGCCAGGATTCAAACCCCAGCACTGTAATATGGGAGGTGGGCAACCCCAGTGGCATCTTAACCACCAGGCCAAATGCTTGCTTCTCTCATCTCTTTATCAAGGATGAAAAATCTTTCCTAGAAGATCCAGTAGGCTTCCACTTAGGTTTCTTTGGTCAAATTGGATCAGCCTCTGTAATGGTGAGCTATCAAGAGTAAAAGGAGGTAGAATGATTATTGAGAAGACAATTTTTAAAAAAATTTTTATTTGACACATAGAGTTAGTGAGAGAGAGAGAGAGACAGAGAGAAAGGTCTTCCTTCTGTTGGTTCACCCCTCAAATGGCCGCTACGGCCAGCACTATGCCAATCTGAAGCCAGGAGCCAGGAGCTTCTTTCCTGGTCTCCAACGCGGGTGCAGGCACCCAAGCACTTGGGCCATCCTCCAATGCCCTCCTGGGCTACAGCAGAGAGCTGGACTGGAAGAGGAGCAACCGGTACTAGAACCTGGCACCCATATGGGATGCCGGCGCCGCAGGTGGAGGATTAGCTAAGTGAGCCACAGCATCGGCCCCGAGAAGACCGTTATTAAGAGTGTTTGCCGGCCGGCGCCGCGGCTCACTAGGCTAATCCTCCGCCTAGCGGCGCCGGCACACCGGGTTCTAGTCCCGGTTGGGGCGCCGGATTCTGTCCCGGTTGCCCCTCTTCCAGGCCAGCCCTCTGCTGTGGCCCGGGAGTGCAGTGGAGGATGGCCCAGGTGCTTGGGCCCTGCACCCCATGGGAGACCAGGAAAAGCACCTGGCTCCTGGCTCCTGCCATCGGATCAGCGCGGTGCGCCGGCCGCAGCGCGCCGGCCGCAGCGGCCATTGGAGGGTGAACCAATGGCAAAGGAAGACCTTTCTCTCTGTCTCTCTCTCTCACTGTCCACTCTGCCTGTCAAAAAATAAAAAAAAAAAAATAATTAAAAAAAAAATAAAAAAAAAATAAAAAAAAGAGTGTTTGCCACCTCCTGCCTCAGAATCAACCCTTGGGACATTCGGATCTGACTAAAAGGTCCATGAGAGTCTCGCAGGCATGGAAAGCCATGACACGGTGGCAAAAATCAATCTAAATGAAGGATCCTGGTGAACAACACCCCAACAGAAGGATCAGGCCATCAAGGAGAGAGGCGCCTTTCTCTGAAGGGAGGAAGGAACCTCCACTGTGATATGGCCTTGACTAAACAAATTCAGAGTTGTGAACTCAAGGGGCTTCCATAGCCTAGACAGCTCATAGCAAGAGTCTCGGGTGATTGCTGACGTCATAAATAAGAGTGCCAATTGTTAAATCAACAACGGGAGTCACTGGGTTCATGCTCCCCACGCAGGATCTCTGTCCTTAATATGTTTATCTATGAAACTCAAAAACAACACTACTAGTCGAACAATACCCTATACCGGGTTCGGTTGTGTGAGTGCAACCTGTTGAAATCCCTGCTTAGTATATACTAAATTGATCTTCGGTATAGGAAGGTAACCGAAAATGAAACGTGATGAAGGGCGGGATGGGAGAGGAAGTGGGTGAGGGGAGGGCCACGGGAGGGAGGGAGGTCGGGGGGAAGCCACAACAATACAAAAGATGCATTTTATATTCTACTTAAAACTATTGGTTGAGCTCTGTAATTAATACACAATTACTCTTAGGTGTTTAATCAATGCTATAACTAGTACTCAAATAGTATTTTACACTTTGTGTTTCTGTGTGGGAGCAAAATGTGGAAATCTTTACTTAACATATGCTAAATTGATCTGTATATAAAGATAATTGAAAATTAATCGTGATGTGAAGGGGAAGGGGAGAGGGAGTGGGAGAGGGGAGCGTTGTGGATGGGAGGGAAGACACGGGGTGGGGGGGAGGAGGCTATTGTGGTCCATAAGCTGTACTTTGGAAATTTATGCTCATTAAATAAATTTTAAAAAAAAAGAGTGTTTGCCACAACACCCAGGTTTATGGTTGTACCATTTGTTTGCTCTCTCTCTCTCTCTATATATAGGGATATATGCATAATAAGAAAAAACGAGAGATAACATCAACAAACTCCACAAACTCTCAGTGTGTGCAACAATAAGCACCATGAAGTGCACAAGTTAACAGGCTGGCTGGGTTCAGTGGAGTGGCTCTGCTCATCCTGGCTGCACTCCCCCAGGCACCTGGCAGTGGGCTCGATCCCAGGCTGGCCTGTGGAGACGTGGTCAGTCGGTACCACCTGTCTCTCTTCTGTCTCCTGAGACCAGCGGGCTAATGCAGGCATGTTTGTTTTTGTTTCTTCTGGCAAAAAAAAAAAAAAAAAAAAAAAAAAAAAAAAAAATCAAGAGAAAGCTCATTATGCAAATTCAAGCCCAAGCTTGTGTCATTCTGCGAGCATTTAATCTATCCAAGCAAGTCCCAGGCTGAGCCTGCAATCAAGAAGTCCTTCCCGTGGAAGAGATGAGAGACTGATCTGCTCTACAAAGAGAATGCAGTGAAGGAAAGAAGAAAACAAGAGAGCAAGCAAAGCTAGAAACAGAAAATCTAGAACAAAATGATAGGAAACTAGGTTTATTGGCTAGAAACATTCATGCAAATGCTTTAGTATCCTCCTAAGGCATCTTAAAGAGAAACAGTCTGAAAGGAAGTTAAGGTTGGTAAGAGCACAGCCTAGCAGCTAAGTTACCCATGGCCTACACTCCTCTAACTCCTGACTCCTGCCCATCTCTAGCTCCTGACTCCAGCTTCCTGCGGATGCTGACCCTGGGAGCCTGTGGTGATGGCTCAGCTGTTTTGGGAGACCTGGCTGGAGTTCCTCGTTCCTAGCTCTGGCTCTGGCCCTGGCCATTGCAGACATGTGAGGACTGAACCAGTAGAAGGGAGCACTGTCTGTGTCTACATCTGTCTGTCTCTCTTCCTCTCAAATATGTATAAAAAAATTTAATGAATAAGGAAACATAAAGCAAATTGAAAACAGTGATACTGGTAATGATTAGGACAATGGTAATAATTATAATAAAGCTGAGGTGCCATTCTGATATAGGTGGAATTCAAGGTTAATGTATTAACTGAACAAAGACTAATTTTTTACTGTTGACATTATGAACTAATATTATTAATGAATGAACATTTATTGATGCAAATACATAACTATTATGAACATTTATTCATGAAATTAAAAATATCATAAAAATAGAAAACAAATCCTGAAAATATAAATCATCAAAAAGTGACTGTAGCATCTTTTTAACATACTTGCAGTCTCTAATGGATTGACGAGATTAAAGTGAATAAGGATATAGTGCATTTGGGAAAGTATAAAATGAAGTTGATTTATAAGATTGGATAATTTATATCTTACAGCCAAAAATGCTTATTTTCTTAAAATCTCATGAATCTAATGATGTGTTTTACTGTATGTCACGTCAGGTCATAAGAAAGTTCAATAAGAACAGACGATGTACAAGCCTAGTCTTTAACCTCAATGAAATAAATTGAGAATTTATTTAAAAATAGGGGTGGGACATTTGACACAGCAGTTAAATTGCCACTTAGGATACCCACAACCCATAGCAGAGCACCTGGGCTCAAATCTCAGCTCCACTCCTGATGCCAGCTTCCTGCTAATATGTACCCTGTCAACAGGTGATAGCTCAATTACTTTGGTCCCTGCCACCCATGAGGGAGACAAGTTTAGTTCTGAGCTACTGGCTTTGACCTGGCCCAGCCTTGGATATTGCAGGTATTTGTGGAGTTGAGGAGTGAACCAGCAGATGGAAGAGTTCTCTCTCTCAGTCTCTCTTCTCTCTCTCTGCATTTCAGATAAAATGAAATGATTTTTTAAAATATGTTAACAGCTAATTAAAAATTTTTTAAAAATCTGAAAAAAGTAGGTTAACAAAACACACAAACACTTGGAGTCAAAATAATGACACAGAAACAAAATAAAGCAAACCACTGCTTCAGTAATTTCTTGACCAAAGAGAAAAATAAAATTTTAATTAGAAAGTATGTAGAAAGTAATAATGATATTATGCATCTGACTTAGCCAAAGCTATACTCCATGGAAAAATATATCTGTAGGAGTTTTATTTAATACTAAAAAAAATCAAAGGAAGATAGAATTCAAATCAAGAAGCCATAAAAGAAATTGTTCAGGATAAAAGCTTAAAGTAATGTATCAAAAAACAAAGAGTCTAAGTGTTGGCTTTCTTAAAAGTTTAACAAAACAGGTAAAATGTTCATGAGGGGGAAAGTAAAATTGCCAATGTGTAATGTTGGAAAGAAACTAAGTAACACCATGGCTATGGAGGAGAATGCAAAATATAAAAGCATATGACACTAAAATCTTTCTATTGATAACTTTTATTATTTATTAATTTAAATGTGAATTACTGATACTTTCTTAAGAAGTATAATTCTTCAAATGAACAGATAACCTCGGAAGAGACATGGAGTGCAATGAAATTATTACTCAAAACATAAGTAATAATTCTAACTCTGAGGAAGAAGGAAGGAGTGTGTTGCTCCCTGTCTGTCATACTGAAGACAATGATAAAATCTGCAAGGAGTGCGTGGAACCTCTCTATTTGAGGCCCTTGAAAAAATAATAGTGGCAGCCGGTTTGGGAGAAAAGACCAGAATTCAAAGCACCACTGAGTGGCAATGGGTTTTCCATTTTTTATTCCCCTCCAGGATTGCCCAAGTTTAATTCAACATCACCTGAAACCCAAAAGTAGACGTTGGTGGAAACAGAGAAAGTGCCAGAGGAGGCATTCAGTTTGAAGCAGAGAGAGTAGAAACAGTGAGGAAACTCCCATTTGTGGGGCCAGTGCTGTGGCATAGTGGGTAAAGCCGGCACTGCATATGGGTGCTGGTTCAAGTCCTAGCTGCTCCACTTCTGATCCAGCTCTCTGCTGTGGCCTGGGAAAGCAGTAGAAGATGGCCCAAGTCCTTGGTCTCCTGCACCCATGTGTGAGATCTGGAAGAAGCTCCTGGCTCCTGGCTTCTGACCGGCACAGCTCCAGCCATTGCAGCCAGTTGGGGAGTGAACCAGCAGATGGAAGACACCTCTCTCTCTCTCTCTCTCTCTCTCTCACTCTGACTTTCAAATAAATAAATCTTTAAAAAAAAAAAAAAAGAAAGAAAGAAAAGAAACTCCCATTTGTTTGTTTTCCCTGCGTTTCCTTAGTCCCTGCCCTATAAACTCTTGGCAGCAGCAGCCATGGCAGAGGCTGACATGCAACAGGATCCTGCAGGAGCCACAACCTGCTGGAACAAGACCCTTCCCCTAAGATGTGTAAATAAATGTAGGAGGATAGGGCAAAACCACCACATGCCACATGGCTCACACACAAGACTAATTATAGAAATGAGGAGAATGTAATAACTGAGATATCAACATGGGGGTCAGAGGACTGAAAAAGGGAGCCCCAGAAAGCCAGCGTGTAATGGGAGGATGAAGGGAGCAAGGGATTTGGGAGCTCGCGGACACCTGAGCTGCTGGTCCATGGATCTGATCTTCCTTCATTACTGAGCTATCTGATAGACCAACATCTATGTCCCAGATTGACCAGTGGGGGGCTCACGTACAGGAAAAACCCCACTTGCCCTGCAGACACTTGGAAATCTGAACTAACCCTGGAGCCAACCGACACAGTGTCTGGTTGCATCCTGTGCTACAAGCCTCCCCAGGTAACCTGCCAAGAAAAACAAAAACACCAAAGCTGCCTATATAGGATTAAAACAATACCCAGAATCTCATAAGGTAATATTCAAAATATTCAAGATATAATTCAAAATTACCCACCACTCTCTCTTGTCCCCCATAAAAGAGGCATAACTTGCATTGTGAAAAGACAGCATTATGTGACAGACATTGAAATTACAAACTGCAAAAACTTTAAAGTAATTGCTCCATAAAGCTCCAATAAGCAATGTTAAACCCTCTAGAAAAAATGCAAAAATATAAAGTTTTATCCAAGAATTAGAAGAGATAAAGAATGAGGTAAAATTTTTAGAACTGAAAAATATAAGTGAAGATAAGACCTTACTGAATAAGCTTGAGTCTATTTGAGATACCAGAGAGAAGTTACTATCAATCCAGAATTATATACCCAGCAAAAAGATTCGGTGGCAGTTTCAGATGAACTAAAGCTGAGAATTTATTGCCAATAGATCTGCTCTACAAAAATTTGCAAAAAGAGTTCTTCATAACTGAAGGACATTTGGAACTTCAGGAATGAAGGGTCATATTCAATATCAGCCATTGGGATGATGAGATACTAGTTCTGAGCTATTCAAATGATGAGTAGATGTGTGTATATACGTACACATATATATACATATATACATACACACAAATATGTGTGCATATATGCATGTATGAATATGTGTCTCTTCACACACAAATGTCAAGTGCTGGATGAGATCCAGGGCAACTAAGAGTTCTCACACGCTTGTATTGTGAATGAGAGATGGTAGCAGTATATCTTCTCAATAGAAAATTAATTACCTTTACTGATCCATTCATATTTCACACACTGGTAGGAGAAGGAAAACATTTTCGCAGTTTCTTATAATGACGTCATAATTCTACCATATGACCTACTAATTTCATCCTTGTGTACTTTCTGTAATTAAATGAAAACTAAGACCTATGTACAAATATAACAAAAGTTATTATGCTGTCTCTAAAATTTACATATTGCTTGTTTCCACTCATGTGTCATTCTTGAGCAGGACAAATATGATGATGAAGAATAGGTCAATGGTTGCTAAGGGTTATGGATGGGAGGAAGGTGTAACAATAAAGGGTTTTTTTTGAGTGATAGAAAACTGGATTCTAGGGGCCAATGCTGTGGTTCAGTGGGTTAAACCCCAGCCTGCAGTGCCAGCATCCCATATGGGCACTGGTTCAAGTCTTGGCTATTCCACTTCCGATTCAGCTCCCTGCTATGGCCTGGTAAAGCAGTAGAAGATGGCCAAGTCTTTGGTCCCCAGTACCTGTGTGGGAGACCTGGAAGAAGTTCCTGGCTTCAGATCAGATCAGCTCTGGCCATTGTGGTCATCTGGGGAGTGACCCAGGGGATGGAAGACCTCTCTCTCTGGCTCTACCTCTCTCTGTAACTCTGTCTTTCAAATAAATAAAATAAATCTTTTTTTTAAAGAAAGAAAAGACCTTTCTCTCTGTCTCTCACTGTCCACCACTGCCTGTCAAAAAAAAATTAAAAAAAAAAAAAGAAAGAAAGAAAACTGGATTCTGGTTGTAGTTGTGGCTATGTGAGTCTGTGTATGTGTCTCAATTCCTGGAACCATGCAGGTATCAAAAACTCATTTTACTGTATTATAATTTTTTAAAAATTATAAAATTACTATAGCTATAGGTGCCTCCATATGGGAGCAGTGGAGGTATAATTTGTCAGTAGGTAATATAATTATCTTTACTGGTTCCTTCATATTTCACAAACTGGATGGAGAAGGAAAAGTGATGAAAATAAAAAAGATATGTCTTTTGATGTCATTATTATTTTTATTTGCTTTTAGCAGAGCACCCTCTAGTGTAGTGGTTAATATCACAAATGGAGTTTGATTCCATCTTTGACTTTGGATGGTTTGTCTGCAAATATAGATAATACAATTTTTTGTATGGGTTGAAAATGATGAAAGAGGAACACACGGAGCTGCTGCTACTTTAACTAAATATTTTTGAGATAACATATTTTAAATTTACAGTATAGTCAAATTGCTCTACTAAATATACCAGCAAACAAAAAGATTATAGTCCAACAGAAAAATAGGCAAGGGCTTTAAACAATAACCAAATCAAAAAGTAAGTTTAAAAGTCACAAAATTATTAAAACTATACTAGTATGTAATTCCTATCAATGTGCTTGACAAATATTTAAAACAAAGTTGGAAAGAATACCATATTTTCAGCAGAACATACACACAGGCAAACTGCTACTTCTAAATGGATGCAAGGGATGATCTTGTCCATGAATCCAGAGAGCCTTTCTGTATGTGTCCTAGAAAAGACAGAGTCTCCTATAGCACCTTTGGTTCAAAAATTCAACAATACAGGCAATTTTCTGTGTATAAATTCTTTGTGGATGAGTCAAACTCCGTAGATGACTGTTTCTGAAGATGTAAAGAAAATGTTGACTATGCACATAATAGTTAATCTAAAGAAAGCTCATTGAATATTCAAGGAGTTGGAGGTACCTCAAAACCACACACTAAAGATTCTCAACAGGTGTGTCTCTCACCAGTTCAAATGCAGGTCCTGGAGTAGCTGTTGTGGGGCAGCACTGTAAGCCACCACCTGCACTCCCAGCATCCCATTTCGGAGTACGAGTTCAAGTCCCAGCTACTCCTGTTCCAATCCATCTCGCTGTTAATGTGCCTGGGAAAACAGTGGACAATGGCCAAAGTACTTGGGTCCCTGCCACCCATACAGAAAACCTGGATGGAGATCTACGCTCGTGGCTCCAGACTGGCTTAGCCCTAGCTGTTGTGGCCCTTTGAGGACAGAACCAGTAGCGAGAAGATCTCCCTCACTTTCTGTCACTCTCCCTTTCAAGTCAATAAAAATAAAATCTTAAACCAAAAGATGGAAGCCCTGAAAAGCTTAGCACTGGAAGATATCCCCTGTTGATTGGGAATGTGCTCCTGGCGCTCAGGTATCCTGAATAAGAGCACTTGGTTTCCTAAAGACAGTGTCTGGTTAGAGACCAGCTAACTACTTTACATTAAAGAAGAGGCAAGCGCATGGTACATGTGTTGTTGGGTCAGAAGACAATCAAGACAACCTGGGAGAGGTGCTGTGGTATAGTGGGTAAAGCCACCACCTACAGTGCTGGCATCCCATATGGACACTGGTTTGAGACCCGTCTGTTCCACTTCCATAGCTCTCTGCTGTGGCCTGGGAAAGCAGAAGATGGCCCAAGTCCTTGGCCCCTGCACCCACGTGGCAGACTCGGAAAAAGCTCCTGCTCCTGACTTCAGCTGTTGTGGCCAACTGGGGAGTGAACCAGCAGAGAGAACTCTTTCTCTCTCGGCCTCTCCTTCTCTCTGTGAGTAACTCCGACTTTCAAATAAATAAATAAATCTTTTTTTTTTTTTTTAAAAGACAACCTAGCTGCACTTGGGCCACCCACACAAAGTAAAAGTTAGAGTGTGGTGTGTCCTATGGAGAGCACAAGTCTTGGGACCATTGTTCATTGAAACAGTGTGTCTACCTAAATGTAATTCACCATGTGAAGTGGCCAATTAATGCCCACATTTGATTGGTTGTGAAAAGGACACCAGACGTGTTTCAACAGGCTTATGTACCTGTCCATAGAGTTAGAAATGTGAGGGACTAATTTGATGATGTTTTTCACAACTCGATTGGTTGGCATGGTTGTCTTCAGGAGACTACACGCTGGCCCGTTATGAAGTCCTTCTGAGGCTTGGCAAAGGCTCAGGTTTATTTAGAAGAAATCAAGACCAAATTATCCGAGGCATTTCATCACAGATACAGATGCTAAAAGTGGCACAAACAACATGTTGGTGCACCACCTTCACTGCAAGCCAGCGTTGCTAGCAAGGGGACAGCATGTTGGAACATGCCATGTACTGAGAAGTAATATCAACAAACCATTTTATTTATTTATTTACTTATTTATTTATTTTTATTTGACAGAGTTACAGACAGTGAGAGAGACAGATAGAAAGGTCTTCCTTCCGTTGGTGCACTCCCCAAATGGCCGCTAAGGCAGGCACTGCACCGATCCGAAGACAGGAGCCAGGTGCTTCTCCTGGTTTCCCATGCGGGTGTAGGGCCCAAGCACTTGGGCCATCTTCCACTGCTCTCCCGGGCCACAGCAGAGAGCTGGACTGGAAGAGGAGCAACCGGGACTAGAACCCAGCACCCATGTAGGATGCCAGTGCCGCAGGCAGAGGATTAACCAAGTGAGCCACGGTGCCAGCCCCAACAAACCATTTTAATGTGCTCAGACTATAGTCCTCATGTAGTTCTATTTCTTCATCTATTTAAAAACTCATCTGAAAAGAAAAAAAGTTGTATTTATTGACTAGAGTATTTGGCAGGATTAAGTGAAACAAAGCATATAAATTAAGTGTATTCTGAATGTTTTACTGTATCTAGTGTTATAACCAGGTTTACTACATTAATCTCTATGTATTGCTGTGTAATTGTTCTCAATGTTTTGCTCTCAGGGTATTTCCCTACAAACTCCATCTTCGGGTAGTAATTCTGCTTAGAAAAACATATAGAGTGACACATTTCCCTGTGCTCTGTATGTGGGACAATGTCTTCGTTAAATTCACAACAGAAAGATATTCTTATAAAATAGTCACAAGGTGGCATCTTCCTCCTATCACCACTGCCTTCTGCTGTGATTCCCTGACACTGCGTTAGGGATTTAAGAAGAAAACACCATTTCCAGCACACACGGAAATTGAAATATTTCCTGCCTGTGCTCCCATTACTGAACTTGATTCTTTTTAAATTTTTTTATTTAAGGTAAACAAATTTCATGTAATTCACATATACAGATTTAGGAACTTAGTGATGTTTCTACCTTTGCTTCCACGCATGCTCCCACACTTCCTACTCCTTTCTCTCTTATCCCCTGTCTCATTCCAGAAGAATCTTTTCCACTGTTACTCTCTGCTCTCTTAGTCCCCTTTCCCTCTTTCCCCCAAAGGTGTCTTCTCTTCTTATAGCATCTACTGCAATATAGAAAGAGAGAGGCGGGGAAGGTAGGGGTAGAGGCAATGTCCTCAACTCAAGTATGGGTCCCAGTGGGTAAACAGGATTGAGGGTCTGTTTCTGATTTCTCAAAACTGTGGACCTCTGAATTAAGATACAGGTGGTGAGAAAAATACAATGCATCCCTTCTCCCCTTCCCCCACCAACACATTTTTTTGCAAGTCTTTATTTCATGAGATGAAGCCAGGGTAGGATTTTCCCAATTCAGCTCCAGGGTGTCATTTCAGTACCTTCAGGTTGCTTTTCTTAGGTTTTGGTATGGCACATTTCTGTCATTTTCTGTGTTTATTATTGTGATATAGACTAGAGGTTTTCCATCTCTGCCTTACTGACAGGTTAGGTTGCATGTGTACCTTTTTGCCAGGACTGTCTAGAGCATCATAGAATTGTAGCTGCATCCCTGGTCTCTACACACAAGATGCCAGTACCACTGCCCCCATCAAAATCTTCCAGAAATTGCCCAGTGTTCTGGGATGGAAATGCAAAATCCACCCTCCCATTGGAAAACACTGCTTTAGACTAGAGGGTCTAAAGGACTAGAGCACACTGGGGATCAACAGCAAGAATTGGAGTAGCAGTCTTGTTTAAATTCAGTTGAGAGGTTTGCTGATTTTTGGAAAAATGGTAAAATTGGCTGGCGCCGCGGCTCACTTGGCTAATCCTCTGCCTGCGGCGCCGCAGGCATCCCGGGTTCTAGTCCCGGTTGGGGTGCCAAGTTCTGGTCCTGGCTGCTCCTCTTCCAGTCCAGCTCTCTGCTGTGGCCTGGGAAGGCAGTGGAGGATGGCCCAGGTCCTTGGGCCTTGTACCCACATGGGAGACCAGGAGGAAGCACCTGGCTCCTGGCTTCGGATCCGCACAGCACGCCGGCTGTGGCAGCCATTTGGGGGGTGAACCAACGGCAAAGGAAGACCTTTCTCTCTGTCTCTCTCTCTCTATCTAACTCTGCCTGTCCAAAAAAAAAAAAAAAAAAAAAAAAAAGATAAGGTTATTACTCCCTCCTCCTTTGGATTTAGACATGGCAATGTGACTTGCTTTGGCCAATGAAATGGAGCAGATATGGTTGTGTCACTTTTGAGGGGCAGCTTTAAAAGCTGAGTACAATTTACTGTGACCTCTTTTCTCTGACACAGAACTCATGAAAGCATATACTGCATCTGTAGCCTCCATAGTGACAGGTTGGAGTACATTGGTCATGATTAAATTCAGCTGGATGAGACAGAAACCTGCCCCCCTCCAAGTGTAGAGAGAAGTCAGGGATGTGTACGCTGTGTCTAGCCTATCTACAGTGAGCTCTCCCTAGAATGGGACCATCATTCTAATTGTCCAAGGTAGCTGATATGCCAACATGGCTGCTAGAATTCTGCCACCATATTCATGTTCCAGACAGAAAGCGGGAATAAGGGCTGACAGGAAGAGACAACAGAAGGAGACAGCAGCTGTCTTGTAAAGAGGTTTTCTGGAAGCTGCCACACAAAACCAGAATGCTCAGAACATAGCATCATGGTCGCATCCAGTTGCAAGAGAGGCTGGGAAATGTAGTCTTCACGTACCTTCGTGCCCAGCTAAAATTCAGGGACTATATTTCTGTGTGAGAAGGCAAGCCAAAATAGGAGGGTTGATGGGTGACTAGGAGTCTCTGCATGGTGAGCAAGAAGCCTAAGTTAGGAAAAATACAATGGCCCATCCTTAATCGCAGAGCTGGGTTAGGGAAGGCGCACAGGACCCACGCCTGATCCAATGCAACCCTTCAAGTTATGGTGGTGGTGTTTGTTTTTGCTTTAACTCGACCTCCTGGGGAAGCATCTTTGCTTTTCAGGCCATAAATCTGAAGACAGAGACTAAATGCACCATGCAATGAGCAGCAGAAGTCAGAGGAAAAGGGAAGACCTATGTGGTTCTTGATTTCCTTTCCCAGGTCTGAGACCAGCCCTACCCTCCACCTTTTTCCCAGCTTAGTTACTTGAGCCAAGAAATCTTTCTGTTTAAATGAAAAGTGCCTACTGCTTGCAACCAAAGAGTTTTCAGGCAATTGATTGTCCACCTCCCTGAGTTTTTGTGGGGAGCACATAGTGCACATAGTAGCTGTGGTGGTGCCTTGCACGCAGAAGTGCTGAAACGTTAGCTTTTCGTGATGTGCTTTAAGTAACACAAAGTAGATACAATTTGGAAAAACTTTCTCCTTTCTTTTTTAAAGTTCCAGCTCAAATGGTGTCTTGCTCATTCCCCAGGAAGATTTAAGCCTTTCTCCTCCTTGCTCTGTCTTCTCCATTCTTGGAACCATCCTACTGTTTTGTAATTATTTACAAATCTATGTTCTCTTCTGATGCACTCTGAATTTATGGAGGACTGAAAATGAGACTTCTTCATCCTGCAATGCTCAGTATTGGCAAAGAGTAGATGACTAATAAATACTGTTAGAAAAATAAGGATTTGGAGAGCATTCATGATTAAAGGTGAAATTAACAGCAACGAGCATTTATCAAGTGCATTCCATGTCCTAAGCACTATCCAAAGAACTTTACTTATTCATGATTTAATTCTTGTACTAAACCTTATTAAGATGTTATTATTCCATTTGGCAACTGATGTCAAATTCATTCGACTAGTAAATGGCAGAGCAAAGATTTCACTCCAGGCAAACTGTTTTCAGAGACCTACCATGTCAGCATATGCACTGTGATATCTTTCATCGGAGGTATTTCATTAAATATAGATGGAATTAAACCGTTCTCTATCAGAGAGAGGGCATACACTGAGCTCACTGAATCCCATCATGAATCAGATGTAGATACTCCACCAAGGACTGGGAGCAACTCGATTCCAGTGATGCACGTACCTGCAGAGGCATATCTACACAGGGCTCCCGAGTTCCGGCTGGAAACCTGTAACCAAGGCCCTCACCTGTCATGTCAAGTGCATTCCTTCTTTACACTTGAATCATCCCCTTTGGGAACTTGCTTTGGAAAAACCACCCCCAGGTAGCAATCCCTGTTTCAATGTTAAATATATATATACATATACATATATATATATGCCAGTACCATTCAAGGCCAGATGGCCCTCACCTGTCAGACCAGACGAAGCACATGAAAGAGAACTGGGGGAAAGGGACCCCCAACTCACCTTTCAAATTTCA
Organism: Oryctolagus cuniculus; assembly: GCF_051225735.1. Lineage (NCBI taxonomy): Eukaryota > Metazoa > Chordata > Mammalia > Lagomorpha > Leporidae > Oryctolagus > Oryctolagus cuniculus. Next base: position 214,429,255 of record NC_142867.1, on the reverse strand, counting down.
GCATAAACGTCACACCCTCGGAGAGGGTGATCCTGGCCTGTCCAAGCTCAAGTCTGTTCACCAAAGCTTTCCTTCATAGCACATAGCACAGTGAGTTGTAATTAAAGATATATTGTATAAATGTCTAGTCTGTGGTCACCTGACTTGTTGCTCCTCAAATGCCTTAAGGACAAGATCCATGTCAAAGGTGTTCCTCCTTATATCCCTGGGGCCCAGTATGAATCCTGGCACATAATGAACACTCCAAAAAATAAAAAAAAAAAAAAATTAAAGGATGTGTGAAATGAATGAAAGAATAAAGGAACGGATGAACAAATAAGTGCACAGGGGTAGACGCAGTTTCTACAGTCTGGCAGGTGAGATCTGAGTGGGCCCTCAAGGCTCTGCACGTTCACAACCAGCACTGCTCAGACACCCGGTCAGAAGTCACGCACACATCTACTTGGTGAGCGCTTTGGCGCCCCCGAAGCGGGGGAGGGGAGAGAAACACCGAAGGTGAGCAAGCAGTTTTGAAAGGATGCTTTCAACTCCCTGGCCAGTCCGCGGGTGTGTTTTCTTCTGCAAAGTGTTTCCAATTACTGTGGCACTCTCGGTATCTGGATCCATCTCCAGTGAATTCCTCCGCAGCTCCTGCCAGACATATGGGATCAATCAGGGCTCCGGCGCTGGTGCGCTTGCTGCGGGAATGTTGACAGGCTGACAGACGCGGGGTTCTGGTGTCATGGAATCTCCGAGCCTTTGGCTGCATCCCGGGAGGAGAAGGCGAGGGGGAGGAGAGAGATAGAGGCAGAGATACAGAGAGGGGAGAGGGAGAGACGGAGAGAGGAGGGAGATCCTGGTTGACTGCCCCCTTTCCTTCCAACAGTTTATAGGCTTCAGGCAGACGGAGGAGGAGGAGGAGAGCGGGGCAGGAGCGCGCCGCCGGAGGCGTCTGGATTGTGTCCCCAGTGTCAGATGAAAAGGCGCTGAGGCTCGCGGCCGCTGCCCGCGTCCCGCTCCCGCGCGCGCCCCTTCCGCGAGCCGGGCCGCCGCCTGCCCTCAGGGGCGGCCGCTCCGTCGCCGGCGCGATGTGGCCGCGCCTGGCCTTTTGTTACTGGGGTCTGGCGCTCGTGTCGGGCTGGGCGACGTTTCAGCAGCTGTCCCCGTCGCGCAATTTCAGCTTCCGCCTCTTCCCCGAGGCCGCGCCGGGGGCTCCGGGGCGCTTGCCCGCGCCGCTGCCCGCGCCCGAGGACGCGGCGGAGAGCAAAGTGGAGCGGCTGGGCCAGGCGTTCCGGCGCCGCGTGAGGCGGCTGAGGGAGCTCAGCGAGCGCCTGGAGCTCGTCTTCCTGGTGGACGAGTCGTCCAGCGTGGGCCACGCCAACTTCCTCAGCGAGCTCAAGTTCGTCCGCAAGCTGCTGTCCGACTTCCCCGTGGTGCCCACGGCCACGCGCGTGGCTATCGTGACCTTCTCGTCCAAGAACAACGTGGTGCCGCGCGTGGACTACATCTCCTCGCGCCGTGCGCACCAGCACAAGTGCGCGCTGCTCAGCCGCGAGATCCCGGCCATCACCTACCGCGGCGGCGGCACCTACACCAAGGGCGCCTTCCAGCAAGCCGCGGTAAGGCGCTCGCCCCGGGGCCCTTCCCACCCGCCGCTGCCCGCCGGCGACTAAGGCGCCGTTCCGTCTCGGGCGCGGCGTCACCTCCCCAGGTGAACGTCCCCACCCTCCCGCTCAGCCACTGGGAACCCCCCCCCCTTTGGTAGGGTCATGGGTTTTAAAAGCTTGTAACGAGCGGTCGGGCCGCGTAAATGATCCCCTGTTAGGATGGAGGGGTCCTGCAGAGGCTGCCGCGTTCACACCTGTAGGAACGGCCCGCAGCCACGTGCGGCAGGTGAGTATGCGTCTCAGAGTGTTCGGCGAGCTGGGACGCGGAGTGCTGCTGAGTAGTGCCCCATTTCTTTGTTCGGTAGAAAAGTGCGTGTCCTTAACTGTACTCCAAGTCCTTTATGACATTTTGAGCCACTGGAAAGGGAAGTCAGTATGGGCTGATGGACTTTTACACTTGATCTTTGCTAAAAGGGCAAGAAGCGATGGGCTGATGGACTTTTATGAACCGAAGTCTGTCTGTCTGTCTCTCTATTTTGTTATTACAAAGTGGTACATACCCAGTCGAAGAGGGTTCGGAACATTTAGAGGTATCTGACACATAATATTGGAAGGCAGTGTGCGTGGAATGAATGAAAGAGAAAATGAAAAAAAATCACCTTGTGAGCCCATCACCCTTGAAAAATCGACTGTTTACATGTGGTTGGACGTTTGTCCAATATGCATTTTAATACACACTTTGAACCCAGCTGGTGTCTTTCAGTTAGCTTGCATTTTTCATTGGTTCTGTCATGGTTAAAACGTTCTGGGTTAGCTGCGTACTATTCCATTGCAGGCACGTGCCATAATTCATCTCACTAATAGCCTACTCTTGGGCACTTAGGTTTTCTCTTCGCTGAGTTCTAGAGAATACAAATATTTGTAGACCCCTCTGGTTTTTTTTTTTTTTCAAAGAATTCTATGAAAGTTGCTGAATTAAAGGATATGAAAATTTTCAACTTCTTCATACATACTGTGCATTCCTCCCTTGGAAGGCTGCGTGAATCTACATTCCCTCTGGAAAAGTGTTAGGGGAGTTAATTTGCTACATGCTTACCAACCAATACCATGTATTATTCATTTTAATATCTTTGCCAAATTGATAGGTGCATAGCTACATCATTTTAGCAAATTCAAGTTTTTGATTTTTAAAGGTAAATATTTGCCAATACCTTTACTGGGCATTTGTATTTTTCTTTTGATAATTACCTTGTTGTGATTTTTGCCTTTTGCTTTTATGATACCTGTTTTTTCCTAATGACTTGTAAAAGCTCTTTATGTAGTACAAAGCCAGAAATTCCTTTTTGTATGTGTTGCAAATGTGGTTGTTTGTTTTTGTAGGTCACTATGTTTTACTTTTGTTTATGACAGCATTGTGAGGAGGAGGACTTAGATTTTTTCTTGCTCAAAGTTATCAAACTTTATCCTTAAGATCCTATATTTACTTATATTTCTAGAATAGCCTTATTATTTCCCAAGTTGTAGAAATAGTTTTCCATTTAACAGTTTAATCCATCTGGAATTTATTATTCTGGTGTTTGGTATGACAAAGATGTCTCATTTTATTTTTTAAATAAATAGTTAATCAGTTGACCCAGCGCCATTTACTTAATAACCACTGATCCTTATCCAGTTTAACTGAATTCTTCTTTTACCACATACCAAATGTGTAGGGGGATTTTTAGTCTCTTTCTGGCTTTCTGTTTCATCCTATTATCTATCTCATTCTTAAGCTTTGCCAAAGTGATTTAACTATCATAACTTCACAACATAATTAAATATCTGCTTGTGCAAATTCTCTTTTCATTTTTATCTATCCCTTTTCAAAATCAATCTTATTTATTACTTAAATGAATTTTAACTCATTTTCACATAGTCCAAATGAAATCATCAAATATTTTTATTTTAATATAGAAAATATTGAACAAATTTGGATTCCTCCAACACAAAGTATGATTTTTGCCATTGATACAGGGTTTTTTAGTCTGTCGATAAAATTATAAATTTTATAAATTAAGTCCTGCATAAATTTTCTAAACTTAGACCTAAAATATATTTTCTATTCTATTTACTATCATGAATGTCATATTTTAAATTGAATTTTAAGCAATTATTATTTATGTATGGAAGCATAATTAAGTTTTAAAATATGTCCTCTGTACCTTGATTCTTGTTGAAGACCTTTGATTAATTTTTCTTTCCTCTTTTAAAATATATTTTATTTTACTGATATTGAATATTGTAGAAAATATAATAATGAAAAACAGTGTACAAATCATTGTAATGTTTGGTACATGCTTTTCTTGACTTTGCTATTGTCTAGGTAACAGGTATGTTTTCATTCATATACCTGTAACATGCATGAAAATACCCAGAAAAGGATTGAATGGACATTCTCTTGTAATTTGGCTTCTTATTCCACTATATTTTATATTCTTATAGCCATAATAAGTAATATATGCCTACTTTATTGTTGTTTATGATCATACAATTTTCTACCCTAGGATATGATTTAATTTTTATCCTTTACCTATCATTATACAAAGGCATTTCAAAAAGTTCACAGAAAATAGAATTAAGAGGTAAATTGATTTTGGTTCAACAGTTTTGAAATCCATGTAAAATTTTCCTAATACACATTTTCTGTGACCTTATTGAAAACACCTTGCATGAATAGATTTCTAACTTTTTGCACCAAAACAAACTTCTCCTTATTCTTTCCACAAACTTTTTGAGGTTTCCTTGTATAGTTATGCAGCTGCAAACAACATTGTGTAACTGTCTCTGCCCTCCTCTCCGGTGATGACGTGAAGTAGCATCATTGCGTCAGAGTATGCACCTGTGCCAGATTGCTCTGCAGAAAGTGTTCCCCCAACTGAACTTCACATGCAGTTCCTGTGTCAGTGGTTAGGATCATTTGAATACCCCCTCCCCAACTTGATACATTGAAAGTGATGTCCCATTTTAAATTGCAGTGCCCTTTTAATGAGGGATACTGTTGGCCTTATAAAACTCCTCCTTTTTCAATATCTATTAAAACAGTGATACTCACTATTATTATAGTTGATTGTATTATCTAGTTTTCATTGAGAAGAAGTGGTTCCTTTGCTTATTGACTTGCAAATGTTCTAGGTGTTTTTTTGTTTTTGTTTTTTTTTTTTTTTTTTTTTTTTTTGACAGAGTTACAGAGATAGGTAGAGACAGAGAGAGAGGTCTTCCATCCACTGGCTCACTCTCCAGATGGCCGCAACTGCCCAGAGCTGCGCCGATCCGAAGCCAGGAGCCAGGAGCTTCTTCCGAGTCTCCCATGTGGGTGCAGGGGCCCGAGGACTTGAGCCATCTTCTACTGCTATCCCAGGCCATAGCAGAGAGCTGGACTGAAAGTGGAGCAGCCGGGACTCGAACTGGCACCCATACGGGATGCCGGCACTTCAGGCCAGGGCTTTAACCCGCTGTGCCACAGTGCCAGCCCCAAATGCTCTACATCTTAATGACAGTAACCTTTAACTGCCAAGTATGGGGCAAATATATTTTTTCTCAGCATTTTACTTACCTTTTAATGTCATTTAGGATGATAGCATCTATCATTTTACCAATATATTTCATCTATTTTTGTTTTCATTTGGTCTTTTTCATTGTATATGAAGTCTTTTTTTTAAGGAGTTACTTATTTGAAAAGCAGAGTGATAGAGACGAAGAGAGAGAAAGAAAGAGATCTTCCATCAGTTGGTTCACTGTCCAAATGGCCAAAATGGCCAGGAACCAGGAGTCTAGAACTCTATCCAGGTCTCCCCCATGGGTGGAAGTTTGGAAGGACTTGGGTCATCCTCTACTACAGAGCACCTGGCACTAGAACAGGAGCCCCAGAGTGGGATGGCATCCTAACAAGTGGAGGCTTAACCTGCTGTGCGTCACAATATCGGCCCCATTGTGTGTGAAGTTTTAAGGGCCTTTGCCTTTAAGAGATGAAATAACTACTTAAAGGTGCTTTGTTTATTGAAGTAGTACCATCAGGCAAGGTTTAGCTTTGCAGACCTGGGCCCCTGTTGGGCCTGGCCTCTACCCCACGCACTCCTGAGATCCAGATGGCTGACCTTATTCTAAATGCTAGTGCCCACTCTACAAAAGAAAAACCCTGCTCCCTGCATAGGGGAAAAACTTGCCATAAACCAGCTGCTCTGTTTGGTTTGGCCAGGTTTTCCTGGGACTTCTGAGAGTGCTGAGCCAAACCAGTGAAATGGGTAATGAGTCAAGTACACAGCGGTCCCCTCAAGACCTACTCTGTCTTCAGCTTTCCCCTTCCAAATACTACATCCTGTCTTGGAAAGTGGAGCTGCCAACAAAGTTCCCAGTGTCTCACTTCGCTCAGGGTCCGTTTGTAATCTACCGAGAAGAGATTTCTCGGAAGTTTGTGTTCACTGAACTTCCCCTTGACTATTTTTCTTTTCTCATTTTGGATGCATTGTGAGAAGGTGCAAAAGGTTAGCGGGCCCCAGTCCCTGTGTAACCTGGAAACCTACATGTCTGTATTGTAACTCTTCCAAGCCTTGGATGAGCCTTCTTAGGTAAGGAAAAGAGGATACCGTGGCTCACTTGGTTAATCCTCCACCTGTGGCGCCGGCATCCCAGGTGGGCGCCGGGTTCTAGTCCCGGTTGCTCCTCTTCCAGTCCAGCTCTCTGCTGTGGCCCGGGAGAGTAGTGGAAGATGGCCCAAGTGCTTGGGCCCTGCACCTGCATGGGAGACCAGGATAAGCACCTGGCTCCTGGCTTCAGATCAGCGTAGCTCCAGCCATGGTGGCCATTTGGGGGGTGAATCAATGGAAGGAAGACCTTTTTCTCTCTGTCCCTCTCTTTCACTGTCTAACTCTATCTGTCAAATAAATAAATAAATGAAAAAAGGATACTTAGAGAAAGCTGATGGAAGACCAACATGTAGAAATGGCATTAGTGGAAATTTGAATTTGAATTTTTGCATAGAGATCAAGCAAACACGTTTTATTGTGGAATTAGTTTGAAAATGGTAGGCTGTGTTAGTTTAGATTTGGATATGCAACTTAAACGTTTCATCGTGGGAATGAAGCCATTCACCAGATTCCCCTGTGGTGCAAAATGGTAACCATAGAACTGACCGACCTTTGTGTGAAACTGGATATCACAGGAACATTTTTCATGCTGTTACTTACTTTTCCTACAAAAATTAGTTTTTTGGACCTCTTCCATTTGAACCTGAGTGCCTATTGAACTTTATTTGCACACAAGCACAATCACAGACAGGCAGATAAGGAAACACATAAATATAAACAGAGATACATGCTGGCAAGCACACAATCACTCCTTCATAATCAAGAATTCTTGTTCCTCTCATGTAAAACTGCGAGATGCAGAATTTCATTTACTGGCATGAAATTTGCTGTCACCTCTCAGCACACATGTTTCACTAATCTAAGAGGATAACTGTTTTGCTTCACTTAAAAAAAATCATTTGGTGTCCAGACTGTACAGTGAGTAGGGAGTCTCTGAGTGGATAAGCTATTGCTACCCTGGATTTGAATGGGTAAGTGGCTCTGTAGACATTTTCTTCTCAGACACCAACACTTAGCGCTCTTCAAAGTATACAAAGACTAAAGCAGTGAATTCTGCAGTTAGTACAGATCCATCCAGAGACATAATCAATAGCCTTGAGGGAAAACCGTTAGCACCTTGAACTTAATTACATGAAAACCTTTTACAGAATTAAAGGAGCCTTTCCTCTCTGGGTTATGACTGATTTATAATGACCTCTTTTTTTTTTGGTTTTTCCTTTTAGCCATGTATTTATAAATCATTCCCATTAGCTAAATATTTGGAGTTGGCCGCACTATGGATGCCAGGCTGTCTGTGTCTTAAGCATTTTACATCAAAATGAAGTCACAGTCCCTGATTCTCAATTTGCTTTTTCTAAATAGTTATGAAGCAAACATAGAATGAAGCTTCTTTTGAAAAAAAAAATTTCTGCTTTCCTCATTGTTCCAGAGTTCCAGAAATATGATACTCTGGTGGGGAATGTGCAGTCTTGCCAAAAATCCCAGCTTTCAATGGCCCGAAGACTGGGGATAGACAGGCGGACACTTTTCCCAGCTTCAAGCAGACAGCATCATCTGTTGTGTGTCTACACCTGTTCATGTTCTCACCTTTAGCTGGAGAGCAATTTTCTCTCTCAGCCTTCTGGAAAGAAAGAATCTGCTTTTATGTTTTCTAATGAAACCTGAACACGTGTGGGATGCTACTGGTTAAAACCCTGATAACGAAAACTAGGACCATTTTGTTTCTTTTCATGAAATAGACTGGTGATAATCTCCGTATAGTCTGCAGTGATCTCTCTGGTGGCCCCAGTGTTGAAGGAAAATGGAAAGTTTGTGTTCTCCTTTCCTATAGGAAGGGGTGGAGGCGTCCATACAATCTTCAGTGGCTCCAGCTGTCTGTCCCAAACTCAGAGCATAATTTTGATGTCAAGAATTCCTCATTATTGCAGAAGTTAAGTTCTTTCTTGTTACTGAAAAGATGTATTCCCAAATGTACCTCTGGAAACATTCACTTTTTTTATGCTTCTTATACTTTAAACAGATTCTCATGTTGCCCTTGGCCTTAGAGAGGAACCTCTTTTTAGTTCTTTTCAGGACTTTGGAAGTGGGAAGGGAATGGAATGGCATGGCATGGCATGGCATGGCGTGGCATGGCATGGAAAGGAAAGGATGAATCTTCCAAACATAAAATAGATCTAGACTGCAAGTGTATTTCCCAGGCAAAGAAAGTGGTACCCAAATTCTTAATTGAAAGAGAGAACAAGTAATTCCCAGATGTAGAATTCAAATTTCTACTTAATCTAGCATTTGCATATATTTTACCTGTTATTTCTACACGTAAGACACTGATGTGTAATACACTGGGGTGGGCATTTGGCTCAGCAGTTAAGAGGTGACTTGGGCTGCCTACATTGCCTATCTGAGTGCCTGAGTTTGAGTCCTGACTTTGCTCCCAGTTTCAGCTTCCTATAATGCACACCCTGGGGAGCAGCTGGTGATGGCTCAAGTACTTGGGTCCCTGCCACCCATGTGAGAGACCCAGATTGAGGCTTCGTCTTGGTCCAGCCCAGATTGCTGTGGCAATTGGGAAGTGAACCAATGGGTGAGATGTCTCTCTCTCTCTCTCCCCCCTTTCAAGTAAGTTTAAAAAAAATTTTTTTAAAGAAGTATACCTGCTAGTACTGTTAAAAATGTTTATCATTATCAGCTGCCAGTACTCTATATTATGTTTGGTTGAAATGCATTGTAGGCAAACTTGGTAGAAGCCTTCTTTAAAGTACTTCTTTTTTAAGTTCTGTGTGTGTTCCCAGTTTGTCTTCTGAACTTCCTTCTTAACCCAGGAAAGTTGGTTAGGCGTGAGTTCAGCTGTATGTAAAAGAAAAATTTAGAGTTCCCCTGGCTGAAATGTTATTAACTTTTACTTCTCATATTAAGTCTTTTTTTTTTAAGATTTATTTATTTATTTGAAAGTCAGAGTTACACAGAGAGAGAAGGAGAGGTTTTCCATCTGCTGGTTCACTCTCCAATTGGCTGCAATGGCCGGAGCTGCGCCAATCCGAAGCCAGGAGCCAGGAGCTTCTTCTGGGTCTCCCATTCAGGTGCAGGGGCCCAAGGACTTGGGTTATCTTCTACTGCTTTCCCAGGCCTGGAAAGCTAGATAGGAAGTAGAGCAACCAGGACTCGAACAGGTGCCCAAATGGGATGCCAGCACTGCAGGCGATGGCTTTACCCACTGTGCCACAGTGCCAGCCCCTCAAATTAAGTCTTGATTAGAAAGCTCAGAGCTAAGATGGCTTATCTATGAGGTCTTCAAAGATTCAGATTCTGCCTTTCAAGTCTGCTCCCCCATCTTCATTTTTTTTTTTCTCAAAATTTAAAATGGCTGTTGGAGCTCCACCTGTCAGAGCTCTCACTTCAGACCCCAGGAAGGAGGAGAGGACAAAAAGGCTCGCACTCCTTGTAAGGAGACTGTGGTAATTCACCCAACACTTCCATGTAGGTGTCACTGGGGAAAACTTGGATCTTTTGTGCACCCATAGTTTTTGCTCAGAAAGAGTGAGTGTCCAACCAGGGAAAGGACTAGAAATCCCACTCTGTTTCTTACACTGACCTGGTCAGGGTCAAGATGGAATAGCCTGGCCTTGCCTAACTTAAAATACCTTTGTCCTTGGGCCAGATTATACTTCTTTCTGTAAAAATGATCAAAGTTCCTAAATAATCTATTGAAATATTGGCAGTAGACATTTCATATATTAGCTCCCTAGAAGCTTCTAAATAATGTGGCAGTAACTCCCAATTGAAACATTATACTAAGAGTGACAGAAATTACAAGCTACCAAAAAAAGTGTTTAATGTTAATTTAGTGAATACCGTTGTACATTTCTCTGGAACACATGGTTTCTCTTTGGCTTTTTTTAGAGTGAGCTGTCAGGTTAAGAGACTTTTGCATTAGAAGGAATTTCCTGTTAAGTATTGTCTCTGCCTTTCCCATAGATTCTTAAAACTATTCTCTAAATCCCAAGACCAGAGAAAGAATGGATTTCTGGCAGAGTCTGCTAACAGACAGCCTAACCTGCTCTGGTTTGGAAGCTGGTTGTGGATAATAGAAACACCATGAGTTGTTGTAACTCATGAATGTTGTTCACTAAAAATGAATGAAAGGGTTGAAAATAAAATCGGCAGATCCTTTTTTTTTTCCTTTTTAAAAAGTTTATTTGAGAGAGGGAGAAAGAAACAAAGCTCTCATCCACTGGTTCACTCCTTTGTTGCCTGCCACAGGCATGACTGGGCTGGAGACCAAAGCTGGGAGCAGGGGATGCAGTCCAGGTCTCCCCTGTGAGTGGCAGGGACTCGAGTCTTCATCACTGCCACCCAGGGTCTGCATTAGCAGGAAGCTGGAGTCAGGAGCTCGAGGGGTGTTTCAGATCCAGGCAATCTGATGTGGTATTCGTAACTGCTAGGCCAAATGCCCACCCCAAAGGGGCATTTTCTTATCATTCTTGATGAAAAGATTGAAAAAGTATTCATGCTCTTTGCTAACTGGCTTCCTCATGGGCTCATTCAAGGAGTTGATGTTTTACTTGTGTAGAGTTACTTGTAGGGTGGACATTGTGCAATGTGGGTTAACTCGCTGCTTGGGCTGCCCAGTCCCATTTAAATGTGCCTGGTTCGAGTCCCAGCTACTCCATCCATTTCTCATCCTGTTTCCTGCTAGTGTGTGTCCTAGGAAGCAGCAGAAAACAGTCCAAGAACTTGTGTTCCTGCCATCCACATGGGAAACTGGATGGAGTTCACAGCTTTGGCCTGGGCCAGCCCTCTCAGCTGTTTTGGACATTTGGGGAGTGAACCAATGGACGGAAAATCTCAGTTTCTCTCTCTCTCTCTCTCTCTCTGTGTGTGTGTGTGTGTGTGTGTATGTGTTGCTCTACCTTTCAAATAAACAGTTTTTTAAAATAACAAGCAACTGTCTTCAAATTCAAAGCATATATATATATCATAGCTGTGCTAAATGTAGATTCTAATAATAACATATTGAGAGTTAATAGCAAATAACTGCAATTTGAAATTAAGAGTAAAATTAATTCCCACAGATGAGTAGAGAAAAAGCTTTTAAAGAAAATTCTTAGCAGGACTTGCTACATGATTGAGTCACTTACTAAGGAAAGCAGTAATACCAACTTGGATGTTTTCCCAAGTGTAGGCTGTTGCCAGAGTATATTAAATCTATTTTGAGGTATGTTAGTTTGATACTTCATTTTTTTAATTCCTGTTCTTACAGTCTTACTAGCCTCAAGTTTTTATTGTCTGTCCTGCAGCACCTGGATATAGGATGTACTGGTGGCTTATACAAAGTACATTTGTTTTTTAATTCCAAGGAGAGAATTAAAAATGTATGTATATATGTGGTTAAATTATATGAACTTGTAATTGTAACAAATACGAACTCCCAAACTGTCACGGTTCCACCTATAAACCTGTGCATCTGTGTTTGTCCTCACTTCCTGACATGGATCACAGGGAGGGTCCCTTCCCTGAGCAAGGTAGACCTCTCACCATGTGCTTCTCCTCCTTTCCTGTGTCTTGAAGACCATCCTCTGAACAGGCTCTTTCTTCTAGACAGAGCATTTATGTTATTTAATAATTGGCAGTGTGTTTCACCAAAGCAATCTGGTAAATTTTCAGTGTGTTTGCAATACAAGTAGAAACCTTAAAACTAAGTGTTTACCAATCAAAGAATTTCTCATAAGAAAATAATTTGAGATACAAAGATCCCTATAAAAGCATGTTCATCCTAGTTTTGCTTGGAACAGGAAAAAATAGAGGAGCAATAGGGCTGTCATTTGAGTGACACCTTCTTCATCACCCCTGAGTTCTGGATCCTGAGTTATATAATACAAGAGGAAAGACAGATGGCAAAAACCAAACCAAACCAAATCAAATGTGCTCTTGTCTCCTGATAATGAAAAGGGGCTTAGATGCACAGCTTCTCTGAATTAGACTGACTTACCTCCCCAGCAACAGGCAATGCTGCGCAGAGGAAAGCCGTGCCATGTGGGATCAGGCTGTGAAGCTCAATGGGTTCCCCCTGGGCAGGCAATGGATGAAGGGGGTGGAGCTTAGGAAGCCCCTTCTCCTGGAGGAAGCGGGGCTGTGGGGGTACTGGGAGGGTGACTGAGGCATGGGACTCCAGGCAGAAGCTAGAGGCAGCAGATCCTGAGTCCTAACGACTCCAAAAGAGGCTGTCATTTTTTTTTAATTTATGCAACACAGAGTTCCCATTTGCTTTTATCCACTCCCCGAATGGCCACCACAACTAGGGCTGAGCCAGAACAAAGGCAAGAGTTGGGAACTCAATCCAGGTCTCCTGTATGGGTGGCAGGCACCCAATTTCTTGAGCCATCATGACTGCCTCCTAGGGTCTGCCTTGGCAGCATCTGGAGGCAGCATCTGGAGTGTGAAGAGAACCCACGTGCTCTAGTAGGAGATACGGGCATCTTAACCACTAGCCTAAACATCCACCCCAGAAGACTGTAATAAAGACATATCTGTAGTCAATAAAATTATATATATATAAAGATTTATTTATTTGAAAGTCAGAGTTATACAGAGAGAGGAGAGGCAGAGAGAGAGGTCTTCCACCTGATGGTTCACTCCCCAGATGGCCGCAACAGCCGGAGCTGCGCCAGTCTGAAGCCAGGAGCCAGGAGCTTCCTCCAGGTCTCCCACGCGGGTGCAGGGACCCAAGGACTTGGGCCATCTTCTACTGCTTTCCCAGGCCATAGCAGAGAGCTGGATCGGAAGAAGAGCAGCCGGGACTAGAACCGGCGGCCATATGGGTTGCTGGTGCTTCAGGCCAGGGCGTTAACCTGCTGCGTCACAGCACCGGCCCAATAAAATTATATTTTAAAAGACTGTTTACTGGCATCCTAAGCTAACCAGGCATCATATTAAGTGACATGAAGCTGCATGCATGTATTTGCCATCACTGTAGAACTATAGAAAGCAATTCCCATTTCATAATGTGCATAGGAGGTGAAATATGACTGTCTTACTTGGGCAAAGGTGATTGCAAGTTGACGTAGCTTTAGGGCATCAGGAGACAGAGCCTGGAGTGATTATTCTCATTTGTGAAAATCCTTCTTAAAGTCTCAGTTTTTACCTTAAATATCATGAGAACTTTGCATTCTATTCCACAATACTGTTCTGCTTTAAAAAATAAATGCTTTTAGCTTATGATCAGGAAATTGAAACGAAACAGTTCCAGTCTTTTTCTGGCCAATGCGGAGTGCTGTGGCCTGGAGTCTTCTGGGCTGGAAATTGTGCTGGGTTGGAGGGGACCAGCCTGTGAACCCTGCTTCTGACTCAAGCTGTCCCTGTCCTCCCTCTTAGTTCACCCTGGATCTTGAGACTCCAAGCTCACATAAAAGTCTGCAATAGGGCGATTGAAAGCAGTTGTTTCACTGCCAGGCAAGCTCTCTGAGGCCTCAGCGGTCCTGCCAGTCAAGATAGGACTCAGAGCTGGGTGTTGAGGCTACAGATGGTGGAAATAGCTGTGTCCATGGCCTTCCTGGGGGTCAGTAGGTCAGCTCTGGCCCTCCTTGATTTGTCAGAAATGGCCAGGGAGTGCAGTGGAGGATGGCCCCAAGTGCTTGGGCCCTGCACCCCATGGGAGACCAGGATAAGTACCTGGCTCCTGCCATCGGATCAGTGCGGTGCGCCGGCCACAGCGCGCCAGCCGTGGCGGCCATTTTAGGGTGAACCAACGGCAAAAGGAAGACCTTTCTCTCTGTCTCTCTCTCTCACTGTCCACTCTGCCTGTCAAAACAAAACAAAACAAAACAAAACAAAGAAATGGACGGGGACACTTTGCACCACTCTGTCAGTCTTTTTTTTAAACTTATTTATGGTGGGGGGACAGAAAGATATAGCGAGTGTGCAGGCTAGCTCTCCCATCTGCTGGATCACTCCCCAAATGCCTGCAATGGCTAGGACTGAGCCAGGCTGAAGCCAGGAGCTAGGAACTCAATCCAGGTCTCCTATGTGGGAGAAAGGAACCCAATTACTTAGGTTATCACTGCTACCTCTCGGGGTCCACATCAGCCAGAAGCTGGAAGCAGGAACTGGAGCACAGAATGAAACCCAGGTACTTTGATAAGGGGTACAGGTGGCCTAACTGGTATCTTCACTGCTACATCAAAGCCCCGCCCCAGTCTCTCTTGTTCTCACTAGTAATACTCAGCAAAGAACATTTTCAGGGAAGAAAGATGTTTTCTAACATTGTAATGGTGTCATATGTGAATGATATAGTTGCTCCAAATGAACCATTTTCCACAAGTAATTCATTTTCTGTGGGTCCCAAGTAATGTTCTTTATTGCGATCTTTGTCCCATGCAGTAAAAGGCAACCTATTTGCTTACTGTTATCAATGGAGAGAGACCAGGCACAATTCAAATGTATTACATGACAGTGTATTTTAATACGGACATCTCTTAACTTTGTGCACTGATTTTGGCCTGTAGCAACTTAGTCCTATCTGTAGAAGAAGACTGCATCGTTTTAGTCTTATTTTATAGGTTTTACCTTTCCAGAAGAATCTAAAATGTACTTTCAATGAAATTAAAATAATTTATTTGTGTTTTTCATATTACTATTTCTGGCCAAAATTCCTCTCTTATTGGTCATGTTCCTTCAAAATATGCATGCTTGGCTTTTACACGTTGCTCCAAAGTGATTACTTCAGGCAGTGGTTGTTGGAATTTTCTAGCAATAAAGATACCAAAGTCTAGGCTATTTGTAAGTAGCCTAATCTAGTGAGTAAACACCCACATTCTAAATAGGCATCTGCGAAAGGAGGCTATGTGGGATTTTCTCTTCTGTCCCAGATTTGGAACCAGGACTCACACTAACATGGAATAGTCTACATTAAAAAAAAAAAATCACCAACAGTTGAGAAGGATCCATTCCCTCAGCGTTCATGGATAGTATACAGTACTGGCCCTAACACCCGTCATATCCCTCTATCCTGCCCAGCACCTTCCTCCAGTTTAAATCAGCAGAGAACTGGGGAGCAAGAGAGAAGCAGAGCACATACTGGGGTCTCAGACTTTGAGAAAGAGCCAAGCCCCAACCAAAAGACAAATCTCTCCTGTCCATGCAGTGCTTGCCCCTTCCTGCAACTGGATGCAGAGTTCCTCGGGCAGAAACCATGATCTGCCCTGTGCTTATGTACTAGAAGCACAGCCAGTGTCTCTGTGTTCTACCCGAAGCACACCCTGAGATGAGGATCGGGGTATGAGTAGCTTATTTGGGAGGTGACCCTAGTAAATACTTACAGACAGAAAGGCATGAGATAAGGAAGGGAAGGCAGCCAACAAATGCAGAGGCCATTGGTACTTAACTCCACTGAGGAGCAGTGGGAGCTGGTATAGAATTCAAGCCTTGGCAGTATCACAGTGGAAGGGGGAGGGATCACAGGTGTTCATAGACCACCTCAAGTCAGTCTCTGCTGAGGGTCGTTCCCTGGAGGGCACAGTTCTCAGTCTTTCCCCACATCCTCTGCAAGCAGGCAGAGTAGTCCCTAGGCACCCAATAAAGCTGTCTGGCAAAGAGATGCAGATGTGGGCATAGGAGATCTGCCTGCGGGGCCCTGCTGTTGAGGGTAGGAAGGGAAGCTGAGAGGATCAGCTGTGCAGTCAGCATTTGGCAAAGCAAGGATGTGTGGCTTTTGCATGGGTGAAGGAGAATGGAGAAAACACTTTGACTTTAGTCACTTTCTTGTCCACTAAGCAAGAAGACTCTAGCATTAAGCAGTTGTTGGATGTATGTGCTACTGGAAGTGAGATCTGAGGAAAAAAAAATGGAGAGTTCTCCAAAGAACTCACACATGGACCAGTGGCCAGTAGTCCACAAATACAGAAAGAACCTGTGCTGTTTTCTTTAATTCACCTTCTCTCTTTCAAGATTTCCTCTGCTCACTATAATTTTGGGGCATAAGACCCAATGTCAGAATTGAGTAGGCAAATATGGCTAGTGTTATAGCAATATAGTTATTTTCAGTAGTTGTATAATCCATGTTCACCTATGATGTGTTCCCAAAATGCAAAAAAATACTGTAGCAGAATATCTTACTAGATGAGAGTAACTGTAGGGAAATGTGTTTGCACATAATTCTTGTAGCACTTGTCTTGCCTTTGCTTATTGTCGTCAGAGTTCACATCTTGTCTGACTTCATGTCTCCTACAGGACTTCGAATATGGCATTCATGATAACCTTGGAGTTTTTGAAAATATCTTTAGTATATCTAAGATACTTCATTTTATTTTCTTAATTATTTACTAACTTGTGAGCCACAGAGCCAGAGAGAGACTGAGCTCCCAAGGCTGGGACTCTCCCCAGATGTCCATAATGGCTGGGACTGACCTGGGCTGAAGGCCAGAGCCAGGAGCCAGGAATTCATTCCAGGCCTCCCACATGGGTGGCAGGAACCCAATTATTTGAGCTGTCACCACTGCTTGCTGAGGTCTGCCTTAGCAGGAAGCTGGAGTCATAAGCAAATCAAGGCAAATCAAAGATCAAAGCCAGTTACTCTGGTGTAGGGTACAGGTATGCTAATTAGAGTCTTAACTGATAAACCCAACATCTGCCCCAACATGTTTAATTTCGGTGTATCAGGGATAGTATTTTGTGTCCCTGAAATTTTTTTCTGTTTCAAATAAATAAAGCAATGACAGTTATGCCTTCTCAAAGAAATATTCAGTGGGTACCTTCATTTTTAAGTGACAGAATTTTGGTAAATTGACCCTTCAGATCGCTTTCCCATGGAAGCAATATGAATCATTGAGTAGTATCTCACATGAGTATGCATCTCTCCTTTTTCCCCTGAAATCTGGTCAAGAAAGAAAACCCTACAACACCTCAAGAGAGAAGCCTATTCATTGAATTCTGGGGCATTTGCATCTTCTGGTTTTTTTTTAAACTTAATTATTTGAAAGTCAGAGTTGCAGAGGAAGAGAGAAAGATCTTCGATCTGCTTGTTCACTTCCCAGCTGGCTGCAGTAGTCAGCGCTGGGCCAAGTTGAAGCCAGGAGCCAGGAGCTTCATCTTGGTCTCCCATGTAGGTGGCAGGGATCCAAACACTTGGGCTATATTCTGTTGCCTTTCCCAAGCCATTAACAGGGAGCTGGATCAGAAGTGGAGCAGCCGGGACACAGCCAGCATCACAGGTGGGGGCTCAACCCACTGCAGCACAGCACCGGCCTCTGGCTATGGATTTTGAATTTATGTCCACTCCCATATCACTATCAAGATTGCCCTTTACCATTGCTGTAATGCCATCCTCAGCACAGCACGCGTTAGAGTACTGATTTTTCTGCTCCTCTGCCTAGAACATTATCACCTCTTATTAGCTCAGGCCTGGGGGGTGGGGAAGGGGTAGTTGTGTGGTTATTTGGAGTCACAGTTTTCTGTAATCTTTAGTTCCATCTTGTCAGCCTACAAAAGCATGAGTGCTGGCTTTCATTTGCAGCTTGAAATGAAATGCTGGAAGCATTGTAATTGGTTTATCTACTTGACAGACATATGTGAGGAACATGTTTAAAGTTCTTTTGATGAGTCCCACTAAATGGCAATGAGTGATTACTACTTGTCAGCCACTACTCTAAGCACTTTCCCATATGAACTCAACTCTCAAGAGAAACATCCTTAATTAAGATAGAATTGTCCCCTAACATGTAGATAGGGAAATTCAGGCATAGAGCATGTAAGTAACTTCACCAAGATTATACCGCTGGTAGATCAAGGAACTAGGATTCAAGTCCAGACAACCTGGGCCTAAATTATTAACTTCCAGGCAAAACTCAATGCCACATTGTCAGAAGATAAAGTAGATGCCCTGGTGCATCCTCCCCAGTGAACTTCCTGCAAAATGTAAAGCAGAGAGGGCAGCAGTGAGAGGAACTTCGGTGTGTGGAGTAGAGAGAGCAGACAGGAGCAGACGTGGGACTAAGAGGAGTGAATATTTGAAGATGGTCATTTGAACAGACATTCTCCATGAATTCAGGTGGTCACTCTTATCCCCTAACCATCATTCAGTGCAGAGAACCACCCATCAGAGCTCACTTCTAAATGCTCTAGTTACATGGGCCAGCATCTGCCACCTCATGTAAGTTACCAGAGGTTTCTACCAGTCATGACAGGGACCAAGCCACTGAGGACCTGGGAGATCATCTTCCAGTTGCATCCTATATGCGTCTATCCTCTTCATTGATCAGGTTTTCCAGATTCTTAGCTTATTCTAATCCAAAATTAGCACTGAGCCTCACATCCTTTATTAAATAAAAATAAACCTGAAGCAAACATCAATATTTTCAATCCTGGGTGTCCTAAATCCTGCACTCAAACAATCACGCAGCCTAAACAAGTTTATAAATGCATATGCTGAACTAAAGTACACAATTTAGTCTTCCAAATAAATTCATTTTACTCTAATATGGTTTTTTTTTTTTTTACATATTATCCAACTTCACTGGTTTGTTTTCTTTTTTTTTTTTTTGTTCACATATTTTGCCATTTCGCAAAAGACAATAAAACCTCCCTTTTGACTATTGCAATAGTTTCTTCAGATACAAAATGCCCTTGGTTTAGCAACCATCTCAGTGATCATCAGAGCCTGGAAAAATCTGTTCATGGAATCATAAGTAATGAGCTAGATTCATTTATATAGCCAGTGCAGGACACTGTCATTGTTCAAGGGCAAACATGGAGCTAAATTCTAAGAGTTGTTTAAGGTACCAGAGACTATATTTTACTAAAATAAGTTTTAATGTTTGTTTATTTTCATCTACTTGAAAAGTAGAGCAACATAGGAGAGAGAGAGAGAGAGTGATTGATTGATTGATTTACCATCTACTATTTCATCCCCCAAAATCCCACAATAGCCAGCACTGGGCCAGGCCAAAGTCAGAAGCCAGGAATTCCATCTGGATCTCCCACATGAGTGACAAAACTCAAACACTTGACCCACCATCTGCTATTTCCCGAGATGCATTAGCAGGAAGCTGGAGTAGAAACAGAGGAGCCAGGACTTGAGTGGGCACTCTGATATGGAATATGGACATTCCAAGCAGTAGTTTAATCTGCTGTGCCACAAAGTTTATACTGTATATTAGGCTTAAAATATTTTGAAGAGTCGATACCTTTGAATTATGGTGTATATAAGCATTACTGCAATCATTCATTGATAATTTAAATACATATACAGTTTGAATATTCCTTAATCAAAATGCTTCAGACTAAAAGTGTTTAGATTTCAGATTTTTTTGGATTTGGAAATATTTGCATGTATATCATGAGATAAGGTGGCGATGAACCCAAGCCAAAGCACAAAGTTCATTTGTGTTTCATAAACATTTTACGCACACAGCCAAAAGATAATTTCTTGCAATGTTTTAAATAATTTGTTCATTAAGCAAAGTTTTGTTGTGAGGAATTCTACATTTTTGGTATCATGTAGGTGCTTAAAAAATTTGAACCACTCTAGATTTTGAGTTTTCATATTAGGGATGTTTAATCTATAACAGATTTTAAAATTATGAATAAAACTTAACCATAAGTCATTGGTGGTTTAATTTCAGTTTTTTTTATTTAACTTTCATTTAGCAAATATAAATTTCCAAAGTACAGCTTATGGATTACAATGGCTCACCCCCCCATAACTTCCCTCCTGCCCATGACCCTCCCAACTCCCGCCTGCTCCTTCTCCCATTAAATTCATATCAAGATTCATTTTTAATTATCTTAATATACAGAAGATCAATTTAGTATATATTAAGTAAAGATTTCAACAGTTTGCTCCCACATAGAACATAAAGTGGGCCGGCGCCGCGGCTCACTAGGCTAATCCTCTGCCTAGCGGCGCCGGCACACCGGGTTCTAGTCCCGGTCGGGGCGCCGGATTCTGTCCCGGTTGCCCCTCTTCCAGGCCAGCCCTCTGCTGTGGCCAGGGAGTGCAGTGGAGGATGGCCCAGGTGCTTGGGCCCTGCACCCCATGGGAGACCAGGAAAAGCACCTGGCTCCTGGCTCCTGCCATCGGATCAGCGTTGTGCGCCGGCCGCAGTGCGCCGGCCGCGGCGGCCATTGGAGGGTGAACCAACGGCAAAGGAAGACCTTTCTCCCTGTCTCTCTCACTGTCCACTCTGCCTGTCAAAAAAATAAAAAAAATAAAAAAATAAAAATAAAAATAAAAAAAATAAAAAAAAGAACATAAAGTGTAAAATACTGTTTGAGTATAGTTATAGCATTAATTCACATTGAACAACACATTAAGGACAGAGATCCTACATGAGGAGTAAGTGCACAGTGACTCCTGTTGTTGACTTAACAAATTGACACTCTTGTTTATGGCATCAGTAATCACCCTAGGCTCTTGTCATGAGTTGCCAAGGCGATGGAAGCCTTTTGAGTTTGCCGACTCTGATCTTTTTTAGACAAGGTCATAGTAAAAGTGGAGGTTTACTCCTCCCTTCAGAGAAAGATACCTCCTTCTTTGATGGCCCGTTCTTTCTGCTGGGATCTCACTCACAGAGATCTTTCATTTAGGTCATTTTTTTTGCCAGAGTGTCTTGGCTTTGAATGCCTAAAATGCTCTCATGGGCTCTTCAGCCAGATCCAAATGCCTTAAGGGCTGATTCTGAGGCCAGAGTGCTATTTAGGACATCTGCCCTTCTATGAGTCCGCTGTGTATCCCGCTTCCCATGTTGGATTGTTCTCTCCATTTTTTATTCTATCAGTTAGTATTAGCAGACACTAGTCTTGTTTATGTGATTCCTTTGTGTCGCTCCCCCACTCGCGGAGGAACAACACTAGACCCTGCGCTGTTCTTTCTGCCCGGCTCTTCCCGGGTTAGCTGCTGGTCCCTCACTCGCGGAGGAACGACACCGTCCCGGGTTGGCTGCCGGCCCCTCCACCTCCGTGGAGGGGCGGCACCCCCCGCCGCTTTCCCCGCTTCTGCGGAGGAGTGGCACACCGCCGGCTGGCTCTCTTGGGGGCTGCTCAGATGTTCCTCAGGTGTTCCTCAGATGTTCCTGGTGCATGTTGTCTCTCTCCTCCTTTACAGTCCTCTTCCACCAATCCCAACTCTGCTACCCACACGCCGAGCACGCTGCTCTCCTCCAATCAGGAGCAGGATCAGCTCCTGCAGCTTATCAAACTGATGAGGCAGCTGCGTAGAGGTTGTTTGGTCTCTCTCTCAGCGCCATATTGTGGGAGATCAGATGCATAGAATTAGTCCTAGTTCCAGTAATTTAGGGTAGTCTCAGTTGCTCCCCACAGTTCCCCCTTTCTATTTTTTGGCGTTGATACGCTCCTGTCTTTGGTGCCCCGCAGTGCACACTCTGCTCTGCTTGCTAGAGTTGCCCACAGGTGCTTACAGCCCTACCAATCAGGCAAACCGAATCCGGGTCCTCTCATCGCCATGTTGTGGGGAGGCTTTTAGGCGCTGATGCATGCCTGTGTTCGGTGCCCTGCGGCGGATACGCTGCTAGCCGCCCGCAGGTGCTTATCACCTTACTAATCAGGCAGACCAAATCCAAGCCCTCTCATTGCCATATTGTGGGGAGGCTTTTATTGGCGTTGATACGTGCCTATCTTCGGTGACCCGCAGTGCATACGCTGCTAGCTGCCCGCAGGTGCCTTACTAATCAGGCAGACTGAATCCGAGCCTTCTCATCATCGCCGTGTTGTGGGGAGGCCTTATTTTTCTCTATTTCTCTATCTCCGGGCATTCCTCTCTCTCCTATTTTACTTCTATCTGCCAGCATTCCTATTTCTCTCATTTTACTTCTATACTTCTGTTTCTCTTATCCCCGCGGCTTCCCGGCGCCCACCCTGAGGCGGCTTCCTGGCGCCCCACACCGCAGCAGCTTCCCAGCTCTGCACGTCTTCAGCCCGCACTTCTCTTATTTGCGCGGCTTCCCGGCTTCGCGCGCTCCTCGGTCTCCGCGCCTTTTTGCGCCTGCCCCATGGCCTCCGCGCTATCCCCGCGTTTTCCTATCTACTCGCGCCCCGTGCGCTCTCTCCGCTCTTGCCCCGCGCGCTTTTTCTGCACGCAGCGGCTTCCGCGAATCACAGCCTAGCTCACGTTTCCGCTACCGGTTTAGTTTTCAGTCTAAGTTCCCGGGCTAACCTGACGAATTCAAACCTAGCTTACATCTCCGCTTTTTGGTTTGGCTTCCCGTCTTTTGCTCCCCGGGCTAATCTGACGAACGCCAACCTAGCTTACATCTCCGCTTTTGGTTTAGTTTTTTCGCCTTTTGCTCCCCGGGCTAACCTGACGAATTCCAACCTAGCTTACGTCTCCGCTTCGGCCTACCCCCACGGCTTCATTTTCCCTAGCTTATATTTTTCTCTACCCGGTATTTTTCCTAACTTTCTTCCAACAATATTTCTCTCTCATTTCTCCTAGCTTCTCCCCACAGTCCGTATCTGAGTCTGTTTCTTCTAGCTTTCAACCTTAGATTTCTCCTAGCTTCTCCGCGCAGTCTGTATCTGAGTCTATGTTTCTTCTAGCTTTCACTTTCGCTTTCAACCTTAGATTTCTCCTAGCTTCTCCCCGCAGTCCATATCTGAGTCTATGCCTAGGCTTTCACTAGCTTCTTCCGGCACCTTTTCCGTCCGGCTTTTCCCTAGGCTCTTCTCTAGTCTCTCTCGGTATTTTCCCGCTTTTTACCTCCTAGGTTTAATATCCGAGTCATGGCACCATTATGTCGCTCCCCCACTCACTGAAGAACGACACTAGACCCTGCGCTGTTCTTTCTGCCCAGCTCTTCCCGGGTTAGCTGCCGGTCCCTCACTCGTGGCGGAATGACACTGTCCTGGGTTAGCTGCCGGCCCCTCCACCTCCGTGGAGGGGCGGCACCCCCCACCGCTTTCCCCGCTTCCGCGGAGGAGTGGCACACTGCCGGCTGGCTCTCTTGGGGGCTGCTCAGATGTTCCTCAGGTGTTCCTCAGATGTTCCTGGTGCATGTTGTCTCTCTCCTCCTTTATAGTCCTCTTCCACCAATCCCAACTCTGCTACCCACACGCCGAGCACGCTGCTCTCCTCCAATCAGGAGCAGGATCAGCTCCTGCAGCTTATCAAACTGATGAGGCAGCTGCGTAGAGGTTGTTTGGTCTCTCTCTCAGCGCCATATTGTGGGAGATCAGATGCATAGAATTAGTCCTAGTTCCAGTAATTTAGGGTAGTCTCAGTTGCTCCCCACACTTTGACTCTTAGTCCTATCAGTATGATCAATTGTGAACTGAAATTGATCACTTTGACTAGTGAGATGGCATTGGTACATGCCACCTTGATGGGATTGTATTGGAATCCCCTGGTATGTTTCTAACTACCATTTGGGGCAAGTCAGCTTGAGCATTTCCCAAATTGTACATCTCCTCCCTCTCTTATTCTCACAACAGAAATCACTTTTCAGTTAAATTTAAACACCTAAGAATAATTGTGTGTTAATTACAGAGTTAAACCAATAGTATTAAGTAGAACAAAAAAATACTAAAAGTGATAAAGTATTAAGTTGTACATCAACAGTCAGGACAAGGGCCGATCAAGTCACTCTCATAGTGTCCATTTTATTTCAACAGGTTTCCTTTTTGGCGCTTGGTTAGTTGTCACCAGTCAGGGAGAACATATGATATTTGTCCCTTTGGGACTGGCTATTTCACTCAGCATGATGCATTTCAGATTCCTCCATCTTCTTGCAAATGACCGGATTTCATTGTTTTTGACTGCTATATAGTATTCTATAGAGTACATGTCCCATAATTTCTTTATCCGTCTACTGTTGGTGGGCATTTGGGTTGATTCCAGGTCTTAGCTATTGTGAATTGAGCTGCAATAAACATTAAGGTGCAGACAGCTTTTTTGTTTGCCAATTTAATTTCCTTTGGGTAGATTCCAAGTAGTGGGATGGCTGGGTTGTATGGTAGGGTTATATTCAGGTTTCTGAGGAATCTCCAGACTGACTTCCATAGTGGCTTAACCAGTTTGCATTCCCACCAACAGTGGGTTAGTGTCCCTTTTTCCCCACATCCTCTCCAGCATCTGTTGTTGGTAGATTTCTGAATGTGAGCCATTCTGACCAGGGTGAGGTGAAACCTCATTGTGGTTTTGATTTGCATTTCCCTGATTGCTAGTGATCCTGCACATTTTTTCATGTGTCTGTTGGGCATTTGGATTTCTTCTTTTAAAAATATCTATTGAGGTCCTTGGCCCATCTCTTGAGTGAGTTGTTTGTTTTGTTGTAATTTCAGGGTTTTTTTTAAAGGTATGCAACACAGAATGTTTTGCTCCATAATGATTAATTGATGTAGTCATTCAAACAAACACAAAAAAGGAAAAAAGAAAACATCCTTCCAAATCCCATTTATTTGTAATACTAATAAAATCATAAATTAAATGTGGTTTTTGATAAATTTAGGATAACTATAACAAAATGAATGCATAGTAAGTTTGTGAACTTAAAATTTTCCTCCAACCTCCACCCCTTTGATTCTCCATGTGTCCATAGATTTGATTTGAAGTATATTTGGCTTTTTGAAACATTCCAGGGTTAGATTGTTGCTTAAGCCCAAATATTTGCAATGTAACGGTTTGATTTCCTGTGCCTTTCACATATTCTAAACTCCTGCTAAACTTTTTTTTTTCATTTTATTACAACACCTGGAAGGAAGACATAATTTCTTTCCTAGTGGCTTTGAATTATAAATAACATTCTTCTGCTCTCTCAGTAATGCTAGTGTTTTTACCCTTGAATCCTCCCAACCTCTATACCATGTTTCCTGCTGTTTGGTGCTCTTTTGGAAGGATAATTTGACCTGATAAATTTTAAAACAATTTTTCTACTGGATAAGTCTAAGCATAACGCAAGAATTCTACTATTTGTGATTCACATCCTTTGTAGTTCACACCAATCCACAGCTCTTTCCATTGTAAACAACACTTACCCTCCCTCTCATTCTCAATCTCTGTCTGCCTATGGCATTACCCCTTTCTGTTTGGATTGCAAGTACCCATCCAGAGGTTGAGAAACATCATTTATACTCTTTCTTCTAGCAATTTATATTAGGGTACAAGAAGCCCTGAAAGACTACTTTTGTTTTTAAACAGTAGATACAGAATATACAGTTGAGATTGTACGCAGTGAGCTATAAAATTCTCATCAGTGCATGGAGTGAATAAAGATAATGTGTAAAGAGAAACACAGCCTACCGTGTGACCCAGAGGGAAGCATAGGAAGGCTGGAGGGAGAAGCCACGGCGATTCCTACTGACGTGCTTGTTCCTGATTCCAGTGTCTCCTGAGGCCTAGCCCTTCTCCTTGATCATGAGTTGGGAAAGCTATTCCTATGTAAATTTCCCACTTTATTTAAGCTGATTATGTGAATAGCCAGTCCTAACAGCTAAATGTGGTTAGGATAGTCTTTGTAAATTTTGATTTTAAAACTGCAATATCTTTTCAGAATCAATTTATTTTTATGGTTTCTTAATATTTAATTCAATGTTTTTGAACAATATTTAACATTTTGCCATATTTACTTCATATAAATATTATATATATACACACATACAATTATTTTGAGAGGGGTTGATGTATTAATATTCACATAATGTGAGATGCATGATAAAAATGAGGAAAGAAGGATATTTTATTATTTAAAGAGTATAATTCATTGAAGACAACATTTATACATATCTGCTTACAAAAATATATAGCATCTACATGTTAATAATTAATAATTATTAATTATTCATTTCCACAAGTGAGAGAAAATATATGGTCCTTGTCTTTCTGTGTCTGGAATATTAGTCATTCACCAAAAAAAAAAAAAAAAATGGAATCCTGACATTTGTACCAAAATGGATGGGATTAGAGGAGGTCTTTTTTATATTTATGTAAAAGGAACAAATTTCATGTATTTGATATAGCTTTAAGAGCATAATGATGGTTCCTACCCTACCCTCACTCCCTCATTCCCACCCTCCCTCCTCCTCCTTTTCTATTTTTCTTTTAAGTTTTATAATTATATACTTTCAGGTTACCTTATAATCATAAGCTTAATTCGCCACTAAATAAAGAATTCAACAAATAGTAAGTAGAAAAACCATTCTTCCTCAAAAATATGGATAAGGACTCTTATCTATCTTAGAAATTCAGAAATATAAATAAAAAATAAATATAAGGAATAATTAAATCACAAAATGTCAGGGGCAGCACTGTTGGGTAGTGGGTAAAACTGCTGCCTGCGGTGCTGGCATCCCACATGGGCACTGATTCAAGTCCTGGCTGCTCCATTTCTGATCCAGCCTTCCCTTGTGGCCAAGACTGCTCACATCCTTGGACTCCTCCACCCCCATGGGAGACCTGGAAGAAGCTTCTGGCTCTTGGCTTCAGATCGGCTCAGCTCCTGCTGTTGTGGTCTTCTGGGGAGTGAGCCAGTGGATGGAAGACCTCCCTCTCTGTCTTTGCCTCTGCCTCTCCGTATCTCTGCCTTTCAATAAATAAGTAAATCTTTTAAAAATTTCACAAAGTATCAGTTTTGCTCATATACATTACTTTTTTATACAGTATATATGAATTACCACAAATCAGGGAAAACCTATTATATTTGTCTTTTTGGGACTGACTAATTCCACTAAGCATGATAATCTCCAGTTGCATCCATTTTGTTGTGAAATACAGGATTAACTTCTTTTTTTTACAGCTGAGTAGTATTTCATCATGTATATGTATCACAGTTTCTTTATCCAGTATCAGCTGAGGGACATTGAGTTGATTCCAAATCTTAGCTATTGTAAGTTGAGCTGCTATAAATATAGGGGTACAGATAACTGTTTCATATGCTGATTTCATTTCCTTTGGGTAAATTTCCAGGAGTGGAATGGCTGAGTCATAAGATAAATATGTTTTCAGGTTTCTGAGGGATCTCCATACTGTCTTCCATAATGGTTATACTAGTTTACATTCCCAGAAACAGTGGATTAGGGTACATTTTCTCCCACATCCTTGTCAGCACTTGCTATTTTTTTTATTTTTGGGTGATCACCTTTCTAATTGGGTTGAAGTGAAACCTCATTGTGGTTCTTATTTTCATTTCCTTGGTGGCTAGTGATCCTCGGTGTCTTTTCATGTATCTACTGGCCATTTGTATTTCATCCTTTGAAAAATGCCTGTTCAAATCCTTAGCCCGTTTCTAAGTTGGATTGCTTGTTTTGTTGTTGTTAAGTTTCTTGAGCTCCTTATATATCCTGGATATTAATCCTTTATCAAATGTATCATTTGCAAATATTTTCTCCCATGCTGTTGTTTGTCTCTTTACTTTGTTGAGTGTTTCCTTTGCTGTGCAGAAACTTTTTAGCCTGATGTAATCCCATTTCTCTATTTTTGTTGTTGTTGTTCTGTCTTTTTATTTTTTAACTTTTATTTAATGAATATAAATTTCCAAAGTACAGCTCATGGAATACAATGGCTTCCCCTCCATAACTTCCCTCCCACCCACAACCCTCCCCTTTTCCACTCCCTCTCCCCTTCCATTCACATCAAGATTCATTTTCAATTCTCTTTATATACAGAAGATCAGTTTAGCATACATTAAGTAAAGATTTCAACAGTTTGCACCCACATAGAAACACAAATTGAAAAATACTGTTTGAGTACTAGTTATAGTATTAAATCACAATGTAAAGCACATTAAGGACAGAGATCCTACATGAGGAGTAAGTGCACAGTGACTCCTGTTGTTGACTTAACAAATTGACACTCTTGTTTATGGCATCAGTAATCACCCTAGGCTCTTGTCATGAGTTGCCAAGGCGATGGAAGCCTTTTGAGTTCACCGACTCTGATCATATTTAGACAAGGTCATAGTCAGAATGGAAGTTCTCTTCTCCCTTCAGAGAAAGGTATCTCCTTCTTTGATGACCTGTTCTTTCCACTGGGATCTCAATCGCAGAGATCTTTCATTTAGGTCTTTTTTTTTTTTTTTTTTTTTTTGCCACAGTGTCTTGGCTTTCCATGCCTGAAATACTCTCATGGGCTTTTCAGCCAGATCCGCATGCCTTAAGGGCTGATTCTGAGGCCAGAGTGCTGTTTAGGACATCCGCCATTCTATGAGTCTGCTGTGTATCTTGCTTCCCATGTTGGATTGTTTTCTCCCTTTTTTATTCTATCAGTTTGTATTAGCAGACACTAGTCTTGTTTATGTGATCCCTTTGGCTCTTAGTCCTATCATTATGGTCAATTGTGAACAGAAATTCATTGGTACATGCCACCTTGATGGGATTGAATTGGAATCCCCGGTATGTTTCTAACTCTACTGTTTGGGGCAAGTCAGCTTGAGCATGTCCCGAATTGCACATCTCTTCCCTCTCTTATTCCCACTCTTATATTTAACAGCAATCACTTTTCAGTTAAGTTTCAACACTTAAGAATAACTGTGTATTGATTACAGTATTCAACCAAAAGTATTAAGTAGAACAAACAAAAAAAATACTAAGAAGGATAATGTATTAAGTTGCTCATCAACAGTCAGGGCAAGGGCTGATCAAGTCACTGTTCCATTTGTCTATTTTTGCTTTTATTGCCTGTGCTTCTGTAGTCTTATGTAAAAAACCATTGCTACACCAATATCTTACAGTGCTTCCCCTGTTTTCCTCTAGTAATTTGATGGTTTCAGGTCTTAGATTTAGATCACTGATCCATTGTGAGCTAATTTTTGTAAAGGGTGTAAGTAGGGGTCTTGTTTCATACTTGCATATGCAGAGATCCAATTTTCCTAACACCATTTGTTGAAGAGACTGTCCTTTCTCCAGGGAGTGATTTTAGCTCATTTGTCATTTGTTTGTACATGTGTGGGTTAATTTCTTGGGTCTATAGTCTTCCATTGGTCAACATATCTATTCTTGTGCCACTGTTAGCCTGTTTTGATTATAACTGCCCTGTAATATGTCTTGAAACTTGGTATTGTGATGTCTCCTGCTTAAATTTATTGATTAGGATTTCTTTAGCTATTCAGGGTCTCTGGTGATTCCATATGAATTTTAGGGTAATTTTTTCCAGGTCTGAGAAGAACATCTTTGGTATTTGGTATTTTATTAGAATCACATTGAATCTGTAAATTTCTTTGAGTAGTATGGACATTTTAATGATATGCAAATATCTTTAATTCAAGGGTAACTGTTAAAAGTCTTTATAAATTTATATTTAAAACTATCAAATATTTTTGATTATTATTGATATAGTATACACATTTTTAAACTTTTATTTAGTAAATATAAATTTCCAAAGTACAGTTTATGGATTACAATGGCTTCCCCCCGTCCCCATAACTTCCCTCCCACTCACACCCTTCCCATCTCCCGCTCCCTCTCCCATTCCATTCACATCAAGATTCATTTTCAATTATCTTTATATATAGAAGATCAATTTAGTATATATTAAGTAAAGATTTCATCAGTTTGCACCCACACAGAAACACAAATTGTAAAATACTGTTTCAGTACTAGTTATAGCATTAATTCACATTGGACAACACATTAAGGACAGATCCCACATGAGAAGTAAGTACACAGTGACTCCTGTTGTTGACTTAACAAATTGACACTCTTGTTTATGGTGTCAGTAATCTCCCTAGGCTCTATTCATGAGTTTCCAAGGCTATGGAAGCCTTTTGCGTTTGCCGACTTCGATCTTATTCCGACAGGGTCATAGTCAAAGTGGAAGTTCTCTCCTCCCTTCAGAGAAAGGTACCTCCTTCTTTGATGGCCCCATTCTTTCCACTGGGATCTCACTCACAGAGATCTTTCATTTAGGTCTTCTTTTTTTTTCCAGAGTGTCTTGGCTTTCCATGCCTAAAATAGATATAGTATACACATTAATAGTTTTACACAGAGCAAGAAAGTATAACTGTTGTGATTTTGTCTCTTTTTTATGTATTTGTATGAATACATATAAAATTATATATAATATATAGTTGAATCTAAAATTTTTCTAAAATTATTTTGCCAGCATATGTTATCATGTAGACATATAATAATTGAGTTTTTATTCTTTAAAAAGATGTGTTTACTTATTTGAAAGAGTTACACAGAGAGAGAGAGACAGAGAGATAGAGGGACAGAGAGACAGATCTACCATTTGCTGATTCACTCCCCAAATTGTGGCAACCGGAATCTGGAACTCCATCCAGGCCCCCCACATGGTGGCAGGGGCCCAGGTACTTGGACCATCTTCTGCTGTTTTCCCATGTGCATTAGCAGGGAACTGGATCACAAGTGGAGCAGCCAGGACTTGAACTTTTACCCACATGAGATGCTGGCATCACAGGCAGCAGCTTAATTCCCTGTGCCACATGCCAGTCCCAAGAATAAAATTTTTAAATCTCTATTAGTGGTTAGTTGTCAATGTAAAATTTTGTAGTTAAATTCATAGTTAATTTTATAGTTATAGTACATAATTTTTTTCATGATATTTTCTTTCAATTTGATTCTTTTTGGCTGCCTGTGTTATGGCACAGGGTTAAGCTACTGCCTCCAATGCAGGCATGCTGTATGAGTGCTGGTTCAAGTTGAAGCTGCTCCACTTCTTATCTTGCTCCCTGCTCATGTGCCTAGGAAAGGAGCAGAAGATGGTGCAAGTATTTGGGCCCCTGCTACTCATGTGGGAGGCCCAGGTTAGTTCCAGACTCCTGTTGCAAACATTTGTGGAGTGAACTTGTGAATGGAAGATCTCTCTGTGTCTCTTTCTCTCCTTTTATCTCTCTGTAACTCTGCCTTTCAAATAAATAAATAAATCTTTTTTAAAAAGTTAATTCATGGGGCCAGTGTTTGAGGCTGGCTTCCCATATGTGCACCGGTTCGAGTCCCGGCTGCTCCAATGCAGCTCTCTATTAATGGCCTGGGAAAATCAGCAGAAGATGGCCCACATGTTTGGGACCCTGCCACCCATGTTGGAGACTTGGGTGAAGCTCTTGGCTCCTGGCTTCAGCCTGGCTTAGCTTTGGCCTTCACGGCCACTTGGGAAGTGAACCAGCAGATGGAAGATCTCTCTCTCTCTCTCTGCATCTCCCTCTCTTGCTGTAATTCTGACTTTCAAATAAGTAAATGAGTCTTTAAAAAATTAAAAGTTTGATTCTCTTTTATGTGAAATATGTTCACCTTGTTATTATACTTATTTCCACTTCTTGCCTCATTGGGTTGGCTAGTGTTCCTACATAGAAATGTAGGGGCATTGTTGCCTGTTCCTGAATTTAATCAGGAAGCTTCAAGAATGATTTTGGACTTGGATTTTTGTTCATTGTCTTTTTCCTATTAAGTAAGTACCCTTCTATTCTTTGCCTAATTAATTTGTAAAGTCATGAACTGATGCCCAAATACCAAATTATGTTTGTATTATGTGAGATTGTCTTTCTCTTTGTTCTGTTGTCTCCTGACGTGAGGCATATGAAGAAATTCTCTAATGTCTGCACTGTGCTAAATGCAGCTTGGTCATATTGTATTGGCATGTAACATGTCAACTGAGGTTATTTTATAAGGTTAAATGTGATAAGATTCATATTGGAGTTGAATTTGATTTTATCTTAATAATGTAAGAGTGATATGTCATTTGGCCTCTCATTTTCACTTTTTGAGTCTGTAATCCTTTCTTTTCCTGTATAGATTTTCTGTATTTCCCTGTATGTTTGCAGAATGAATGAAGTTGGTGTGATTGGAAATATTTGGTCTTTTGCATGTTTTTTCTGTTTCTTTTTACATTCTGGATTAAGTCTGTCACTCATCAGCTCCTATACACACCATTTTCCAACTAGACGTATGGTCTCTATGGGTCCATTTCAAAATGATTTGTGTACCTACTTGATAACTAAAGCATGTATGTGGGTAGAGAATCCCTGACCATCAGTCTGAGCTGAAGCTCTTTGACACTCGGTGTGATTTGGCTAGACTATCATGAGTAGCCTAAGTGTGAGTTGACCCAACATTATTTTTCTTCCTTGAGTTTCAGCTATGAAGACTGAGTTAGTACTTAAAATAAATAAAACATACTAAGTATGATTGATTTGCGATTACAATATATATAAATAGCAAAGCTCAGTTACCATAAATACTCTTTTCCAGTTATAATTTTTTTATATTTTATTTTTTAATTAATTAATTAATTAATTTATTTTTTTGACAGGCAGAGTGGACAGTGAGAGAGAGAGAGACAGAGAGAAAGGTCTTCCTTTGCCGTTGGTTCACCCTCCAATGGCCGCCGCGGCCGGCGCACCGTGCTGATCCGATGGCAGGAGCCAGGTACTTATCCTGGTCTCCCATGGGGTGCAGGGCCCAAGTTCCTGGGCCATCCTCCACTGCACTCCCGGGCCACAGCAGAGAGCTGGCCTGGAAGAGGGGCAACCGGGACAGAATCCGGCGCCCTGACTGGGACTAGAACCTGGTGTGCTGGCGCCACAAGGCGGAGGATTAGCCTAGTGAGGTGTGGCGCCGGCCTCCAGTTATAATTTTGTCATTGTTTATTTATGTTTGTTTTTATTCAATGGTTCTGTTGTGTCAACTAATGACGCAATTTGATATCCCTCTCATGGTGCCTGATGCATAACAAGCTTTGGTAAAATAGGTTTAAATATAATTTTTATAAGAATTTTCATTTCATTATAACAGAACAGGATTTACAGTAACAACAATTTTTGGCCTTGATTTTATTATTTTGTTCTGTATGTTGGACATGTCACTAGTGAAAACTTAGGCGTTTTAAATTTATTCTTTCACTCATCTATTTCATAGCTGCTTTTTGATCATTGGTGGAGAGGGAATATAAAATTCAGTCCTTGGAATATAGCCAGACATATAAGCATTAACTGTAATTATGATAGGGTTAGAATAATGGAATGTGAGTAAAGGCACTGGAGTGGGTTTATTTTATGCACTGCAGAAGAATTTGGGAAAGTTTCAAAGAGAAAATGGACTTTGATCTAAATTCTGAAGAACTAGTAAGGGACAGAGGCAGACATGTTGGGAGATAAGAAAGACTTGGCGAGAATTTCTAGGCAGAACAGACATCAGGAAAGTATCATGTCCAAAGCCACCAAATAGACTGAGTGTCACTAGAATAGAGTGAAGGAGGTGGGTTGAGGAAGTAGACAGAAGAAAAGGCCAGGGTAAGTGGTGGGGCTGGGGGTATTGAGATGGATTAGCAAAAAGACTGGTAAAGAACTTCCAACTTCACTTTGTAGACAAAAGGAAAATGCTGAAAGTGTATTTGATGTCATGTCAGAAAATGGAATTGAAGTAAGAGTTAGAGATGCTTGAACCAACTTTTGTTTTCCAATAATCCAGATTAAAGTACCTGAACCAGGACTGGGGCAGCAAGATTGCGAGGTAGGCAGGTAATTCAGAGGTGAAATCAGAGGTCTGGATTCTTACTAATGTAATTGGGCAGACAGAAGACATCATAGATCACTCCAAAATGCAGACCGTGAAAATGGGGTGGATGGTGGTGCTGCATTTGCTAAGTCTCAAAAACAGATGGAGGAATAGATGTGCTGATTTTGAGAGATCCCATGATAGATTCAGAGTTATCCACTGGGCTCTGACATTTCACCTTGGGGGTTTAAAGGATTAATTTTGTATTGACTTGGGAATTATTAGTTTAAAGGTGAAAAAGTTCTGCGCTCACATGACATTCCCTGGGGGATGATAGAGGAGAGGAGAAAGAGAAAATTCAAACACAGTTAAAACACATACACACAAAAATATAAAATAGAAATGAGTAAAAACCTCTAAATATACTAGCAGGAGAAAGCCAACATTTTGATACATGTGTTGTCAGTCATCATCATAAAAATATATACACATACATGTGGTGCATTCTCCAGATAGCTGCACACCAATACAAAGTAAAAAAATCATGTTTGATTGTCTACTTCTTAAATGTGATATTATTTAACAATATCATTGTAATGATATTATAGGATTGTACCATAATTTAGTATTCTAATTCTGGAATTTTTTATTATTGCCAATTTTTAATGAAATTATTATGATATATACTTTATTTTGATTATTTTTGGGTATATATCCATGCTTATTTCCTTAAAATATTTTTAGCTGTAAAACTGAAGCTTAAAACATGTGAAATTCTTAGGGCTTTGATCACTTTGTCAAATAGTACTCCAAATATCATCAGTCCAGGTGGGATTCTCAAAAGAAGCACTACATATTTTATAATTTTGAACCTAAGCCAAAAGTTGTCCATGTGAGACATGAAACAGATAACATTATTATTATTATTCAATTTACATTACTTTGGTGTTAGTGAAGTTAAACATTTTACATATTTTCTGAAAATAGAATTCTTTTGTTTTTCTTTTGTTCTGTGGTTTGTTGGGTCAGAACAATCATTTATGTTGCTGTTATTTTTCTTTTCCTTTAGAGACATGTACAAGTTTTTTTAAAATTTTAAGGCCATTAATACTTTATTTTTTATGTCTGATGTACTTATTTCCCAGTTTTTTCCTTGCTTTGTAATTTTGAGAGGAACCCAAAATTTTAAAAGGCATAATACTTTCTATA
This sequence comes from Oryctolagus cuniculus, assembly GCF_051225735.1. Classification (NCBI taxonomy): domain Eukaryota; kingdom Metazoa; phylum Chordata; class Mammalia; order Lagomorpha; family Leporidae; genus Oryctolagus; species Oryctolagus cuniculus. Next base: position 214,394,454 of record NC_142867.1, on the reverse strand, counting down.
GTTTTGTAATCTTATTCCCTTAGCTAGAAATTTCAAAATAATTTTAAATAATAGTGAAAATACTTAGAATCACTAGTTTATTGCTTATCTAATTGTGAAATTTGGTTTTTTACAGTTGAGCTTGGTTTCTTTTATTTTTATTTATATGTATCATAAATACAACATTAGGAACATAGTGATTCTTCCCGACATACCTGCCCTCCCACCCACTCTCTCCCCCGCACCGCACTTCCTCCTCCCTCTCCTGTTTAGTCCAAGAAAGAAAAGAAACAAAAAGAAAGAAAAAAAAGAAAGAATGGAATAAAAAAAACTAAGAGAATTGTTATGGTTTCATTTGATGTTTTGGGATAATCTATCACATTAATGAGGTATATATCTATTCCTAATGTTTGTTCATTAAAAAGGGCAGAATTTAGTCTTAATGAATGCCTTGCTAGAATCTTGGATTTTTTAAAATTTGGGCAATGATTATATTTAATTGGAGTAGAAGACTAATTTTAATCTATTTTTGCATTTGAGGAATAACTCCTATCATATAAAGAGGAAAGATCCTTTTACTGTTACTTGAATTAAGTTTGGCTGTATGTAGAATTTTGTAAATTTGTGAAAAAGTTTATTCAGCAGTTTTATACACTAAAATTTATACTAAACTCCATCAGCTTCAAGTTCTGACATCTTGTCTCGCTATATACAATGTTGACTTTCATTATGTTTTGACTTTTCTAACATTATTTTCTTATCTCTTGTATACATATTTCTTTTCATCGTAGTCTGTTGTCTTTCTGTGCCTTTCAGTTCTTGTTTTCATACAGGTTTTGGCTTTTGAAATCCTAATGATGTAAACACCATTTTCTTATACTTATTTTCATCATATAGTCATGTACTTAGTTGATTTTGTATATCTTAGATTTATAGAATATTCTCATTAGATTACTCTAGATATTTTATGTTTTTTAATGCTGGGTTGATTATATATCTCTTTTGACTTATTGCACTGTCCAATATTGTAGCCACTAATCACCAGTGTCTATTAAACCTAATGTAGTTAAAATTAAATAAAATTTTTAATTCAGCTCCTCAGTTTTAACACACTCATTTCAAGTTCTGAGTACCCAGATTTGTCAAGTAGAACAGATACCATATGGGTCATCACAGAAAGTTCTATCGAACAGTTCCGATCTAGACCATTTTGTTTAGACACAGTATGTGGCTTATTTTTTTAGCCCTCTCACTAATCATTTGGGTAAGTTATGTTTGTTTTAATAATAATAATAGATGGTGAATTTTTAAAAAGATTTATTTTATTTATTTGAAAGACAGAGTTACAGAGAGAGGTAGAGACCGAGAGAGAGGTCTTCCATCCACTGGTTCACTCCCCAGATGACCGCAATGGCTGGAGCTGCACTGATCCGAAACCAGGAGCCAGGAGCTTCTTCAGGGTCTCCCACGTGGGTACAGTGGCCCAGGGACTTGGGCCATCTTCTACTGCTTTCACAGGCCACAGCAGAGAGCTGGATTGGAAGAGGAGCAGCAGGAACTACAACTGTCACTCATATGGGATGCCGGCGTTTCAGGCCAGGGCATTAACCCACTGTGCCACAGCGCTGGCCTCAAGATGGTGAATTTTAAAGCCATGTATTCCAGCATTCCTTTTATTCTATGTGTTGTTTGTTGCAAATAATGAAATTATATATTTCTTCATTAATGAGTAAGAAAAAAAGGATCAAAAAATAAATCCACAATTCTATTTGGCTTCTTTGAAAATTTTCTACTAAATAAAATTAAAATGAAAGCTAATATATAGATGAAGTATAAGAATTCACTATGAATGACAGCTACATCTTAGAAAACATTGGTTTCATGTGTTTATCTTAAGTAAATAAAATCCTGAAATGAGAATGGAAATAGAAATGGACGTAGAGACGAAGGGATCAACATTTAAACAAAATGAGATGGGATTATAACAGAAAATAAAGTGACACTGCATAAACCCAAAATGATGATATAGAAGAAAAGCTTGAGATATTCCCACCAAGTGCAAAAAGAAGGAGGATGAAATAAAAAAATTTAAAAGGCTGGAATATGTGAAGAAGTCTGGAAAACGATGAATCAAAGCGAGAATAACTTATCTTCCCATAGATAATATTCAAAAATATAAAGCAATAAGCATCCTTTGAAATGAAAATAGCTGAGCATTTAAAATAAAAATATTAATTAAAGAATCTTGGTGAAATTTTAGAATTTGAAGGGCAGGGAAAGTATCCTATGTAGTTTATGATTCCTTGTTTGTACTTGATGTTTTCTAACAAGAAAGAGTGTAGAAAACAGGTTGAAACACTGGCCTCATATACTAATTTCTCCTGGGAGAAGAGAAGTCACTAAAGGTATTATTAGTTCATGATATCAAGTTCTTTCAAGGAAAGAATGCTAGTTAGGATCTTCAGTCAAGGCTGGTCACAATGGAAATCTGCAGCAAAGGTTGTGTTGAGTGGATATTATAATTGTGTGTAGTTTAATTAATGGAGCTCTAGAGCAAATTTTGTTCCTAGCCCAGATTTGTTGTGAGCTCTCTTTTTCTTCCAAGACCATTTTTCAGAAGAATTCTCTTGTGGCCTGACTTAGGATGGGGAAGGGGCGGGAAGGGGGGAGGTGCAATCTTGTGTAATGGTGATGGATCTCCGGTGTTAGAACGATGTTACACAACCCTGCATTTTTATCATTCTAATGACTATTGCTGGACAAGGGAAGCTTACTTCCCTGCCAGATATTTATACAAGCTAATCAGAGGCTTGATACAATACAGATGGTGATAACCTTTTGCCATCCAAAGTTCATGTTGAGTTTTGTTGAGTTTTTCTTTGGCAGCAAAGGGTTTGCCTCATTCAATATTCTAAACCAAAAAATTCTTTCTGAAATGCCTCACAAAGGGTAGCAGATGATGTAAACTATTTCAGGAACACTAAAAAGAAAATCCAGTGCCAGGCTTCTAGCACATTCCACAAGCATTACCACAGATCTCTCTTACTTCTTAAATTTTGGTATGAAAAATGTTTTTATTATGATTTTATTCAAGTACAATGAAGCACAAAGACTAGGGGGTAGGGGATAAATTATTTTCAGTAAATCATTCACCCCTCCTCTCTCTGTAAATAGCATTCCAAACCCAGGTCTTGTGTAATTCTTTGCTTGGACTATGCGTCCTGCTATTCTCCTTGCTATTTTAAGCTTAATATATTGTCTTGTCAACAGATATAAGGGTTCCTGTAAATACTCACCAGATCTCTGCAAAAATAGAAGACAAGTAGAATCATAGCTTAAAGTGTTTTGTGTGTAATAAGTAGTAAAGCAAGAAATCTCTTCGAGGTCCTACCCTGGCTGTGAAGGAATGTTATTGACATGAGCTAAGTTTTTTTTAAAAGATTTATTTTATTTATTTGAAAGAGTTACAGAGAGAGGTAGAGACAGAGAGAGAGGTCTTCCATCCACTGGTTCACTCCCCAGATGGCCACAATGGCCAGAGCTGCACCAATCCAAAGCCAGGAGCCAGGAGCTTCTTCCAGTCTCCCACATGGGTGCAGGGGCCAAGGACTTGGGCATTCTTCTACTGCTTTCCCAGGCCATAGCAGAGAGCTGGCTCAGAAGAGGAGCAGCTGGGACTAGAACCGGTGCCCATAAGGGATGCCGGTGCTTCAGGCCAGGGCTTTAACCTGCTGTACCACAGCACCAGCCCCATGAGCTAAGTTTAATATCACACAATAGCATTTGTTTGTGTCAGAGGGACAACAAAGGCACAAAAAAGAATGCTTTATCTTTTTCATGTGAAATATATCCATTCACACTCATATTCCTACTACTCACACAAGATCAACTCAAGTAATCGTCTTTAGAGTATCCTAGAATTTATCTATCCAACTCATTCATTCATGCATCAATATTTATGAGGACTCACTCTGTACCAGGCACTATCAAGATTATCATACTGTGGGGCCGGTGCTGTGGTGCAGCGGGTTAATGCCCTGGCCTAAAGTGCCGGCATCCCATATGGGCACCAGTTCAAGACCCACTTCCGATCCAGCTCTCTCCTATGGCCTGGGAAAGCAGTACAAGATGGCCCAAGTGCTTGGGCCCCTGCACCTGCATGGGAGACCTGGAAGAAGCTCCTGGCTCCTAGCTTCAGATCGGCACAGCTCCAGCCGTTGCAGCCATTTGGGGAGTGAACCATTGGATGGAAGATCTCTCTCTCTCTCTCTCTTTCTGCCTCTCCTCTCTCTATGTAACCTTGACTTTCAAATAAATAAATAAATAAATAAATCTTTTTTTTTAAAAAAGGATCCATGTATTGGCACTTTAAGCCAAGGTACTTCAGTATATATAAAAAAAAGAATATCATACTGCAAACAATAAGTTACTTTTTTCTCCCTTCTCCTTCCTTCCATCAAAATGCTGTTTTAGGGTTTTGCTTGCTGTTAAGTGCCATGACCTTGTAGAAGAGACAGTAATCAAAATTACTGCAGGCATCAGGGGATTGTCCATGCAGGCCAGCTCATAGCTTTAGAGAGGGAGCATGGGAAAGTCGATTACCCAGTAACACATGAGGATGATATAAACACATTGTGCTGCCCTTTGAATATGGAAAAGCATAACTGTAAGACAAATTAAATACAGTCTCATTTCATGTCATTCATAGCAGGTTGTTTATTGGTCTTTCTCCTAGAGGTAGTATTGAACAATAACAACAACAAAAAGGTATGTGTATAGTTCTGTCAGTAATTTTTATATATAAATTTTTATATATAATACACACGTGTGTATTATACTTCATTCAATTAAATACATTCCAGTTATTTTTTTACTGATACTCAAATTGCTCTTTATTTGACCAGAGGGAGCTTCAGTTTTGGCTTGGCCTTCATAATCTTTAACAGCTCTCTGTCATGAGAGGAGGGTCCAAGCTCATGTTGTACATTCCTTGCTCCAGACTAGATGTCAGTCATTTCTGCAAGAATCCCTGGTTCCCTTGAGTGAGGGACGGCACTTGGAGACTACGGTCAGGACTTTACAGATGCTGAATTTCCTGGGGGCTGATCCTGTGTGTGTGTGTGTGTGTGTGTGAGAGAGAGAGAGAGAGAGAGAGAGAGATGCATGCATGCATGCATGCCAGTCAGTTTATCTTTGGGATTCCTAGAAGTAGAAAGTAGAATTACTTGATCAGATGGTTACACAGAAGAATTTTAGTGAAGAATTTAATAAGCATCTCTGGCTCGCTCTCTCTCACTGTCCACTCTGCCTGTCCAAAAAAAAAAAAAATAATAATTTAATAAGTAGACTCTCAAGCTCAATCAAAAAAGGAATTTTTTATGTTAACCATCAACATATAGAAAGAGTGAAAAGATGATAGGCTTTCCCTAAAACCTGTGAAAACATACTTTAACGAGATAGCAGCCCAAACAGGGTAGCAGATTAATAAATCAATAAAAAAATGGAGAAGTTGTAGCCAGGACAAGAATGGGCCTATCAATAAATGATTTGGGGAAATTATTTATTCTATTGAATAAAATAAAATCAGTCCTTCCCTCACACAAAAGACCAAAAAATATCTATCTGAATTTAAAAAATAAGAAGTAAATAAAAGTACTAAATTACTACAGACATGTATAGGAGACTATTTTACTAGGCTTCATGGGGAATTTTCTAAGGTAGCATATGGGAAGAGACAGAGATAAAGACAGCGTGGGGTTTTTGCATCATCAGCTGCAGTGTGGAATAATTACTACCCTGCGCCCATCCTTTATTGACAAATATTTATTGTGTGAGTACTGTTTGCGGAACATTGTTCTGTACTCTGCATATTGGGGAACTGCGAAGATACATGCGTTTAAGGAAGTCCCATTTGGGAAGAAGACCAGGCTTCTGTGTAAAGCTGTCCTTGCTCTTAAAAAGCTAGGCCTGTCCCCTCTGCATGCCTGTGAGCTGTGTTGCAAGAGGTTAGATAAGGGGACCTGCTACCTTCCGTCCCTAGCCTTCATCTCTGCTCCCTCTAATACTGGGGATGGCAGAGTTCCAAAAGATGTTCTCTACTGTCCAAGATTTCATAAGGTTGTATCAGGAAGACAAGATATGCATGTAAAGATAAAGTATTTTAACATCTGCAGCTTGAAATTTTTAAAAAAATGCTCTATAATATTGAATGTAATTTCCTTTTGAGGCCCCAGTCAACCTGATGACAGAAAGTTCCAAGCAAACTCAAAATCAGAAGTATTGCATGCACTTTGCTTATCAAAACTGAGTTACATTCAGGAATCTTCCACTTCTGTTTCTCCATGTAGTTGAGTCTAAGCTCTGTGGCTTATGCAAAGCTGCAGCAAAGGAGCTATGTTCACCTCTCAGCTCTGACTTTCTGTATTTCCATTCTCTGAAATGTTCAGTTGTGTCGTCAGTGGCCGTGATGGAATGATGGTCCCCACTGGTCATCAGCATGTTTTCTGTTCAGTTTCACCTTCATCCTTGAGCTCTCCTCTTGGGGCTTCCATGATCTCTTCATATTAATATTGCTCAAGAAAGACACATCTCTATGTGGCTTTGGACTCACATGGTCTATGAGGTCACCTACTAGTACACCCTTACTGTTGTAAGACCGTTAATATGATAGGAGTCTTTTATAAAATGGAGAGGCTGGTTTACTTTTCAAACACCTACAATGGCCAAGACTGGCTGAGCTGTGGCCAGTGCTCTGGCATAGCAGTTAAACAAACCTGCCACCTGTGGTGCCGGCATCCCATATATGTGCTGGTTCAAATCCTAGCTGTTCCACTTCCGATCCAGGTCCCTGCTGATGTGCCTGGGAGAGTGGTGGAAGATGGCCCAAGTCCTTGGGCCCCTGCACCCACATGGGAGACCTGGCTCCTGGCTTTGGATCGGCCCATTTCTGGCCATTTGGAGAGTGAACTAGCAGATGGAAGATCTCTCCCTCTCTTTCTGCCTCTGCCTCTCTGTAACTCTGCCTTTCAAATAAATAAAAATAAATCTTTAAGAAAAAGAAGAAAAAAAGATTGGGCTGAGCTGAAGTTGGGGACAGCTCACTCAAGATTGCCCATGTGGGTGGCAGGGACCCAATTATTTGAGCTATCATTGCTGCCTCCATCAGCAGGAAGCTGTAATCAGGAGACAGTGGCAGGAACTGAAACTCAGTACTGTGCTGTGGAGCATGAGTGTTGGAACTGGCATCTTAGCTGCTATGGTAAAGGGCCATCCCTGGAAGAGTCTTAGTGTTGCATTGACTTTCTCTCCTGTGCCTCTGCCAGAGTGAGGAAGACTCATCACATCCTGTCTCCTTTAACACCCATATATTGTATTTCAGAGTCTCTTATTGTCACCAAGGGCATGTCTGTGGAACTTGCCACTATTCCCAAAATCCAAATGGAAGAAGGCCTATGGATCCCTCTCCCTAAAGAGATGTGTGTCACTCATCTCTTTTGTGACTGAGTGGAGGTGTGGAGCGTCTCACAGCTATACCCAAACTCTTGTTCTCTCCTTCTTCCTCTCCTCAGAGGTTCTTTTCCTGCCTGGAGCATAGAAAAATCTCACACTTACCAATCATTCATCCCAAAGTTCCTGTCCGTCATCAAGAGGGAAGCTTTCTAAACTTGAAGAGCCAGGAATTTTGAGACTGTTCATTGGGCCACTTTTTTTATGTATTTGGGGAACATCTTGGTTAGCATTTACATGATATTCTGCTACACAGTCAGCCCTTCATTCCTGTCTTCAGCGTGGTCCCATCTGCACTATATTCCTTCATGTCACGTGGCTTCTGAGAAAGACTGAATTTCCAGATATTCTCAAGAGTCCTTTTTACTTTAATTTCCTTTAAATTCAAGTTTAACAGCTTCAGCTTTAGCTTGCAAATACTAACAACATTTATATAAGGATTACTGAGTTATAATTAATATCAGTTGATTACTTACTAATAGAGTTTGCTTTCTATAAGCACAAATCTTACAATCTGAGATAATCTGGATCTTATAATGAGTCTACTCCCTAAAATGAATTGAGACCGGCGCTGTGGCTCAATAGGCTAATCCTCCGCCTTGCGGCGCTGGCACACCAGGTTCTAGTCCCGGTCGGGGCACTGGATTCTGTCCCGGTTGCCCTTCTTCCAGGCCAGCTCTCTGCTGTGGCCTGGGAGTGCAGTGGAGGATGACCCAAGTGCTTGGGCCCTGCACCCCATGGGAGACCAGGAGAAGCACCTGGCTCCTGCCAGTGGATCAGCACGGTGCGCTGGCCGCAGTGCGCCGGCCGCGGTGGCCATTGGAGGGTGAACCAATGGCAAAGGAAGACCTTTCTTTCTGTCTCTCTCTCTCTCACTGTCCACTCTGCCTGTCAAAAATAAATAAATAAATAAATAAATAAATAAATAAAGTGAATTGAGTCAGATTTATTTTTAAAGCCATCATATTGCCTTTTCATTTTAACAAAATATGACACAGTTGTCACTCTTCCAGCCTACCTTCTGAAAAACATGGAGTGTTTCTTGAATTATTGGATTCCTTATAAGGATTTGCCAGAAAATATGGATTCCTTATAAGAATTTTCCAGAAAACATATCCTGGTTCTTCTTTACCTTTTCTACCCATTTCTAATGAAAAACAACAATAGCAAATATTATGATGCTAGATTTGCCACAGGAGTGCTGGTGCCTTTTCAGGTTGCTGTTAAAAAAACATCATTAGAAGTAAATAGAATGACTTTTTAAAGTTTTCATTTTTTTCTTCTATCTGTAGGGATACACTAGCATATCAGATTTTTAAAACAGAATTCACTTGTCCTACAATAATAAAGCCCAAGTGTCAGATTTAGTGAATCAATATTTTCTCATGAAGATTGGACTCCACTAAAATCATCAGATTTTGTGCTAATACTGGGTGGTCTGAAAAAGATGAAAAATTGAATCAAGTCTACATTTTTGGAGAAGCAGTGGAAAAACAAATATAGAAAGCAGGTCAGCCATTACCAACTCTGGGAAAGATAAATCCTGCTGTGTTCCAGTTAGGTGTTTACTGTATGATCATGTGGTGGTTTGAATAGATTGACAGACATAGATCCTCATAGATAGATAGTAGATACTTTTGAAAGTAGATACATAAGACTCAGATTTGTTCCGTATTTTGAGATCCTCAGAATGAATAAAATAGAATTTGAAGCAATTTGTGGTGCAGCAATTAAGATTCCTTATAAGAATTTGCCAGAAAACACATCCTGGTTCTTCTTTACCTTTTCTACCCATTTCTAATGGGTATACCTTGAGATACCTGCATCCCATATGAGAGCATCTGATATCAAAGTCCAGTTCTATTCCTGATTCCAGTTTCCTGCTAATTCACACCCTGGGAGGCAGCAGTGATGGCTCAAATAGTTGGGTCCCTGACACACGTATGGGAAACTAGACTAAGTTCATAGTTCTTATCTTCTGGCTCAGCCCTGGATGTTGCGGGAATTTGAGGAGTGAACCAGCTGATGGGAGTTTTCCCTGTTTCTGACTCTGTATCTCTGTTTCTTTCTCTCTCTCTCTCTCTGACTCTGTCTGTCTCTCTCCATCTATCTATGTATGCCTTTCAAATCAATAAAATAATTTAATGATGAGTGAAATTATTAATTAAAAACTCACTCCATTAATATTTGTTACCCTTCATTAGCAAGCTTCATATTGACATGATGACGATGACACCAACAATGACAATGGATTTTAAATGCAGTTGAGGCTTCTTGTGGTTTAGTGAGAAGACTTTCGCAGGCTCTCTGATGTGCCTGTTTCTGTTTTACTTTCACTAATCAGTGCTCCTTTTCCCATTCCTGTGGAATGCTACTGATCTCATGAGTTCTCTCTTACACAAGAAGAGAAGTACGTAGTAGGAAAATACAACACAAACTCACTCTGACTTTCCTTATTTCTTCACAGCAAATTCTTCGCCATTCTAGAGAAAACTCAACAAAAGTTATATTTCTCATTACTGATGGATATTCCAATGGAGGAGATCCCAGACCCATTGCAGCATCACTGCGAGATTTTGGAGTGGAGATCTTCACTTTTGGCATATGGCAAGGGAATATTCGAGAACTGAATGACATGGCTTCCACCCCAAAGGAGGAGCACTGTTACCTGCTCCACAGTTTTGAAGAATTTGAGGCTTTAGCTCGTCGGGCACTTCATGAAGGTAACAAACCTATTGACATAACAAAGATACCTTTCGATGGTGTCTCCTCTCCTTCACTGCTTGAAACCCACTGATGAGTAGCGTCAGACTCTCACAACGTCTTCGTTGAGCATGATACCCACATGTCTTCAGTATCATAAAATTTGCTGAACCTCATAGAGATGACATTCTGACCTTGCACTGAGAGTATTTGTTTTGTCTTGCTTCTTAACTGTTGTGATGTGTTTTCACTAAAATATCCATATGCACCCACCTAGAACCGTGAGAATCATGGAATGAATTTAGGTGTGTTTGGAGACCACACACAGAGTGGGAAGCTTTGACTTAGATCTCATTTACAGTTGTCTGCATAGATGAGATAAACATTCAGAAACATGCAAAGTGAATCTAAGCAGAATGTTTCCAGAAATGCACAAGAAGATATAGGGCAATAAATACTTAACACACCCTTCTTGACCTAACAATTTGAAGATAAATAGGCTTATAAAGAAGCTTAAAAGCATTAACCTAAAAGGAAAGAAAATCAACAAATGCATCCAAGTTCTTTGTGCATTACTTGCAAAGATGTTTAGTTGCATAATTTAAGTGAACTTCCCGTCACGATATGAGCATGTGTCTTGGTCAGCCAAGAGAAGAAATTACAGAATGAGAGGAAATCAGACCAAGGTGATATGGTGAAACAAGCTTGGTTCTTACAAATACCCATGTGAGAGATTCTGTTGGAGGGGAAATCATAGCAGCACAAAGCTCCAAGCAATGAGTGAAGTTCATGATAAGTGGGTTAGCTCTACTGTAGTCCCAAGACAAGAGTTTAGAGGAAGATGTCAGGCTGTAGCTATGGAGACAGCGAACAGGATTTACCTCTCTCAGGGATGATGTTGGCAAAAGTTTTGGAGGTTAGGAACCTACTGCAATGGGTAGGGATTCAAGGTAGGGCTCGGAAGCAGCAAGAAAATGAGACTGGAAAATAAAGCAACTTAGATTACAGTTCTGGGTTGAATGAAATTTAGATTTTAAGAGACAAGCCTGAAAAATCCAGAATGCTTGAATTTTGTTATCCATAAACTGAGTGGTTTTTGATAAGTTATCTGTCTTTTGCACTCTTTAGGGTTCTTGTTAATAGAATGGAAAACAAGAATGGTATTTATTTCATAGGATTGTTATAAGGATTAAAAGGTACTGTTCTCATAAAGTGATTGGAGACTTACTGATGGCTTATTGTTGTAAACCCTCCAGTTATCTGCTATTACTACTCATTAATATTAATTGTTTATATTATTAGTTACCTTATTCAGTTTATTTAAGAGTTATTAGTATCGCTTTCCTCTCCTTTCAAGATGGAGAGTATCATATTATATAAAACATAGGTTTTTTCAGAAGGATTAAATAAAATAATTAGTTTTCCCTTAGTATCCAATTCATGCCAGAAGTTTAGCGACTATGACTACATCCCTTTCTTTTCTCCAGGGAAGAGATATATTAAGTGGGAAGACAAGGTAGTTGGCAGGTGGGGATAATGGGTACTACTAATGGGATTATGGACTTATGAGGGTTATCAGCATTCTTCTATCCTATAGAATTGAAGCATTCTGCTCTAATGTGAGTTGAACTAGAAACTACTAGATATGACAGAGATTTTAAGGAAAGGATTTTGTTTGCTTTCATGCAATAGGATTTTGGAAGGCACCACATTTCTTACTCTAAGCTAGCATCTAGAATTCATAATACTTGGGTGGAATTTGTAGATTTGGTAGAAAGAAAACTGTTTTTTTTTTAATTGAAAATCCATGATGATATCAAAGGAAAATTACCTTATTTTCCTCCTCTGTGTTTTCTGAAGCTATTTTAAATTTAGGTGGAAATATTAGTCTCAAGACTTACCATGTTTCTGGCCATTTGCAAAAAACACAGGTTACAGAAAATAATTTTCCTTATATATAATTCTCTCTCCTAGACCTGAATGCCAATATACCATTTTTGATAGCTAAAATTTTCTTGATCCCTAAGTGGCTTCACTACCAAATAAACCTGTGGCCTAATATCTCAGGGCTAAGTCCCAGGAGCCCATGTTGTAGACCTTTGACCCATACCACAATCTGTTGAGCTGGCCTCTTTGCCCTGGTGCTGAAGTCATCCCTATCTATTGTTCAGAGTCTCGATGCATAGGGACAAATGTGCCATCATTGAGGCCATCACCAGCCTCCTTCACAGGTGTTCCCTTGCAACCTGTGTGCCTTGCTGAAATTCATCCACTTGAGTTGCTACTTTAGAACCATCACTCTATCTGGCCCAGCACCAGGCAACTAGAACTGGGATGTGTGCAGACTTTTGAACTTCATCAGCAGGATATGTGGACTAATGGTTTGCTAATTCTATGTCATTTCTTCTGGGTCAGTTACAGTCAACCTTACCCTGTTAAGTCACTTTCTCAAAAGTTTATATGAGTTGTTGGATTCCCAATATGCCTCACTTTAGGGCATGGCTTGAGTAATCAGAATGGTTTCTATTTATACAGCATGTGTTACTTCATTTAAAATTGAGAGAGATCCTAGTTTTATTATTTAACTTAGGTGGCTCTGTTCTTTAAGTCTTTAGTCAAATAACTGGAGAAGTGATGGTATTTATTCCAAAATTAGTAGCTTGCCATCAACACTCCTGCATAGCAAATAGGACTGTGGCTTTATTTCTAACTTGAACAAAGATTTTAGAACTCTGGTTGCTGCTGTCTGATCTCATCCAGAGGCAGTGGAAGCCAGAGGAATGACCTGAAGAACCGACTGCCTTACTTCCTGCTGCATCTGGAGATTCCTCACTGAAGTATTTAATTTCTGCCTGACCCCATGTGGCCTTGAGAACTTATGATGAGCTCCCAGACTGAAATAACTTAACTGGCTGAAACAGATTCCCAGAGTGTGTAGTGAAAATAATGCGCATTCATATTTGGGTGGGAGTAGGGAGCAATTGGGAATTAGACGGATATGAAAAGATCTTTTCTCCAGCTTGCACTTCAGTTTTAAAGGCTAGAAAATATAATGTTCAACCATTAATCACTTTTTATTGCCTTCTGTCATGTGTTATTGACAGATTTACCTTCTGGGAGCTTTGTTCAAGAAGATATGTCCCACTGCTCATATCTTTGTGATGCTGGTAAAGACTGCTGTGACCGAATGGCGAGCTGCAAATGTGGGACACACACAGGTCAATTTGAGTGCATCTGTGAAAAGGGCTATTATGGGAAAGGTCTGCAGTATGAATGCACAGGTAAGTTGCCAGTTGATGTGTTAACTCTGCAAGTTATCTGTTTCTGTGTTCCAAGTGATCCTGAAACGCAATTGATTCAAAACCATAAGTGTGTATCATTGCTCATGAGCCTGCCTGTTGATCTTGATTGGATTCACCTGGCTATATCTGGGCTGTCTAAAATAGCTCTGTTTGGGACAATGAGGCTGTCCTCTATGTGCCTCCCAGTACTCCATTAGGATAGGCTGGGCTTCCTGGGAATTGGTAGCAGGCTTCCAAGAGGAAGGATGTAAATTTTCAAGGTCCCTTGAGTCCTAGGATCACAATTTGGAGGTGGAAGATTTAGTCTTTTTCATTTGTAATTAATCTAATAAAATAACCAAATCTGCCCTGTAGGCTCCTAATCCAAAGTATGTGTCCATCTCTCTACCAGAGTAAAGCCAGTATGATTCTGGTCCAGAGGCCATGTGTAACTTGTTGGATTGTCACATTACAAAAAAAAAAAATGTAACATTTGGGACAGGTGTTTGGCACAGTAGTTAAGATGCCACTTATGACGTTCCCATCCCATGTGGGAATGCCTAGGTTTAAGTTCCATCCTTGATGAATTCCGGCTTTCTTCATGTGCACCCTGGGAGGCGTCTCAAATATTTAGGTCCCTGCCACCCATGTTGATGACCTGGATTGAGTTCCTGGCTCCTGGGTTTAGCCTGGCCCAGTGCCGGGTGTTTAGGACATTTGGGTGAGCCAGCAGATGGAGCATCTTTCACTATGTCTCACAACATATATATAAAAAACTGCTTTTCAAGACATAAAAATAAATAAAGATTTTTTTAAATGCAACATTTTCTTGATACTCACTTAGCTCTTCATGAGCCTCCAAAAAAGGCATCAAAAAGTTCCCTTCAAAAATCAAATTCATTTTGTTGACGTTTGTAATTTTACTTTCTCTAGGTTTTCTTACAAGATCTTTACATTTTCATATTTGATTAAAGAGGCAAGAAGAGTAACTTAGGATTCTTAGATATATCTTGGGAAATACCTTATACATAGAAGTAGGATGTGGTTTTTCTGTCTTGGATAGCATTTTGTTTGTTCTAATTTGACCTAGAAGGCAACAAATTTTCTTGCAGCTTACAGCTCTTCCATCATTTGCTGTTTTGGAAAACTCTATCCCCATGGAAATTAACACCCATGAGGAAAATTGAGGAGCAGTAGGCTTACTTTGCTGTGTGCTGTGTGAACACTCATTACTCGTTTCAAGTGAACATTATTTTACTCTGGCATCTGGGAGATAGACTTGCTGTGAAACACAGAAACATAGTTCTCCACTACCTGTCTGACATGCTTTTTCTCTCCATTTCTGCTTTCTCTTCCTCATGGGACATTGCCTCTTGTGCCATTCTTGTCCTCTCTTTTTTATTCCTGTTGCTCCTCATCTCCTTACCCTTTACTTCCCCTCCCTCTCCTGGCTCGGTTCCCAGCTGGCAGACACATCCTCGCCAGGTCCGACCATCCATGCTGGCCCAGCAGAGTTCCTCCTTGCTTGGCTCCACTCCCACCCTGCTCAGCTTGATTTCTCACTTAAGCAGAAATGAAGATGGGGGAGGGGATCCACCCAGCTGCCTCTGGGTTGGCAATGCGCCTCTCCTTGTCTTTCCCTCCCCTCAAATCTTCCCACACTCCCATCAGCAGCCCAGCTTGGCACACTCCCCAACACCCCCTCCCTGACTCCTCTCAGCCTAGCCTACCAAACACAGGCAGAAAATCTCAATTTCTTTGCTAGATACTTCAGTCAGCATGTCTGCCTTCTGTGTGGTCCTAGACTGAACTGTTCCCTGCCAATGAGCCACCACCATCTTGTGGCTGCCCGGCAGCCTCAGGCACTATGTACAACAGCCCCCACTACTCCATGGCGCTATAATCTTGCATCCCTAGGGCTATGCTGCAGGAAGAGAGAGGAAGCAGTTTACATACTCACACGCCCCTAGTTACCCAAGTAGTTTTGCTGCTACCGGTAGTACATTCCAGGTTGAAAGTTACAGCAATCCTTTATATGTATGAGGTTGGATGAACCTGTTATTGACGCATCAATAGAGTAGTTGGGATCCCTTCTGCTGGTTTGAGCCAAGAACACTGAGTACAAAAGGGTTACTTTATTCATACTTCTCTTAATTTAGTATACCTCAGCTTAATACTTTTTTATATGCCAGGTTTAAATTAGATATAGTTGCATCATTATAAATGTTCACATTATCATTAGCATTTGTTTCTAAGAGATTATGAAAAGTCAGTGATACAGAAACTCCAAAACATACTCCTTCTTCATTTAATTGTAGGAAACAACACTCACTTCTGGTTTCTCCAGTGTATTAGGAGCTAAGAGAAATTAAATAAATTATATGTCTCTTAATGAAAGGTTCATTGCCACTCTTTTCTATCAAGAAGGTTGAAAGCAATTTTAGATTTAAATCATCCTCTACTGAAAACCTGGAAGCAGTGAGCCCTTTTGAAAGTGATTTTTGTCAAGAGATGTTATTATATGCACTTTCTCCATGCCAGGCCCCGTGTCAGGCACCAGGAAGGGAGTCAGTGGTGTGCAAACATGCTTGCTGTCTTCTTGGAACTTATGATCCAGACACGGGAATTAGCTCACAACTGCACACTCTGTGTGTTATTAAATAATAAAAATGTCTATGGTATGAGGAATGGACTCCAGGGAAGACTAAAGTAAGCTCCACGCTAGAATCTGAAGGATTCTAGGCCACAGCTATTTTATTACTCAAGGAGAGGATGATAACTTGCATTTTGAACAGTTGGAATTCTGAGTATTTATCCTCATTGTAGAAATAATGCTTTCAGAACTGAGCCATTCCTCTGTAGAGCCAGAAGAAACCCTAGAGATTATCTGCTCTAAACCCTTCATTCTGCAGGAGGAAATTGAGGCCTGGGGAGAGATGAATACTTTGCTCAAGATGACACAACCAGCCCTCAGTAGGACCTGGGGAGGGACCCAGGACACTTTTCTCTACATCCTGTTGTATTTCCAAAATATTCTACTGCTTGTATTTTCCTTTGAAAATAACTTGAAAACAATGCAATGCAGAGTCCATAGACACTGAATTGTGTTCAAAATATTTAAAAACACAAAACAATATGATTCAAATTCAACCTCTGCCAACAATAAACTTCATGGTTTTAGACAAGTTTGTTTTTTCTGATTTCTTCTGATTCTCATTTTCTTCTGTAAATGATATTAATGGTTTTATTTTAGATAGGTAGGTAGGTAGGTAGGTAAATAAAGTTGAAAACTCTTTTATAGTTTAATTTATGTGTGTGTTGTACATATATATAGTTAAAAACTAAAATGATATATTTATATATACACACACATATATATATATGTATATATATAGCCATGGAGACATACATAGATACTTGAAGATAAGTGACAGTTGTGTGCTTTATAAATTTCACTCTTCTAGGATAAACTAGTAGCCCTTCCCTGAGAAACTGTGCTATGAGAAGGATAAGGAATATCTATGCATGCAGGCAAATACCACCACGAGGCCTTTCACTTACTCAAGGTGAACTATATTATTGATCGGATGAGTATCTGTGAAGATCAAGAATTCTGAATGAGAGAAGGCAATGTGTCATTGAATGTTGAAGAAAGTAGAAATTATTTGCCTTGATTAGGATAAGGTTATATGCTGAGGTTAGTTATGTTTGTTCATTAATTTCCTAGAAAGGTAAGCTAATGGAGATGACTATAAGGGTTTTTTCAACTGTCTATTTGAGGGATAAGGAAATCTCACCCAGCAATCATAATGAAGGGTCTTGAAAAACTTATGTAAATTTGTGAGGGCAAATGTGTATTATATGAACACTATATATGGATTTCAAAAAATGCACACCAAAATAAACATTTTTAATTCCTTTATTCCATGAACTTTTTGAAATACACTTCTATGGTAAATTCATGGTGGAGCTGAAGTAGAATTACAGTCTCCTTATACCCAGCCCAGGGTTCCTTCTTTATATGAGGCTATATCAAATGCTGTCAATTAGACTTCAAAGAAAGCTACCCTCTATGATATTATCATGATTGTCTCTTTTGCCATCATTGTTCCAAGAGTTTGGCCATGTGGGTTACCTGGGTAACCATGGTCTCCAAAACATGTCCAAGACAGTGACTTTACTTAAATTAAACACTATTTCTACTAAACTACTTCATGGACAAGACTCTTTTGCAAAAGATGATTTAAATCATTGTAGATCTGTTAAACATCATGAAAATCTGAACCTGAATGCAAACCTGAAGATATTTGTTAGAAATCTCTGACAACTATCCTTTGCCAAAGAATTCCATTTTATAATACATTATCTGTTTGAGCTGCTTTTAATTTCTCTTGATTCAGAAGTTCAAATTAATTTCAAAATCATTATGTGCTTTTAGCCCATAGTCTTAAAGAGCATGTGCTGGTGTATTTTATGGAAGTTAGGAAAATATGATGTAAATAATCGTAAGTGGAAGAGTGCTTTGTCCATGTAGGTCTCATTCACATGTGTAACAGTACTGAACATCCTTTTACTTAGGAACCGTAAATCTTCTATGCTTATCTCTTCAAATCTGCCCCCTCCCATTTTGTAACTCACACTTCTTATCTTTCCTCTTAATTCTAATCTTTAGGGAACTAGAAATGGAGAAACTCCAGAAACACTCATGTATCAATACTTTTCTTGTCATAAGTCAGTGCTTTATAAATGATGCATGCTATTTTGTTAAAAAGAAAACAATCTACCTAACTCAGTTTGATTTACTGCAAATAGTTGGTATGGTTCAGAGATTCACATGTAGGTATTTTAGCACTACATGATCAGGTTTATAAGATTGAGAAAATATCCTTCTTGGATTAGTTGTTGAATTTCCACTAAGCGGAACAGCTTTGCAAAACTGCAATCTAGTAAGAAGGTTTTTATTTCATTTCTAGCTCTGTTACTAGTATAACTTTTTTTGTTCTTCACTTTAGAATGATAAGATAAATGATTATTGATAATGATAGCTAATATTAAATAGTGCCAGATAACTTTTCCAAGCATTGCTAGATATTAACTCACTTAATCTTCATAATAGCTCTCTGGACTGTTGTTGCATTTTAGAGATAAGGAAACTAAAGTCATGTGAGAGGGGGAGGAGGAAGGGTTGGAAAGTGGGTGGGAGGGGGGTCGGAGGGAGTGTCACTGTGTTCCTAAATCTTTATATGGAATACATGAAACTTGTATAACTTAAATAAAATTTTATAAATTTTAAAAAAAGAGTTTAAGTAACTTGTAAGTGTCATGCAGCTGATAGAGCTGGGTTATAAAACCAAGTTGTCTGGCTTCAGAATCTGCAGTCTAGTCATAGAAAAGCAAAATAGAAATGGACTCACAATTGAAAATATAATTTCAAATTCTGTTAAGTGTTAGCTTGATTCTTATGAGATCAATATTTGATCATCTTCAACCTACAAAATAATAGCTTCATATGGTTCAACTAGTACTGAGGGAGAAAAAAGAACAGAATTAATTATTCAAAACAGAATCAAGTCATGTCTCAACCACTCTTAATGTCTTTTAAATTATGACCTATTCATAGAATAAACTTCAGGGTCCTTAGCATGGCATAGAGGTTTTGTATGATTTGTCCTCTACCCTTTGAACTCAAAGCTGAAACTGTTTATAATTTCCTCTAATTCCCCTCTTGCTTTACTCCCCAGACCTTTATTCCTGCTTCTTCTGGAACCTTTCCCCACCCCTGTTGTCTCCATCAGATTGGTGATTCTAACAGGCAGTGACTTCCTGATTCATTTTGTATCACACCTGCCCTCAGAGCCTATAGTCTGCTCAAGAGGAAGGATTTAGGTAAGAAAGAGATTTTAACACCAGAGCCTTAAGTGGATGCGAGGTCACTTGTTGAAACCTAAGACAACTGCATGGTTTTCGCATCTGCCTTGGACAGCGTAGGATTCCTAGCATAAAGGCACATGGTAAGACATCTTTAAAATGTGCATGATTTATTTGAAAGCAAAATATTTACGTTTGGTTAACCTTTGCCAAGAATGAATTAAATACAGTGGATGGTTGATTTACTAGATTAGTCATTTTAAGGCGGGTAGATCATCAAATCAGCTGTGAAGAGCAGTGAACTCTTGTAAGCCCAAGCAGTTGCAGCTGTTCTGAATTCCCTCTGAAGGGATTTGAGGAGCACAGAATGTAGAGACATTAGGCATCTTCAGGACACTGATCCTTTGCAGATTCACTCTAGTTCAGTGAGTTTGGATGATGATTGGATTGAAGATTGTGCTCATAGCTGACTAGGAGCCAAGAGTGAGACCTGTGTTTCTTGAACTAAAGCTCTAGCTATATTATTTTTCATAGAATGAGAATATAGAAATATTCTATAGAAACAGAAACACTCAAATATTCATGTGGGGATATTTTATTATGCATGTAAATATATGCACATAAATCCCCATCCCCCACTCTGCACATGCTCACACACATACACATTTTCCTGTCTTAATGTTGTATCATTTTTTCGTTTTTGGAAAGAGAGGTGACAAAGAACTCTAGAAATTCTTGAATGGGAACCAGAACATTTGGAAATCTTGTTCTCTAAGCAGAGCTTAGCTGATTTTCTTCTTTTAAAAAAATGTCCCCAGAGGTAGCTAACAATGGATTTGTAAGGTGTAAGGAATTTGTACAATGTATTCCTGTTTGCTTTATATGAGAGACTATTGCTAGCATGTTGATACTGGCTCCAGTCAACTTAAGGAGGATTTGTAACTGCTGCCTAAATTATCCTAGTTTGCTTAACTTCACATCCAAAGAGGTGAATATCCAGCCCTGACAGTGCATTTTCCAGTCTATCAAGGTTCTATAGCATAAAAACATTAAAAATCGGAATATTGGTGTGAAGTCACAAATTCCCAAAATCAGTGTACTGTTTTCTTTAAATACTCATAAAACTATATCTGGTGCCCTAAAATTGCCAAGATAAGGATTGTGACCAATTTCTCCTTATAATTTACAAAATCAAAATTTTTCCCATCTTCCTTTACCTAACCACATTATAAGTGACTCTTTCCAACAACAAATAAGGAGACAATAGGAAAACATTTAAAATCTACTGAAACATGATCTTCAAACATTTTTTCTCTTATAACCCCTAAAAGATACTGAAAATCCATGCATCCTTCATTGATTTGAGTGGCCATCTATACTTTTTCAATAGGATTAAAAGATGATAATTCCCTAAAGTGCATTGACATTTAAAATACAACTGTTGTATGATTTTTCAAATGTACCCACTGAGATCCAAGTACTTCAGCAGATTACTCTCCTCTAGTGCCCATTGGCAAGCAAACACCTTTTCAATGCAAAAATCGTTTTGCATGGTTTTTATTTCCTTAGTTCTATTCCGCTTCTGTTGGTTTCATTGAATGTGTACATTTTGAAACTTCATATGAAAACACTGTTAGGAATTCATCTCTTGGTGGAGTGGATCAGTAATTATTTCATGTATCCATGCTCTTTTATTATTCACTGTTTGAATAAGAGAGCATACAGCATCAATTTCATTTCTTTTTTAAAATTTTTGTAGATTTTAGTGCTAAAAACCTTCTTTATTTAAATATATAAGTGGGACTTGAAATGGTTATGCTAATCTGATATCACTCAGTTCTTGTAGTTCCTCCTGAGTTATATGCCAAAAATAACATCAGTTTTCCATCATCAAAAAATTATCTTCAATGATCTATTAGCTGACAATTTCCTTAAGTCATTTTTTACTTTATTGAAATTGAAGAATTGGAAAACTTTTAACTTGAAATAGAAGCCAATTAGTCATTGTCTCTATTTCTGGAAAGTCCCTAGAAAAGGCTTTAGTAGGACTTACTCAAAAACTGCTTGTTAGTTTCAGTTATTCAAGATGAGTACTGTCTAGAGACCTGCTGTGCAACACAGGGCCTATGATCAGGAAAAGTTCTTTAGAGGCCCTGTTAAAATCACCTTGATTAAAGAAGTTTCCAGATGTCAAGATTTCAATTTAGGTGCAAATGAATGTTGAAGCTTTGGAAAATGAATTTCTTAAAATGGTCTGTGGATAGCCATATGCTAGGTACTCAGTCTTTGCCTGCTACATTCCTCATTTGAAGAAGAGGAAACAGGTTTTTTTTTTTTTTTAATGTTAATTTTTATTTATTTAAGAGGCAGAGTTACAGACGTAGAGAGGGAAAGACAGAGAGAAAGGTCTTCCAACCGCTAAGTTACTCCCCAATGGTCGCAATGGCTGGAGTGGGCCGATCCGAAGCCAGGAACCAGGAGCTTCTTCCAGGTCTCCCACACAGGTGCAGGGGCCTAAGCGCTTGGACCATCTTCCACTGCTTTCTCAGGCCATCAACAGAGAGCTAGATCAGAAGAGGAGCAACCAGGATGTGAACTGGCACCCAGATGGGATGTTGTGCCACAGGCAGAGGGTTAACCTACTATGCTACAGTGCCAACCCTGAAGAACCAGTTTTAATTCATTCAACTACCAAGATGCTAAGCCTGAAGAACCCTTTCTCTATGATCTCAGAGACTACACTTTGATTTGCAGTACAACCACATCATTCACTGCAGAGTTGTTATACATCCAGGAAACACCCAGAAATGTTTTTGCTGTTCTCTCCAGCTTACATTTTTAAAATAAAAAGTTGTGGGGCTGGCACTGTGTCACACACAGCACGTTAAAGCCCCAGCCTGAAGCACAGGCATTCCATATGGGCACCGGTTCTTGTCCCAGCTGCTCCTCTTCCAATCCAGCTCTCTGCTGTGGCCTGGGAAAGCAGTAGCAGATGGCCCAAATCCTTGGGCCCCTGCACCCACGTGGGAGACCCGGAAGAAACTCCTGGCTTCTGCCTTCAGATCAGTGCAGCTCCGGCAGTTATGGCCATCTTGGGAGTGAACCAGTAGATGAAAGACCTCTCTCTCTCTCTCTGTCTCTACCTCTTTCTGTAGCTCTGTCTTTCAAAGAAATAAAATAAATATTTAAAAAAATAAAATGAACAGTTGTTTCTAAGTTGTAGCTAACTACCCATAGTGTGCATGGGGTTGGCATTCACCAAATATTAGATGATTAACCAAGTCTGGACAATAGCCAGAGTTAACAGTTCCAAAATGGTACCTCAAGCAAGTGCACATCATTCTGAATTCTGTGAAATCATTGATGTGCTTTGCAGTATGCTAAGTGCTGGTGACGCCAGCACACATACACATACACATGTGCACATACACACATACACACACACACGCATATACACATATATGAGGGTACTACCAAAACTTGTGGAAAAAATGGAATTGAAAGATAAATTTATGTTGATGTAAAAAAAACTTTGAAATCTATGCAGTTTATTCATAATATGTACTTTCCATAAATTTTTCTAGATCCCTCATATATGAGATTTAGTCCTTATGCAACTATGTACTCATAAATAGTCATTGCTAACAGTGACATGAATCCTCATCATGAAACTGATTCTATCGCTTACCATGTTTTTCTGGGTAAATATTTGGCCCTCAGTTTCCCAGTCTTTAAAACAGAGTTAATAATACTAGTAGGATTGTTATAAAAATCAGATGTATTTAAAAGCTTACTAAGGTACCTGGAATGTATTAAGTGCTTGATTAACACAAATTATTGTGCTCTTCCAGTGGTATATATCCACAAGGGGTGACTTTGACCTCCAGGGAACCTTTGGCAATGTCTGGAGAGAATTTTGGTTCTTATGGCTGGAAGGAGCCATGAGTATTTAGTGTCAGCCAGGGATAGCGCTAGAAAGCCTTCAGTATACCACAAATCCCATGACAGTTCCAAATGCCAATAGCACTGAGGCTGAAAAACCCTGTTCTGCAAATTTATCCCTAAAACCATGGTGTTTGTGTGTGTGGTGCATGTGTGTGTATAAAGCTCCTTTGCATGTACTGATAGTTTTGAGTGTTTTTAATTTATGTCACATTTTAAGGTAAACCATTCTAGGATTCTGTGGATGTTTAGCATTTACGTGATCAATTAACAGACACATAAAACACATCATTAATATTCTTTGTAGTATAAGACAGATGGAATTAAGCCAGTAAAGAAAGGACGGGCCTTCATCTAATTTTAGAGTCCCTGGTTCAAGTACCAGTTCTCCACTTCCAATCCAGTTTCTTGCTAATAAGCATCCTGAGAGGAAGCAATTGATGGCTCAAGTACCTGTGTAGGTGCTACCCACATGGGAGACTTGGACTAAGCTCCAAGCTCCTAGTTTCAGCCTGGACCCAGCCTTGGATGTTGTTGGCATTTGCAGAGTGAATCAGTGGATGGAAGATTTCTGTCTGTCTGTCTCTGTCGTGCTACCTTTCAAATAAAAACGAAAATAAATTGAAAATAAGTCTCTTTGAGATTTTAAAATAATGTTGCATTCCCCTTTTAATCTTAAATATCATTTTTTTCCTGACTCACATGGGAAAATGGCACATTTTTATGGGGTACCATGTGATGCTTTGATACATGTATACATTATGTAATGTTCAAATCAGGATAAAAATGTCCAGCTTCTCAAATGCTTTGATGGGGAGAACATTCACAAACCTTTCTCCTTGTTTTTTTTTTTTTTTTTTGAAAAAAATATACTGTGCATTGTTATCTATAGTTAACCTATTAAGCAGTAGAACATCAGAGTTGCTGTCTCCTACCTACCTAAAATTTAGTCTCCATGAATCAACCTTTCCCCCCATCCTTCCCTCCCTTCTCTCTCCCATCTCTGGTTACTACCAATCTACTCTCAACTTCTACAAGATCAACCTTTTAGATCTAATTTGTGATTGAGATCATGTGGTATCTGTCTTTCTGTGCCTGGCTTAACAGAGGACCTAACAGAGTGTCCTCTGGGTCCATCCGTGTTTTTGCAAATGACATGATTTCATTCGTTTTAATGACTTACTATTTCATTGTGTATATGTACACTTTGTTTACCCACTCATTAGCTGACGGACACTTAGGTCTCCATTTCTTGGGTGTTGTGAATAGTGCAGCAATAATCCTAGCACTGCAGATGTGTCTTTGACAGGTATGTCTTTGACAGATTGACAACAGTGGGCTTGTATTTCTTTCTAAACAGTTTTAGAATATTGAAGTCATATGATTCAATTAGGGTTGAATTATCTGTTGGGTATGACCATTGCAGGGTCTGGTGCTGCAGCTACCCCAAACGGCTTGTGGCTGCTGACAATTTGATCCTTTCTGTGGCTCCAGGTGTGTGCATTTTTATTCCCTTTGTTGGAATATCCTATTTCTTGTTTGTCTGTCCAGTTCATACCAGTCCTTCAGGATTCACAACAAACTCAATTGTCTTCTGAAGCCTTTCATCCTTTCTTTTGTATAATCACCTCTGACACAGACCTAGCTTTTTGGTTCGCTTCTGTACCTTCTCTCTGTTCACACTTATTACATAGTATCATCAATTTTAGTAAGGTTGTCTTCTCTAACACTTTGTGAATTCCTGTAGATGTCTATACCTCTTTTTTATAGCCTCTGTTACATGGCGTGTGGACTTGGAGCAGGTATTAAATTTTTGGTGAATGAATGAATGACTTAATAAGTAAAGCAAGTTGCATGTTTGAATACTTGAGCACAGCATATGGAAACTCTGCTTGGTTCCCAACTTCCTAGGAATTTTCCATTCCTTTTTTGGAGAAGCAAAGGTGAACAAGTCTACTGACCCTAAGAAACACTGGCTTAGTATCAAAGTAAGCCATCTGGAAGGCCGAGTTCCACAATAGGAAGTGGATAATCACACATTTATCTCTTTCATATTATCTAGTTACTGAGATTGCCTCCAAATTTATCCCTAAAACCATGGTGTGTGTGTGTGTGTGTGTGTGCATGTGTGTGTATAAAGCTCCTTTGCATGTACTGATAGTTTTGAGTGTTTTTAATTTATGTCACATTTTAAGATAAACCATTCCAGGATTCTGTGGATGTTTAGCATTTACGTGATCAATTAACAGACACATAAAACACATCATTAATATTCTTTGTAGCCTGTTGTTAGAATTTTCCATTAAAATTTGAGATTTACAAATCTTGCCAAAATATGGGGGCAATTAAACAAATGTAAATCATGAGCTGTAGAATAAGTTATAAGAAAATAAATAAACATATGTGAAATACTTAAGGCAAAACTATAAAACTAACAAATCAAGAATATTGTATTTAATAATCAAAGCAAAAAGGAAGTTGTTTTACTATTCGCATGCTATATTATTGTCACATGGAAAAATTAAGGAACCAACTGAAAGCCACTAGCATGATAAGAATAAATTTGTCAGGTGGCAAGATGAAAACTGTAGGTATATTTTCTAATGGAAAAAAATTAAGTTTTAAAAATATGATAAAATCTCATTTATGCTAACAAAAAATAAATATTTCCTAAGGTAATTTGAATGAGAATTGTGTGACTTTCAAGAGGAGCCATAAGGCTTTAGTGAAACTGGTATGTGAACCAGAATTCTGATTCATAACTTTATGCACATTGATTGTCTTTTCCAATATGGAATACTTTCCAACACATTCCGTGTGTCTAAGTGTCTATGAAGGAATAGCCTTGAAAGAATATCATACTTCTTCAGTGACCAGGATATTTCAGTCTCCAAATGGTAGTTTCTTTACTTTGTTTGCTTCTAGATGTACCTTGAAATGTTTGCTTCTCTCTTGGGCTTTTTAACTAATGTGTTTTCACTACACTTTATCTTTTGAGATAATTTTAGACTTATGTGCAGTTTTAAGAAATTATAATATAGAAAGATTTCCTATATCATTTTCATAATTTTCCCCAGTGGTACCATATTGCAGAATGGTAGTACACTGTCACAACCAAGATAGTGATACTGATCCAGTCAACATACAGAAAACTTTCACCATCCTCAGGATCCTTCATGTTGCTCTGTTAGAGACTTAACTACTTTTTTTTCCAACTCCTCCCACACTCCTTTTTAATCTCTTGAGTCCATTAATTTGGTCTCTATTTCTGTAATTTCCTCATTCTAAGAATATTATATTCATGGAATCATATAGAATGTGGCATCTTGAGGCTGGCTTTTTTCACTTGGTACAATTTTCTTCCAGGTTGTTCCAAGTAGTAGTAATTATTTCATCATATAAATGTAGACTAGTTTACCAGTTTGCCTGTTGAAGGACACCTGGATTGTTTCCAGTTGGGGAATTTTATGAATAAGACTGCTAGAAACATTTGTGTATAGGTTTTTTATGAATATAAATCTATTTTGTTAGACCAAGTGTGCAAGAGTGCAATTGTATTGGAATTGCATGATTGATTTTTAAAGAAACTGCCCAAACATTTTCTAAAATGGGTGAACCATTTCACATTTCCATAAGAAATATAGGAATGATTCAGTTGTTTCTCTGTACCCTTGCCAGGCTTTGTCACTATTTTTAATTTTAATGATTCTGATAGGTGTGTTGTGACATGCAATTTTTGTTTTAATTTGCATGTCCCCAGTGACCAATGATGTTGAGCATCTTTTCATATGCTTATTTGCCATCTGTATGTTTTGTTCAGTGAGCTCTCTCCTTATGTCTTTTGTCCATATTCTAATTGGTTTGTTTGCTTTTTTATTTTTAAGTTATGACACTTGTTTATATATTTTACATACTGTTCCTATGTCAACTATGTGATTTGCAGATATTTTCCTCCATTCTGTAGCTTGTGTTTTTTATTCTAGGGGAATCTTTTACAGAGCACATGCCTTTGATGAAGTCCATTTATCAAATTTTCCTTCTTTGGGTTGTGCTGAGTATCAAGTCTAAGGTCTTTTCCTTATCCTGATTCCTGAGGATTTTCTCCTATGTTTGTTTTAAATGATTTTTGTAGTTTTTGATTTTATATGTAAGTTCATGAGCTAATTCCTGTATAAGGTGTGAGATGTAGGTCAAGGTTAATTTTGTACCCTTGATGTCTAATGTCTCTAGCATCATTTTTTTTTGAAAAGGCTTTCTTTCCTCCATTGAATTGCTTTTGTTGCCATGTTGGAAATCAGTTGAATACATATAGCTCTATTTTTGGATTCTTCCATTTCACTGATCTATCAGTTACTGTGGTCTTGATAACTATAGCTATTAGATAAATCTTGAAATCCTGTAGACTAACTTCTCTCACTTTATTCTTTTTTATCAAAATTGTCTTAACTATTCTACTTCTTTTGCCCTTCCATGTAAATTTTGGAATAAATATATTTTGTTGTCTACATCCACAACAAAAGTCTTGCTGGAGTCTTCATGGGAATTTAATTATATCTGTATATCCATGTGAGCAGAAACAACATCTTCACCATGCTGAACTGTCCAGTCAGGGATGTGATTGATTTATTTTGATCTTTTTTGACAACGTTACAGTTTTGCCTCGACCATCAAACATAATATAGAAAACTAGAGAGGAGGAGAAAAATGTATTGAATTCATTCATGTTTTTCTTATCATGCTCTTTCTTCCTAATATCCTGAATTTCCTTATTCTAGTATTTTCTTTCTCTTCTGAGAACTTCCTTAAATAATTCTTATAAAATGTATCTTCTGGTGACAAATTCTCTGTTTTCCTGCATCTAATAATATCTTAATTTCCCCTTCTTTCCTGGTATGAATTAATTCATTAAGAAGAAAATTTTGTTTTAATAGTTCTTTTCTTTCAACACTTGAAAAATACAGTCATTTCCTTCAAGCCTCCATGGTTTCTGATGAGAAAATCACTGTGTTTCTAATTGTTCCTTCCCCCCCTCCCCTTTTTGTCTGGCTGCTTTCCAGATTTTTTTCTTTGTCGTTTATGTTTCAGAAATTTAATTATGATGTGTCTTGGCATGAATTTCTTTGCTTTTATTCTGTTTGGGATTCCCTCAGCCTTTTGAATCTGCAGACTTATATCTCTTGTCAAAATTGGGAAAATTTCAGCCGTTAGTTTTTTGAGTATTTTTTTAGCCCAAACTCTCCTTCCCAAACTCTGATGACATGAATGCTAATTCTTTTGTTAGAGTCCCACATGTCCCCAAGGCTATGCTCATTTTTAAATTATCTGTTTTCTTCCTGTTGTTCAGATTGTATAATTTCCATTTTTTCATCTTTTAGCTCATTGCTTTTTTTCCTCACTGTCCCTCTATCCCATTATTGAGCTCCTCCACTGAGTTTTTTATTTTGGTAATTGCATTTTTCATCTTTAAAATTTCCATTTGGTTTTTCTAAGGATCTTTCTGTGTTTTCATTTGTTTTCAGAACAAATTGTACCTTGAAGCCTCTTTTTTATAGCTGCTCAGAAAATGTTTCAGATTATTCTTAACATCCTTGTCCTCTCTGTATTGGCCTCTTTGCTTTTAATAAACCGATTAGTTTATTTATGTATTTATAAGGCAGAGTTGCAGAGAGAGGGAGAGACAGAGACAGAGAGAGAGAGAGAGAGAGAGAATCTTCCATCACTGGTTCACTCCCCAAGTGGCCACAACTGCCAGGGCTGGGCCAGGCTGGAGCCAGGAGCTTCCTCTGGGTCTCCCATGTGGGTGCAGGGGCCCAAGGACTTGGCCATGTTCCTCTGCTTTTCCAGATGTATTAGCAGGGAACTGATGGGAAGTAGAGCAGCTGAGACTGGAGCCACTGCTCACATGGCTGCCTGCGTCCATCACATCCATTGCAGGCAGTGGGTTAAGCCACAATGCCAGCCCTGTGTTGGCCTCTTAATGATATTTTTTTAATTTAGTTTGAGATCTTCCTGGTCCTTGATATGACCTATGATTTCTAACCAGAGCCTATACATTTGCACATTGTGTTCTGTGACTCTGGGTCATATGTAAACTTTGGTTTTAGCTGGCTTTCTCTGACACTGTTCCCTTCGGAAAAGGAGGATGAGAAGCACAGCCATGTTCCTACCAAGTGAAAACAGGAACCCAGCTCCTCATTGCAGTGCGTTGGAGTAGCGCGGAATAAGCCTCCTTGTTTCAGGGTATGGATGGAAATTCTGGCTCCTCACTGCTCCTCCATTGATACTATCCTGGCTGGGAGGGCTAAGATGGCTTGAATGTTGCTCCCACATGACCTCTACTGACAGCACAGGGAGAGCGCCTGTTTACTGCTTAGTGTTCATGAAAGTCCCTAATCATCCAGTAAGACTCCTGACAACACCCCAGTAGGGAGCAGGGAGGGCCCCTTGTTACTTCTGGGTGACTGGTGGAAGTCAGGTGTGATACCCATCCCTGTGGTCACCATTGGTGACTCATCCTCCAAGTTGGCCCTCTCTGGTACCACTCCAGCAGAGGTGTTAGGGAGCCTCACTACAGCCTTGCAAGAGTGGGTTCTGGGCTCCCCACTTGGCTTGTGCTGTTATGACTAAGGCTGGGCCATAGTTTTTTCTGAAGTATTTGGCTATAGTAGAGGAGAACAGCCTTGTTGTCTGTTGTCAAGAAGTGCTCTATCTTACCAGGCTGCCCTTTTCCACATCCTTTGGCTAGAGAGAGCGTGTTTTGTTTGTTGCTATTTTGTTTTGCAGTGCACATTGGTGTTTGGGTTGTCAACTTGTCCAACTCCAAGTCTAGAGTATATAAGGGAAAAGAAAACCCAAGAAACTCCTCACCGTGTTTATTGTCCCTTGGATCTCGAGAGCTCTGGCTGATCTGACTTCTTAACTTCACATTGGAGGGTCACTTTATGTTTATTTTATATATAATACTCAGGATTTGTAGTTGTACTTACTAGGAGGATGAAGAAAAAGTTCATCTACTCCATCTTCCTGGAAAGAAGTGCTCTTTGTGTACATTATTTCTTCTGTTGATATAGTTTTTTCCATACTGGTTGTAAGTATGCGTTTTTCCCAGATGTTTTACCTGATGACTTTTTTCTACCGTAACTAGAATGAAATGGGAAAACATGGTTAATGGCTACCAAATAATGGCTGAAAACTTTAGAAACACAGAGAAAACCATAATGTTTATTAAGCAACAAAATTAATCACATTGAGGTTCTTAGCTTATCCTTGCATATAGGAATATGTGGGAGTGAGGAAATTATGCCATGTGTTTCAGTTAAATGTTATCATCCTCCAAATCCTTCTCCAATAGGGCTCCAAAATGGTCTTGTTACACACCCTAACTTAAAACATTGTCACTATTCCTGTTGTCACTAGGATAAACTCCTACTTTTGACTACGCTTTATTCAACCTTGAGATGCCTGGCACTACTTGCCTTTCTGGTCTCACTCCAGCCAGAGTGAACTCTCATTTTTCAAGCATATCAAGTCTTTGTTGTCTGTAGGTCAATCCGTGTTGATCCCTCCATCTGGAATGCCTTTGACCCTCACACCTATTTGTGATCTAGCCTCACCTTTGAAACCATTTTGACTAACAAAGCTAACCTGAGTAGTTTACCCCGGTCTCAAGTCTGGATTATGCTCCTCTTTTGTGTTGTTATGTAACATGTCACTTTCTCCTATTTAATTGTCTATTTAGTGCTATGACTTGTGGGCAGGTTTTAGTGCAACTGTTAAGACACTGCTTGGGATGCCTGTGTCTCATTTCAGAGAGGGCTGGCTTGAGTCCTAGCTCTGTTCAGAATTCCAACTTGCTATTAACATGCAACCTGGGAGGCAATGGGCAGTGGTTTCTTGTGGGCATCTGGGCAGTGAACCAGTGGATGGGAGATTCTCTCTCTCTCCCTCTCTCTCTGGCTCTCTCTCTCTCTCTTTCTCTGTCAACCAGTGAATGGGAGATGCAGATATATTCTCTCTGTTGCTCTCTTTCTCTCTCTGTCTCCCTCCCTCCCTGCCTCCCTTACCCTTTCTCTCTCTCCCTTTCTCTGTCTTTTAAATAAATTATTTTTAAGCTATGACTAACATAAGAGTACAGAAGGGGTTCTGTCTTATTCTTTTCTGTATCCCCCTCACCCTATTACTTATCCTTCTTGTCCCTCCTGAGGATCACAGATACTTAGTTTTTCAGCTAGGCTGCACATACTAGGAATCATTCTTTTTTCCTTTCTGTCTGGTAAGGTCAAGTGTACCAGGTCCGATGTATGCCGATTCTCCCTTGCCTTAGGACAAGCTAACTTTCAGCAGGCACGCATCAGTACAGTTGGAAATGCTGTTAAAATCTTAAACTCATGAACTGTTTAGTAAAGCACGGCTGCCCAGAGATCATTGAGTGCCCCTTTACTGATCTGATCCCCTTTTCAGCTTCACTGGGCCATCCCACAATCCACAGTAACAAAGAAAACCTGGCAGATAAGTCAGTATAAGAGCCTTGTTTTGCATTGCTGCTGCTGCTGCTGCTACCTGTTCTTACTGATCAGTGACTATGCCATTCTAGATTGTGATATTTTGAATATTGTTCCTTCCATGGATGGAGTTTTCTCCTGGAAGACCCTCAAGTCTGCTTGAACATAGGGAGACTCTGTTGGGCATATACATGGCCTAATCCCAGAGAAGGAGCTCCCCTAGGTTCAAAGTGAACCCCTCTAGCTCCGAATTCTCAGGCCTTCACATTTAACTAGTGATTAATTGGTAATTTTTAAAACTGTTATACTCAGTGGTAATGAGAATACAATGTTATACACTTTCAAACCTGATAATGGGACTATAAAATAGTTCAACAATAGGCTCACGAGTTTTAAAAGTTAATATTATTTTATCTAAGAACAAAATTTAAGCGAATCAAAGGGAACAGCTGTCTATAGAAAAGTTGTCTACAATTGTAAAAAATAGGAATCAAACTGAATTTCAA
Organism: Oryctolagus cuniculus; assembly: GCF_051225735.1. NCBI lineage: Eukaryota > Metazoa > Chordata > Mammalia > Lagomorpha > Leporidae > Oryctolagus > Oryctolagus cuniculus. Next base: position 214,362,168 of record NC_142867.1, on the reverse strand, counting down.
GCACTAAAAGAAGAGTTTAACCTAACTGGTTGAGTCTGTTGTACGTTGTATTCCCTTCATTGTAATATCTTGAGTTATTAGCCATTTTAGAAAGGAAAAAGATGGTTAAAATAATTCTAAAAATCCTCAGACATCCTGTCCTCAGAGTACTTTCCCACAAAGATTTGATTGTAAAACTCAAGATGATCTTAGATTTTTCTACCCAGACAGTAAACACCTTAAAACATTCAAGCATACCTAGTTTTCAACAAAAAAAGGCTTTACCTAAATACTCTATGCTTATGAATATTGTATTTATAGACAAATGTATGTGTGTGGATGTATGGATGGGTATATTGCATAACATACCCGTGTATTAATTCTTAACAGATGACAATTTCTCTTTGGCTGCATCTTCTTTAATATGCAGTCCTTTGAGGGTTTGGGTTTATGTCTTTTGATAGACTTGTCCTGATCCATCACTAACCTCCTGGTGAGTCTGAGCAGGTGCTTACATTTGCAGCATGGCATCCTGCAGCGAGGGTGCCATTTGCTGCTATGGCACCACACAGTGCTCACATTCACAATTTGGTGTAAATTGTCTGTACTCCAGCCAAATAAGCTAACCAATCACAGGGAGCATGGCAGGTGCTAATGCATTTTGCACAGAATTCAGAATGTGCAGAATTCAGTGGTTGAAAGTCTCCTTCTCTAATTCATTGAGGAAAATAGAAAAGATCTTGACTGCCTAATAAAAAAGACAGTCCCTGTATGCATTTCTAGATCCCTGTCTTGTATTTGTGAAAACACTGTGGAGCATAAGGATAACAGATTCTTTCTAGGGCAGTTTTGCCCTGTGCTCAAAATCCCTCAAAATCCTAGCACAACTATTTGTAGGAACAGATTTTTTATTCATATAAAATCCATAAATGTGAAGGAAGTGTTACACTGTAATAATTCAGAGCATTTTCCTGGAGGCCCGGATTCTTGCCGCCCTGCCTACATGTAGCGGAATCCAGGGCTTTGGAAGGGCACACCTCCAAGGGCGCCATTATAATCCACATGGATAGACATAGCCAAATGCAATTCATGCAGCTCCTCTAAATGTATACTCTTTAAAAAGATTCACTAGACTTTAGAAATGAATTGTGCAAAGGAACAGAAGCTCTCAATATTTATTGCATTGTAAAAATATTAATCTTAGATTATGTGTAAGAAAGAATCTTGTAAAATGTAAAGCACTACATGATATGTGTTGTAAATATGAAAATCATGTCTTAGATAGTCATCTAAGAAACTAATATTTAATAGAGAGAATGGAGAATTGTTTGTGTTTTACAAATTCCATACTGGTTGTGTTTGAATCTACTTCAGTCCAAAAATTGCATTGTCAGCTGATTAAAAATCTAATGTTAACACAGAATGATAACATTAGGAATCACACTTCCAGTAATAGCAGCTAATAACCACCACGAGGTTTCTGAAAAAGAGAAAGCACTTATTTTAACGGCAACAGAAAGAACATTTAAGAAATAATATTTGGTACATGTCCAGGAAGGAAACATCTCATTTAAAAAGAACCATAGCACTTTACCAAGACTTGTGAAACTTGTTCCAATCACAGATGTATTTCATCTTTTCAACTTTTGCTTGGTTTTGGATGAAGAACTTTCCCCCTTGGGAATCAAGGAAGTTGATTACACCTCTCCCACCAGAGTTGTGCAATCCCTTTAAATAGTTCGCCTGAAGTCTGTTTCCCATTATCATTATGAGTTTCACAATACATTTCCAAATGTACTTTTGGATATTTTTATCCAAAATGCTGTTCTCCAGTGTTGTAAACTCTTGATTATTATAAAGTTTTGGGAGAGTGATATTGTGAGATCCATTCCTTCTAGTATAATGTTATTTTTTAAAAATAAATTATAAGTTCTGTAGCCAAAATCTGACCACTCATTTGAAAGTTTTCTTTAAGTTGCTTTTTAGTATGTATTCTATTTCTAGAACCATCCAATGTTAGCTTTGGGAAGCTCACAAACATCATGAATTGTGACTTCTGTATTTTGTAGGAAATAAATAAAATAAAATACAGTCATTTGCCAGTGACCGTATAGTTTGTTAGAAGAGCCAAGACTGCAGCTCAGTTGTCTTCACTCCAAGGCTAATGTCCTTTAACATACTTCACTGGCTTCAGTCACCCACATCAAACCCACCTTCTACCTTCCAGCAGAAGCTGTTTCCTCCAGGTGACTTCTGGCTCACACAGTGGGACGGACAAATAATTGGGAGACTCCCTGAACTGACAAGAACATGTTGCTTGTCATATGAATCAGACAAGTGTGTGTCCCATACAGTGTGGTATTTGCCAGTGCTGAGGTAAAGATGACGAACTTTGTGAGCTTGGAAGAGAGCGCCAGGCTGAAGAGCCAGAAAGAGAGAGTGTCTGACGAAGTTAGAGAAGCCTCGAAGAACAAGGTAGAATCCGGAAGAATCTGGAGGGTCACCCACATGCAGGAAAGTATTTGCAAAGGCAGAAACTCAGAATTCTAATGCAATAAATGTGGTGGCACAAACTAGCTCAGTGATTCTGGATATTAGAATGTGCTAGCTCATTGATTGTGGAGCACATTAACCAGGGTATGGAATTCACTGGTGCAGGGTCACTCACAGAAGCAGGAAAGGAACAGACAGTCAAAGATGTCTTTATATTCCAGACTAAAAAGAGAGAGCCCTATCCTGCTGGTACAGTGATTTGATCGAATTTTTTTTTTTTGGTTGGTAGAAAGATTTGATTGATTTGAAATTTTAGAGAGAATGTGATTTGATTGGGTTGAAATTTTAGGTAGAACATGATTTGAAATTTTTGAAAATGTTCCAACAGCAACAATTAAGGTGCATTAAAGGGTAGAGATATGAGTAAAGGTGGAGGGACCAGCAAGGACAGCTTTGGAAAAACCCAGAAGAGAGATGACGACGTCGTATCTAAGACAGGGGTAACACTGAGGGAGAGGAGGGAAATGTGGAAGATTTTTAGGGAGGAAGCCCCAAAGAGTGTGCTTTTTTATTTATTTTTTATTTATTTTTATTTTTTATTTAGTAAATATAAATTTCCAAAGTACAGTTAATGGATTACAATGGCTCCCCCCCATAATTTCCCTCCCACTCACACCCCTCCCATCTCCCGCTCCCTCTCCCATTCCATTCACATCAAGATTCATTTTCAATTCTCTTTATATACAGAAGATCGATTTAGTATATATTAAGTAAAGATTTCATCAGTTTGCACCCACACAGAAACACAAATTGTAAAATACTGTTTCAGTACTAGTTATAGCATTACTTCACATTGGACAACACATTAAGGACAGATCCCACATGAGGAGTAAGTACACAGTGACTCCTGTTGTTGACTTAACAATTTGACACTCTTGTTGATGGCATCAGTAATCTCCCTAGGCTCTAGTCATGAGTTGCCAAGGATATGGAAGCCTTTTGCGTTTGCCGACTTCGATCTTATTTCGACAGGGTCATAGTCAAAGTGGAAGTTCTCTCCTCCCTTCAGAAAAAGGTACCTCCTTCTTTGATGGAGTGTGCTTTTCTTTCTGATGTTGAAGGAAATGCCAGAAGGAGAAAGGAGAGTGATCTCCAAGGGCAGACAGCCACAACCATGAAGTGAAATTTGGAAATCAAGACGATACCTCTCTTTTTATATGACGTTTAGTAAGTTTTAATTGATTTTACCCAAGTAATACCTATAAGTTGGAGCAAAACTAGAGAGGCAGGCACAGCAATTGAGATGCTGCTTAGGGGCCAGTGCTGTGGCACAGTAGGTTAAAGTGCCACCTGCAGCACTGGCATCCCACATGAGTACCACATCAAGTCCTGGCTGTTCCACTTCTGGTCCAGCTCCCTGCTTCTGCAATAACTGATACAGCTGGTTCTATTTCTCTCACCTTAGTTTATGCTGTTTTTGTTTTAATTCCCACTTGCTGTTCTTTTCCATGATATTTATCATTTAGGTTCTTTGTTACTTCATTTCCTCCACTGATGTGAAGATTATACATTTTTCTCTCTCTTCGTAGTTATATATTTTTTAAAAAGATTTATTTATTTATTTGAAAGTCAAAGTTGGAGAGAGGGAAAGACATAAGAGAGAGAAAGAGAGAGAGAGAGAGAGAGAGAGATCTTCCATCCTCTGATTCACTCCCCAGATGGCTGCAATGGTTGAAGCTGGGCCAATATGAAGTCAGGAGCCAGGAGTTTCATCTGAGTCTCCCACTGGGATGGCAAGGGCCCAGGTACCTAGGCCATCTTTTGTTGCTTTACCCAGGCCTTTAGCAGAGAGCTAGATCATTAGTGGAGCAGCCAGAATTCAAACCAACGCCCATGTGGGCTGCCTGCCCCACACATGGCAGTTATGTGTTTGTAATGTAGAACTTGAACCTGTATTTTTTTCACTTTGATCATATTGGTGAATATGAATAGAAATGAGAAATTTACGTTCTTACTACCCAGTTTCTCATCTATTTCAAACATTCTTAATATTATACAATGATTATTTTCTTGCTTTAATGTGCAACAAATTTTATAATTTTCATTGTAAAATGGGGCTTTATGCAAATTTTACATTTGTTTTCATTATTATAATATTTTATCATTACATTAAGCAATTTACTCAGTCCCACAAGTTCGTTTATCTCAAGCAATTTAATACTATTTTTTATTCTTTGTTTTTATTTTATTCTCAGTCAGTGAAATACATTTTTATTCCTAAACTCATGTGCATCTTCAAATTTCTTTCTTTTCTCTCTTACTTACCAACAGTTCACAAATACAGAATTTGTGGTTTAGAAATTTTTTTCACGTAACCATATATCTCATTCCATTCTTTTTATTTGCATTTGTTTTTCTACAGAAGAAATGAAGCATCAATTTGATTTTCTCATGTATGACTATCTTCTTTTCTTTTCTATAATTTTGTAGTATTTTCCTTGTAGTATTTTTCCTTTATCCTTGGTGTGAGCTTTTATTAAGTTTGCCTGAGATTTGAGTATTTTTGTGATAAAGTTTCAAGTAAGGAGCATGTTATTTTATTATTAACTTAACTCTGTTTCCAGATTTACTCAGTTCCATTGTTCTGGAACTATCTGACTTCTTTCTATTGCCACAAATCACATTTTTAATTTTAATTAAAAGTTATAATTCAGAGTTTCTTTTTCTATTTTTGCATTTAACTCAATCATGTTCTACAGCTGCTGACTTCTGTTTAAGAGATGATCTTCTTACATCTCTATGGGGATGCTGAGAAAATACTCACTGAATTATTTAAACAAAGAAATATTTGGGAATAGAAACACTTCAATACTCACTGATACAGTATTTCAGAGTAATGTTCCTTTTTATGCTAAGTGTTTTTTCACAAGTCTCTTATTTGTAAAGTGGTTTTCTCATTCTTAATAGTCACAAGTATATCTAGGTCTACAGTTTCTCACTGTGTGTATCAGTTTTTAAAGCAAGAATTTTTAGAAGCATGATTAGTTTTTCTAATAATTATACTTTATATCTTATCTCTGAATATAGCATTTTTATATTTTTAGGAAGTTATAATGGTTTAGCTTCAGCTCTAACATCCAGGAGATCTGGTTGTGAGACACAGACCTGCACTGGTGAAGAACATCACCTGTGCTTCGCAGCTGTCTGGGTTCAAATCCCAGCTCTACTACTTACTGCTTAATGCTGCCAAGCTATTTACACACTTAATGCCTTAATTTTCTCACCTATAAAATAGGATTAATAATATTGCCACTTCATAGGGTATTTAAGAGATTAAAAAGAAAATACTTATAAAATACAGAGAATCATCCTTGGGACATAGTTTCTACTACATATATAATTGTGAAATCGGAGATGACCCCCTAAAATTTATACAAAAATGTGGCTCCTTAAAGTTCCCCAGAAGCACCATCTGGGGTGCCACATATGCTACCGGAATTTGGGGTGCCATATGATATGACCATATACTTATTAATAAGTCCCCAATATTAATAAGCCCAAGAGGGTTCTTGCCTAATATTTAGAGAAGAATTCTAAATACTGGCACAGATAAACGAGGCAGCATGTTACATTTTAAGCCTTTATTTAGTGAGAAAGATGCAGAGAAGAGTGAGAGCTTTATCTAAGAGAGAGAGGTAAATCTGGGTTCATACAGAGCACCAGGAACCAGCCACGTGGAGGAGCATCTAGGCCTGGAAGCCTAGGCCACGTGTCCTGGAGGCGCCCGACTAGAGCAAGCCCACTCCTGGCAAGAGGCCAGGGAAGAAGAGAAGGGCCAGGACAACCATGTCCCAGGCTTTTAACCCACTTCCAAAGAGGAGTGGTTAATTAACCTGATTGGCTGGTGGGCACCCAGGTGTGGCCAGGTAGGGGGATAAGGTCACACAGGGGCGAGGTGAAGGTATCAGGTAGGGCGTGAGGTCACGCAGGGGCGTGGCGAAGGCGTGGCCTTCCAGCTCACAAACCTAATCCATTTTAACCTGTATGCCTGCCTACTTCAATTGCTTCGAAATTCTAGCTGTGCCTCCACAAACTGGGTAACTTTCATCAAAGTCATCAAATCTCTCCAAGCCTCCATATGCTCCTCTTTAAAATGGATATAATAATGCTTACTAGCAAGATTAATGTGTGTTAATGTTAATAACTTAATACTACTTAGTAATACGCTGAGGTTTAGATTGGCTAATTTATGTAAAATATCACCACAGAAGTCAGACATTCCTTGGTCGCCACTCTTTTGAATAATCACCTGCATGCTGGAACCGTGCTACATTTGGTTACCTTAACTGAGCACTGCAAGTTCCTTTATTCCACAATTTATCTATCATTGAATTTCTTAATTCTAAGTCACTTTATAGATGCATAACTCCAGAGGGATGAAGGTACAAATTCAAATCCACATTGTCTATGCAGAGAGGGGATTCGAAGCAAGGTCAATTAGATTTCATATTTAATATTCTATTATTTTTTCTATGAGCCTCAGAGGGGCACCGTCTTTAATTCTTTTTTCTTCAAAGAATCCATTTCCCATCAGTTGTGCTATTCCCCTTAAGCCCTTCACTTTCTCCTTGTCCTTTCCAAGTGCTTTGAAGAGAAGCAGTGAGCCCAGTGCCTTTTGCATATCCCCAGTTACTCTCTGCTGGGAGAGGGCTGTGCAGTCTGTGGCGCAGGCGGAGCTGCATTGGACGAAAGAGAAAATAGAGGGCATCCTAATTATCAAGATTTTGTTATCCTTTCCTTTCTGTAGCAAGGTATTTTGAGGTCAGATCAAATCGACTTTTCAAAGTCCTTACTTTAATATTACTATCGTGGCCACCCACACCGTGTTAGCAGGTCCTAAGATGAACATTTCTTTGAACATGGGCACGCTTTGAGTAACCCAGAGAATATGTGTATGCACATATTCACATACACACCTGTACCTTTCAGGTTGGAGAAGGGACTTTAATGGAAACTCTGTCTGGAACCCTGCTACTTAGCCTAAGTGTTGTCCTGACCGTTTTCTGAAATTTTTTTCTTTTCCCCTTAAATAAAGATTGCACCAAAGCGAGAGTAAGGCTTCATCATGGTTTGAAAAAAAAAATTTCTGTTATGTGTTCAAGATCATTAATTACTTCTAGTACTTTTTTTTTAATTTACAAAGATTTATTAGAGTCAAAGACCTCCAGCCAGAGCAGCATGGAGGGGGGCTTCCAAGAGAGGGAAAAACCCAAAAGGCCCCTTAGCATTCAGGTTTTAAGTAGAAGTTTGAAGGAAAAAAACTTGACAAACAGATTGGCATTCAGTTACCAGACAGGGACAAAACCCAGAGGGCCTGATTTTCAATGCTCCATCCTGTCTGGCCTGCTCAAAATAAAACAACAGACCATGCAGAAGGGTGGGATAGGTAACTAGTTTTCACAATAAACTCAGAAACTTAGCTCAGGAACAGCTCCTTGCTATTCTCATGATAAATGTGGAGATTCTAAAGGAAGGAGGGTGGCCTGTTTGTTCTTGCTAAAGATAACATTTTGGGGGAAGGAAGCAAATATTTTACACCCAAAATTCCATGGGGACCACCCTAGTACCTTAATGTATGTTGTTTGAGTTTTCCCATGAATCAGCCCAAACATATCATGCTGTGTTATGTTGTGTTTCAGACTCATTGTGGAACTTAAGAGACTTCTTCATAACCTGCAAATAACAAACAAAGTCAGGCTTTGAAACAAAATCTTGTTTCTCTCCTTGTTTGAGTTATGTTATTATTTCTATGCAAAGCTGGTGCTTTGCTCCCCTGCCCCCCAGTTAATTTCAGATACTTTACTCACTTTCAATTACATGTGCCACATAAAATGGGCTTCTCTGACTTCCTGTCTTCAGCTTGCCCATCGGGGACCTACAAACCGGAAGGTTCTCCAGGAGGAATCAGCACGTGCATTCCATGTCCTGATGAAAACCACACCTCTCCACCTGGCAGTACGTCCCCCGAGGACTGTGTCTGCAGGGAGGGATTCCGGGCATCCGGCCAGACCTGCGAGGGTAAGTAAGGAAGTGAAGAAGCTGATCTCTCGGAGAGAAACGGTGCTGGTGCTGGCATCCAACTCATTGAGGATAAGCTGTGAAACCCCTTTCTGCAGTCATATTTGGGTGACAGGAATGCTTATTTTTTTATAATGTGTTTTTTAAAGATTTATTTATTTATTTGAAAGCCAGAGTTACACAGAGAGAGAGGGAGAGGCAGAGAGAGAGGTCTTGCATCCACTGGTTCACTTCTCAATTGGCTGCATCGGCTGGAGCTGTGCAGATTCGAAGCCAGGAGCTTCTTCTGGATCTCCCACATGGGTGCAGGGGCCTAAGGACTTGGGCCAGCTTCTACTGCTATCCCACGCCATAGCAAAGAAATGGATCAGAAGTGGAGCAGCCAGGACTCAAACCGGCGTCCATATGGGATGCCAGTGCCCATATGGGATGACGGCACCCATATGGCAGTGGCTTTACCCACTATGCCACAGCATTGGCCCGGGAATGCTTGTTTTTATTTCATACATTTTGTATACTGAACATTTCCATATCTTGCTCCAGAAAAGAAGGGGACTGAGATCGTGGGAGTAAGGTAACTATGAAATCAGAAAGACTTAGTACTTGGGGGAAAGAATTCTAAAGTTGAAGAAGAGAGCAACAATTTTACAACAAAGTTGAATAACAAAAGAGTTAATGAGCTAATCTCAATCCTGGTGGTAGCCTAATTCATTTAAAATTATCCTTTCATAAGTAAAGTGTCTCATTATTATATCAAAAATGAAAGATCTAAATAGGAGCAGGCATTCGCTGTAAAGGTTAAATTGCCTCTTGAAATGGCTCAGTCTCATATAGAGTGCCTGGGTTGAGTTCCAGCTCCTCTGCTTCCTATCCAGCTTCCTGTTAGTGTTAACCTTTGGAGGCAGCAAATGATGGCTCAAGTACCTGGGTCCCTACCACCCATCTGGGAGACCTGGTTTGAATTTCAGGATTTTGGTTTTGGCTTGACCCAACCTCAGCTGTTATGAGTATTTGGGGAGTGAACCAGCAGATGAAGATTTCCCCAGCAGATATAAGATCTCCACCTGTCTCTGTCTCTGCCTTTCAAATAAGTAAATAAATTTAAAAATATTTAAATAGCATATTCCATGTACAAGAAGCTGTGGGTCCTGGGGTCTGCAGCAAAAATACTTTGCTAATCTTATTTGATCTTTATTTTTGTGTCATCTCAATTACAAGGGAAAATAATGACAAGTAAAAGTCAATGTATTAGTTCATTGTCCATTACATAATGAAATACCTGAGAATGGATAATTTTAAAAAGAAAGGGATTTCTTTAGCTAATAGTCCTGGAGGTTTAAGGGCACAGTACTGCCATCAACTTAGATCTGGTGAAGCCCTCATGGCAAATGGTCTCATAGCAGTAGGAGCAATTGTAGGGGGGAGATCGCGTCACCAGACAGGCAGCCCGAGAGGCTGGGGAGTGGCTTGTTCTGTTATTACAGCCCTCTCAGGAGAACTACCTGAGATTCCATAAGAACTGAGTGATACCCTCTGGGGTCGATGCCCCAGTGACTTAACCAACCTTGCACTGAGCCCCACCACTTCAAGCTCCCTCCGCTTCTACAAGACCGCACTGAGCACTGAGCCCCCAAATAAGAACCTCTGTGAGACAGTCTCCAACCATACCCAACCACAGTCGTCAAGATGAGAAAATGTCGTGCCCACAGAGATATCCCAATAATATGTTTTAAAGCTGAAAAATAATACTCAGACTCCATTTAAAATATAACTGGGAATAAATACCTAAGGAATGTTAGATAAAAGTTCTTCTTCCAAAAACTCACAAATTCAGAAGTAGTAAATGGAAATGCAATGGGGAAGTGAAAGCTTTGTCTAAAATGCTCCCTTAAGCACACCAAAGGCTAACTATGCTTTTTGATTTTATTTCTATAAATGTTAGTTGTCCACTGCCCTGCCCTGAAACCTCCTGAAAATGGTTACTTTATCCAAAACACTTGCAACAACCACTTCAATGCAGCCTGTGGGGTCCGCTGTCACCCTGGATTTGACCTCGTGGGAAGCAGCATCCTCCTTTGTCTACCCAATGGTTTGTGGTCCGGTTCAGAGAGCTCCTGCAGAGGTATGCAGACTGCCAATTCACATTGTTTACTGTCTTGCTTGATCTCCTTGATTTAAGCATTAATGGACCAGTCAGTTCCTTGTTTCTTTTTTTATTTCATAGACTACAGACCACACAAAAGGAAAAAATTATAGGGAGCTTCATGTCAGGACTACTAAGTTGTTTGACCACATCATCATAAACTATGCCCTTTGTGTTCCTTTTATGAATAAGCAAAGGAAAGGATTGCCTGAGAAGTAAATGCATAGGTTACCCAAACCTCAGATTTCAAGTAGCCAAGACAGGGTGCCAAGTTTTGGAATAGTTACTGTGAGGAGGTTGATTCTAGCTGTAATTGATTGTAGGACATAGGGGACCAAATGAGTATGCTGCATCAGGAAATGTGAACCAACATGTGCTCTGCAGCCTTTACTTAGGGTAGATCACATGCTGTATAATGTGGAGAACTGGCTATGGTGAGCTACCAGGGACGCTAGTCAGGCCGGTAGCAAAGGGAGACATACCACAGGTAGAACCTGAGGTTTCTACATCAAACGTAGAGAAACAGTGAGCAGTATGGTACTCAGCTCACTTCCACCTGCCATCTCCAGGACCCATTTTCCTACTTCTTGTACTGTAGCACAGCCAACTTTGTAAGGTTTTTCAAGGCTTCACAGACAAAGTAGAAAGAGAAGTCTCTCTAAGAAAAGGTAAGAGCAGAGCAAGCCAAGGACTTGAAGATCCCCACCAGAATTCCTGCCCCTGATGCTTCTTCATACTGTATCCAAGAGTTGAGGCCAACATAGTGATTCTAAAAAAAGTATTTATTGATTTTCTGAAGTTCAAACTTAATTTGGTATACTGGTTGGTTGGTTAGTTGGTTGGTTTTTACAATCTTTTCCCTACTACTTTCCCTTAGCATCCTTTGATAATGCAATAGCTAAGGATTTTGGCTCCTTTGAGATTCCACAAAACACAGAGCCTACTGGTAAGAAATTCTGTCCTCTGGTCCTCTCATGGCTCCCATTCTTATAAGGAAAGCCCACCTAGTCACCAATCCAAGATCACCGTGAAGGCCAGAAGACATCCATTGTATTTTTCAACTGCTGATACTGACCTCATCTGTAAATATGAATTTGCCTAAAGCAGGTCCTAATCCAGTTTCTTATCTACAAAAAGTCAAGGAAATAATGGAGAGGACCAGAAGATTAAGTAAAGAACACAAGATAGAAAACAGTAAGGAAAAAAAAAAATTAGAATCACTGAGATTCAAAGGCAAGTACATTGCTAAAATAGAACCAGGATTCCAAGAGATGAGAGAAATCTAAGAGCAAAAGGATTTCTTAGAGGAAAAAAAAACAAGACTAGTGATATAATAAACACAGTGTTTAAAGCCAAATCAATAAATAAGGAAACTAACTTAAGAAATTCCTGTGAAAGTGGAGTAAAATGTAAAAGACAAAAGAGGGAAGAATAAAGTGATGTGAGAGTAATCCTAGAACACACACCCTCTCATACTGGAAATCAGAATGCAGTGAAGCAGAGGATCAAAGAATGTGTCTCCATGCTGAACTATTGAAAATAAATATGCACAACCCAAATTATTCCTATCCAGTATAAAAATCACTTAGTGAGTGCCAGAAAAAAAGTTATCAAAAACAAATCCATGTCTGGAAACTATCTCAGTGAAATTTTGGAGTGCCCTGGAAAAACAGAAAATGAAGTTTGTCTCATGGTTAGAAATAACAGTACCTACGAAGAGAATCAGACTAGCTTTGGGCCGTGTGTTAGTCATTCTAAATGTTGGAAGATAAGAGTATGTTTCTAGGATTCTGATGGGAAAGAATCAGTTCCTAGAATTTTTAATCTTAGACAAACTTCTGTTTATGAGTCAAGGCAAAGGAAAAGCATTTTCAGTCTTGCAGTCTCAAGTGCTAAAAAGCCAGGAACGATTGCTGAAAAAACTAATTGTAGAAGACCTATAAAATAATATGTCTGTGAAATAAGCAGTAAGAAGTTCTGTGTAAAATCTCCACCTCTTCTGCCAAATGCCTCATAGGAGGGTTGTAGTTTCAGCTTTCCACCCAGTAGGTTCCAAAGAAGAATGAGAAGTGCAAGGTAGACTCCCCCTTTAGGATGAGGCCCTGCCCGGACCTCCATCCTCCACAATCCTTACCTAAGCCTTGCGTCATACACTAACAGGACAAGAGATGGCCGTGCCTCTCAGGATGTTATCTCTTTGCAAACTGTTTGCACAGCCTTGATTGTCCCCTGCCCTGGCTTTGATGTTGTGAGTTTTGTGTAAATAATCTGTTTACAATAACAGTCTGTGGCATCCTGTTAAAATAGCAGAAAGTAGACTAATACCCTTACTTTTATTGTTAATTAACCTATCACCTTCGCTAGACTATAAATTCCTTGTGAACACGCAATGTGTCTTTTCCCCTCTCAATCTTTAATCATGCTTCTGGTGAATAAAGAAAGATTGGAATTTAACAAATTCACACATTGATTAATATATTCATTGATGAACATTGATAAGTATCGACACAGATGGCCTGTTTCTATCACTTCCCATTCAAGAGCATCCTTGTTCTCTTTTGCTTAATTCCAATTTAATTGCTACTCTAATGTAAATCATTTTAATCAGAGTAAAAGAAATGCTAGAGGGCCTTAGATCTTCCTAAAAATCCCTTCAGCTTCACCACCAAAGCTACTACCTAACTTATTGGTACACCAAGTTGTCCTGGATGAAGAAACTCAGGCCTGTCCACCATGTCTCATCAACACTACTTAACAGATTTAGTTACCTGAGATGTTGTTCTATGAAACGTAGGAGTATGCCAAATTTCACTAAATTTAAAATACACTTTTTCGCATTTTAACATCTCGAAAATTGAGATGAACCCTCCAACCAGTGGCAGTAAATCCTTTACTGGTTTTTATAGTGCATAAAGCAATGGTGTACCTCACAATCAGAGTATCAGGGATTCAGTGAAATGATACTTGGGCGTGGATCTACTTCTGCTTCAGGGTGAGTAACATGAAAAAAGTCATAGTTTTTATAGCTCAAATATAAATCAAATTACAATGCAAAGAATATTTTAATTATGTCTTTCTTTTCTTGAAAATCTAAGACTGAGGTAGAAATGAAGATCGGTTAAAACGTGAAGCCTTTTTACACATTTCCTCTTATATCACTAATGCTCCTGTGTATATTGAATAACAAATAATTGGTAATCTTGATTCCTGTTCCTCCTGGGCACTCTTCATAACGCACATATAGTCATTTCCAATTTTGTCTGAATCTTGCATTTCTTTCTAAACAAGTAAGGATTCGTTTGTGGTTTTTCAGTGTTAACTAGCTAAATCACCATATCACAATCATTAAATTTTGTGGTATTTTTTTCTAACAAAAAATTTCAAGAAATGAAAACCCTACATTTAACATCAGATTTACATTATATTCAGTAGTAAATGCTATCAGAATTTGGAGACTGACCAGAAACATTTTTATGATTAGCTTTTAATATGAAAACCACAGCAGGCTCCTATGTTCTTATGCTGTCTGCTACATGATGATGTTTTGTCAAAAGACTTAAGTTTCTGTTTTCTAAAAAGACTAAATAAATATATACAGATTGATTCAACATGAATCTAATAAACATTGCAGGATTTTTCAGCTTGTTGAAATAAAAAAATTATATATCTAGCAAATAAACAAGTGTGTTCATTTTAAAAATTGTAATAAATGATCATTCTTGAGTGAAAAAGAATGTTGGAGGAATAAATAGACGTTCTTATAGTGCTTTGTTTTCCCTAAGGAGCAATAAAAGTTTATTAAAACCAACATTTCAGAAACAAGATAATAGTCTCATCTATTGTCAGTTCTCTTGAGAAATACTGCAGATCCATTTTCTCTCAGACTTGGAAAGCAGGAGTGATTTCAGCAGCTTATTGATATGGGTTTCCAGATTTTATGCAGCTTGAGCATAGGAATTACTCTCACTCAACTGTTCATCCCACCTGACACTTGGCATTGTGCTATACCTGATAGACACATTTAATAACAACTGAAATGCAGAGGACAAAATATTTCTGCACACTTGATGGATATACTTGGTGAAAATTGGATTTACATGATGGACACACTCTATAAAAAAATCACAATGGGAAAGGCAAATATTTCTACACATTTTTTCATTAATAGTTGACTTCAATCCAAACCATCCCAGGGGAAAAAGACATTAAGACTTATGGTTTAACCTGTAATCTAATTTTTGAGTTTTCTCCATGGAGTAATCAATCCTAAACATATATTTAATGCACTCAATATGTATGCTCTGCTAACTGATATAAATGGAATGGATTCCTGAGGAACAGTTTCTGTTAGTGACCTCAGTAGAATATACACTTGAATATTTTGCCTCAGCTTCCTTCTGTATGATTGTAAAATTAAATTTTTATCATAAACAAATATATATGCATGGTACGACAAATTGACAAATGAACTAAAGTACGAGTTCTGATAAAATTATTGAGTCCCAAACATTTTATTGAAAAAGCATTCAGAGATTGCTGTTGTCTTCTGGCCTTTAGTGTTGTCTGAGTGCTAGCTGAGAGCAAGCTGGACCTTGTTCTTTCATGGGGCTTGTAGGCTTCTTATCTATAAGCTTTGAAATGAACGTATTTGTCCGTGCCCATCCTTTTGGTGTAGCCAGCAGGTAGCTATGCTGGTTCCTCTCCATTTCCCTGTTCACGGCAGGAACGTTCAAGCCATCTGCTGAGAGGATGCATTTTGCCTCCCCATCATTTTGGTCCCTTCCCCTCTTTTATGCTTTTCCTTCCTCTACTTTATCCTACCTCTGTCAAAAGACAAAGGGCAACAAATGTAGCTATAGTTCTATCTGGCTTTTGTTTGCAATTCACTGCCTGGCACAGCCTCCAGTCTACAAAGTAAGAGAGCTCTGGGCAAAGCCTGATCAATGGGTTTTGATAGGCAGGAAAAGAAACAGAACAACAAAGGGAAAACCTGACTAGCATCAGGTTACTTACATTAGAGGGGACTCCCTTATTACACTGACTCAGATAAGCTGGAATCTTCTGCTTTGGGGACAAATTGCCCTATTTGGGGATCTATCTGCTTCCTTCAAGTTTCAGTTTGATAATGTGGCATGTAGCCGGAGTGACTGCACTTTGGTTTGACCTGGTCTGTTGGGGCCCAGTACAGGAGCTTATTCCAAAACAATGGTCCCCATAGCTTTGTTTGACATACCCTGTTCTTTGACTTCCCCTGTTCTCCCTTTATTCTTCCAGATCAACCTCCTCTGTCCCTTCCCCTCCCCTCCTGTCTTCCACCTTCCTTCACGCTCCCTTTCTCTTCTCTGCTTTCTTTATTCTCCTCTTTTCCTCTCCTTTACCCTCCTCCCTTCTTCCCCTGATTGGCGTGAATCTAAGCTAGACTGAAGAAAATGTGGTGTAGAAAGAGTACAAATTCTTAGGGATAGTTTCTTCTAAAGAGGAGCATCCACTAGGTCAGAGGCTCCCAATGGGTAGAGAAGATTACGGAGTTGAGACACTTGAAGGAGTGATCTAGAAGACAGAGGCGATTGTCAGGGTGGGATATTTGGATTAGTGATGGCAGAGTCTAGAGGAGGTATCAGCAAGAGGAGGATGGGGGTGGGTGAAGATACGGGCTTTGGAGAAGAGGAGGTTGAGAATACAATTTCAAATTGTGAAGAATACAATTTCAAATAGTGAAGTCACGAACTTGATGGGAGACAGAGAGTTCAGAGGAGCTCTAGAGCTCAAATGAGCTGCAGGTTTTCAGGAAGATAAAGAAGGAGAATGATCTGGAAAGGCAGTAAGGAGCAATAGAGACACCTGTCTGACATCCAAGCTCTGCCCCTAGGAGATAGTAAGGTTATGGTTAGAAATAAAGTGAACTGGGGGTGGCGAGGTGGTATGTAGAAGGTTAAGCTGTCATCTGCAGTGCTGGTATCCCATATGGATGCTGGTTCGAGTCCCAGCTACTGCACTTCTGATCCAGCTCCCTCCAATGCACCTGGGAAAGCAGCAGAAAATGGCCCAAAGTCCTTGGACGCATGTACCCACATGAGAGACCTAGAAGAAGCTCCTGACTCCTGGCTCCTGGCTCCTTGCTTCAGTCTGGCCCAGCCCTGGCTCTCTGTGCTTCCCTCTCTCTCTAATTATGCCTTTCAAATAAAATAAATAAATCTTTAAAAAAAGTAAAGAAAAAATTGAAAAGGCAAGTTTAGGATATAGGGAGATTTATTGAAGACTGATAACACGTCCCAGGGGCAGAAGCAAAGTGCCTGTTGGGTTAGATTTGGATCACTCCTGTGTGGGGGTAACCCTGGTACATGAGGAACTTTGGAGTCTGGAACTTCCTAGGATATTGTCATGAACAGGAATAGAGGGTATGATGCAATTAGTTGAAATGGACTCTAAGACACATCATAGGGTTTTGGTGGACTGAGCAGCAACTTAGTTTGCTGGGAGAACTTTAAGACATTGTTAAGGAACCAACAGATACACAAGCAGTCCAAATACCATCTTGTAGGTTTTCGGATGTATTGTTGAGGCTAGAGGGTCAGGAGTAGCAGAACTGAGAAAATTCGGATGTCTCTGGATACCATGGTATGGAAATGAGCTGAGGCTTTCAGCATCCACAGCACAGCCAATGCCGTCTAACCACTTTCTCATGGTAGTTTCAAAGCAGGTGGAGAAAGGAACCCTGTCTCCAGTTGTACCTGCTCACTTCTCAGACCAGAGGAATGTAATCTTAGATCACATGTGGTGGTTATGAGCAGGGTTAGAACACATACAAATCCCATGAGCTGAAAAAAAGGCAAGATCTTTCCCTAGAAAATTAACAAACATTGGATGGGCATTTGGTGTAACTGTTAAAACGTTGCTTGGGGTGCCTGCTTCTCATATCTCCATTCAAGTCCTGACTCTACTTTTTGTTCAAGTCCTGGCTCTACTTCTGATCCAGCTTTGCAATAATGTGCAGCCTGGGAGGCAAGGAGATGGCTCAAGTATTTGAGTCCTTACCACCCATGTAGAGGACTTTGATTGAATTCCAGATTCCTGGCTTTGATCTGACCCAGTCTTGGCTGTTGTGGGCCTTTGGGGAGTCAACCAATGGATAAAGATCTCTCTCACTCTCTCTCTCTCTCTCCCTGTGTGTGTGTATATCTGTGTCTCTGCCTTTCAAGTAAGTGAAATATATGATAGAGCATTTCCTTTTTTTAAAACAGTAACAAAGTAAAAATGAACATGTACAGGGTATAGATAATTAGGATTTATGTATAGCTACTGGTATCAAAGACCCCAAAAATAATGTTGTAAGCAAATTAGGGGTTTATTTTTCTCTCATCTAAAAGAAAGACAAATTAGGTGATTCAAAGCTGGGATGCTGGCCCTACAGTCACAAGAGTTCCAGGCTGCTTTTACATTTTTGCTTTTCCATCTTAGTGCTTGATATTTATCCTATGGTATTCTATAAATGTACAATAGTATGCTAGTACTACACCTCATGCCTGTATTTTTGAATAAAGAAAGAGGAAAGGGGGAAAGCAAAGAGCTCTCTCAATTGGAATAGTTGCCTTTAAATAGCCTCCCCACAAATCCCACAACTCCAGCCACGTCTCCTTGTCTCTCATGAATTGTCAAAGAGAAGAATTGTAGTCCTCCAACTGGGGATATTCCTGTGCTGAATAAAACTGGGGAGAATAGCTATTGGTGGGCAACTCACAATTGCTGCCACAGCCACAAAAAAGAAAGTCAATGCATAAATCAAGATTAGCATAGGATTTGCAGTAAGTGTGCAGAAGGAAAGAAGTGAAAAACTAGAGTGAGAGTTGTGGTCAGATGGTAGAATACTGGAGTTTAAGATGATAGAAGTTGGACAGCTTTGCCATTCCAAGACCCAGGAAATGCTTGTGGCGTCCCAGAACCGAGTTCATCATGAACCTAAACGTTGTCCCAGAAAAGACCCCTTCCTTTTATGGGACTATTACCTGGACAATTTCAGCAAAGGCTCAGCTGAGGGCTACATATACTGCTCTGACATCAATGTCCATTTAGTGCCAGGCCCCTGAATTTCAGTTTCCCCTCCTCTAAGGCCAGAAGACTGCAAACAGTGATAACTTTTAGGCAATGGCATTTACTGAAACATAGGCTTTGAATTGTCTTGGAATAATTCAAAAACTGATGGTGTGTTCCTTATTTGCCATTTTAAGAAAATAAACATGTCTTGATGTGAAGCATTACTAAATTTAAAATTATACGTTTGTCCATATTTAGTCAAGTGTTTGCATTTTATATAGTGAGAACATGTCCCCATCTCCGCCAGCCCAAACATGGCCGCATCAGCTGTTCTACGGGGGAAATGTCCTACAAGACTACGTGTTTGGTGACCTGTGATGAAGGCTACAGATTGGAAGGGAGTACCAAGCTTACCTGCCAAGGAAATGCCCAGTGGGATGGGCCAGAACCCCGATGTGTGGGTGAGTTCCGAGACTGGAATAGGCTTTCGTGATTCATTCTCCTGCTCTCTGTGGTCTCCAGTTTTCTGTGAAGACCTAGAACTGAGCTATAGCTCCTACTGCATACAAATAAACATCCACATAGACTGATGCCTGGTGTTATATACAAATAGCTTGTTTTATTTCTCTCCGCTGGTAAAATGACTTCTAAACTAAATAGGATTTTCCAAGTCATTGGAGTTTATTACAACTTCAGATGACATTGCTTTTTTTGAAAAATTGAGCTAAATTCGATGGATTTAAAAAAAAAAGTAAATGCTCTCTAATTTCCTCAGTTTGTTAATCATGATTTACCTTTACCTTGTGAAGGAAAGAACAAAATTTTGAAACAGTAATCATAAGAATCCTTTCATTATTAAACATAATCCAATAAAAGGCAACTCACATCTAATTTAAAAGTTGGGAAAAGAACAGTTTCAGGGAAAATTGAAAGAAAGATACAATGATCACTCTTTAAGTAAAGGAAAATGAACTATGAAGGGAGATTGTCGTTAAGAGGGAAATCTTTCAAGTGATAAAATAGGATTTCAAATCTAAGCTAAAAAAATCTAAAGGAAGAATTTTCTAGGAATCTATAACAAAGCATTTACAAGGTTTTGAAAGAATAAGAAAACACTGTCTGTAAATCTGTGCACAGAAACTGAAATTTGATATTATCTATGATTTCCTAGAAATTGCAGATTTTAGGTGATTGAAGAAAAAAGTTGAAATGCAAATAACCAATTACTCATAAAGAGATAGAAAATGTGATTAGAAAATTAAGTATTCCCTCCAAAATGAATAGGGACCAAAGAAGGAAAATTGTTTCAAACTTTAAAGAAATAGTGATTTCCATATAAATTGGCACAAATAATGGAAATAAACCCAATTCATATTTTCGAACTTTCATTATTTTGTTTTCAACCTGACAACTCTAGAATCACTTTATGTATAACTATAATAGCAAAGAATAACATACCAAAACAAATAGGGTTTATCTTGGGACTATAAGAAGAGCTTAAAATTAGGTAATCAAGTCAAAGTGATAAATTGACTCATTATAACAAACAGGGAAAAAATTGTATATGTTTACAAAGAAAAATAAATTCATTATCATTTAAACTGTTTTTAATAAAATTTTAGAAACATGTATTACATTAATATCTCTGACATAACAAAAAATCATCTTAATTTGTCAGTCACTTATGGAAGAACAGTATTAAACCATCTTATTAAATTGGGAAAAAGAAAAGGATTCTTAGAATTAGCCATATTGTTTATCATTGTAAATCTTGAAATTAGAAATATTGGGATTCAAAATTATCATTTTTAGACTATACATCTCATTAAAAGATATGATTAATCTACTGAAAATGTGAGTTCAATAAAAATCATATGAGTACCAAATAAGCAGCTTTTCTATATACAAGGGTACTTCCAAAAGTTCCTGAAAAAAATGAATTGAGACATAGGTTTGAAACATAAGCCTATTTTGTTGCAAAAAAAATGTTTTCATCCGCTTTTTGGAATTAGAGAATTATTCCTGGGGTCATCTTGAAAATAAACTATCAAACTCTAATTTTGGAAGGAAATGGTAGCTAGAGATAACTGGAATAGCTAGGAGAAAGTAGCTATACCAGGTGTTAAGTTACAACTAAAGCTGCAAAAATGAAGAATATGCCAGATAAATTAAACAGAATAAATCCTGAAACCTACAAATTTCATGTATTATTAAGGATTCATCGTATAGGGCAGTTAGGAAAATATTTTTTTTGCCTTATCAAACAGGAAAACTGTCTAGTTCCTTGGGAAAAGCAAAAATAAATAAAATTTCTGTGTATCTTTAATTCATACTTCATAGAAGTGAATTCTATATAGATCTGAAAATAAAAGGTTAAAATAATACTAAAACCTAGAAAAATATAAGTAACATATATATATATATATATATGTATGTACACTAACCAATTTCAAGCTTTTTAAGCATAGAAGAAATGGAAATACTTCAAGGAAAAAAATCAGTAGATCAAACTATATACAAATTAAAGATAAAGATCTAACTATATACAAATTAAACTATATACAAATTAAAGATCGAACTATATATAAATTAAAGATATATTTACCCAAATACCATAAACAGAGAGAGAGAGAGAGAGAATATGAGAATATATCTTCAATGGTTTTGACAATTGTCGTAGTTTATAAAGAGCCAACCAGAAAACAAAGGACACTGAGTCCCATGTAGTCATTGTACTTAAACCACAAATTTGGCTCTAATTTTCCTGTGGATCAAAGCTGAACAGGAAGTCTAGGGAGGAACGTGGCTTACACTGGGCAAAACACAGACAAACCAATTTCTCTGGAAAAATGATTTCTGCTACTGGAGTTTTGAAAGAATTCATTTCATGGAGGAAGCACAAGAGTGGAGTGCTTAGAAACACATGAATTCTGCCACAGACCAGACACATGACCTTGGACAGATTACCTGCTCAGTTATTTTTAAATGGGAACAGTAAAAATACTTCATATTGAAGAGAGTCAAAGGAGTCAATCCTTGTGAAGCATTTAGAATAATGTCTGGCATATAGTAGGCAGTGAGTAAATATTAGTTATTATTTCATGAGAAATAGACTAAAGGTATGAGAAATGCTATCAGAAGAATCACTACTGCAGCAAACGCATGTGCATATGGGCACAATACATGTATGCATGAGCACATGTGTGCACACACATATGCACACCAACACACCCCACATTAAGTCCTAACCTTGATTTTCCACTATATCTGCTATCCCTCTAATTCATCTGCTGTTCATTGTCTATGATTAAGATTGCATTAAGGCTTAAGGCCTTAATTATGACACAGTGATTTTAGGAAAGTTATAAAAACTTTCCTCATTATGTGCTTGTTTAAAGATAGCACCATATTGTTGAAATCTTTACTTAGTGTAGAGTTGGTCTTCTGTGTACAAAGTTAAATTGAAAATGAATCTTAATGGAGAATGGTACAGGGAAGGGGAGAGGGAGGAAGAGGAGGGGTGGGAGTGTGGGTATGATGGGAAGAATAACTATATTCCTAAAGTTGTACATATGAAATTTGTATTCCTTAGAAAATAAATTAATTAAAAAAATAAAGATAGCACCCAAAAAATCTCATAAAATAGAGATTGATTGCTGAAGATATCACTTAATCCATGAAAAATGGAATTCAAGTTACTATTTTATACTTGAAAGCCTTGTCATAACATTCTCCAAACCAAATGAAGGTGTTCCAAGCAAGTGATATAAGTCACAATCAGTATTGGTTAAAATATCAGAAGTTTTTCAAGATTTTCATACATTGACAAAACAACAAGAGGTAACTAAAGATATGCAATTCAGGATTATTTATAATACATCATATAATCATACAATCAGTGTCACACACAATTCTCATTTAACAAGGAGTGTTAATTCCAAAATAGCACTGTTGTGTTTTTCTTGGGTAAAATGATTCTGTGGCATTTCCAAATTGTGCAAATGGAAACAATATGCTCTCATTTCTCTACAAACAGAGCGCCACTGCTCCAGCTTCCAGAAGCCCAAAGGTGTCATTGTGTCCCCCTCCAGCTGTGGCAAGCAACCAGCTAAACCTGGAACAATTTGTCAGCTGAGTTGTCGCCCAGGGTTCATGTTATCTGGAGCCAGAGAAGTGAGATGTACCACTTCTGGAAAATGGAGTGCCAAAGTTCAGACAGCTGTGTGTAAAGGTAGGCCTCTACATGGGTCAGTAGCTTTGCCTGTTTCCTATTGCTGTAACAAAATACCTGAGGCTGGGTGTTTTACAAAATCTATTTTTAGAAGATCTATTTGGCTCATCATTTTGGAGGCTCAAGGGCATGGCATTGATATGTGCTCACAATGACAGGAACTCATGTCTAAGAGAGATTATATTTCAAGATGGGAAGCCAGAGAGGAAGTCACAAGCAAGGCTCACTTTTTTATTCCAGCCCACTGTCACAAGAACTCACTCTTAGACCAGTGTGAACCCTATCTGAGGGCAGCATCCTCCATGACCTAATCACCTTCTCCTGAGCCCCTCCACTTAAAGGTTCCATGACCTCTTAATACCACCACCCTGGGGACCAGCCTTCCAGCCTTTGGAAAACAGACCCAAACCACATGCACACCATAGCAGTCAAGTTAAAAACCAAATTCCTGAATGATTGACATCTGGATATGGTGTAGCACTGTCTGTCTTTGCAACTTTTGCTGCAAACCTATGAGAAAATGGTAGACATAGCCCAATATGTACTACAAGTATTTCTGATTCAATATTATGGATTTATAAAACTCCAAGTAGAAAATGGCAAGACAATGATAGAAGAAATTTAAAATTAAGGATAATATTAGAGCAGGACATCAGATAAGTTTTCCATCAGGAGTTGAAAATCTTTGAGGAATTCTTGGTTGATATAAAGCAAGTGAGAATGAGGTGATTTAGAAAAAAACTTTAAAAGCTATCAGCACTCTGAAACCTGCATCCCATTGCGTTCAATTTTCCCTGCAGCAAGAGAAAACTACTAAAAAAATGAAATATTAAAAAAAGGAATCCTTAGAAGTAAAATATCATTAACATTTCTAAGAGAAGAAGAAGAGCAAAACATGGTCAGATATTATTGAAATTGTTATTAATGATTTGAAGGACAAAATGTAGACTCCCCTCAGAAGGCAGAATAAAGAAAGAACTTGAATATACCAGTTAACCAAAAAGATGGAAGAGATACCAATGATTGTCTGAAAACCCCAGTGTCAATTTAGTAAAGAATTCTTTTTTTAAGATTTATTTTATTTATTTGAAAGGCAGAGTGACGGAGGAAAAGATGGAGAAAGTGAAAAAGAGAAAGATCTTCTATCTGTTGGCTCATTCCTCAAAGGGCCTCAACAGCTAGGACTGGGCCAGGCCAAAGCCAGAAGCTTCAGACTCCATCCAGGTCTCCCATGTGGATGGCAGAGAAGCACTTAGACTGTCTGCTGCTGCTTTCCCAAGTGCATCAACAGGAAGCTGGATAGGAAGTGGAGCAGCTAGAACTCCAGCTGGAGCTCCAATATGAGATGCCAGAGTCACATATGGTAGCTCAACTTGCTTTGCCATGATGTAGGCCCCCTAGCAAGGAATTCCAGACAAAGCAAAAAAGGGAATGAAGAGAAAGAATATTTCTAACACTAGTAGAAGTTGTCTCTGATCCACAGAAAGCTAAACTTTTATATCAAAAATAACCCTGTGAGTATTTGCTTGTGTAATTTCACTGCTCCCTGTGCAATTTCTGGAGGGTGAGGGTAGTAAGATAATTTTCAATAAATTTCCAGGCCGGCGCCGTGGCTCAATAGGCTAATCCTCCACCTAGCGGCGCCGGCACACCGGGTTCTAGTCCCGGTTTGGGCGCCGGATTCTGTCCTGGTTGCCCCTCTTCCAGGCCAGCTCTCTGCTGTGGCCCGGGGGTGCAGTGGAGGATGGCCCAAGTGCTTGGGCCCTGCACCCGCATGGGAGACCAGGAGAAGCACCTGTGCGGTGCGCCGGCCGCAGCGGCCATTAGAGGGTGAACCAATGGAAAAGGAAGACCTTTCTCTCTGTCTCTCTCTCTCTCTCACTGTCCACTCTACCTGTCAAAAAAAAAAAAAAAAACTAGAAGAACAATGTGTTGTTCTGGTCCTTGTAGAGTGAGTGCCTCAGATGGACTTGGAGAGTCTGAGAAAGCATGCTGAGTAACTGGTTTTAAAGCTGAGAACTAAAATACAAGTAGTGGTCATCCAGGTGTAGGCTGGAGGGCATTAAGTCAGAACACAAGCAGGGGCTGGCACTGTAGTGTATCGGATAAAGCTGCTGCCTGCAGTGCCAGCATCCCATATGGACGCCGGTTCCAGTCCCAGCTGCTTCACTTCTGATCCAGCTCTCTGCTATGGCCTGGGAAAGCAGTAGAGGATGGCCCAAGTCCGTGGGCCCCTGCACCAGTGTGGGAGACCTGGAAGAAGCTCCTGGTTCCTGGCTTCAGATTGGCGCAGTTCCGGCTATTGCAACCATTTGGGGAGTGAACCAGTGAATGGAAGACCTTTCTCTCTGTCTTTCCTTCTCACTGTCTGTAACTCTACCTCTCAAATAAATAAATAAAAATGTTTAAAAAAATTAAAAAGACAGAAGTGAAAGAAGACACCGAAGGCTTTCATGGCCCTTGTAGTAATTCAAGTGGAGGGTGAGTTCCAGTAGAAGGCAGCGAGAAAGGAGGCTATGCCACCAGCACAGGCCTTGTAAACCATGCTAGAATATATTACTGGGGAGGCATTTGCATATTTCAAATCAGTGGTTAATTGGGATGTGAAAAAATGAGAGAAAATATTGACATGGCTATATTTTTTACTTCTTACTTAAATGACTTACAATCCTATGTCAGCATATTAACTAATTTGTGTATTTTCTGAGTCAGATGTAGAGGTTCCTCAAATCAGCTGTCCTAAGGACATAGAAGCGAAGACGCAGGAGCAGCAAGACTCAGCCAATATTACCTGGCAGATTCCGACAGCCAAGGATAACTCCGGTGAAAAGGTAAGGTTTGCAAATATGTCCTGATTCAGATGGATGCTAAATGTACTGCAGATGTATGTACGATTGGGGATTTGCTCATATTCCAATGATAATACAGTGCTCTTTCTACATATAGTTTACTTGTAAAGGGTGATGCCTCATCTGATAGAAGAATGATCAGCCTTGAGTTTTAAATTAGAAATCTCAGATGAAAGGTTACTTTAGATGAGCAAAGTTGGACATCTTTTCCTTTATTATTGTGCACAACCCTTGCTTATTTTCTTGCTGGACTACAATCATCTTGCTTTTTATCTATTGAATTCATTGTTTAGTGGAGCCAGTAAGCCCTTGACTATACTATAAGTGTAAAATGTTATCTGAAAAAGAAGATGAAATATTTTTTAAAATCTCTGAAAGTGGAAACTTCTCATTCCATGGATTTGTCATATTATTGTATCCACTAAGATTACTTACTAAGAATTCTTTGCCCCTTACTATGCTCTGAGGATCTTTTAAGAAGAAGAAAGATGTGGAGTCAATCCTGATTCCTGTTTATAAACATTATCTTGTATCATATGAGCCCCAAATGATTGCTTATTGCCCCAATCTAAAGGAGATCATGTCAGTGCTTCCTATGCAACATTTCCAAATCCAGCATTATTCAGAACACAGTATGATATAAACATCTGTGTAGTGGCTTGAGGTAATTATCCACTATGCCAGGAAGGGAGTTCATTTAGGAATTTATTTCTGACATCTACACTGTTAGTATTTGCATACATGAACATGCATGAATAGTGAATTTTTTCACATATTGTGTATATATACACTTGTATGAGATGGATCAGCCAAGATATACTGTGGGAGCAACACCAAAGAAACTGTTCTGGTAATTGTGTTGAATATGCATACAATCTATGTGATTTTTAAATCTGCTATTTAAAGTGAAAATGGGGCTTTAAGGCCTAAAGGCACAGAGGTGGTGTGTGTGATCAGCATTCCCGCATGTGTGATGTTTCCACTTTCCAGTAAAAAGCCTGTGAACACGTGTTGCTGCTGCTGCTGCTCATTCTTTTTCTTCCTTTTCCTGCTCCCCCTCCTCTCCTTCTCTTCCTCCTCCTCCTCTCCTTCTCTTCCTCCTCCCCCTCCTCTCCTTCTCTTCCTCCTCCCCCTCCTCTCTCTCCTCCCCCTCTTCCTCCCCTTCCTCCTCCTCTTCTTCTTCCCCTTCCTCTTTCTCTTCCTCTTCTTCTCCTGTGGACAGTAGGTAAAGGAATGCTAGGTAAAGTGATGTATTTCAGGATCTGCTT
Organism: Oryctolagus cuniculus; assembly: GCF_051225735.1. NCBI lineage: Eukaryota > Metazoa > Chordata > Mammalia > Lagomorpha > Leporidae > Oryctolagus > Oryctolagus cuniculus. Next base: position 214,335,096 of record NC_142867.1, on the reverse strand, counting down.
AAAACTCACACAAAATACAGCACCTTCACTTACATTGATGCAGGAGTCCTAGGTCTCTTAGTTTCTGGAAAAGAAACATTTCTTCATTTTCATTGCCTGCTCTTAGGAAGGGGTCAACCATTTATAAACCAATGCATCATTCCCTGTCCCTGTGCTAAGTTATCTTCTTTCTCCAATCAGAACTTCCTTTTTGCATTCACTCCTGCACAACTCATGCAACCCAAATTAAATTCATTCATTGCCCGATCCCCAATTCTCCAACCTAGTAATTTGCTTTTTGCCACTCTACCCAAATATTTTAACTTCTACACCATAAGATATCTGGAAGAATGCAGAATATACTATAATACATTGCATCTCAGAATGTATAGTCATTTTGGAAAACCTCTGTAAATATGATAGGAGTGGATACAAAGAAGCCAGGTAATCTAAGGAAGCAGGGCATGCTCTGGTACATGCTTCTGTATACTCTGCGTGATCATAGAATACCAAACAGCTACCTGAGAAATCTATGGAACACAGATGGTCTCATGTTCAAAAACACAAGCACTGAATGAAAGGGAGTCCCTCATCTCATTCATGGTCACATAGAGGCAGCTCAATAGAAAGGCAGGTACTAGAGGCATGAATTTGTAGATTGACATCAGAGAGTCTACACAGGATGGCTTTAGAGTGAGTGGATAAGAGTCCCCACTGCTGATATGCAGATTAAGGAGAGTGTCAGAGATCAAAGCCCAGGAAAGGTCAACACCTAGGAAATGAGCAGGGGTCAGCCATTTGGCATATTGGTTTAAACTACTTCTTAAGATGTCCTCATCCCTTATTGGAGAGCCTGGGTTTAAATTTCAACTCTGCTCTTGATTCCAGCTTCCTGCTAATGCACACCTTGGGAGGCAGCAGATTATGGCTCAAGTAGTTGGGTCCTCACCACTCATGTACAAGACCTGGATTTAGTTCCAGGCTCCTGGCTTCAGCCTGGCCTGGCTCTGGCTATTGTGAGGATTTGAACAATGAACCAGTGGATGGGACATAACCTCTCACTCTCACTCTCTTTCTTCCTCTAAAATAAACAAGTAAACATTTTTTTAAAAGAAATTGAGAAGGTTAAGCATTTAGCCTAGCAGTTAAGATACCCCACCCCACATTGGAATAAATACCTGGATTCAATTTCTGGCTCAGGCTGCTGACTCCAGCTTCCTGCCATGAAGTGATTCTCTTCCTTTACCTTTATGGTAGAAACCTTTTCTGGTTTTTCTCCTTTTCTTACACCTGATCCCACTTAATGTTATCTGTCCATCTGTTTTTTATTATTTTTAATGTATTTAAGAGGGACAGAAGGAGGGTGAAGGTCTGTCAGTGTTTGTCTATCTATCCATCTTTCTATCTATCTATCTATCTATCTATCTATCTATCTATCTATTGCTTATCTCCTCAAATGCCTGCAATGGCTGAAGCTGGAGCCGTAATCCATTCTTCCACGTGGGTTTCAAAGACCGAATTACTTGACCCATCACCTTCTGTCTCCCATGTCTCATGGCAAAAAGCTTGGTCAAGTATGTCATATACTAAACTAAAACTGAGTTACAGGGGGCTGAAAGATGTAAATTAGATTTAGCATCTGCAAGTTGACCTTAATGAGACCTATGTTAATGTAAAAGTACTTCAAAAGGTTCATGGAAAATAGAATTAAACGATAAACATATTTTTACAAAAAATTGTTTTCAATCAATGCTTAGTTTTTTCACAGTGTGAATTTTCCATGAACTGCTTAAAGGCCCTTTGTGGAACATGTGGAAAACAGATGATGACTGGTTAATGAATGAGTAATTTTCTTCAAACAAGGCTGTGAAACACTAGATGATGATTCCTGTAGAGTGAGGGCTTGCCGATAGATTTTTGGCTGTTTCCTAATATAAAAGTGATTTACACATGTTTAATTAATGACAATAGATCTTGTAAAGAGGCAAAAGGTGAGAATAGAGCAGAAAAGAGAATTAATAATGGGAGCTCCTTAGGAAGTCAGAGGGGAAGGAATCCAGAGAACAGGGGAAAGAATTCAAGTGACTTGGGAAGAGTTGTTTTATGTACCACTGGAAGAAAAGGAAGAAGGCTGGTGACACAGAAGTGAGTCAATGTGGTGGGAAGAGTCTGGGGAGGGTGACAAGAAGTTGAGGGTGCATTCATGTGATGACATTCTTTTTTTCTAAGATTTTGGGGAAGAAATAAAATATTCCAGTAGATGGATTGAATGATTGACCATTTGCAAATTGAAACCGCTAGAATCAGAAAGAATTCTGAGAGACATGAGCACAGTGCCCACCAGCTTCCATCCTGGTTGGAATTCTGAAGGGAATGGAGAAATGGGCAAACAGATTGTGAGACTCAACTGAGAATTCACCTGATTCTGTGGAGTAGAAGACGCTATGCTAGTCAAACACCCTTTGCTTTAGGCTAAAGGGAGGAAAGACTGTGTTGATCCCATACATTGGTTTTGTTCATGGGCATCTGGGCGGAAGGAACCAAGTCATGTGCTTCTTCCTTTCAGAGGCTCTGGAGGGGAATATGTTTCTTGCTTTTCCAGTTCTTACAGGTTGCCACATTCCTTTGGCCGTGACTGTATCATTTTGACCTCGACATCCATCTATCACCACATCTTTTTCTTTTCACCCTGACCCTTCTTCCCCCTTGCCGAGGTTGGGGCTTGGATTACATTTAGCCCATCTAGTCTTTTTTTTTTTTTTTTTGACAGGCAGAGTGGACAGTGAGAGAGAGAGAGAGAGAGGTCTTCCTTTTGCCGCTGGTTCACCCTCCAATGGCCGCCGTGGTCGGCGCACTGCGGCCAGCACACCGCGCTGATCCGCTGGCAGGAGCCAGGTACTTCTCCTGGTCTCCCATGGGGTGCAGGGCCCAAGCACTTGGGCCATCCTCCACTGCACTCCCTGGCCACAGCAGAGAGCTGGCCTGGAAGAGGGGCAACCGGGACAGAATCTGGCGCCCTGACTGGGACTGGAATCCGGTGTGCCGGCGCCGCAAGGCGGAGGATTAGCCTAGTGAGCCGCGGCGCCGGCCGCCCATCTAGTCTTAATTTAGTTCTATCTGCTAAGTCTCTATTGCCAGGTAACAAAGTATTCACAGGTTCAGGAATTAGGACACAGACAACTTTAGAGGGCCATTATTCAGCCTAACACAAGGGAGAAGATACTGAATATGCTTAAAAGAATAGAAATAAGAGTGGAAAGTATCAGTCAGATAGAGAAGTTGTGTATACAAAGAAAAAAGGAGTCAGTTGTGTATCATTTCTGGTCACAAAGAGGCCAGATACAAACCAAAATTGAAAGAATTAACCAGAATGAGAAATAACAAAGAAAATGTAGTGGGATTATTGGATAACATTGGGGACTCAACTTGAATTTGGTGATCAAAAGCTTACAGACAGTAATTGGCACTGTGGTATGAGTTTTTCTAGAAGTGGTATGATTCTCTAGGACAGGCACAAAAAAAGGCTGATAATTGGATTTCTCTACAAAATAGAACACTGGGAGGGAAAAGGAAAAGAAGGAAGGCAGTGTAGACTATTGACAATGAAAGGGTTTCTTGCAGTAATGAAGTGCAAGCAAGGGAAGAAATGAAGGGCAGGAAAGAACGATGCTGCCAAGAACATCCTTGTCCAAAGTCTCTGCCTTCCTCTCTGATTTTCTCCAAAACAGTCTTCAAACAGGCAGATTTCTGGGGAGAAAGTAGGATGCTAAGTTATAGATTAGGATCAAAACCATAATGTGTCACTCCCTCTGAACAGTCTGAAGCAGGACAGACACCAACAGAAAGTAACTGCAGCCACATGCTTTGGTTACTCGTATACACAAACAGTTCCTTTCTGTAACCAAACCCACTTGCAGGGATTAGAAAGAGAATCTTGCTGTCTAAACAAAAACTTGAATCTTGTGTCCACTTTGAAGTGTTTTCCTCCTGCAGCTCAGAGGTGGCCTACGTGACATGGAGAGGGAGAGCTGAGGGTGCTCTTGGATTCCTTCAGGAGCTCCCCTACCTCTGTTTCTGGCTTCTCTGGGGCCAGGGCTAGTATGATTAGTGGCATAATGGCCACCCCCAAAAATATCCTTGTTCTAATCCCTGGAAACTGTGAACATGTTTCCTTACATGGCGAAGGGACTTTGCAGAAGTGAAACTAAGGAGATCAGCCTGGACTGTTTAGGCGATGCCAAGTTGAATCACATGAGTCCTTAAAAGAGGAGTCCCTACCCCAACTCTGATTAGAGAGAAATGGTGGGGCAGGAGGAAGGCTGAGGGACATGAAGTGATAAGGACTCATTCTGCCATTGCTGGCCTTGAATTTGGAGCAATGAGGCCCTGCAAGCAGCTGCCTCTAGAAGCTAACAGAGGCAAGGAAACAGCTGTTCCCCCAGAGTATCTAGGAAGGAACTCAGACCTACTAGCATATTGCCTTGTAATCCTGTAAGATGCATCAGTATCTCTGGCCTACAGGCCTGCCAGCTAATAAAGTTGTGTTGTTTTCAGCTGCTAAGTTTATAGGACTTGGTTGTGGCAACAATAGGAAACTAGCATAGCACGGAAGCAGTAGTTCTGAGGATAGTTTTTAAGGTCTTTCAGTTTGCTACTAGTGTGTTGTTCTCTGTATAATGCTGAAAAGCAACACCCAAATACTGATTCTCACATCCAGTTCATACATGGATTCTGCAGAAGACCCAACCGGGACTCGCTTCTGCCCAGTGCAGCTCCCTGACAGGGAGTTACCCCCTGGCAGGAGCACTTCTGTCCACCCTCTCAGCTCCAGGCCTTGTGATGCCTCCCACAGCCTCTAGAGTGGAGTACAGCAGAATAGCTCAAGTATGACTGGCTTCCTCCTTGGCCTTCGTGTCAAAGAATGGGAAGACAGGCTCACCCACGATCAGAGCATCTGTCCTCCCAGTCTACCCACATTGCTTGAACAATCCTCCTGCCTTCGATGTTCATATATGCCGCTGACCTCCAAGGGGTGGTCAGAGGTGTCAGTCTCATCCTGTATCCTCTGTCCACACACTTCCTTGCCCCCTCCTGCTGTTCTGTGAGTAGTGATCTGCAGCCAGCCTTGTGATTGGAGACAGTCATCTTCCCTTTGCTTTCCTCCTGGAAAAGAACAGGGAGAGGCCCAAAACTCTACCCAGTGGAATTCTCCAATTTCTACAACGTCTCTCTGCTAATGTGGGATTACAGTGAGTGCTGGGGACGCTTGGCCAGCTCAGCCACTAGACTGAAAGCCTCCCGGTGGTTTGTCCAACCTTAGGGGTTCTCTTTAGAAGATGGAATGATTTAACCTCTGTACTCTTCAGCATCAGGACTTAAACTACAATTATGTATGGAAGGAATATGCCATCTTTTCAATAAAGTTTTTAAAACGTACAAAAACCTATCATTACCTGATTATCAGTGGCAAAAAATAAGATGATCTATTGAGTCTCTTTCAGGTAAAATGACAAATTATCAGTTTAATTCTTTAGCCACTTCAGGTTTTTAAAATATAATCTAGAATTTTTATTCTGCTATTGGTTAAGTATTAGTTTTTTTTACATTATATGAGTTCCCTTTAAAAAAATTATAGCCTTTCATAACTGTTTTGTAACCACACTTATTGTAACTTTTCCAACTAACTCCATGTTTACATAGTTTTGGTGTTTGCTGGCAGTTCTTTCATACCATGACTTTCCCCACACATGATGGATTTAATGTGATTCATCACTCGTTTGGTATGCTTAAAATCCTTTCTTTCAGAAAACATCATATAAGTTGGCAGGTTTCCAGAACCTTGGCATGTACAAAAATATATTTTATCTCCAAACTTACTTACTGACTAAGATAAGATGACATAACCTGATTGTTTTCCCCTTTTAAGTAACCCCTTATTTTCTGGATAGTGTGGGAACCTTTCATTATCCATGAAATCATGTAAAATTTGTTTGGGTGACAGTTGAGTTTCATTGATTTTTCTGAGACATCAAAAAGTCCTTTATATCTGCAGAGCATTAGCTTTCTTCATCTCAGAATTTTCCTTTGTATCTTATTCTTCCCGGTCCATTCATTCTGTTTTCTGTTTCAGAAACACTAATTGTTCATATATCTCTATTTTCTTTCCTCCATATCTATTACCTCTCCTGTGATTTGAACTCTTAGTTTTTCATTTGTATTCTGAATGACCTTTTAAATTTATTCTTTGCATTCCAGGTTTAATTTTTTGGAACTAAGTAGCTACTTAAATTAACTCTCTCTCTCTCTCTCTCCTCTCTGTCTCCTCTCTGTCTCTCTCTCTCACACACACACACCAAATATAAGAGATATAATGCTATGAGTATATAAAATATTATTAAATAGATATCCTACTCATAATACAAGATAGTACGATGTTTATGTATATACATATATGATAAAGGTAAATGTATCATTAAAAGAAAATAAGCAATATTGACAAAAAAATGGAGCCAGGTTGAAATATATACCATATTTATAGATGGAAAAGCTTACCTAAATATAGAACAAATGTATACCAATGACAGTGTCAACAGAATATTTTTGGAATTTGACAAAATATTCTGAAGTACGAAGAAGAATGTATAAATTAAAGTATCAAAAACAATCTCAAATGAAAGTATCTGACAAAATAAAATAAATAGAATGGTGTGGAAAGATGAATATCTGAATTTAAATATATTAACATAATTATTGGGTGACTTTTAAAATGTAGTTGTATTCTCAAATACTATAAAATTACATTTCTAAATCATTAAAAAAATTTTATTTGTTAGAAATAGCAAGCTCCCATTTGGTAGTTTACAACCCCAAATGCCCTAAAAACTGTAGCTATGCCAGGAACTGAGAATGCAATCCTGGTCTCCAACATGGGTGCAGGAATCTGACTACTGGAGCCATCACTGCTTCCTCCCAGAGTCTACATTGGCAGGAAGCTGGAAACTGGAGCTGGAGCTGGGAATCGAACCCAGGCACTCCAGTGTGGGCTGCAGGTGCCTTAGCAAGCACCTTAACCACTAGGCCAAACACCTACTTCCCCAGATTATTTTTAAATTCTTAAAAAGACTACCTTGGAGTATACTATAATGCTTATCAAATCACTTCATGAATGACTTTCTAAGCTTATTCAGATTTTTTTAAAAATCTACATGGTAGATTTTGCTAAAGTATTTTAAAATTCATATTAAAAATTACAAATTAAAAGACACATACCAGAGAAAAATACTTGAAACTTTTCAAAGGTTAAAATGATTATTGTATAACATACTAATGTAAATTTTTATTGTATCACAATTTCCAAACAGATGAAGAAAGTAAACATATGATTCCAAAAGGAAAAAAATATTATAATATCATGCAAATATATGAGAATATAATCTTAGCATAAGGTACTAAGAACCTGAGAATTAAACATGACCTGGTACCATAATCTTGACTCAGTAAGAAGTGATGCAGTTTCACATGGACTGGGGAGCTTGGATACTGACATTGTTAAACACTGCCAATGCAAATGTAAATTGTTACTATACTTTGGGAAAGAAATTTTCTATCAATAAAATGTTAGTAGCTTGTAGCTAACAACTCTGTTCATGGAACCATAAGGAAACAATCATTTTAAAGTTATTGATTCAAAGATGTTCTTCTTAGAGCTATCTGCAGTGGTAAAACTTGGGACCATGTGGGTATCCTTCAACAAATTTTTCTTAAAAAGAAATTATCATATATTTGTTCTATAGAACATTATAAAGACATTCAAAAGTCATCCTAAGTTCTAAAAACTATGTTAGAACATAAAAAATGTTTAAGATATTATATAAAAATAAGAAGCAGTATTTCATATATATGCCAACTCTATAAGCTTTGTAAGTAGGATAGTCTGGAAAGAAATACACCGGAAGTCTGTGCCTGACTTTTTTCCCTTTTCCTATATGAAATATGGTATCATTATTGAAACATTACTAATATAGAAATCAAAAACAATTAAGGTACTGTTGACATTAACTTTAACTTTGAAAATGTTTACTTCCAAAAGGTGTCCATCCACGTTTATCCAGCTTTTACCCCACCTTATCTCTTCCCAATTGGAGAGGTTGCTATCACATACACAGCAACTGATCTATCCGGCAACCAAGCCAGCTGCACTTTCCATATCAGAGTTATTGGTAAGTTTTCTTCACACCATCTGGATGGGTTTGCAAAAATAATTCAGTACCTGAGGGACTTTGTTTCCCCTTTGTCTTCAATGACTTCCTTTCATGCTGCTTCCTTCTGGCTTTGAAATCTGCGCAAGTCACTCCCTCTGTGAAGTCTGCATACCCTTTAAGTGTCACTGCATCTCGGAGGTCCCATATGACCCTTTTGAAGAGTTCCCAGTGGTTGACATCTCTTTCTTCTTCACTGCATTTATTCTCAAAGCCACTCGAGCCTGGCTTCTGTCCCCTTCACTAATATTCACTACTGTCACCAAGGTCACCCCGTAATCTCTACCACTCCTCTGACTGCACACTTTTCAGTCCTTACTTCTCAGAATCTTTCCTCAGATTTTACAGGATGAACCACGCATTTCTCATTAAGATTTTCTTCTTCCCTTGCCTCTCTGCCTTTCTCCTTCCTGGTTTCTCCCATTTTTCTCACCCTTCTTCATCTCTTTCCCAGGCTTCTCTTCCGAAGTATTTCTCCAATGGAACAGCAAGCAGGAAGGAAATACTAGAATTGAACATTTAGGGGTGTGTATTTAGCGAGTGGTTAAGATGCCTGTGTCCCACAGCCGAGTGCTCCTTCCTCTAGCTTGCTGCTAAAGCAGACCCTGGGAGGCAGCAGCGCTGGCTAAAGTAATTGAATTCCTGCCACCAATGTGGGAGACCAGGATTTAATTCCTGGCTCCCAGCTTCAGCCCAACCCAGCCTTGGCCATTGCAGGCATTTGAGGAGTGAGCCAATGGATGGGTTTCTCTCTCTCTCTCTCTCTCGGTCTGTGTCTCTCTGCCACCCAAATATTTAAAAATTGTAAAGGACAACATTTATTCATAACAGTTAGCTAAAGTAGAAATCTATATGTTCTCATAGGTACAACCCATTTAATTTCAGAGTACGTGTTTTCATATATTATGGATAGAAATAGCCTGCTCTTGCTGCTTGTGACTATAATTCCTTTCTTTTTTTTGATTTTTTTCATGTATCTAATAAATACAACATTAGGAACATAGTAATTCTTCCCACTGCTCCCATCCTCCCATCCACTCGCCCTCTTCCTCTCCCCTCTGCCATTTGGTCTGAGAAAGAAAGAGAAAAGAAAGGAAGGAAGGAAAGAAAGGAAGGGAGGGAAGGAGGGAGGGAGGGAGAGTGGGAGGGAGGGAGAGAAGGAAGGGTAAAAAAACTAAGGGAACTGTTCCTCAACAGTCTAAGCAAGGGCTATTGTTACTGCTTCTTGAAGGTGTTTTTGCTTTTTTTCCCCTTCTTCTTTTCCCTTCCTTCCTCCCTCCTCTTTCCTTTTTGCAACTTAATTATCTTTAAAGAAGAACCCAAGGATGATGTATCTTTTGTGAGCTCTTAGACATGACTATAACTTACCAATGCCATCTTACTGGTTAAAGTGATCAGTTTAAGTTCATAACTGATCATAAAGATAGGATTAAGTATCAAAGGGGTCACATGATTAAGATCAGTGTCTGCTAATAGTAATTGATAGAGTTATAAAAGAGAGAATGATCCTGCATGGGAAGCAGGACACACAGCAGACTCATAGAATAGCAGATGTCCTAAACAGCACTCTGGCCTCAGAATCAGCCTTTAAGGCATTCAGATCTGGCTAAAAAGCCCATGAGAACATTTCAGGCGTGGAAAGCCAAGACACTGGTAAGAAGTGACCTACATGAAAGATCTCTGTGAGTGAGATCCCAGTGGAAAGAAGGGGCCATCAAAGAAGGAGGTAACTTTCTCTGAAAGGAGGAGAGAACTTCCACTTTGATTTTGGGCCTGTCTAAATAACGTCAGAGTTTGTGAACTCAAAAGGCTTCCATAAAGCCTTGGCAGTTCATGACAAGAGCCTCGGTTAATCACTAACATCATGTCAATTGTTAAATCAACAGCAGGAGTCACTGTGTACTTGCTCCCCCTGTAGGATCTCTGTCCTTAATGTGTTGTACTATGAGAATTAATGGTAAAATGTCTTCAAACAGTACTTTATACTTTGTGTGTCTGTGTGGGTGCAAACTGTTGAAATCTTTACTTAGTATAGAGTTGATCTTCTGTATATGAAGAAAATTAAAAATGAGTCTTAAGAATGGGATGGGAGAGGGAGTAGGAGGTGGGACGGCAGTGGGGGTGGGAGTGTGGATATGGGGGGAGGAACCACTATAATCCAAACGTTGTACCTATGAAATTTATATTTATTAAATAAAAGCTTTCTATAAAAAAACTTATGAGACATAATAATATCCTCCTTTTAATACACTAAAAGGAAATGATTCTTGAGAACAAGTTTTACTATTAAGTCTCATGATACAGCTCTTTGTGGACAGAGATCCTGCATGGGAAGTTAGTGCACAGTGACTCTTGTTGTGCATTTAACAAATTACACTCTTATATATGATATCAGTGATCACCCAAGGCTATTGACATGAGCTGCCTTGGCTGTGGAAGCCTTTTGGATCCAGTACCTCAGCAAGGCCATAAGCAAAGCAGAATTTCTCTCCTCCATTCAGAGAAAAGTACCTCCTGCTTTGGTGGCCACTTCTTTCCACTGGGGTCCCACCCACAGAGGTCCTTTATGTAAGACTTTTTTCCCTAGAGTGTGTGACTATAATTTACTAGCTTGATGACCTCAGGCAAATTCCTTAAGTTTGCCTTGTTCAAAATTCCTGACCTATAAAATTAGAAAAAGAATATTTGTCCTATTTCCATCAAGCCACAAAGGTATGCATTAAGAACACTTAAAATGTGTAAAGTCTATAATTGTATTGAAATTACTTCCTATACAACTTTTGTTACCAACATCCTAAAACTTTCACCACACTTAGTCAGAACTTTGAAACCTGGCTTGGGCCAGTGATGTGGCATAGCAGGTAAAGCTGCGCCTGTAGCGCCAGCATCCCATATGGGCGCTGGTTTGAGTCCCAGCTGCTCCTCTTCTGATCCAGCTATCTTATATGGCCTGGGAAAGCAGTGGAAGATTTCCCAAGTTCTTGGGCCCCTGCACCTACGTGGGAGACCCAGAAGTTCCTGGCTCCTGGCTTCAGATCGGCACAGCTCCAGCTGTTGTGGCCAATTGGAGAGTGAAGCAGTGGATGTAAGACTCTCTCTCTCTCCCTTTCCTTCTCTCTCTGTGTAACTCTGACTTTCTTTTTTCTTTTTTTTTTCTTTTTCTTTTTTGACAGGTGGAGTTAGACAGTGAGAGACAGAGAGAGAGAGAGACAGAGAGAGAGAGAGAGAGAGACAGAGAGAAAGGTCTTCCTTCCATTGGTTCACCCCCAAATGGCTGCTACTGCCAGCGCGCTGCGCCGATCCGAAGCCAGGAGCCAGGTGCTTCCTCCTGGTCTCCCATGCAGGTGCAGGGCCTAAGCACTTGGGCCATCTTATACTGCTTTCCCAGGCCACAGCAGAGAGCTGGACTGGAAGAGGAGCAACCAGGACAGAATCTGGCGCCCCGACCGGGACGAGAACCCCGGGTGCCGGTGCCACAGGTGGAGGATTAGCCAAGTGAGCCGCGGCGCTGGTGACTTTCAAATAAATGAATAAATCTTTAAAAAAAAAAAAAAAAGAAAGAAACCTGGCTCACCTACTCTACCTCAAAACACCCTTCAACCTGAATTCCAGTGTTCAGCAACTTTTTTTTTTTTTTTTTTTTTTTTTTGACAGGCAGAGTGGACAGTGAGGAGAGAGACAGAGAGAAAGGTCTTCCTTTGCCGTTGGTTCACCCTCCAATGGCCGCCGCGGCCGGCGCGCTGCGGCCGGCGCACCGCGCTGATCCGATGGCAGGAGCCAGGAGCCAGGTGCTTTTCCTGGTCTCCCATGGGGTGCAGGGCCCAAGCACCTGGGCCATCCTCCACTGCACTCCCTGGCCACAGCAGAGGGCTGGCCTGGAAGAGGGGCAACCGGGACAGAATCCGGCGCCCCTACCGGGACTAGAACCCGGTGTGCCGGCGCCGCTAGGCGGAGGATTAGCCTAGTGAGCCGCGGCGCCGGCGGGTGTTCAGCAACTTTTAACTTTTGTGCTTTTCATCTCCTCTCCGTGTTCCCACTCCCAGGTCCACACCCTGTTCTTTGTCCTCACCTAGAATTTATCAGTCTTAGAAATCTTTTTTTTTTTTTTTTTTTGACAGACAGAGTAGACAGTGAGAGAGAGAGAGAGACAGAGAGACAGAGAGAAAGGTCTTCCTTTGCTGTTGGTTTACCCTCCAATGGCCGCCGCGGCCGGCACGCTGCAGCCGGTGCACCGCGCTGATCCGATGGCAGGAGCCAGGTACTTCTCCTGGTCTCCCATGGGGTGCAGGGCCCAAGTACTTGGGCCATCCTCCACTGCACTCCCTGGCCACAGCAGAGAGCTGGCCTGGAAGAGGGGCAACCAGGACAGAATCCAGTGCCCCAACCAGGACTAGAATCCGGTGTGCCGGCGCTGCTAGGCGGAAGATTAGCCCGTTGAGCCATGGCACTGGCCTAGAAATCTTTAACTCTAGTGTTCTGCCTATGGACACAACCTCCTGGCCTTGCATCAGTGACACACCTTCACTCATATCTTGTTTGTTCTACAACATGACTCACATGGGTGGCAGGGGCCCAAGTACCTGGACCATCTTCTGCTGCCTTCCCAGGCACATTAGCAGGAATCTGGGTTGGAAATGGAACAGCCAGGACTCTAACTGGAGCTCACATGGGATGCTGGCATGGAAGGCGTCACGTAACCTGGTGTGCCGCAATGCTGGTCCACAACTCTTTCTTTTGATATTGGGATCAGGGATAAGATCTATCTTACTATCAAAGCAGTCACAGGGCCAACCTTGATTCTTACGAGGTCGAGGCTCTCTGTCAACACAGGCAACTTTAATTCTCTCCTGCAACCCCTCTTGTCATTTTTAAAGATCAGCTGTGACTTCTGTGTCTGATTTCCTGTTCTTTAGATGTAGAACCACCTGTAATAGACTGGTGCAGATCTCCACCTCCGATCCAGGTCTCAGAGAAGGAGCATGCTGCAAGCTGGGATGAGCCTCAGTTCTCCGACAACTCGGGTGAGAATTCAAGGCTTTTGTTGTCAACATGGAAACATTGACTTATATTTAAATTTTAAAAATCTTTTAAAAGGACAAAAGAGAATAAAACAATTAGCAACTAAGAATGAATGGTTTTACCAAGTAATGTGTCGTTTTATTGCTAGGATAATTAATTTAACATTATTGGTCTTACCTATTCATGGGATTCTCCTTAATTCAGTGTTCAGTGGATACTTATTAAACCCTTACTGGGCATCTCACTTGAAGGTGTGCTAATAGATTTGTTGAATCTCTGCTCTACATTGTCCTGGAAGCATAAACTGTGCATTCTATTGGTATCTGTAGTATAATTCTCTGAATATGTGCTCAGTTACTAAACATTTATCAAATAAATTATAAACAGTCATAGGAAAGTAGAAAAACTTTAGTAAGCAATTGAAAGTTCATTTTAAAGGTTTAACTGAAAACAATGATAAAAATGAAAATTAAATATATTTCTTAAATTCTGAAATTTCTAACAGACTGAGTTATTGAAAGAAAATTATTTGTTAGCAAGAGTGCCTTAATCATATGGAGCTTTGAATCTATGATTTCTATGTTACAGAATAAATAATGAATCATATTTTCTACTCAAGGACAGATCAATGCAAATAAAATGTCCAACTTATTTGCATAAATAGAAAAGGAAACTTCAAATAAGAGACTAATGAAATGTCTACAGAAAAATAACCCCAAAATTGGGTCCCTTCTTTCCTCTTTAGGAGCTGAATTGGTCATCACAAGAACTCATACACAAGGAGACCTTTTCCCTCACGGGGAGACCATAGTGTGGTATACAGCCACTGACCCCTCAGGCAATAACAGGACATGTGACATCCACATTGTCATCAAAGGTATTCTCTTCATAAGCTCCTCAAAAAGCATTTGGCATGTGATATATATGATTGCTGTAATACTCTCTTATAAGTGAAATTAGACTGTAGGCACTATAAAGTTAGGATACTGATGGATCTTATTTAGGTTTCCAGTTGACATTTCCTGGATTTAAGATAGACAGAAATGTTTTCTTCCATGATTTTTGTTCATTAGCAGTTAGTTAACATTTTCTGTAAGTTTATAAAGTGTTGTAGTCAAGATCCTAATTTTGAATGATGGAGGAGACAGATTCTGAAAATGTTTGTTACATAATGTTATCCATTTTCTTATTTGCACTAAAGGAATGCCAAAATAATAACCCCAAATCAGAATAAAATATGTGAAGCTTCCAGTTATACATAGGTGCAGGTTTTAACATATCCCCATCCAGGAACCAATAATCAGACATGCTAAGGACTTGAGGTGACAGTTTTTCTAGGAGTGGTAGTAGATAAGAGTCCTTTCCAAAATTCAGCTTAAACTCCTGGGCTTTAACTTACACTTTTCATAGTATTATATATGAAAAATGCAATTCTTGGGGCAGGCATTGTGGAACAACAGGTTAGCAGGACCAGCATCCCATATGGGCACTGGTTCTAGTCCTGGCTGTTCTATTTCCATCCCAATTCCCTGCTAATGCATCTGGGAAAATGGCAGAGGATGGCCCAAGTACTTGGGCTCCTGAACCCATGTGGGAGATCTGGAAGCTCCTAGCTCCTGGCTTCAGCCTGGCACAGCCCTGACCATTGTGGCCATTTAGGGAGTGAACCAGTGGTTGAAAGATTCTCTCTCTCTCTCTCTCTCTCTCTCTCCCCCTTCTCTATAACTTTGCTTTTCAAATAAATAAGATAAATCTATTTTAAAAAGAAAATAAAAATAAAATTCTTTTATGTAGGTTCTCCCTGTGAAGTTCCATTTACACCTATAAATGGAGAATTCATGTGTGCTCAAGATAAGACTGGAGTTAACTGCACCTTGATTTGCTTGGAGGGCTACGATTTCACTGAAGGGTCCACTGAGAAGTACTATTGTGCTTATGAAGACGGTATCTGGACACCACCATATTCCACTGAATGGCCAGACTGTGCTAGTGAGTTTTCACTTTGTACTGGATCCCTTCTGTATGTGAATGTGCATGGGGTGTGTGTGTGCAGGCTTAACTATTAACAAGGAAAAGAACCTTACTATAGCAATTAATGGAAAATAGTGTCATGAATTTCAAATGTTCATGAATGAGAGAATTTCTCTTCCCTGGTCATGAAATATTAACCACCAATCCTGTTATAGATTGGATTGCTGTTAGGACAAGATTGAGTCTAAGGCAGAACTGTCATTTACCAGGAATATCAGAAGAGACTGGTTAGGATGTGGCTCTGGACCTATAAACACGACCTTAAAGCCTCATACTCCAGAAGAAGTTTCTGTTAAGACCCAACGTGTGTGATGGAATAAAATAAATCAGTCATACTCTACTTTTATTTGATTCAGGTTTAGCGCTATTCCATAATCTTGAATATGTATTCTTATAAAAATAATCCGTTATTTTGGTCTAGTGTAAATAAATATTCTCTGGAGGGAATCTTTGATCCAGCATGATAGTTACAGTTGAAATGCCAATGTCTTGGAAAAAGAGTTAAGTCCACTTACTCGAGCTAATATTTTTACCAATTTATGGAAGTAAATATAAGCAATATCACTCACCTCTTTTGCGTACATTAGATAGCAGGCTAAGGAGCATTGTCACGAATCCAAGGATAAATCTATCTCCATGAAAATTTTCATTTAAGGAAATATGAGTACACATAATATTTAGAAATTTTTCATTGTCTATTGTGGAAATATAACATAATTAAGTGTGCTATATATCTATATAAAATATGAATGGTTCAGGCAAGAGTTTTCAGAATTCTCAGGAATACAGTGCAGATAATTTTTATATTACTTATTCCCTAAAATACTTTTTCACATGATTGAAAAGAAAAGAATAATTTCTCAAAAGCAAACTCCTCATCAGGGAACTACTACTTGGTTCATGAAATATTTTGACCAATAAAAGACTAGAAGCTTCCTTTAACTGGCATCTCTTGCTTTCATAATAATCTCACCAGTCATATCAGGATTCAAGTATTGTTTCCAGTATTCCAAAGAAGGTTAAATCTTTGTTTTTGAAAACACTAACCAACCGAACCTGCTTTGCCCAATATTTTTCAGTAAAACGTTTTGCAAACCATGGCTTTAAGTCCTTTGAGATGCTGTACAGAGCAACTCGTTGTGACGACACGGACCTGTTGAAGAAGTTTTCTGAAGCCTTTGAGACTACCCTGGGAAAAATGGTGCGTCAGTAAGATCCCTCTACTCTCTGTCATTTTATTATTATTTATTATCTGAGAGCGTGCTGTCATCTGCTAGGTTACTCCTCAAATGCTCACAACAGCCATGACAGGGCCGGGGCCAAAGCTTGGAGATGAGAACGCAATCCGTATCTCCTACATGGGAAATCCAGCTACCTGAACCATCCCTGTTGCTTCCCAGGGTCTGCCTTAGCAGGAAGCTGAAGTCAAGCCAGAGCTCAAACCCAGGCACTCCAGTATGGCATTCTTTTGTATCAAAATAAACTTATCTTTTATTTTCATTTTCCATGAAATTTTTGAAGTTCTTTCATATTTATATGCCCAGTAAGTGGGTAGCATTTTTTTATCGGCTAACAAACATTTTATAGTGCTGGTTGCTATATGCCAAGCCCTGTTATAAATATTAAATAACTGACATCCACTCAATAAACACTTGTTGCAAAAAGTTTCCATTAAATCCATTCAGTAAAACTAAATTCTCAAAAGAGAAAAAATATTGTCATTATTGCTAGCAAACCAATAAAATATTACATTCATCCACCGTTACTTTAGATATGTATTTAAAAAGAAAACAATACAGTCATACTAATTTCCTCCCATCTTAAACTTGTGACCCATTCAGAATACTTAAATCAATTGAGCGATGCATGTTTCCCTGAAAATTCTGTGTATATTACTACGTGTATATTTTTCTTGAAAGTGAAAACATTTTACTTCTGAATAAACCTTTCAATGCCTCAACAAAATGTCATATTTCCAGGAAACATGTACCACTCGACTTCGTATTTTCATTCCTAATATGAAAAGCTCATAAATGTTTGCTAAATAAACAAATTTTTAAAAAACTCACACTGAAAATTATATGAAAGTGGTTTCTCTGTGTATAGACTCATTGTCCATCACAAGCTAAATTAAGCAAGATAAAAATGATATAATAGATCAAAATATGCTCTTGTTCATTCATCCATTTAATAAATATTTATATCTGTATTTGTAAATGGGAATAAAATAGTCAAAACATCATGCATTCATAGAACTTAAGACCAATAATCAAATTTAAAAAATATTTAGGATTGGCAGTAAGGAGGGTTATTTCCCCTCAAGCCATGGTTGACCGTACAGGTACAGAACTCTTAATTTAATCAGAGCTCAGGGTTCGCCAGGCAAGCACTTGAGGAGGCAGCATGCAAGGGAGCAGGCATCCATGAGGAAGCACGGAGGGTTCTGGGAACATTTGCAGGACAGGAATAGGGTAGCAAACAGATAGGGTCACCAAAAGGACCCAAAGAACCATTTGGGGTGAAAATTCAGAGACAGGAATATCCCAAGAGTTCTGGGCTTCTAGTGGTGAGTGAGAGAAACATACAAAAGTCTATGAGAAGAATCCTGGTGGCCTACAGACTGGGAGGAGCTGTAGGGAAGATGTAGAGGGGGTTCAGGGGACTTCTCAGGGACATGCAGAGCCGTGGGGCCCTCCTTGCCTCCTGCTGGTGGAGCCACCGCGGCAGGGGAGCAAAGGGCACATCCAGAGCGCACAGGCACACGACTTACATTTTATCCTTTCACGGTTTTATTCACAGGTCCCATCATTTTGTAGTGATGCTGATGACATTGACTGCAGACTGGAGGATCTGACCAAAAAGTACTGCCTGGAATATAATTATGACTATGAAAATGGCTTTGCAATTGGTAATTAAATTATTGAGTGTCACTTTGATCTGCAAAATAAAATGGTTCCAGAAAACTGGGGGAAAGTAGAAAAACTTTGTATTAATTTATTCATAAAATATTTGGGATGGCTCTATAATGTAACAACATAATTATTGGTCATCATAAATATACTAAATTTGGGTATAAATAAATTATTTTCAAATCTTAACCAAATTTCTTTTAAAACATTTTTTTAAATTTAATTTAATTTTTTTTGACAGGCAGAGTTAGACAGTGAGAGACAGAGACAGAGAGAAAGGTCCTCCTTTTCCGTTGGTTCAGCCCCCATTGGCCGCTGCGGCCGGCGCACCGTGCTGATCCGAAGCCAGGAGCCAGGTGCTTCTCCTGGTCTCCCATGTGGGTGCAGAGCCCAAGCACTTGGGCCATCCTCCACTGCACTCCTGGGTCACAGCAGAGAGCTGGACTGGAAGAGGAGCAACCATGACAGAACCAGTGCCCCAACCAGGACTAGAACCCAGGGTGACGGCGCTGCAGGCGGAGGATTAGCCTAGTGAGCCACAGCACCAGCCAACCAAATTTCTTTAGTATGATAGCAGTGAACTCACATTTTGATGATAAAATGCAAATATTTATATGATATCTTAGAAAATAATAGTTTCAAATGCTAGCAGCAAGTTTTACATGGCTTTCATTGGATGTTATAATTAAACCATTAATTTGAAATAGTTACACATGAAAAGTATTCAGATTCCCTACTGAGAATTTGTTAAAATTCAATGTATTCAAGTAAATATAGTTTTAGTGGAATTTTTATTTTTTAATGTATGCTATTGCTAAGTATAGTGTGTGAGTTTTATTTATTTATTTATTCATTAATTTATTTATTCACTGTGTATCTTGCCATAGAATTCAATGCCCAAATATTTCTAAGAAATTTCAGTTGTCTCCCTTGGGTCTTTTCATTAGCAAAATTCTCATCTTTTTTTTTTTTTATCAGTTATACCTCTTATTTTTATTCCATGCTTATAAAACTACTCAGGACTTCCAGAGTAATGTTTAAAAATCATAGTACCTGAAATGTACTTTATTGGGTGAAATGGACATTTTGAGATTCAATGATTGTTTACAGCCCTTGTCTCTTCTGTTGAGAAATAGTGTGGTTTTTTTTTTTCTTCATACTATTTGTTGAACTCTTTTACTCAGTGTAGGATTAACTATGCTATCATTAAGTAAACTGAAAATAGATTTTTGTAAAAATTAAGAGTGGGAATGTGACAGGGAAGAGGGAGGAATGGTTTGATCGGGGCAGGAGGGGGAGAGTAGGAGGAAGTGTCACTATGTTCCTGAATCTGTATATATGAAATACATGAAACTTGTATAACTTAAATGAAATTTTTAAAAAGAGAGAAAAAATCATAGTGATAGCAAAGTACTATAATGATTAAACACATGAACTCTACAACCAACTGTAGAGGTTCACATCCTGGCTACAACACATTCTGGCTGTGTGGTCTGAGCAAGTTATCAAACTGCTCTTTGCCTTAGTCTTGACACCTATAAAATCGGTATACAAGGGTACTGGACATCATAGGGCTATTGTAAAGGATAAATGAGTGGCCGGCACCACAGCTCAATAGGCTAATCCTCCGCCTGCGGCGCTGGCAACCTGGGTTCTAGTCCCGGTCGGGGCACTGGATTCTGTCCCGGTTGCTCCTCTTCCAGTCAAGCTCTCTGCTGTGGCCCGGGAAGGCAGTGGAGGATGGCCCAAGTGCTTGGGCACCTGCACCCGCATGGAAGACCAGGAGAGGCACCTGGCTCCTGGCTTCAGATCAGCGCAGTGACCAGCTGCAGCGGCCATTGTGGGGTGAACCAATGGAAAAAAGGAAGACCTTTCTCTCTGTCTCTCTCTCACTGTCCACTCTGCCTGTCAAAAAAAAAAAAAAAAAGGATAAATGAGTAAGGACAGGTGCTTGCAAGGTTGGCTAAGGTACTATATATTAACTTACATTACAATACGTATTCTGTTTGTTTCTGACATATCCCATTGGAAATGGTCACAGCATTAAGTAATATTGGTTATTGCTTTAGACCTCTCAAATATTTAAAGTATCACTTGTGCATCTATAAATATTAACAACAAATAATGAAATCAAGATAATCTACCCAGGAATAATTTTGTTACTACACACACACACACACACAATAGATGTAGATATAATTAGATAATGTAATAGATAATTAGATATAGATAATAGATTAGATGTAATTACATACTTGTATGCCATTTTGTAGACATGAATTTTAATCAACATTATATTGAAAACATTTTTATTCATTAATTATTATATTTCAGTATAATTATAATGACCACATGTAATTTCATCAATTTGCTATAATTTATGTAAAAAATTCCCTCTTGGTAGACTTGGGGTATTTTCGATATTTGACTATTATATATAATTCCTCAGTAAAAATTTTGGAAATTAAAGTTTTAGAAAGAAAAAATAAGGTGGACTTGGTAGTAGAGTTGGCACATGCAAAATAACCAAGCCTCTTCTGTCGCCCTTGACCCGGGTTTCCCCTCCCAGGTGTCAAGGTAGGTTCTGAGGTCACAAGGCTACAGGTAGAGGGAGTTGGTCAGCATCTTAAGGCTTTGGGATGGGATGTATTTCTCATACAATAAGAACCAAGTGGTAGTTTTTCTAGATTCAGGCAGAGCATTCCTCCCCCAGTGTTTTCTGGTGGAGAGTCACTATATCAATACATTATTTATGACAGGGGTGGGCAATGCAGTGTAGTGGGGTGGGCTGCCGCTTGGGATGCCCACCTCCCATATCAGAGTGCCTGGGATCCAGTCTCCTCTCCACTTTCCATCCAGCTTCCTGCTAATGTGCTTGGGAGGCAACAGGTCATGGTCCAAGTACTTGGGTTCCTGCCACCATGTGGGAGACGAGGTTAGAGTTCCTGGCTTCTGGCTTAGGTTTGGCCCAACCCCAGCCATTTGAGGGGGTGAACCAGCAGATGGAGGATTCTCTCTATATATATCTCTTTCTTTCTTCCTGTCTCTCTCTCCCCGTTTATCTCTCTGTTTCTCCATTTCTGTCACTCTGCCTTTCAAAAAAATAAAACAAAAAATATATAACACCTTGACAAGTCATATTGCATGAAAAACAGAGGACCAATAAAATGTTACAATTGGTTTAATTTCATAATGATAATGTAATTCAAATTAAAACTAAAAGTGAGATGCCACTTTTGACCTGTCAGATTATCAAAACAAAAATCATAACATTCAAAGTTAAATGTGGTATATATACACTATAGAATAATACTCAACCATCACAAGGAATGAGATCCTGTCTTTTGCAATAAAATGGGTGCAACTGGAAATCATTATGCTTAGTGAAATAAGCCAGGCTCAAAAAGACAAATATCATGTCTTTTTGATATGTGTGGCATTTAATTCAGAATACAAGAAAATATATAGGAATGAAACAGACATCTTGTGATATAATTATTGTTTTTAGCCTTTGTTTATACTCCTGTGCAATGGTGGTCATCCTACTTTTTACTTGTTGAATATTATGGTTAGTGGTGAATTAAGTCTATGATTATACAGTGGATTAAATTATGTCTTTACAAAAACTAATGACAAGGAAATAAGAGAGGGAAGGAGAGGGCTTGAGGGAGGGAGGAAGGGAGGAAGGGAGGAAGGGAAGTATGGTTATCTTCTTAGCATTGAACCCATAAAATACATGAAATCTGTTCTCTTTATATTAATAAAATAATTAATAAAGTTGGCAAAAGCTCAAGGGAAAACTATATTCATATATTATATAGAGAGGAGAAATTGAAGGTCATGTAACAATATGCATTTCAAAGATTAAAAACACCTAATATACTCAGACCCAGAAATTCCTCTTCAAACAGTATTTTTCAAGATAATAATGCCAGTGTATAAAAAATGTGCTACACTTTATCAGTACAGAGATGTACATTTTTCATATAGGCATTTCTGAAATTACATGTGTCTTCTCACTGATGGTATCTTAGCTTTGATAAAGTACTGTATGTACAAAGATATTCTGAAATTTTAAAATTATCTAAAAGTCTGAAAATAGAAACCAGTTGTTTGTGATATAGCTGTAGAAGATAATATTATACACAGAAACTCCATAATATGTTGTTGAGGAAGTTGAAAAAAGATTACCAAAAAGTATATACCTAATCTTAATTTATTAACAGTGTACTATTTGTTTTATTATATATAAGTATATAATATGTAATATATATTAATATATTATGCATGATATGTTTATGTATTTATAGAAACATTTTACTTTTTAATATATTTCCTTTGCTCATTTTCTCTGGCATAGCTCCATAATACTTGTGGGGAAACATTTAAAAGACAAAAATACTGATCCCAGTTAATTTAATAGCCAAAAGCATAATTAAAGCAAAAAAATTCAGAAATCAAATGGATGGCTCACATTCATATAATTGAGTGTTTAAAGCACATAACTAACCAACAGTATGGCCAGAACAATATTTATATCATTTACTGAAGTTTTATAATGAATCAAATACTGAGCTAGATGGTCCATATCAATTGTCTCATTTAGTCCACAGGAAACCTTATGATGTAAGATTCATTCTCTCATTTTATAAAGAAATCAAGATTCAGAAAGAGGCAAATAACTTGACTAAGATTATACAACATTCCTCATAAGCAGAGAAGCCACAATCTGAATCCATGAAGTCCATCACAGTGGTATCAAGGTTATCTGAGGATCCTTCTACATCCATGGCACATGCAGTGTGGTGCATTAGATAAACACTTAACATACATGCTACCCTTGGAAACTACCCCCACTTTAAAACACAATGTAGAATAATATTCACAAAAGGAAATATATTTTAGGCTTACTAAGTTATAAAACCAACTTTATTTAGTGGAATAACCCTTGAAGGGAAATAAGAATTGGTTAGAGTGCTGTCCCTGCCTCCTGTTTACCTATAAAGCTAAGAGAGACAGCTAACTACTAACTCAGAGATAGAATGATAGAAATACCTCACCAGCCCCATAGAGACTTTCCTTTCCTCTTTTAGTATAATTAATTGATAATCTAAATTAAATTAGAAGTGCCCCAGATATAAGATTATAGACCAAATCCTAGATGTGGTACATTATGGTCAGTTTAGGGGATGATCAAGTGCAATTTGGCTTATGACAACACTAGAATCTAAACATTGATGAAGATGTAACTGTATGACCTTTTGTTTCTCTGCCCCGACTGTTCAGGACCTGGTGGTTGGGGTGCAGCCAACAGGCTGGGTTACTCTTACCATGACTTCTTGGACACTGTGCAAGAAACACCCACGAGTATTGACAAAGCCAGATCATCGCGGATTAAAAGAAATATCCCATCATCTGACCACAAAATTAAGTTTATTTTCAATATCACAGGTAAGGAGAAAAGCAATATTATGTGAAATTCTTGGTTGGCAACTTATTTCTCAAGTCTCCCATTTATTATCGTTACCAGGAAAGGATCTCGGAGCTGAGAGTTAGAGAGAACACATTAATCAATAAGTCTTGTCGTCACTTTTTATTTTTATTTATTTATTTGAGAAGCAGGGTGGGAGGGGTGAGGAGAGGGATATTAATTGCACGTACTTGTTCATTCCCCAAGTGCCTGTGACCAAAAGCTGGGACCTCAATCCACGCTAAGGCTCCAACTACTTGGGGATCACCACTGCCCCCAGGGTCTCCATTAGCAGGAAGCTGGAATGGGGAATCAGAGCTAGTATTCTGATGTGGGACGTGGACTTATTAACTCCTAGGCTAAGCACCTACTGCTCATTTTTTGATAGGTGCAGTTTATGGTTCCCACAGCAACAAGAAAGCCACTTTGTTCTCATCTTGGCATGATGAATTAAGGCATGCTTTTTTTAAAAAAATTTATTAATTTTTTGAAAGAGTTACACAGAGAGAGGAGAGGCAGAGAGAGAATTCTTCCATCTGATAGTTCACTCCCCAATTGGTTACAATAGCCAGAGCTATGCTGATCTGCAGGCAGAAGCCAGGAGCTTCTTCCAGGTCGCTCACGTGGGTGCAGGGGCCCAAAAACTTGGGCCATCTTCTACTGCTTTCCCAGGCCACAGCAGAGAGCTGGATCAAAAATGGAGCAGCCGGGTCTCCAACCAGCACCCATATGGGATGCCAGCACTTCAGGCCCAGGGTGTTAACCCACTGCGCCACTGCATTGGGCATGCTTTTAAAAGGAAAAAATTTATAGCCATTTAATGTTATAATGAAGACTTCCCCCCCCCAAAAAAAATATGTGATGTGGACCTATTGTATAAGAGAAGAATTAAAACAAATTATATTGTTAATATTATCCATGTACTAGTTGTTCAATTTCTTTTTGGTAAAATCTAGCTACAAATGACTTCCTGCAATACCATCTGTATGGGTTATGTTTTATTGTGTTTTGTTTTTATCTCAGCTAGTGTGCCATTACCAGATGAACGAAATGATACCCTTGAATTGGAAAATCAGCAACGACTCATTAAGACACTGGAGACTATCACGAATCGGCTGAAAAGGACCCTCAATAAAGAGCCCATGTACTCCTTCCAGCTTGCCTCTGAAATGCTTGTGGCGGAGAGCAATTCATTAGAGACAGAAAAGGCTTTCCTATTCTGCAGGCCAGGCTCAGTGCTACGAGGGCGTATGTGTGGTAAGATTGTCCCTGGCATCACAAATATGTCACGCATGTTGGATCCAATGAGATGGGCAGAGCTATCTCACAAATATAAATGTATATATATAAAATATATAAATGTATCTCACAATTATAAAGGGATAATGTGGGCAGAGCTGTCTCACAATTATAAAGGGTAATGAAACCAACCTGTTGCTATTGTGTGGTTGTTTTCATTAGCCTTTTGCCTCAAGAGGCTAAGGAACCACTACTAAGCAAGACAAGGAATCTAAGTGAGGGGCTTAAATCCTACTTTTATTTGGAGAGCCTTAGACCAAGTAGCTTTCAGCAGTAGCTCCAATAATAATTTCCCTTCTGTGTGTCTGTGGAGCAGCCAGCATTTAATTCTGTGCAGCACTTTTCTGAGCTACAATGATTATGAAGCACAAATTACAGATGAGGACCTTGAAACCAGAGAGGCTAAGAACTTACCCAATACGCCTTACCCATTAAAACAATACATGGTGTAGCAAAGATTTCCACCCAGGCAGCCAACACCAATGAACTATTTTGAGCTACTTTTCTTAAATTGAGGTAAAAAAATCACATAACATAAACTTAACCGTTTTAAAGTTCACAATGTAACAACGCTGAGTACATTCACAGTGGTGTGCAACCATCACGTCTATTTCCAAAAATTGTTGTCACCCCCAAAGGGGATCCTGTGCTCGTGAAGCAGTCCTTTCTCATGCTGCCTCCCACAGCTCCTTAACGTTCAGCCTCTGATTGCCACAATCTGAATTCCTATTCTCAATGCCACAGGGAATATCCCCAAGAAGCTTCTTGAAGAAGTCATCACTTAGAGAAAAGGAATCTCCGGTGGCCTCACTCTGTACCTGCAGCTGGTCTGAATGACACACTCCAGTGTTACTCTCTCTTTGGACGTGGCTCTTGAGGCCCATCCAGGAAGTAGTCTCCCATGGTCCTTATCACTGTTCTAAGAGCTCAGATGGGCTTTCCATGTGACAAATTCTGCCCATGAAAAACACAGTAAAATTGTTGTGATTTGGAGCCTGCTCTTGGCTTGCTTCCCACCTTGTGGATAACAGTCGGGAACTGCCTTGACCTGTTTGTTTCAGTGTCATTTTCAGACTACCTGTGCCAGCATCACATAGAATGCATCTTGACTCAAGGCAGAGTCATTGCAGAGTTCGGTGTGTGAATCTGCATTTGAAATAAGTTCCCAGATGATTATTACACATGTTAATGTCTTAGAGCCACCTAAGCACTAATTTCAAGTGTCCTGTCCTTATGAGTACTTTGAAAGCAGCCTTTTTAATGAATTTCATGTTCCACATTTACTTGGATTACTGAAGCACTCCAAACCTACCAAGTACCTTGCAGGCCAAATCCCGAAGGAAGTTTCCAGAGTAGGCTCTTGGGACTGAGTCTGCCCAGGCTTGCCTTCAGCAGGCCACAGTTCCTACAAGCAGAGAGACAATGCTGTACTTAGCACACCTGTTAGCCTCACCACTTATGCCTCTTTTTAGGTCTGTGATACTCCAGTGACAGGTAGCCAGTTTTATAGGGAAAGAATTCAGAGAAGCAGCTAAGAAAACCTTTTTAAGATTGCAAAGCCTCCAGTGCACCTAAATATTCGTTGTTTTATCCTTTCCTCTTGGCATCATCTTCTTTGTTAGCAGTATATTTCAATGATGATTTGGTTTATCTTCATTTTAACCCATGCTTAAAGCCCCCGTCACATAAGCTGTAAGCTTAATTAACAAAATGTTGAATTTTCTCCAAAATGAGTGAGTAAACCGTTGGCTTATAGGAATGCATTTCAGGAAGTCTTTCACCCATAAGGAATAATACCTGGAAGCATGCTTTCTTCCTGTCACGCCGTAGGACAGAGAGCCCCTTTGTGTGTCAGGACCTGCTTATGTCAATCAGTGTTTCCTGTTGGTTTTCTCCACAGTCAATTGCCCTCTGGGGACCTATTATTCTGCGGAGCATTCTGTCTGCGAGAGCTGCCGGAAGGGATCCTACCAAGATGAAGAAGGACAGCTTGAGTGCAAGCGTTGTCCCCCTGGGACCCACACTGAGTATCTCCATTCCAGAAGCGTCTCAGAATGTAAAGGTAGAGGCTTAGTGGACGTTTTAACCAGAGGCAACTGAGTTTTGTTTCCAGCCATGTGGGAAGAAAGGTTTATTGTCTGCACTTATCACTAGATCTATGGCCATGGCCCCTAAAAAAAAGACAGATGACCAAAAGAAAGTGATAGCATACACTGTACAAAACAGGAGAGCCTTCAGAAGTGAAGACCCCAAGAAACAAGGAAACGTGTATTTTTGTGCTAAGTCTGATGACAAAGTGAGTATTTGTGGAGAGGTGTGATTGGACAAAGGGGGTGTGATCAGATGGCAATAAATAGGCAGAGAGGAGAATTTAGCAAAGCCACTTTTGCAGATTCTGCCCTGTGTCCCTGTGTTTTCAGAGGAAAGAACTTGGCTTTCCTCTGAGAAGGGGATGGGCATCTCTCACATGAGGGTCTTAAGATCTTATCTGGGGAGAAGGGCAGGCAGAGGGCAGAGAACTTCATGCTTCTGTGGCTTTCTTAATTTCTTTCTGGTTAAAATACTCAGTGCACCCAGCTACCAGATGTTGCTGTAGGGTGTTGTGAACCCTGTCACAGTTTTGGAATCTCCATGGCCAAGAGGATGAAATAAGAGCACAACTGAACGCAGTATTTTTTATTTATTTATTCATTCATTCTGTATTTTAATTATAAATATTACCGTGATGCTTCCCCTACTTTAAAAAAGTTCATTTGTCTTTCCTTATGGAAATATTCCGTTGTTCTCTCTAAATCAAACTCCAATCCACATTTATCAATTTACCCAAATTTTTTTTCTTGATACAAGAAAATATTTTTTCTACAATAATTAGTAGAACAGACATTCATGACACTTAGCAGTCACTGGATTCCTCTTTGTTAGAATAGTGTTTGATGTGGTGAGACAAATTCTCCACTTTCTTGGAAATACACGAACACATATGCTTACTGCTAAAATATGCTATGTTTTCAAAATATTTCCATTATTAGTCTCAGTGAGAGTTTCAGGTGGAAGCACTTTCTTTCCTAATTAAGGTTACAAAAGACACACCTAAAATAAGGTATTTCAAAATTTCTGCTTTTTGCATTATTGCAAAGCAGGTGCAGATGCTTACTGACAAATATAAACTCCAGGACAGAGCTAGGTGACTGGAAATGCACTAAAAATGCTAGCAGTGCTAATAGGAGCGTCTTGTGAAGTTCAAGGGCAGAAAGAAAAGGCAATGTCCTGAGAGTCAGGGCTTCCGGCCCCAGTCCTCTACCACAAGGTGTTGTCAGGAATTTTAGAAAGCTGCTTAGCCTCTCTGGATGGCAGGATATCACTAATTTCTTTTCTTCTTTTTTTTTTTTTTTGACAAATCCAAGTATATATTTTATTGACCAGTTCAGTTAATAAATATTTAGATTATTTCCTATCTGCAGGTACAGCAGTGACTTCATAGTGCATCTTTCCAATATGTTTCAGTGGCCAACATGTAAATAGTTGGATCTATGAGTTGGTGCCTTTTGTGTTCTTTGGTCATGTTTTGAATTTTTTTTTTACTTGAGTCTTTCATACTTTGTATTGAGTTTGTTCTGATGCATTTCATCTCCGAATTGCTGTTGTCTTTGCTTCCAATACAGCTTTTTTTTTTCTTTTTAAAATTTTAATGGATTTTGTGCTCCCTATCAGCCCTCAAATGAATTGTGCTTACAGGTAGGAGGAGGTGCCAAAGCCAGTTCTTTTTGGAGCTGCAAAAGTGCTGTGGTGGATATAAGGTTCTAACCCAATGTGGGGTTTTGTTTCTCTCACCCAGGAGAATAGTGTAAGAATTGAAAACTTCTACTTGAACAAGTTCCCCAGTGTACAACTTGTTCTTATGAGATTGACTTTCTGGAATGTAGCTGTCAAACTATTTATTGAAGACATTCTATGTATCAGATACTGTGATAAGAAATAACAGAAGTAACTGGAAACAAGCCTAAAATTTAGTAGGGGTCAGGAGCCTGGAACTCTATATTGTGTGTGTTTGGCTAACAGGAGTTCTTCATGTCCCTTGTTCTATGCTGACTTCAAATGCACAGAAGCCTATCCTGCACAGCGAAGTTTGAGCAGATTCATATCACTTTTATTAATCATACAACACTTTTCTTTTTAGCTCAGTGTAAACAAGGCACCTACTCATCCAATGGGCTGGAGACTTGTGAATCATGTCCCCTGGGTACTTACCAGCCAGCAGTTGGTTCCCGGAGCTGCCTCTTATGTCCAGAGAACACTTCAACTGTGAAGAGAGGAGCTGTGGACATTTCTGCCTGTGGAGGTTATCAAAGCTTTAGACACTGATATTTCTTTACACCTACTAGATAATGTGCGTGCATGGAGAAGTGGAATATTTTCACAAAACCATAGGTCTACTGTAAGCAAAGAATGTAAACAACTGTCTCTTCTAGGAGAGTTCTTAAATTCAGACAATCAGTACTTAAGTATAAACAGAGGTCGTGTTATTAGGAGCACAGAAGTACAGGGTTTGTTCTCAGGTGTCAAACAGTAAAATACATGTGGCTTCATGGTATGGCAGAAATACAATAGACCAGGAAGCTAGTTTCCTCATTTAAAAATGAGATCCTGTCCAGTGTTCCTTGAAACTCTAAATTGTGTTATCCTATGAATGATGACATTTCATTCCTTGTGATCTGAAGATTTTCCTGAGTGATTATTTGCTCAAGTTGCTTAGGTCATCTTCATATCTATGGCAGTATTTTTACAACACTGAAGCCAGTCTCCACTCACAGAGACTCTGGTTTAACTGGCAGCAGCTGGGCATTCGTTGATTTTCTTTTTGAAGATGACCCTGGGTGATTCTAAAGGAACAAGAAAAGTTAAGAGCTACTTCATGAATTCTCAGTAGTGAGTATGTGTGACTCAACAGATTTCTGGGCTTCATTCCCCAGAGTTTTGACTCAGTTAGTGCTGGGGAGGTGCCTAGGAATATGCATTTTTAGCAAGTTTTCAGGTAATTCTGATTCTGCACACTGAGAACTGTTGGTTTAAATGCAAATGCTCATATAAATGTTGGAATTTTTAGTACTTGTATTTCTGATTGACATCTCTATTGAATATAGTTTTCCAGTAAAATACTCCTAAAGATGTGAACAAAAATGAAATTTGACAACTTAGAATGACAGTGAAAGTAGGTTGATGGTCAAGATCAACCTAGTTCTGAAACTCCAAAAAAAAAAAAATTGCAGCTGCTTTTCAAC
Organism: Oryctolagus cuniculus; assembly: GCF_051225735.1. Classification (NCBI taxonomy): domain Eukaryota; kingdom Metazoa; phylum Chordata; class Mammalia; order Lagomorpha; family Leporidae; genus Oryctolagus; species Oryctolagus cuniculus. The sequence goes on along the minus strand of NC_142867.1, from coordinate 214,304,852 downwards.
ATTGGTGGAACTGGATTAAAAATGCAAAGATGTTGGCCAACTTCTGCCACATCACTAAGGATGAAATAAGCATGCCCAGCTGAGAAGTTATTTTAATTTAACTGTATCCCCATTCTCTAAACATATATTTAAAAACCTAACGTCTATGGCAATCCCCATATTAAAATGCTTTCCCTTATTAAGTGAGACTGAGCTCCATAGAAAACAACTACATGGGGACCTTTGTGTGTGGTGGTGGTAAGGGGAGTGGCCCACACTGCATCTTGGGAAATGTCATCCTCATTAGTTTTGTACCATCAGAAAAAGGATAAATGAAAACCTAGAGTACTCTGAAACATAGGTTGTTATATACTCCATCTGTTTAAGATATCTCAGTCTAGTAGAATCATGGTAGATAAATGTTAGACATGAAGAACTAGGCCTCTAATCTTCATGAACCTAATGGGTCACTGAAGGGTTAAGAAAAGAATTTAGTAGGATCCAACTGGAACTCACAAACCACGTCTGTTGGGCAATACCAGCTTTGGATTTTTTTTTAAAGTCAAACAAAGTTTCCCATTATGGTTAAAATATAATCTTCTAAAGGGTCTTTTATTTTGTCAATACACAAACTAATTTTGGAATAAAGCTGCAATAAAAATTTCTCTCCCTACCCCCACTTGCTGCAACCACAAAAGAAACTAGGATATTTACAGTGAAGCAAGTTCATATTTGTAATTCTTGTCTTTAACTTTCTGAATAAGCCTTGAGGTTTGTCTAACATCAAATTATTGTAATTAGGCAATTAAAATTTCCAGAAAGCCTCTAAAGTTCTGGTAACTGCCCCCGTTTCTCCTAATATTGCTAAGCAGAATTTAAACCACATTCTGCTTGTCACTGAGTGAGAATTGGGAGTAACAAAACTCAGCACTCACTCCTGTTCTCCTGGATAAACACTATTCTACTCTGAACTTAAATACGCGTAAGTATGAATTTCAAAATGATCCCATATATATATTCTGTATTTTTCTATTATATTTATCTTATGGACACGATGAACAATTTATCATATATCTTTCTAATAAATGACTTTTACATTTCTTTAGCATGTTGAACTTAAAATATTATTAATATAGCAATTGTAAGTAAGTATATTATTATATTAAAGTAATATAATCTGTGCATTTTCCTTTTAAGCTTCTTAGGCCATTAAGTATTCTTGAGTTGGTGACTATAAATTCAAGAATCTAAAACTTTTCATTTTTTAAAAAAATACTTTTATCTGAAGAGTAAGCTCCAAACCACTTGTTGCTGTTGTTGTTATGAACTTGTCCATAAAAGAAGGAAAGGTTATTTGGGCGACAAGATGACATGACCTCTGACACTGACTCTTTGGGATGAAGTTAAGTCAGAAGGAGAGTCATTGACCTCAAACTCTGCCTTATTTTGTTTATTTTTGTATTCATTCAAGGTGTACAACATGAAGTTTTGATATATGTACTGAAATGCTTATTTTTATCAAACAGATTAATATATCCATTATCTCATGTGGTTACCCTGTGTATGTGTGTGTGTGTGTGTGTGTGTGTGGCAAAAGCTTCTGAACTCTACAGTACTCTTAGCAAATTTTCAGTATACAGTACTATTAACTGTAGTCAGGAAACCCACTTAAAGGCCAAATCCACTTAAATCCAGGGTTGTATGTGTTGTCCTTCATACAGTCAGTGAACACTACATATGGGATAACATTTTTGCTGGTCATTTCAGTGTTCTGTTTTTAATTTGGCTTTAACATATTTTTGTTGTTTAAAACTTTCCCCCTTCTTTTCTTACATTAGTTCCTTAGGGACTGTGTGTGTGTATGTGTGTTTGTGTGTGTGTGTAGTACTGTATTGATATTAGCTAATACTATCAGTATGTACAAGTATATATGATTGTTCATACCTGTGTAGAGTTATATGTTATGCAGCATATGTTGTATGTGTGTTTATAAATACATGTGACAAATTTGTGTTTATGTGTTGACTGCCTATATACGTATAAATGCAAATGCTTCTTGATTTACTATGGGATTAAGTCCTGAAAACCCCACAGGTAGTTGAAAATACCCTAAGTCAAAGTGCATTTATGCATCTTTCTCCCGGAGTATCCTAGCATCACAGCACAGCACACCAGAGCAAGTGTTGGTTGGTCCCCCTCCTCATGGCAGGGCTGACCTGGAGCTGCCACTCCTAAGAGAGAATCACTCTGTGTTTCACTAACCCAGAAAACAGCCCGAATTCAAAGCTGAAAGCACTTCTTCTAAACATTTATTGCTTTCGCACCATCATGAAATTGAAAACTCATTACATTGAACCAGTGTAATTTGGGGACTGTGGGTAATTCATTAAATGCTAATTGGCCACTCCTGAAAAGTATACTCTAATGACTGCTGTCTGTCCTTGGAATGTAATTTAAACTAATTTTCACATGCAAATTTATTTGACACTTTCTATGCCAAAAACGATATATCTGAACAACATGTTAGCTATTTTAAGAGGTCAACAAGCAATTTATTTTTAATCTTAATATTCTATTCCTATTATATCTTAGTGTAATTTTTGGCATTCTGTCATTTTTAAGGAATAATCTTTCTTTCATTTTGAAGACAAAATAGCCCCAAAAATTTATTTGTAAAATTTTTCATTTCATTTTTTTTTAAAAAAAGATTTTATTTATTTTTTTGAAAGTTACAGTTACACAGAGAGAAGAAAGGCAGAGAGAGAGAGAGGTCTTCCTTCCATTGGTTCACTCCCCAATGGCCGCAACAGCCAGAGCTGTGCCAATCCGAAGCCAGGAGCCAGGAGCCTCTTCCTGGTCTCCCATGCGGGTGCAGGGCCCAAGCACTTGGGCCATCCTCCACTGCACTCCCGGGCCACAGCAGAGAGCTGGAATGGAAGAGGAGCAACCGGGACTAGAACCCGGCGCCCATACTGGATGCTGGCGCCACAGGCGGAGGGTTAACAAAGTGAGCCATGGCGCTGGCCGCCCTTTATCTTAATTTACTGATGAAAATTATGTATTTAGCTTTTCATACTTGCTCATTCATTCTCCCAAACAAAAATTTTATATCTTTACCAATAGAATGTTTATGTTTTAAATGAACTAATTTAACCATTTAGAACTTTTTTTCCAGATAGGCAGTTATTTTTGGAAATCTGATTCAGAAAAATCATTTAAGAAATTGACATTGTGGCACAGCAGGTTAAGCAGCTTACCAAACCAGCATCCCATATCAGAGTGCTAGTTTGAGTCTCCGCTGCTCTGCTTCCAATGTAGCTCTCTGCACCCCAGAAGGCAGTGGATGATGGGATGGTCCACGTACTTGGGCACCTGACACTCATGCAGGAGACCCAAATGATGAACTGGCTCTTGGCTTCAGTCTGGCCCAGCCCCAGACATTGTGGCCATTTGGGAAACAAATCAGTGGGTAGAAGTTATCTTTCTCTTTCTGTCTCTCCCTCTCTGTCACTTTGCTTTTCAAATAAATAGATAAGTCTATATAGGTTTCAAACTCAAGTTTACACATAATTGTTCAAATCCAGAGCTCTACCTAGAACTCTGAAATCTGTCAAAGAATAGATTAACTTGCTCTTCATGAATAAACTATAGTTTAAAATTATTTCATGCAAATAACAAATTTATGTAATCTTTTCTAAATTAATATTAATGATTGCTATCTTCTGCCATCTGTTTAATCAACTCCTGATTTCTGGTCAGTTAAGTATTTTCTAATAAGATTTTATTTATTTATTTATTTATTTGAGAGGTAGAGTTACAGACAGTGAGAGAGACAGACAGAAAGGTCTTCCTTCACTCCCCAAATGTCTGCAATGGCTGGAGCTGTGCAGATCTGAAGCCAAGAGCCATGAGCTTCTTTCTGGTCTCCCAATGTGGGTGCAGAGGCCCAAGCACTTGGGCCATCTTCTACTGCTTTCCCAGGCTCATAGCAGAGAGCTGGATTGGAAGAGGAGCAACCGGGACTAGAACCAGCATCCATATGGGATGCCAGCGCCGCAGGCGGAGGATTAGCCTACTGCGCCACAGCGCCGGCCCCTGGTCAATTGAGTATTTAAAAGAGCTATGCTCAGAAAACTTGATTGATTAGTTTTCTTAAGCACTTTTTCTAAACTTCCTGAGATTATGCAAATTGTTGCTTCCTCCCCACCAATAAACAGGAAAGGTCATTACTTGCTCCCCTTAACCTCCAAGGTATCTCTATAAATTCTTCAACCAAATTTCTAGTTATTTCTGCAGGACTCGTTTTTATTATCATAACCCAAAACCTCGATGATAAGTGTCCTGATACCCTGGGCAGCTACTTCTTTGGGTTCTATCTTCTATGCTCACATTCATGCAGGCAGATCTTAATAATTTTAGCAGTTTTCTCAGTTTATAGTGGCTTCAGAGTATTTACAAATGATGCTGGTTCGCAATAAGGAAAGGGCATATTCTGTGTGCATCCTTCTGTGGGTCACAGTCTGTAATTAAGTCATCAGTGGCTCTACTTCAGTGCCTCTCAGCCAAATACAACCAAAATTTATCAAAGTGATATCCAATTTCATGTTACATTTGAGGCTATTTTTTATTTGGTTAATAGTCTACCAATTACTGGTGAGAGAATTGCAAATTTGGTTAAATGATAATACTCAACTGAATGTTCTTGCAAAAAGTGTGTTAACACAAAACAATGGCCTCAGTTACAAATGAAAGGACCACCAGATACATAAATACAAATAGCAAGCAAGTAGAGGGTGGCAAAATGGATTTATGAAAAAGTTCAATTCTAAGCAAAATAACATCAAATGAGGAAGAACAGGGTGGAGGGATTTTTATTTTTACAAAATTCAAAAGGAGCATAAGTTAATCAAGATAAAACTTCATTATTAAATCATAGCATTAGAACACATGAAACAAAATCTATGTTTTACAAGGGAAAAATGCAGAAATACTGTATCATTGAAGACTTACACTCCTGGGATTTTCTAGGATCAAGTTGGAAGTCCATAAGGATATACCAAATTATGATCTGAGGAATGATTTGGGAAATGTTTATGATACAATGTTAAATGGAAATAGCAGAATATAGTATTAGATGGCCAATTCTAATCTTTATTGAATTAAAGAAAGGAAGGAGGCCAGCGCCGCGGCTCACTAGGCTAATCCTCCGCCTGCGGTGCTGGCACCCCGGGTTCTAGTCCCGGTTGGGGCGCTGGATTCTGTCCCGGTTGCTCCTCTTTCAGTCCAGCTTTCTGTTGTGGCCCGGGAGTGCAGTGGAGGATGGCCCATGTCTTTGGGCCCTGCACCCGCATGGGAGACCAGGAGAAGCACCTGGCTCCTGGCTTCGGATCAGCGCAGTGCGCCGGCCACAGCGGCCATTGGGAGGTGAACCAACGGCAAAGGAAGACCTTTCTCTCTGTCTCTCTCTTTCACTGTCCACTCTGCTTGTCAAAAAAAAAAAAAAAAAAAAAAAAAGGAAGGAAGGAACCACAACAAAACATTTTCCTGGGTACTTCAATGGTATAGGCATTAACTGTGTAGAAGGGCTGATACTAATAATTCAATAGATTTCTTACAACCAAAGGTTTAAAGAGCATTTTATAAATATATGATGTGTTGCTTAATATGCAAAAGTCATTTTTTTTTAACCTTTACAGTGCCTTGTCCGGTGGGAAAATTCTCCCGTTCTGGGTTAATGCCGTGTTATCCATGTCCTCAAGACTATTACCAGCCTGATCCAGGGAAATCCTTCTGCCTATCTTGCCCCCTTTATGGAACGACAACTATCCCTGGGGCTAAATCCATCACCGATTGCTCAAGTAAGATGTGATTCTTCCTTTCTTATCAATCCCTTGTGGGAGACTTACTTTTGCTTGTTTCTGTGCTAGCTTAAGTTCTGAATATTACTATTTTCGGTGGAGTATGGTGTCTGGATTTGTTAAATGGTGCTTTTTGAGATCATTGTTGATGGCTGTGGCCCAAAGAGTCTTGCTTTGGATGCATTTGACTTGATACCTTCCAAATTTTTTTCTAAGAGCCTGGGATCTAGTGACATTTACCATCCATCTTCCTGTTCCCTTTTTAAATATTACTGAAACAAAATAGATGTAACTTTATTCACTTTGAAAACCAGAATCTTGAACATAATATTTAGAAAGTGTGTATTGATTGGCACTGTCTATTACTCATTGGTATGTTTATCTAATGCTTTCCTATTTATTTGTTAGGTTTTAGTTCAACTTTTTCAGCAGCAGAGGAAAGTGTTGTGCCCCTTGCATCTCCTGGACACATGGAAAAAAAGTATGAAGTTAGCAGTCAGGCAAGTCCATTTTCTATGTATAACATTTTTCCCAGTGGAATGGTTGGAAAACAATGTGTCATTCTACATGTCACACAGAGAAAAATACCAGAGTTAAACATTAAGTAATTAAGACTACTGAATATTAATAAATGAGTAATTGACTTACTAGGGACTACTCATAACAACTTTCCAAAAATGCATGAGATGTTCTAAGTACCAAAAATGGGAGTTTTTCCCAGAAATATCTGGACAAGAATGCATAGCTGTGGGAGCATTTTGATTCACTAATAATTGACACTTCCCACAAGCATAACCCATCATTTGAATCAGAGAATTTTGTTTAGCCAAAGGCCTTTTCTGATTGACAAGAAGTGTTGCTCAACCTTCATGAAAATTATTTAAATGTTTTATCCAGACAAAAAGTCATTCTTAAAGAAAATATGACTTTTAAAAAACTAAGAAGCATAACTAAACCACTTGTTTTCCTTTTTATTTTAAACACTAGTTGTTGACTGTGGTTTTTTTGGTGGATTCAGCTATTACTCAGAATTCACCTTGCCCAATGTGATAAATTCCTTGCCTTCTGATATTTTTAAGGATAATAAAATGCCACCTTACTAGTTAAAGTGATCAGTTTAAGTTCATAACTGATCATAAAGATAGGATTAAGTGTCAAAGGGATCACATAAATAAGACCAGTGTCTGCTAATAATAATTTATAGAATTAAAAAGGAGAGAATAACCCAACATGGGAAGCAGGATACACAGCAGACTCACAGAATAACAAATGCCCTAAACAGCACTCTGGCCTCAGAATCAGCCCTTAAGGCATTCGATCTGGCTAAAAAGCCCATGAGAGTTTCTCCGGCATGGAAAGCCAAGACCCTGTGGCAAAAAAAAAAAAAAAAAAAAAAAAAAAAAACCAACAACAACCCTAAATGAAAGATCTCTGTCAGTGAGAGCCCAGTGGAAAGAAGGGGCCGTCAAAGAAGGAAGTAACTTTCTCTGAAGGAAGGAGAGAACTTCCACTTTGATTATGGCCTTGTCTAAATAAGTTTGGATTTTGTGAACTCAAGAGGCTTCCATAGCATTGGTAGCTCATGACAAGAGCCTCAGGTGATTACTGGCATCATAAATAAGAGTGTCAATTGTTAAATCAACAATAGGAGTCACTGTGCACTAGCTCCCTATGTAGGACCTCTGTCCTTAATGTGTTGTACTATGCAAATTAATGGTAAAACTAGTATTCAAACAGTAAAAAAAATAGCAAGTCATGTACTGTCAAAATGAAGTATTTCATTTTAAAGGACAGTGTGGAAATCCCAGTCTTCCTCCTATGAATATTATAATAGATTTCTTATAGCAGTTACAAAAAGTATATCATTATAGTAAAAATCATCTAAGATTTATTTTGGTTCCTTCCATTTCAATTCAGCAAATCATTGAATATATGAGTATGAAAATATAAAATGTAAAAAATATAAAATAATAGAATACTATATAAACTGGTCAAAACCAACCATATAAGAACTGCTTATGAGTCTAATAGATTAATTATAATAGAGTTTGAATAGAGCAGTCAATTCCTTTGGTTTTAAATGGCGGTTTATTCAGAAGACTGATGTAAGGACAACTTGTAAATCAACTAGTTGTAGTTAAAAAACAGGATAATGAGATTATATTTGTTATTTCAACTTTTTTTTTTTTTTTGACAGGCAGAGTGGACAGTGAGAGACAGAGACAGAGAGAAAGGTCTTCCTTTGCCGTTGGTTCACCCTCCAATGGCCGCCGCGGCCAGCACGCTGCGGCCGGCACACCACGCTGATCCGATGGCAGGAGCCAGGAGCCAGGTGCTTTTCCTGGTCTCCCATGGGGTGCAGGGCCCAAGCACCTAGGCCATCCTCCACTGCACTCCCTGGCCACAGCAGAGAGCTGGCCTGGAAGAGGGGCAACCGGGACAGAATCCGGTGCCCCGACCGGGACTAGAACCCGGTGTGCCGGCGCCGCTAGGCGGAGGATTAGCCTAGTGAGCCGCGGCGCCGGCCTTGTTATTTCAACTTTCTACAGCTTAGTTCAATCATAATGATTTGTTCGACTTTATAAGTCAAATTTGAAACTCAGCCTAATGAATGTAAAAATTTGAAAGAATCCCAGAAACAGAGACTCTCAAACCTGGCCAACATTTTAAAATAATAATGTCCAGACTTCATCCCCAGAGGTTCTGAGTTAGCTGCCCTTGTTTTGGGCCCTGGCCATAGTATATTTTTCAAACTTGTAAAATGGATTCTAATCCATAGCCAGCATTTAAAAGCACTGCTTGGGTTTGCCAGAACATTGATCAAGAATAACATTGTTTGTGCCTATATATATATGGCAGGTACCAATATTATTCAAGCAGCAGTCCAATTAACTTTACTGTACTCACCTGGAGACAGGATCCCACTGTCTAAGGGTACAACCTTTTGACTCACAAGACTGCTTTAAATGAAGAGAGTGTTTTGTCTCTAATGGATTTCTTTTCTGCCACTGGTAGGTTTTCCATGAATGCTTCTTAAACCCTTGCCACAATAGTGGAACCTGCCAACAACTTGGGCGTGGTTATATTTGCCTCTGTCCACCTGGATATACAGGTATGATAGAGGAATGAAAATTTTGATATACTTTTCAAATGAGCTCAATATGACTTGCAAATCAATTTTCAGGATATTTAAGACAAAGCTTGTAAGGTATACTAAACCATATTAATGCAAAAAAAATCTTTGGTTGCACAAGATAAACTAATAAATAAAAAAGGTATACAGATCCCACAAGTGAGGTTTTTACAGTTGGGGGAAGAATAAAGAATCATCTTCTGCATGAGAAACTCACTTCACAACTCATAATTTAGACTGAAATGTAGTTCCAAGCACCATGTTCGAGGTTTCATTCTAATACAAGTTAAATGTAAGACACTGAACATGGAACACATTTTCCAGCATAAACATTTTCACATGAACTCTGAATTTCTCTCATGTGCTACCACAAGTGGATGCTCTTATGAATAGCTATGATTTGTTGCTTTCTTTCTTTCTGGAAACTGTACTTAGAAAAACAATGACTTTGGACTTGATTGTGTAGGAATTATGTTTCCCTCAGTTTGGTTCACATTCCAGTTGAGTCCAGAAACATAATTCCTAAGGATAAATGAATTATACCTTAATATTGCAATGAATTTAAAATAATTTTGTTTTCTTCTGGATGGTTTTTTGTGGTTTTTTAACATTTTATAACCACTTTAAAGTTTTTAATGAGAAAAATAGTATTTAAGTAAAATAATTCACCACAAAATATGCAAAAAGAAAATCAGAAAACAAAATATAGCTAAGAGCTAGCAAGAATATTGGTATTCCCACTTATTGCAGTTGGCCTGTGTAAATTTTCATAAAAATGTTTCTTCTAACATTCCTAAGAAATGATGGATCTTGTATGAGATTTACAAATGAGTGATGGTGGAGAGATGGCATGATACAGAACAGTGGTTTTCAATCATTAATGTGCATTTGAATCAACTGGAAACCTTTTTTAAAAGATTTATTTATTTATTTTAAAGTCAGGCTTGCAGACACACACACATATAAACGCACACACACACACAGAAAGAGAAAGAGAGAGACAGAGAGAGAAGGTATTCCATCTGCTGGTTCACTCTCCAAGTGACTGCAACAGCAGGGCTGAGTCAGGCTGAAGCCACAAGCCAGGAGTTTTTTCCAGGTCTCCCACCTGGGTACTTGGGCCCAGGCTCTTAGTCCAGGCCATTAACAGGGAGCTAGATGGGAAGTGGAGTAGTCAGGACACTAACTAGCACCACTAACTAGCCAATGTTGCAGGTGGCAGCTTTACCCACTAAAAAAGCTTTTAACACAGAGATTGCTGGACCTCAGACCCAGAATTTCTGATTCAGTAGGTCCGGTGTATGGCCTGAGAATTTGCGTTTCTATTACATTCCCAGGTATACCGATACTAGTGGTCCAGAAATCATGTATGAAGACCCCTTGGTCTAGAGGAAGAGTGTGGGTTTCTAGCAGTGCAAGCTGGCCTGTAGCTAGCCTGTGTGTATCCTATGGGAAGATGTAGCCCACCCTGGGAATCCTGGCACTGGGTGGATCTGGCAGGACTTAGCCCCACCTCCAGCCCTTAGCCAGAAGACCTTGATAGCAAGTATATGTACTTTGTATTTTTCCACTTGGGAATTAATGGAATTCCTGGCTCCATTTTATACTTAAGCATTTCTCTTTGTCCTTTCCTGTTTCTAATTTGGAATCTTTTGCTAGCCTTTGTATGCTCTTGTAAAGATATCATAAATCTGTTTAGAAGGAGGTAGTTTCAGCACTTAGCAAATGTTGCCCCTTGTCTTTAAAAGTACCTGCCCATTAATTAAGATCACTGAGATAACTTTCTTTAGAAGGTCATAGTTCTGTTTCTGCTATGCCCTCTCTTTCCTTATCCTTCAATGTTTCGTTTGCATTTTAGGTTTAAAGTGTGAAACAGACATTGACGAGTGCAGCTCACTGCCCTGCCTCAACAATGGAATTTGTAAAGACAGAATTGGGGAATTCATTTGTGAGTGCCCAGCAGGTTACACAGGTAAGGGGGACAGTCCGCCTTTCAACATGAACTTGGCATCATTCAGATCTCATCACCAAGATAAATTTGAAATGTATTTTGAAGATGTGGCTACAGAACAATGTATATTGTTGTTTATACATTGTATATGTAACAATGTATATTGTTGACATCAGTTAATCTCAAATAACAATGTATTGAAGTGGCAAATTTCTAAGAATATGTATGTGCAGTTTTGTTTTCACTCTGCTGTTATGTAAGGAAATTAAGATACCAATGTGTCAGTATGAAATTACTTGAAGTTTATAAAACATGCCACAAATATATTAAAATGAATCATACTCAGTTGATATTCCAAGATGCACACGGGCTCTGCTGTCAACTGAGGAACTGCTCAGCTGCACACTCCTCACCACCACACAAGGTGTGTGCTCAACAGGTGCATCTGCCAATAAAACCGCTTCCAGTTTCTAGTTTCTCTTCCACATTCTCTCCCACTCTGTGCCTGTGGTTATATTTTCACATACAGTGTGATAATGGTGCAACGCTACCACACATTTCTTTATCTAAAATTTCATGACTCAAATTAATGGCACCTAGAGTTGAATACTAGTGAAAACATGTGACCAGAATGACAGGCACATGCTATCAGCCAAATAGATCTAAGATTTTATATATGTAAATATATATTTACTAGACATTGGATGTATTATGCTATTTGCTAGGTTTTAGATTTATTGTATGCATTTTCTATGAAAAAGCAAAAATAATGTTCCTTATGGTCTATATGAAACCTAAAATTTTATGTTAGATTTACTGTTCACAAAAACTAACTTTTATTGGTGACATTTTAGCACATTTCATGTTGTTAATTTGCAAAGATATTATGCATGTGTTACATAATTCTATGACTTATAAATTTAAGCATCTTAATTTAAACTTTATCATCTCAAAGAGTCTGTATCTGTGTACTTGAATTTGAAGATATATCATTGTAGGTTTGTTTCTATGCTTGTCCTCAGTAACCTTACAGATTTCTTTGGATTCAGTTCTTAGGTCTGTAAAATGAAAGATTTGAGTGACATCAGTTAATCTCAAATTATGTTCACACAGAACCTAGGACAACCGCACGGAAGTTTGGCTGTGTTCCCAATTTTCAGAACAAAACAAGTTATTTTATTTATTCAGTATATTTCTCCAGTTATTTTTTGTGAACATTTTAACTAACTACAAAAGGAATTAACTCAACAAAGGGTGATCAAGTAGAAAACAAATAATATGAGAAAAAAAGTAAACACAATTTCACCTATCATTTTAACTAACACACATGGGCAGGTATTCATACTTGCCATTTTCCATTGCATGCTAAAAATGTTGCTTCTTGCTAGAAAAAATTCTATTTAGAAAAAGAAAAGAAAACATTTTATTTCAATATATCTGCCAAAGGCCAAAATTTTTCAGAAACTTGTTAGCTGTGATTTCCAATGGCTCTATTCTTGCACCTGAACCACTTGCTTGAAAGTTCTTAAAAGTCCTCTCGAGTTTTCCCCAGCTCTCAGATTCTGTGATTCTTTGCAGGTCAACAATGTGAAGAAAATATAAATGAGTGCAGCTCCAGTCCTTGTTTAAATAAAGGAACCTGTGTTGATGGCTTGGCTGGCTATCACTGCACATGTATCAAAGGATACATAGGTAAGGCACTTAGAGTCCTGTAATGCACCATAAACTGGTACTTTTACTAACATAATATTAATTAATGTTATTTGTGAATTTTGTGACTGTTCTTTGATAATATGAGACAAAGTCCTCATTTTGGGGGGAATACATGTTAAAGTATTTGGAGTAGAAGGGTATCAAGTCTGCAGTTTATTTTCAAACAGTTCAGTTGTGTGTGTGTGTGTGTGTGTGTGATTGTATTTGTGTTAAGACAAATTTCAAGAAGAAATTGGAAAAAAATTGTGCAAATGATATTTACAAATGGTGAAAGACCATATGTGTACATATGTGACAAAATGTGTACATAATTGATAATGAGGAAGTCCAAGAAAGAAAATGCCCAGTGTAGAAAAGAAGTAAAATAAATTAATCAATTAATTAAATTTTGCTGCAGAGAACATTTTGAAAAAAAATTATTTATAATTTATTTGAAAGGTAGAGACACAGAGAGCAAGAGATGGAAAGAGAGATCCTTCATCTGTTGGTTCATTCTCCTCATGGACAAAACAGCTGAGGCTAGACCAAGCCAAAGCCAGAGCCTGAAACAATCCATGTCTCCCATGCAGGGGGCATGGACACAATTACCTGGACCATCACCTGCTGCCTTCCAGGGCATGCATTTTGAGGAAGCTAGAGTCAGGAGCAGAACTGGAACTCAAGCCTGGGGACTCCAAATAAGAGACGCAGGTGTCCCAAGTGCCACCTTCACCACTAGGCCAAATGCCCACCTTGGGAAAATGGAATGGCTCAATTAGCTATTACTAATCTTAGTTTCAGAAAGAAGTGAGATTTTTTAAAAATCAAGTTATCAAAAAAGCTGAGTCCTAAAATGACTTATAAGAGCTCACTACAAATGGATCTCAAACCAGTTTGATAGGCAGTAGCTCTACAGCCTCCATTCCAATCCTTTAGAAGCAATTTCCTCCAAAAGGTCAACACTTTGAGCACAGTTTTTGCAGGGGGCTAATCATTTGAGCTCTTTTCTTCCTATTCCTCCTCCAGGCCTGCACTGTGAAACAGAAGTCAACGAATGCCAGTCAAGTCCCTGCTTAAATAATGCAGTCTGTGAAGACCAGGTTGGAGCGTTCTTGTGCAAATGTCCACCTGGATTTTTGGGTACCTGGTGTGAAAAAAATATTGATGAGTGTCTCAGCCAGCCATGCCAAAATGGAGCTACTTGTAAGGATGGTGCCAACAGCTTCAGGTATAAGACTAAGATTCATTTCCCTGCTTCTAATTTCTTAATTTCTCGGTTATCCCACAACCTTTATGGAGTATTGCTTCAAGTCCCAGCCAGCCATTCTCAAATGCTGACCCAACAAAAAGCTACCATGGTATGTACCCTTTCCTTGAGTTTCTGCTTCACTAAGCCTTTGAATCTGGCAACCCGTTACAGTGATGCTTCCCAAAGATTCTGATGCACTGCTCAGTTTGTGAACACCTGTTTTACCCTTGCAAAGTCATAATAGGTGAAAGGAAATACAATTCTAAAAAAGCAAATACAGTGGTGCTAATCAAAACCTGTATTCTTAAGTGTTTAATGTTTTAGCTGAAGCTTTCACACCAAGTAAAACTTAAATAGATTGTGCAGTCATACTGTCACAGTGTCCATCTACAGTCTATGTCCATGCTTTTCAAACTTTTTTTTAGCTTAATAACCCTTGGTTCACAAGAAATCTAACATGCAATAGTAATAAAAGCTAAGGGTGCCAGTAGAATACAACTTCAAGACCTGTCCCTCCTGTCACTTTATCATTCTTCCCTATCCTATTCGCTACCCCTGCAGGGAAGTACAGAAGACAGTGCCCCTGCAATATAGAAGACAGAATGTGATTGCTTGAAAAACCTCAGCAATCTCTAATGTCCTCAAGATGTTGCTGGTTTTATAAGTTCGTGAAAGGGAAACCCAAAAGAAAATAATCCCACCTCTACCCTAATTGCAGCATCTTCCAGCCTCTGGTTCAGTCTCAAAAGTGTACCGTAAATAGCCAGCACACTCTCCAGGAGAAATAGAATGGGCAGTGCTGCCCATGAGACTTTCACCCTCCCTGTGGAAGTGAGGTCTGATCAATGTAGCCACAGCTGCTCCTGGATGCTCTGCATTTTTGGGCTTATTGCATATAACATGCAATGAGAAATTTCCAGATGAACATGAGTTCCAGATTCTCTCAAGTTAAAAACAATGAACGAATATTAAATGTGTCTAAATCCTAATGAGAGGGAGGTGAAGGTAAACTCTCCTAATTTGGAAGGAAGGTAGGATGTTGGCAGAGTGAACCAATTTTATAGTCAAGGATATGGCAGTGTGCTGTTGATATCAAATGTGGGAGAATAAAGATGAATGGAAAACTCTAGCTGAAAGAGATTTACCCTCAAGTGCAGAAACCCAGCATAGATTGGATTGAGGACAGTTACCACTAAGATTTCCCTGTAAGCCCCCTAAACATCATTTATTCATATTGTGACCTTTAGGTCAATGTCAAAGAACTTTGACATGAATGTGCTAGTAATGGTAATATTAATCAGTATTGATCGGACAGATTGCCTTTAATCACAAAATATTTCAGCCATACAAAGAATAATAAAAACATGACTCATCATTTTGCTTTCAAAACTCAATATTTTGCCATATTTGATGTATATCTTTTGTTATGAAGAGATGATTCTAAAGATAAGGTTGAACTTCTTCCAACACGTGCACACACACACAAACACACATCCTTTTCCCTTATGGGAACCACTGTCATAAAATTAGTGTAGATCTTTTAGATTTTTATCTTTTACCATATATATAACTCTAAGAACAATATATATATATATATGTATATATAGTTTTACATGTTACATAACTGGCATCATACTACACATATCCTTTGCCATTTTTTAACTCAACACTATGTTTTCAGGTATTATCAAGGAGAATACATTTGACTCTGGTTTATTCATTTCAATTCTTGCTTAGTGTTTCATTACATAATTCCAGCATGATTTATTTTCCCATTTTCCTTGTCATAGACATTTAGACTGTTGCTGCTGTGAGCGTTTGTTGCATGGGTCCTTTTATGCCTTGTACAGTAAACTCTGTGAGTAAACAATAAGAAATGGATATGCAGACTCTGCGAATACAAAATGAACATCTCTTGAGACTGACAAATTATAGTTCCACTCAGTGTATGAGATTTCCTATTTCATAATACCTTTGTCAGCATTTGGCATTATCAGACATATATGCCATATTTATGAGCATACCACAGAGCCTGTATGCCATAGTGATTAAAGACAAGTATTTAGACTGAGTTCAAAATCCTACTGTACCACTGAGTAATAATAGGACTTAGACAAATTACTTAAATTTTCCAAGCCACAGCTTTAACTCATCTCAAAAATGGGAATAAAACTAATAGTGCTCTGCTGCTACAAAGATTAATTTAATGTATAGAAAGACTTTAGAACAAAATCTTAACTGTTTTAAAGATTTATTTATTTGAAAGGCAGTGTTGATGGGGGGAGAGGGGGCGCAAGCACATACTCCCATATGCTGGTTCAGCTGTAACAGTCAGGGCTGAGCCAAGCCAAAGCTAAGAGTTTCATCTGGGTCTCCCATGTGGGTACAGTACCCCAAGTACATGAGCCATCTTCCACCGCTTTCCCAGGCATGTTAACAGGGAGCTGGATCAGAAGTGGAGCAGTCTGGACAAGTATCTGCATCCATATGGGATGCTGGCATCACAGGTGGAGGCTTAACCAGCTATGCATGCCAGCCCCTTCATCTGAATTATTTATAGCTTCCCAATATGTGTATTTATAGAAATACTTATATTACCAATTATTATATTTTCCTAGAAATACATGTGTGAATATTTCACATGGACCAGAACTACTTTCTACTTTATTTTTTACTCCCACATTTCTAAAACTCATACATGTTGTCAAGTAGGTTTAATCATGTAAACTGAAAAAAGTAACTATTATCAAAGTACTGCTTTGATGTAGGAAATGGGTTTCAACAGCTCAATTCTGAGTCTTTGGGGACAAGTTTATCATAACCGAAAAACTTTTTAATGCTTTTTCTCAGCTTTTCTAGTAGTTACCACATGTTGTTTTCTTTCAGGTGCCAGTGTGCAGTTGGTTTCACAGGGCCACACTGTGAATCAAACATCAATGAATGCCAGTCTAACCCATGCAGAAATCAGGCCACCTGTGTGGATGAATTAAACTCATATAGTTGTAAATGCCGGCCAGGATTTTCAGGCAGCAGGTGTGAAACAGGTATATATGAACTCAATGTGATTTTGTAAACTTTATTTTATTCACTTATTTGCATTTCATGTGAAAGTGATGGAGGGAGGGAGGTAGAAAGGGAGGGAGAGAGAGAAAGAGATGGAGAGAAAGAGAGAATCTCCACTGGTTCACTCCTCAAATGTCTGTAAGAGCCAGAACTGGGCCAGGCTGAGGCCAGGAGCCAGGAACTCAATCCCAGTCTTCCACATGGGTAGCAGAGATAGAGGTACTGTAGCTATCATCATTCTCTTGGGATGTGCATTAGCAGAAAGCGGTAATCTGAAGCAGAGGCAGGACTCAAACCCAGGCACCTCGATATGGGATGCATCCCAAGCAGCATCTTAACTGCTGCATCAAACATCTGCCCCTGAACTCAATGCTGTTAATAGCAATACAAAAATAGTAATATCATAACAGTATTGATTTCTACCTGCACCATGTACTGCCTATATTCCAAAAAATATGCTTAATAACTTTGAGCTTATTAAATCTTCATAGCCATTCAATAAGCTAGATACTATGATTATTATCCCTTTTAGCACAAATGAAGAAATTGAAGTTTAGGAATGGTAGGGCGAAATGCAGAAAATTAAATTGAGCCTAACTCTCCACAATCTATAATGTTTAGAAAGAACACTGTGTGGGGCCAGTGCCATGTCTCACTTGGCTAATCCTCCACCTGCGGCACCGGCATCCCATATGGGTGCTGGGTTCTAGTCCCGGTTGCTTCTCTTCCAGTCCAGCTCTCTGCTGTGGCCCAGGAGGACAGTGGAGGATGGCCCAAGTGCTTGGGCCCTGCACCTGCATGGGAGACCAGGAGGAAGCACCTGGCTCCTGGCTTTGGATCGGCATAGCTCTGGCTGTGGCGGCCATTTAGGGGGTGAACCAATGGAAGGAAGACCTTTCTCTCTGTCTCTCTCTCTCACTGTCTAACTCTATCTATCCAAAAAAAAAGGACACTGTGATAAACCACTTGACCTTTTTTTTTTGACATGCAGAATTAGACAGTGAGAGAGAGAGAGACAGAGAGAAAGGTCTTCCTTTTTCCGTTGGTTCACCCACCAAGTGGCCGCTACGGCTGATGCATTGCAGCCGGCCGATCCAAAACCAGGAGCAGAGCTGGACTGGAAGAGGAGCAACCGGGACAGAACCGGTGCCCCAACCAGGACTAGAACCCGGGGTGCCAGCACTGCAAGTGGAGAATTAGCCTAGTGAGCCGCGATACCAGTCAATAAGCTACTTGACTTAAGAGGTTAGAGTCCATGGACTTGTTTGAGAATTAAGAACTGAGGCTACACTGCTTTCTCAGGACACTGGCGTCTTCTGCCTTTAGGACTTTGTTTTTCTGAGCGGGGTTTGCAAGTTTGGGGCAGAGCCAAGTTGCTTGGCATATAGGAAAGAGCCAGTGCCCTGAGGATGGACAAGGTGTTGCCTTTGCAGTTACCCTCTCTTCTCTCCTACCACATCAATCATTTCCTCTCCACTGAGTCATTCTCAGTAAACAGGCATGGTTTGCTATTGCCCAGCTTTAATAAAACCCCCAATTCCATTTCTCCTTCCAACCACATTCCCTATTTCTATGCTTCCTTTCACTATCAAGTACTTTTCCTATCTTATATACTCACAGATTGTTTGAGAGACTGAGCCATGTGTTTTCTAAATACCATGCATTTAATTTTCAAACTGTTTCTCAGGTAAATAATCAGATTTGCTGAAACAAGCTTCTCTGACAACAGCACTGTTTACCTGCTGCTTACATGGACCACTGGAAGTGCCTTGCAAGTGCCCCAGTCTGCACACTTACTTCTCTTATTCTTTGTAGAACAGTCTACGGGTTTTAACCTGGATTTTGAAGTTTCTGGCATCTATGACTACGTCATGTTAGATGGTGTGCTTCCATCTCTCCATGCCATAACCTGCACGTTCTGGATGAACTCCTCTGACACCATCAAGTATGGAACACCAATCTCCTATGCACTTGAGAATGGCAGTGACAATACCTTCCTCCTGACTGATTACAATGGGTAAGTGGAAGTTCCAGGCAGGCTATGCTTAGGACCTTACCCTGGGACCAAGTTAAAGCTGACAGTGGGGGTGGGGCATGGGCGAACATGGGGACAGGTACTGCAGCAGGACAGCAGGTTGACAATAATCAAATAGAACACCTGTACAAGTTCTATGAGAAAGCAACGTTTTAGTGATAACACTTCATGCATGTATTGTGTTTTGCTGTCTACTAGGTACTTGCATATGTATTCATTGTTCTACACAATGACTCAAGGAACTAGTGCCCATTGTATAGGTAGTAAAATAGAGTTTCACCAAGATTCAATGATTTGCCACAAATCTCACACCCTGGAGTAGTAGGTCTAAGTTTCAAACTCTGACCCTAAACCTGATGCTCTTCCTTCACAAAGTAGGACCTCCAATGGTTAAGTGATTTCAGTGATGTGATTGATCCATGGGAGATAGGTGTATTGAGGATGGATCAGTCGAGAGGCTCAGTCTGCAAGGTCACACTTTTTCATTTCATCAGGACCAATTAGTTCCACTGTGCTGTCAGGAAAGTCAGCCTGACTTACACCCAGAGTTTTACTAAAGAACCACAGACTTGGATGGGATGTCCATCATTGAACATTGCCCACTACCTTGGCCTTTGTGGTCCCTGTAAGATCTCTGCTGTTTTCCACTTGTGGAGTCCTTGGCAAGGCTGCAAGCTTATGCCTTCGATCTGTATAGAGTCTAGTGCGCCATCTGGCCTTTTTCTCTCAGCTCCACTCAATTTTTTGGTCCACTAATGAGTAGGTTGCCAGCCCCAGAGAGCCACTGAGCCCTTTTCTGTCCTCAATCCAAGGGACTCTTGCTATTCTAGTAGAGATCACCCATCCTCCAACAGAAGTAGACTGCAGCTTTTAGAAAGTCCAAAAGTTTGCAAAACTCCTCCTTTGGATAGGGAGGAGAAATACAGAAAAGAATCAGTGTTGTAAAAATATTTTTTCATAACACTTGAATAGGGTGCAAGAAGATACTGAGAAGCATATTTAATGAATTTTTATCTTCCATATAAACCTTTCCTATGTCTTTTCTCCATTTGCTTTTGAATGTTCACTTTAAGTTGCTTCTCATAGTTGTCATGTCCCTAAGTGGGATGGTTATTGGAAACTTCAATTTGGTTGGCCATCCTTGTTTGGGTTCCATTAATCTTATCATTGAATTAATATACTTTGTCCACCATGTGACTGTTTTGGCAATGATCTTAGTCAAAATACCATAGACTTGGTAGTTTATAAACAATATAAATATATTTCTCACAGTTCTTGAAACTGGGACATTTAAGATTCAGGGGTTGGCAGATTTGGTGATTGGTGAGTATTTACACTCTGATCCACAGGTAGCACCATCTGCCTGTGTACTCACCTGGTGAAGGGAGAGAAGTCTCTCTGGAAACTCCTTTATAAAGGCACTAATTCCACTCCTGAGGGCGCCATCTTCATGATCTAATCACATCCTAGAGGCTACACCTCCTAATACCATGACATGAGTGCTTGGGTGTCCAACATACAAGTTTGGAGGGAACACAAGTATTCAGACCATGACAGCAACCATGAGAAAAACTCATTTTCTCTGAGACATCTGAAGTTTGTTCTTGGTCCTAGGAAATATACATTCCAGGGGAAGGCTACCAGTCTGACACTTAAACAACTCCTGCCTTTTCCATTCTTGAGCCACTCTCTCCAAAATAGCCAGTTGGTGAATGGTCTCAAATTGCGCAATTCTCTTGGCTTCTCCTAAGATGTTTTCTTGCCCCTCAGTGTTTAAGAAACACAAACTAATTTCCAATGGGCTACAATAAAGTGTAATTAGTAAATCAAATCTGCTTCTAAGCAGTTTGGTCAATAGGATCAAAAAGATGAATGTGTTTACACAAAGTACTTTGCCCACAAACCAAAAAAAAAAAAAAAAAAAGAATTAGTTGCATGCCCCACAGAAAGGATTGCAACATAGGACTAATGACTCTATTCCCTGGCATGTTTCTCTTCACAGCTGGGTTCTTTATGTGAATGGCATGGAAAAGATAACAAACTGTCCCTCCGTGAATGATGGCAGTTGGCATCACATTGCAGTCACTTGGACAAGTGTCGATGGAGCCTGGAAAGTCTACATTGATGGAAAATTATCTGACAGTGGTGCTGGCCTTTCTGTTGGTTGGGCCATACCAGGTAGTGTCTTAGGAAAATGAGAAAAATTCTGTTAGGTTCTAGAGGAGGTAGTGCTTAAAAGGACATTGTGTTTGCTGCCTGGTTGTCCTTGATTTTACACAAAGGTCAGTGGTTTTCTTGTTGACTATTCCTGATTATCCAGACTGCGAGATGTTGGAGGCTTCTTCTCTGGTGAGTTGTGTGACTCTGTGCAACACATGCCTTTGAGGATCTATTACAAAGACTATCAAGAATTGTGCTGAACTCACCAGGGCTTACTAAGCTGACTTCCAAGGAGGAGACTACCTGATGCTGTTTGTTTGTTTGTTTGTCTGTTTTAGCGACTTTTTCAATTTTGCTTTATCAATATACTGGCTAAACAATTGGTAATAGCCGTCTGTCTTTTATGCCTTTTATCTTAGCTTTGTTTTTAATTAACACATAAAAATTATATGTATTTATAGGGTGTCCTGAAATGTTCTGATACATGTACACATTGTGCAATGTCCAACTCAGTGTAGACATATAGATCTCTTCAAATAGTTATCATGTCTTTATGGGGAAGACATTCAATTCCTTTCTTCTAGCCTCCTAGCTTTTTAATTTTTAACAATACAGAACTTAACCTTTTTTCTAAAAATACTTTGAAACATTCAGAGACCTTTAGTTTGAAGAAATGCAGAATCATTGTGTGACCCAGGGTTTCCAGCACGGCAATGAATTTGCCCCATCTGGATCCATCTACAGAAGGACTAAAGACAGTTGTTTCTTTTAAAAAAAAAAAAATGGTACCTGGATTAAAAAAAATGACCTTTTAAAACAAGTAACACTTTCACATAGATTTACCCAGTGTTTGTGTCACCACAGTCACATGAACTTAATAGAAGATAGTTATTACCCTTTTAGAGGAAACAGAGGCCCAAAAAAGTCAAAATGACCCCCTCAAATCACATTTCCAAAGTCTCACTCCTATGACTGGTGGGCTGCACCTTTTTCACTGCCCCTTGTGCCTTTTCTGCTTGGATTATTACATAGCCAGTCCTCCATACCCATGGCATCCACACCCATAGAGTCAACCAACCAAGGTTAAAAAATATGCAGTAAAGCAGTTGCATCCATACTGCACAGGTACAAATTGTTTGTTGTCATTACTCCTGAAACGCTATCGTCAAACAACTGCTCATTCAGCATTTACGTTATATTAGGTATTAGAAGTAATCTGGGGATGGTCCCGTGTGCAAAGCAGGATGTGAATAGGTTCCATGCAAAAACCATGCCATTGCATACAGGGACTTGAGCAGCTCAGGGGGTCTTGGACCCAGTCCTGCATGGATCCTCAGGGACAACAGTGTCATCCCTGTCCACAGGGATCAGGAGCCGGGCCTTTGGAAACGGAATCACTTGGAAGCGATGAAGGGTACCCGGGAGCTGTGGGTGGACACCTTCAGCATCTACCATGTTCACCTTGATGTTTAATGCTTTCCTGAGTTTTACTCACACCTTTGCCTAGAAACTCTGTCTTCCTTTTATGTGAGACGAATGCTCAGCTCTCAAGGGCCAGGACTGACCGCTTTTTCTGACCTCTGCCCTCGCTTCCTGAACCTTTCCTTTCAGTTCTTCTATCATTCTTCACACCTCCTTTGTTGCACCAGCCACGCTATCTTAGACAGTACGTGTGTCTGTTTTCCTCTGGATTTACCATCTCTCAGAGGCAGGGAAACTATTAGCTGTGCTTTTTTGTTGGCATAAGTCTAGGGTCTGATATTGCAGACCACACATCATTAATAGCTCCACGAACATCCGCTGGGTTTAGCCAGCCTGTGTCTCAAAGAGAGAAACCGAGTGGGCTGGGCAGGAGCATGGGGAAGGAGATCTAGGTGCCCTGCGTGCAGGGGCAGAGAGTGTGAATGGGTTTTGTGTGAGGAAGAAGTGTTTTCAGCTCCCTGCAGCTGTAGCACAGAGTATAGGAAAGAGAAAGAAAGAAAGATGTGATAGAGAAAGAAACTGAAATACAAGCTGGGAACGGGCTGTCATGAACTTGTTCAGTCCATTCAAGGAGTGCACACTTTGAGTAGGGGAACACTGGCAGTACTTCTACAGGAAGTGACATCACCAGGTGAGGTAGGGTGGTGGTTTCCTTTTGTGTCTCTTTCCGGCTCTGTGAGATCACAGGTGATTTCTTATTGCTTTTTCTTTGATAACCTTTTCATCATAAAAATATACTTCTCTTACGATTAAGGAAGGAACATGTATATCTTATGAAAGTTAAGCCTCTTGGGGAAGAATGAAAAGTGGATTAAAGGAGCAGGAAAATAAAACCTGAAAACTCTTACCGTAACTACCTAAGGAGATGGTTGGCTGACAAGGTGAATTAAGGACCGTAAATAACACAACAGTGTACTTGACAATCTTTCGGGCTATCCTAGCCTGTTTGGGTTGTCATTAAAATGTACCATAGAGTAGGTGGCAAAAGTGGCAGGAGTTTATTTTCTCACAGTTCTGGAGGCTGGAAGTCCAAGATTCAAGTGCCAGGATGATGGGTTTCTGGTGTGGGCTGTTCTTGGCCGATGCCTTCTCAGTGTCCTCCTATGGCAAAGGGGGAAGAGCACGCCCTCTAGTGTCGCTTTTTATAAGTGCCTTAATCCCATCACAAGACTCATAGCCTGATAATCTCATACAAACCTGATTTCTGCTTAAATACCATCACAGTGTCAGGGTGAGGGATAGGGTAGGGTTTAAGCATAGGAATTTGGGAGGGACACGGTTCATACCATAGATGTGACTGACTGGCTTCCGTTGGGAGACCAGGTTTAGTGTCTGTTAGCTCAGAGAAGAATTCTGTCTTGTCAGTGGCAAAAGGATTCAGTGTTTGGCTTTAGGTATGAGTGTGAGGTCTATGTGGGATACATGTACTAAACCTATGTGTCAGGTACCACTTTATATTTAATTGACAAAATTGTTTTTAGTGCTGGAATAAAATGAGCAAGGATTCAGCATGTGGACACATACAGAGGCTGTCAGGCAGGAGAACTGATGTCTCCCTCCTGGCAACATTAGAGACTTCTATCAAAAGCCTTAGAGAAGCCCATGTATGCAACCATCGATTCAGCCACCACAATTTAAAGGAAATAAAGCAATTTAAAGGAAATAATCGATGATCTGAATGAACGTTTATGTAGCAAGTATCCAGTTATTATTATTAAGTTATTGCTTAATTAATTAATTAATTGTTCCAAGTATTGTGAGAGTGAAACCCACTTGAGCAGCGACAACAGTAAGTTGCATGGTAAGAGACTGAAGTGACGAGGGGTAGGAGTTGCTGCCAGAATTTAGCCAAACCTGTCCTGAGGAAGAGGAATCACCCAGTGGGAGTCATGGCATTAGCTGGATGGAAGCAGTCACACTTCCTTTGTCACCTGGCAGGAGGGGCCCTCAGAGACTAAACTTGCTTCTCACCCCCCTTTCTTACATGAGTACTAGTCTTTCCATTGGCCAAGCCAACAGAAGCTGGGGGACACAGAAGCCAGGTGGTGCAGCTAACAGGAAACAAACTTTAGGACACAAAGCAGACTAGAGAAGGAAGCACAATAAATCGAAAGAGCAAACTGTGACCACCAACCCAGGGAGGGGCTCTTGAGTAGAATCAGTCGGTAGGTTCTACAGAGCAGTCACGAGAGGGGAATGAAGACTCTCTCTCTCTCTCTCTCTCTCTCTCTCTCTCTCCTTCTGTCTGTAACTCTGCTTCTCAAATAAATAAATAACTCTTTAAAATTCCATTGAGGAGCACTGTTTCTTTTTTCCTTCATACTATTTGTTGAAATCTTTTACTTAGTGTAGGGTTAACTATACGATCATTAAGTAAACTGAAAATAGATCTTTGTAAAAATTAAGAGTGGGAATGGGAGAGGGAGGAGGGGGAAAGGTTGCAGTGTGGGTGGGAGGGAAGATGGGGGGGGATGTCACTATGTTCCTAAATGTGTATATATGAAATACATGAAGCATGTATAACTTATAATAAAATTTTTTTTAAATATTAAAAAAAAGAAAGCAGAGAGAGATGAAAACTGGTGTTCCCTTGGGGTTTGGGAATGGGAAGGCCCCTGGCAGCTTTGGAAGGTTTCCTGGAATTGGTGGTGGGAATGACAGCCTTGTAACCTGAGAAATGAGCAACGTGGAGCACGGCTCCTGCTAGCCCGCCGTGAGGGTGACTTCCTAGAAGGAAGGAGGGAAAGGGGGCTTAGCTGCTTATCTGTTTTGCTAGCATCTCATATCGTTATGCATATATGTATTACATGTGATTTTTATAGTTTCATATCTGTAAATCTAATATAACATTCTAAAGCCTAGCTAACCATTTTTGTTCTATAAAATGATACCTTTGTCCTTATTGACAAAAATGTGCAATACATTTACATAGTGTACATTTTCAATACTTTTCTTTCAAACCTGTATACTGGCCATGCTTTCATTAAGTTAGTGTTTAGGAAATAACAGATTCTCGGGTGAGTTTTCCTCCTTTTTTCTGTTTCTCTCTCTAGGTGGTGGTGCATTAGTTCTTGGGCAAGAGCAAGACAAAAAAGGAGAAGGATTCAGCCCAGCTGAGTCTTTCGTGGGCTCCATAAGCCAGCTCAACCTCTGGGACTATGTCCTGTCTCCACAGCAGGTCAATCCCCTTTTCCGTGTATGACAGTAATGAGATGCAAAGGTACAAACCCAGTAAAACTGTGAACAGCCTAATGATGCCGTCTCTTGTTGTAAGCTCTTGGTTATCGGAATTCATCGCCAGTGCCACCTGATGCTGTGGTCTTAGACTAAAGCAGAAGTTGTCTGCATCATTTTTCAGTGCTCATTTTTTTAGTTACGTGTGATATTCCAAAATTCTACAGGGAATGATTCAAACCTTATAATTTCACAACTATAACGAATCACAGAGAATAATATTTCAAATCTGAGTGAGGTTGCAGAAACACAAGGCACAAGATCATATGTTGAGAGGAACAGATAAGCTGTTGGCTAAAAGCAATGTAAAATCACAGAGCTGGAGCTGAAATTCTAATTCCACCATGAACTCGCTGTGATGGTTTCAGACATGTTAATCTATCTCTCTAAGCTTCAGTTTTCTTATCTATAAAAGATAGATGATACTACATAGTGGAATTTTGATGGGATCGAATGAAATTCTGCATACACATCCATAGCACTGTTTGGCCCATGAGAAAGGCTATTTTAATTATTCATTCTTTCATTACAGTGGTGGAAATTCTTGAAACCTTAGTTCCCTCAGCCCTGGGTAAGAGGTCAAGGACATGGAATGAAGAGGGGGCACCTTACAACCTCTTAACCCCTGCTAAGATTCAGAAAATAAATTCTATGCATAGAATTTCAGGCAATAATGAGTCCAGTGGGAGTCATATTTGGAAGAGGCAATGACAGAGGCTGAGGAGAGAGAGAAAGAAGAGAATTTTCCTATTGCCTCTGAAATCATACAATGCAAGAGCCTGCTTCCCTTCATTCCCCACCCCCCAAATCTTCTCATGTGTTCAATAGGACTAAAGTATGATATAATAACTCCATCTTAGTAGAACAAGTAAGGTTTATGTAAAGGTGTGCTTTTAAACTCCCAGGTGAAATCTTTGGCTACCTCCTGCCCTGAGGACCTCAGCAGAGGAAACGTGTTAGCCTGGCCTGACTTCTTGCCGGGCATTGTGGGCAAAGTGAAGATCGATTCCAGGAGCAGATTCTGTTCCGGTGAGAGCTTCCTTCTTCCACAGACCCTGACGTGTCCTAACTACCCTGGGCTTTCTCACAAAAGGAGACCATTCAAACCTCTCTCTTGTCAAATCCTGTGTCCCTGCCAGTCTGCTCTTAAGCTAGCATTTCATGTTTACTCTACATTCATCCAAAGAATATTTTTAATCCTAAAATACATTCTACAAGGTGGAGTTAATTGGGGGAGGAGAGAATTTGGACAAAGGTTAAGTATGATAGGGAGTTAGGGTGCAAGGAACGGGAGGGTCTCTGTGCTCCTGCCTCAGATGGGTATTCTTTCGGTTCTGCACTGCCTAGCAGCTGTCTAGGAACAAGTAATCCAGAAGGAAAGCTGTGAATGTGTCAGTCAGCACGCCGAATCGTCAAACTCTGACTGATCACTGTCTCATGAAATCCAATGTATCCTAATGAGTTGATGAAAATGGGCCAGGAAGGGGCCTCTGATTGCCTGTCAACAACCCTTCATTAATATTCCTCAAGCACCATTTCTGCCTTTAAAGAGATAGCCAGCAGACTTCTGTTGAAAGAGGGAAAGTTGTTTGTTGACTCGGATGATTTTTACTAATAATTTGGCTGCTCCTATGTTAACTTGTTTTCATACGATTAGAGTGGCTCTCACATTCTGGTTCCAAATAGGATTTGAAGCCTTGGCTTGGTGATACAATTGCTGTGCTGCTGACAAGCTCTGCACGTGTGTTCTTGGCCCCCAGATTGTCCACCTTTAGAAGGATCCGTGCCTCATCTGCGATCTGCATCAGCGGATTTAAAACCAGGCTCCAAGATCAGTCTGTTCTGTGATCCGGGCTTCCAGATGGTCGGGAATCCTGTGCAGTACTGTCTGAACCAAGGACAGTGGACGCAACCCCTCCCTCACTGCGAACGTGAGCTGCCTTTGGTGAACTCGTCTCAGTGGCTCTTGAAAAGCATTGGTGCCATAGAGCACCGTTCAGGAATGCTAAACAAAAGAGCAATCATTCACAGTAGCAAACATTCATCAGATCCTTCCTTGGTTTAATCACCTGTGCTGAGCACCAAGAGTGGTGGGTGATGAAGACCCAAAGCCATCATGTGTCAACAAGGCCCCCAGGTCCCACAAGACCCAGACCAAAGGGAGCTGGGCCAGTGCTGAGTGAGCAATCAGGGAGAGATCACTCAAGTTGGACCTATCCATTTAATTTATTAATTCAATAATGTTTAAAATACCTACTAGGTGCAAGGCACTAACCTAAGTTCTGGAGATATCACTGTTGGAAAAAGAGATACCTGTTACTATAGAGTTTATATGCTAGTGGAAGAGTCAGAAAAATAAATGTAATATTTTTATAGTTAATAATAAAAATAAGGATTAGAAGCCTATGAAGAAAAGCAAAGCAGGGTAGAGAAACACCAAGGGAAGGGGGTTGTTTTAGATAGCGAACTGTATCTCTTATGTGTTGCCACAGCACAGATTTATCTGTTTCTTGTCTATCTACTCCACTCAGTAGAAAGCTCTACATGGCAAGAATTTTGTCTGTGGTTCGCTGCCGTAACTCCAGCACGTAGGTCAGTGTCTAGCAGGAAGTAGGACCTCCGTAAGTGTCTTTTCAATGAATCTGACTACATGCCTACTATGAGCCAGACAGCATGCTAGAGGCTGAAGACACACCTGTGACCACAGCCTGCTACCACCCCTGAAGCATTCTCCACCCCATGTTTGAGTGCAATGAAAAATTTCATGCCTCACTGGACTACTCCACTTGCTTACTAGAAATAAAAAGCCCTTCAAGCATTTTTCTCCTAATGTGGTTGTGTTCTCCCTGGTCACATCGCAGGCATTAGCTGTGGGGTGCCACCCGCTTTGGAGAATGGCTTGTACTCAGCTGAGGACTTCTATGCTGGCAGCACAGTAACCTACCAGTGCAATAATGGCTACTATCTGTTGGGTGATTCAAGAATGTTCTGCACAGACAATGGGAGCTGGAATGGCATTTCACCGTCGTGTCTTGGTGAGATCAGTGTTGGCGATTATTGCATGAGTTTATCCTGGCTCTGTGAGAAACACTCACTCAAACTTCCTGGGGCTCACATGACATTCTTTTGCTAACTTCATCTCATCTCAGTAAGTTCTGCACAAGCCATAGTGATGATGAAGCTGTCCACAGAGATGCCAAAAATGTTTTAAATTTTTCTCAGGCTCAGGATTAAGACTATATCTAGGCCGGCACTGCAGCTCACTAGGCTAATCCTCTGCCTTGCAGCGCCGGCACACCAGGTTCTAGTCCCGGTCGGGGCGCCGGATTCTGTCCCGGTTGCCCCTCTTCCAGGCCAGCTCTCTGCTGTGGCCCGGGAGTGCAGTGAAGGATGGCCCAAGTGCTTGGGCCCTGCACTCCATGGGAGACCAGGAGAAGTACCTGGCTCCTGCCATCGGATCAGCAGGTGCGCCGGCCGCGACGGCCACTGGAGGGTGAACCAATGGCAAAGGAAGACCTTTCTCTCTGTCTCTCTCTCTCTCTCTCACACAGTCCACTCTGCCTGTCAAAAAAATAAATAAATAAATAAAGACCATATCTATCCCTCTCCTTTCACTTGCCCACCCATAATCTAGGGAAATGATACTGTTATAAATCTGCAGTGTAATTTTGACTACTATATTTAAATTTATTAAACTATATTACATGAACTAGGCATTAAACCTAGCGGTTAAGATCCCCACATATCATATTGGTGCCAACATTTGATACCTCACTCCAGCTCCTAACTCCATCTTCCTCTTGGTGCACACCCCGGGGAAGCAGCAGTGATGGCTCTGTGGGGGGGTTTCTGCCACCCACATGAAAGATCTGGATTGAATTTCCAGCTCTCAAATTCATCCCTAACCCACTCCAGCCACTGAGGGCATTTATGGAGTGAACTAGCAGAACAAAGTACACTCTCATCTCTCATCTCTCTCTCTCTCTCTCATCTCCCTACCTAACCTTTTCCCTCCCTTCCTTCTTCCTCCTCAAATAAACACATTTAAATGCATATAAATGTTATACATTGAGTGATATGTAATGACTTCAATGTAAAAATAAATGTTTGATACACAAAGAAAATGAATCAACTGTAATTTTTGTTATCTGTGTTCACATTAGATGTGGATGAGTGTGCCGTTGGATCAGACTGTAGTGAGCACGCTTCTTGCCTGAACACAAATGGATCCTACCTGTGCTCATGCATCCCACCCTACACAGGAGATGGTAAAAACTGTGCAGGTAACTAATCCGTGTATACCTGGAAATTCTCATTTCAGTTTTGTAATTTAAATATCTTCTTTTGTTAAAAGATTTATTTATTTATTTGAAAGTCAGAGTTACAGAGAGAGAGGAGAGGCAGAGAGAGAGAGAGGTCTTCCATCTGATGGTTCACTCCCCAGTTGGCTGCAATGGCCAGAACTGCTCTGATCCGAAGCCAGGAGCCAGGAGCTTCTTCCGTGTCTCCCACGCAGGTGCAGGGGCCCAAGGACTTGAGCCATCCTCTACTGCTATCTCAGGCCACAGCAGAGAGCTGGAAAGGAAGAGGAGCAGCCAGGACTAGAACCGGCGCCCATGTGGGATGCCAGTGCTTCAGGCCAGGGCGTTAATCTGCTGAGCCACAGCACCGGCCCCTTAAATATCTTCTATAAGTGCATTATTTTTCTTTTTTTTAAAAAAAGTGTTTATTTCGTTTATTTGAAAGGCAGAGTGTGAGAGAGGCAGAGAAAAAAAGATTTCCCATCTGCTGGTTTACTCCCCAAATGGCTGAAACATCCAAGGCAAGGCCCAGGAGCCTGGAGCTCCATCAGACTCTTCCCACGTGGGTGGCAGGAGCCAAGTACTTGGCCATCTTCTGCTGCCTTCCCAGCTGCATTGGCAGGGAGCTGTATCGGAAATGGAGCAGTTGGGAGTTGAACCAGAGCTCCAATGTGGGATGCCAGGGTTGCAGGCAGCAGTACCACCCACTGCACCACAGCACTGGGCTTCAGTGTCTTATGTTTCAAATAAGACAATATTTTCAACTTCCAAGGGCAGAAAGATAGAAAAGATATGACATATAAGTTTTTATAAAAGAAACATAAGACACAACTAAAAGTGCTTTAAATTAGCACAGTGCCTCTTCCCACTTCCTGATTTTTGAAAAACACATCTGAGAGCCAACTGTGTTGTTAGAAAAACATCCACATTGTAGATTTAGAAATATAACTTGCCGATATTTCTAAGTATAAATATAGGTAGAGAAAATAGTTATAGAAATATGACCTATCTGCCTCAGCCAGAGCAAAGAAAACACCTGTCCCATGGTTACCTTCAGTGTCTCCCTGCTACCAGATTATATCATTGTACAAAGTAGTATCTCACCCTACCACATCTCTGTTTAATGATAACTTAATGACACCGGTCCACCTCTGAATCCATTGCTGTCTTCCTGCATTGCTTATGAGGACTAACTACTAGCAAATAATAAAATAGAAAGTAAAGAGCAATTTTAAGTAGTAGATCAAATATCCAGCTGTATAGGTCCCTAAAGTAAAGTGCTCCAATTTGTAGGAGAGAGAAAAAGTCCCAGAAGTTCTATATATGATAGAGATCTTGTTTCCCACCCTAGGCTCATACATATAACAGTAACAACAAAAGCAGAGTATCCGAGAGTGAAAGCGCAGAACCAGGATCAGGAACAGGTTAGCCAGGAAATCTTCCCGTAGCTAAACAGAATATCAGATGTATATGCAGGTATCAACATGTTTTCAAACTAGAAATCTGTATACTATTCAAGAACAAGTCACAAAACCTGCCTAGGGAAATACCTGATCTGGACTTACTTCCTCCTCTGAAAGGTGGGTAAACTTAAACAGAATTAAAAATTAAGATATTAACAAGTCTATTCAGAGGGAGAAATCGTTCTATATATATCAGAATATGGCATTGAATATGAGTTAATACAGGAACCAGAAGGAAAGTTCAGGCATCTGCTTGTATGGCGTAAGTGACAAGAGTGAAAAATGCTAGCACTGCAGAAGGCAAACCCACCAGACCACTTTTGAAAGCAGCTTCCATAGGGTTTGGCCTAAATAGACATTCTAAAGTTAGATGCAAACGTTGTGATTTATGATTGACATATAAGATAAATAATGCAACAGACTGTACTAATAATTACATTAGCAGTTACGGACAGGTGAGAATGAAAAGGAAATGTAGGAAATTGGTGCTTGTGATTTATACAGGTGTATATATAAGCTTATTTATATTTTAATTTATATATGTATATATACATATATTTTAATTTATATATGTATTTTATGCATAGTCAAATAAAATGTAATTTGAAGAATTTCTTCAAAGATTCATATTTATAAATCCTTCAACTTCCTTGAGAAAATATACAAATTATTAAAATAGAAGAAAAAATGAAATCTTTTATTGTCCCACACTCAGATATACTTATTGATAGAAATCAGGGCTACTTACTGCCCAAATTTTACTGTATACTCTCCTAGGTATTTATAAAATATATATACATATATAGATGATTATTAAAACACAATATATAGGCAGTTTTTTTGTTATTTCATGTAACATTACATCATACACATTTTTCATATCACAAAATTGTTTTAAAACATGGTTTTAGGCCGGCGCCGTGGCTCACTAGGCTAATCCTCCGCCTTGCAGCGCCGGCACACCGGGTTCTAGTCCCAGTCGGGGCACCGGATTCTGTCCTGGTTGCCCCTCTTCCAGGCCAGCTCTCTGCTGTGGCCAGGGAGTGCAGTGGAGGATGGCCTAGGTGCTTGGGCCCTGCACCCCATGGGAGACCAGGAGAAGCACCTGGCTCCTGCCATCGGATCAGCGCAGTGCGCCGGCCATTTGAGGGTGAGCCAACGGCAAAGGAAGACCTTTCTCTCTGTCTCTCTCTCACTGTCCACTCTGCCTGTCCAAAAAAAAAAAAAAAACATGGTTTTAATTGCTGTTATAATCTACTTTGTGGAGTCCCATAGCTAACCTTTCTTTGTATATTAGCATTAAGTGATATCCACTGTGAAAAATAGTTTAGTAAACATCTTTGGACGTAAATCCTTACATTTATCTCACCATCAAGATGTAAATCTGCGGTTACTTTCAGACAGTGTTTCAGTGGAAGTCCTTGTCAGATGTCCCAAATGACCTTAAGAAAGACTGAACCCATATTTATTCCCCACCACCGCATTGAGAATTCAAGTATTATATTCACTCGTATTGTTTTCCCTTCCTAGAAATGGTGGCTGCCCACATTTGTACCTAGAAGGGGCTTATGGTCCACAGTGTGTTTGGAAGGGAGGCTGGACACTGCTCCTGGATCTGCCCATGTGCAGCGTTTCCTTCAGCTAGAGAGGAAGTGGGTGACTGGGAGTGGGGCCAGTGCTGGGGTGCAGCAGATAAAGCCACTGCCTGCGACACCAGCATCCCATACGGGTGCCGGTTTGTGTTCTGGCTGTTCCACTTCTGCTCTGGCTCCCTGCTAATGCCTGGGAAAGCAGTGGAAGATGGCCCAAGTGCTGGATGAAGCTCCTGGCTCCTGGCTCCTGGCTTCAGCTTGGCTGTTGCAGCCACCTGGAGAGTGAACCAGTAGATTGAAGATATTCTCTCTCTCTCTCTCTCTCTCTCTCTCTCTCTCTCTCTCTCCCCCCTCCCTCCCTTTCTCTCCTCCCTCCTTCCCTCCCCCTCTCTCTGTTCTATATTTTTTATTTATTTTATTATTTTCAAATAAATAAATAAATCTTAAGAAAAAAAAAACAAAGGGTAGGGTTTGGGGAGACTTGTAAGGGGTTAAAGCCCTTCTAAGCCATGCTCTGGAACCATCACTACTTCCCCCAATAAGCAACTACCTCTTGAGTCAGATATATTCTGTGTGTTCTTTGTTAGTCCTTGCTGCTTGAAAATATGATTGCTTAAATGCCTATTAAATACGTAACTCAGTCTACTGCGCGACATGTCCCCGCCGTCCTTATATCTCCCTTAAACAGCTTTTCTCTCGGGCCTCTGACAGTTTGCTATGAAACTTTGTGTGGCAGATGTGAGAGCCACTTCTTATTACACACACTCACACACACACACACACACACACAACTGTTTCTTTCTTTCAAGAACCGGTAAAATGCAAAGCTCCAGGACATCCAGAAAACGGCCACTCTTCCGGCGAGATTTACACAGTGGGGGCCAAGGTGACATTTTCCTGCGAGCAAGGGCATCAGCTGGTGGGAGCCGCTGAAATCACATGCCTGGAGTCCGGAGAATGGAACCATCTGACCCCGTCTTGTGAAGGTGTGTTTCACCAGGGCCCTGGGTTTGCTGCGTTCGGCAACCCCGAAAGCGGAAGGTGCAGATGTGTCAAGGGTTAGGTTCTGTCAGTGTCTGGCTCCCGTTTAAATGTGATCAGAAAACACACTGCCCTTTGAGCTTTCAGACTCTCGCACTCACAGTCTGAGAAAACCGTGTTCTGTGTTTTTCCTCCTTGAAGCCATTTCCTGTGGGGCACCAGCTATTCCTGAAAATGGGGACATCGACGGGTCAGCGTTTACCTATGGCAGTAAAGTGACCTACAGGTAAGTGGCTCGTTGTGGAAGCTGTTGTTAACATGCACCAGCAGTGATACAGTATGAGAAGCGTACAGGGGAGGAGTTAATCCCATGGGATTTTTTTTTTTTTTAATTCACGTGGAATTTGTTGAACGATATATAGCGGGAAGAGATCTTAATCCAATCATCTAATGGTAGTCACTCTAAATGTCTGTTTTAAAAATAATGAAAAAAAGATTATTTATTTGAAAATCAGGGTTACAGAGGAGATGCAGAGGCAGAGAGAGAGAGAGAGAGAGAGAGAGAGAGAGAGAGAGAAATCTTCCATCCACTGGTTCAGAGCCAGGGCTGGGCCAGGCCAAAGCTGGGAACCAGAAACTTCATCCAGGTCTTTCATGTGGGTGCAGGGGCCCAAGGACTTGGACCATCTTTTGCTGCTTCCCCAGGTGCATTAGCAGGGAGCTGGACCAAAAGTGGAACCACTGGGATGCAAACTGGTGCCCATATGGGATTCCAATGCTACAGGTTTTGCCCACTATGCCATAGCACTGGCTCCTAGAATTCTTAAATTCCCTGTCCAGTAAGTCACCAGTTATTGCTTCCAGCACCCTCCTGAGGCATCCAGAGAATGGATGCTGTGGAAGAGGCTCCTAGCTAATGAGTACCCTTGGTTGCAAATGAGCTTTGATTCCAAGCTGGAAATCTTGGGCACTTAGATTAGACTCTCACTCTCCAACTGAGAACTTTGTGTTTGCAGCTGCTGACCTGTGTCGCAAACTGCAGGCACGCCAAGTTCTTAAATCTGACCTTCCACTTATCATCCAGTTAGGTACCTGTGGGTAAGACAAATGATATTCTTGGTTAAAAAAATAATATATATATATATATATATATACATATATATATATTTAAAGGCATTACTTTGGTAGAAAAAAGGATGGTCCCAATATGTATAAATCCTCAATTTTTAAAAATTTTTATTTATTGTTCTTTATTTGAAAGGCAAAGAAAGCAAAAGCAAAACAAACAAAACAAAAAAGCCAGAAAGCCTTTCATTCTACTGCTTTACTCTTCAAATGCTTAACAACAGCCAGAATTGGGCCAGGCCAAAGCCAGGTGTCCAGAATTCAATCTGGGTCCCTCACGCAGATGACAGGGACCCTGGTAGCTGAACCATCACCTGCTGGCCCCCTGGGTGCACCTCAGCAGGCAGCTGGCATTGGAAGCAGAGCTGGGATGCCAACCTAGGCGCTCCGGTATGGACACAGGTGTCTCAGGTAGAACCTTGACTGCTGCACCAATGCCTGACCCGGTTCTCAATATTTTTAGAGGTATTGGCACAGATAAAATTAATAGAAGTAAATCAAACTATATTCTGTGATTTTCCTTTACCTTCTTCAGGTGTAATAAAGGATATACGTTGGCTGGTGATCAAGAATCATCCTGTCTTGCCAGTGGTTCTTGGAGTCATTCTCCCCCTTTGTGTGAAGTAGTGAAATGTTCCAGTCCTGAAGACATAGAAAATGGAAAATATATTTTGAGTGGCCTTACCTACCTTTCTACTGTGTCATACTCATGTGAGAGCGGATACAGGTAAAGGCTGCAGACAGGAGCCCAGCTCCCTGCTGCTCATGATTTACTTCCTAGGTTCCATTTGTGACTGGCTGACTTTAAAAACAAATGTGTTAATGCCCATTTGTGTGCTTCCTGGGGCCTAACTTACAGCACCTACTCAAGGCAGTTAGTTTCACTGCCACTCTGGAAATGCTAGCTCGATTGCTGTCAGCATCCAGACTTTAAACATGGAAGTAAAAGTTGTTTGTGAAGCATAGTACAATACCGGATGAAGTGCTTTCACTATAGAATTTCCTTATAAACAGCTTTACCAAGTTTACATGCAACATCGTGTGAGATGTTGGAAGAAAGCAAGTTTACTTGATTATAGTTGTGCACATGTGTGTGTGCATGCATGTGTTCAACTAGAAAGGGCATTTCAAAAAAAAAAAAAAATCAGGCTGTGGTCAGAGACGTCAGCAGGATCCGTCAGCAGGATCCAAGGTGGAACAGGTCCCGTAAACAGGAAGTTGGAGTCAGGTTTCAAGTAAAGGCAGATAAGCCATGACTTAGGGATGGGAGATTTGGGAAGTCAAAGGAAGACCAGAGTCACAAGCACCATGGTTCAGTCACCCAGGCTCTTGGCAAAGACTACAACCTTAATCACCCTGATTCCCTGGCTGCTCAGGTGAGTGTCTCCCTTCCTGCTGGTCCTCACTAGCCCACTAACCCTTTCTCATCTAAGTAAGCTGCTATCCACAAGGTCTGGAGCACCCTGTACTGCCCCTGTAAGCCCATTACACTGTTGCATTTTATACCAAGTGGTAGTGGTTGTCATCATGGCATGGTATTAGATCTCCCTTCTTTTTATATAAAGTGATGAAATATGAAGAAATATTCTTATGCGCTATAATTCTCCCTGCCCCCTGTTTTCCTATTTCATCTCCGTAGCAGTAAATAAACAGCCCCCAAAAGAGGTAATGTCATTCTGTCCTGTAGCTTACAGGGTCCGTCCCTCATTGAGTGCACAGCGTCTGGCAGCTGGGACAGAGCACCGCCTGCCTGTGACCTCGTCTCCTGTGGCGCGCCGCCTGCCATCAAAGACGCTGTCATCGCCGGGGATAACTTCACTTTCGGGAACACTGTCACTTACACTTGCAAGGAAGGGTGAGTGTGGGCTTGAAGGCAGGGAGCGCGAGAGCGGAGAGGGTGGCTGCTCTCTCCAGTGAGTGTGGAATTAAATTTTCTGGCAGCCAGAGCACAAGGAAGCATTATACTTATTTTCAGGCAGCAAACAGGGACCATACTACCCTGTGGGAGCAAAATTGGCCTGGAATAGATGTGGTTTATCAAATAGGCTTTGAATAACACACATTGGCTATTGCAGGGGAAAATATATTTCAGTGAAAATGCCAAAGAACATGCTAAAGTGGGCCATTTGTGTATGTATTTTTTTTGCAAAACCCAAAGGAAGACTGTAAGTCACCATGTCAAGGTAGCATGTCTACAGGAAAAAAGAAGATGGTACGGTTTGGGCTTTTACATTTGTAAGGATCTTGCTGAATTCAGAGGGAATATTTGGAAAACCAACAGCAAATTACAAAGGGTTTTCACATTCATTGTCTTGCTAAATGTCCACCAAAGCCCTGTGAGTTTCAAGAAGGGAAACACTCACTCTGGGATGAGCACAGCAGCCAGTGATGTGCTGGTGAGTGATGAAATCCCAGAGACTCTGACTTCCATTTCATTCCAATTCAACGTTGTAATCCCTGGCTTTTTCCTATGCTTCCTCATTAAGCATTAAGGTATTAAGTATTCTCACTGTTGATAGTGCTTTCCTGCCCCAGACTTACCTCGGTTTTGCTTTTCACCCATTTGGAAGTAGACGTGACAAGGGGGTGCCTTTTTTCTACATTTGTACCTCAGCTCTGTTACTCACTAACTGTGTGGCCTTGGGGAATGGGTGTGACCTTTCTCTACCTCACTTCTCTTCCTACATAAAATGAGTTTATTCAAGGTTTACACTTGTGGATATTGTAAGGAATAAAATTATTGAATACGTGACCTAGCCAGGGAAAAAGAAAACCTCAATGAACCAAGCAAACTTAGCCATTGTTATGGTGTTTTAAAGTTATATTTATGTATTTGCATTTAATTTGGAAGTCAGAGAGACAGAGACAGAGACAGAAAACTTCTATCCATTATTTTACTCCCCAAATGCCCACCACAGCTGCAGCTGGACCAGGCCAGAGCCGGAAGCCTGGAACTCAATCCCTTTCTCCTACACGGGTGGCTGGAACTTGAGCCATCATCCACTGGCTCTAGTTTGCACATTATCAGGAAAGTGGAATGCCAGGGCCCTGGGGCCTTGGCACTGCCTCATTCCTCTCTCTCAGCTGCTGTGCCTTTGCAGATGCCCCACTGTACCCCCACTTCTGTCCTACAGCATCTGATACTTGCTCAGGCACTGCCCTGTAGTCATAGCTGCTCAGTATCTCAGTGGAGGAAGAGGCAAACACTGGACTTCTCCATACGGCCATCTACCAATACATTTATCTTTTTAATTACTTTTTAGCAAAGCCCCCAAACACTAGGAGTTTCCTATTGCTCATCTAAATGTGTAAAGTGGTCATTTGTTTTGGTGTGAGACTCTGAGGGGGGAGGGGTAGTTAACATCCTAAAATCCTAATCTAAAATTTCTCTTTTGATTCTTCTCAACTGCAAGCTTCTAAATGCAATTATTGGATTTGTTAAAATAAAGTCTTTGATCCTTGTTATTAATTGAACACAGAATTAATTCCTGATGCATATTCACGCTTTCTTTGTTCTCATTAAATTGCAGCTGTTGAACTATCTAGTAAGCTGCTTTTGCAAGGCCCTTCTGAAACAGAAGTGCTAATGATCCACTTCTCTCATTGAGCTTTCCAGACACACGCTCGCTCATTTGTCATGTGATGCCTGAATCACTTTGCTGAAAATTGCATCTGCAGATTGCTCTGCTCATTTTCAAAGGATTTGGGCTGATGGGTCTAGAAATATGAAAATGTACTCCAGCCAGTTTGTGCTAGGGCACAACCTTTCAAGGCATCCCATGACAGGGGTGGGCCATTTTCGCTGGGAGTTACAGTGTACAATAGTGTGTTCCATGTAGTGGATGGCCTGATTTTTAGTGAAAGTCTCTGTAAGAGTGTCCCCAGTGGCTCTAGAATGAGAATCCAAAATGACACACAGAATTTAATCAAATATTCCATCATTTTAGA
This sequence comes from Oryctolagus cuniculus, assembly GCF_051225735.1. Taxonomy (NCBI): domain Eukaryota; kingdom Metazoa; phylum Chordata; class Mammalia; order Lagomorpha; family Leporidae; genus Oryctolagus; species Oryctolagus cuniculus. The sequence goes on along the minus strand of NC_142867.1, from coordinate 214,265,606 downwards.
TGGGTAACTTCCAATTTTTCCTGCTTTAGTAGCCAGCATTTCTGGGCACATTTCATCCTCTATACAAAAGTGAATTGTTTTCTAAGTGATTCTTTAATAAAATAAGTGAGTGAAATGTGCTCCCCTTAAGTCTTAACACATACTGAGTCTTCTGCCATGATGAGACAGTGCAGCTACTTGATCAGAGATCAGTGATAGCAGTGTCTAGACAATAGCTATCAAGTATTTCCTCTTTGGAGCCATCTGGAAAACCTTTCTTTAGCATCTTAAGACTCATGTATGTACTTTAGAATATATTTATTTTTAATAACCCCCATTCTCATGGTCTTAGAATATATTATCTACTTAGCTAAAACACTGGCTCCCCTATCACTCAGGAAAATACATAGAGTTAAGGGCTTTGTGTCAGGCTGGGGAGGCCAAACATTATTTCTAGGATGTCACACAGCCAGTCTATGCCTGCCACGTCTTCACCCACCCACCCCCAGGGTAACTGTCCAAAACCACACAGAGGTCTCGTGTTTCACCCTCTGATTTGCAGGGTTCATTTGCCATTCCTAGCTGTTTGCAGGTTCTCAGTACATCCCAGCTGTACTCCAGTCCCATTTCTTCGCTTGTGCTACTTTTCTTCCTTGAGTGACTTCTATTCCTCGTTCCTAAAGACCCCCCTCTGGAGCCAATTCAGCTGTGAGGCATTTCCTCTCCTTCCCATTCTGCAGGTAAAATGGCCCCTCCTCCGTTAGGCAGGGGGCCTGCAGTACACCAGGGAGTTGTTGGGGTGGGGAACAGAGGTGCAGATGAAGGCATTGGCATCAAGTCTGTGGGCTAGGTGACTGGCACATAGCAGGCCCTTGAGAATTATTTTAAAAAGAACTAAATGTTAATTGAGAATCAAGGAAAAAAACCTTAGGTTAGTCCAAGGGATATGGTAGATTCTAAGAAATAATGGGTAACATTAAAATGCATTCTCTAAATTCATTTATTCAAAAATATATATTTAGTGGTAATAGGTTGTTGAATTATGGGGTAGCTTTGCTGTGATTTTCCAATAGGGAGGGAGGAATAGTTGGTGAAGATTTTTCAGGAGATCAGTGGCCAAAAGAAGCTTTGCCAAATTACAAAAGCCTCCAGTTCTCAGGAGACGTGAGGGATAAGGAAGGCAGGTGCTTCTGCCGCAGAGCAGCTGGCCCTTGAAGTAAAGGAAGAATTTCATGGGTAGTGCAATGGAACCTTATGAATCAGGGAGGTCTAAGGGCATGAACTTCAGCCACGAAACTGGCTAGCATCAAGGGATCCATGAAAGCAGTGATGCATGATTCAAAGTGTGAGAGTGATGTAAACTGTGTGTTAAAACATCAGGACCCTCACCAAGTGGAACTTCCACACACGGTGCATCATACCCAGGAACGGTAGAATCTGGGCACTTACCCAGGAATAAAGGGTTTCCTAATAATAAAATCATGCTGATAGCATGTTGTCTTTGTACACCTTCCTGGATCCTTTAAGATAGAAGCCATTTAAAAATGTATTAATATCAGGTCTGTATATAAAGAACAGGGATCACTCACTGGAGACTGTACTCAGCTATTGGAGATGTCTACGATTTCCTCACTGTGAGACCACTTCTGTCCATAGCACTACACATGACCATAGGCAGGATGGACACAAATATCTCTGCTGATGCCCTATAATTTTTTCCTGATCTGTCTGTCTCCAGTATACTTCATTAATATTGCCAAATAGCATGAAGGAATCATGAAGGAATTCGAACCTCTCTATAATAGCTGATCCTTTATCAAACTGAAATGAACCTCAGGGAAAGTTTTTGTTGACTAATGACATTAGGATCTTTGCTGATGAGTGGGTCAGATAACTTGTACTAGTGACACTGCAATTTGGTTTCCAAAGGACACTCACGAGTGATAAAATTACCAGCTTCATTTTAAAGAGGGGGAGAGGGATATCATGGAATATACATAGATGTGGGAGTCAGATAAACCAAATTCAAATCCCAGCTATGCAGATAATGCAGGGAAAACTGCCATCCTTTACCAGTTTTCTATGAATGAAGCTGTACACACATCCCCTACAATAGGAAGTAATGTAGAAGAGATAGTGATTAATAATACACATTTCCTAATGTGGGATATTGGTGGCCAAGAATCTCTTCGTTCTTCCTGGAACACTTACTATACTAACACAGAGTTTGAAATAGTTGTTGTGGACAGTACAGACAGAGAGAGGATTTCTGTAACTAGAGAAGAACTCTATAAAATGTTAGCACATGAGGACTTAAGTAAAGCTGGATTGCTGATTTTTTGCTAATAAACAAGATGTTAAAAAGTACATGACTGTAGCAGAAGTCTCTCAGTTTTTGAAGCTGACTTCTATCAAAGATCACCAGTGGCATATCCAGGCCTGCTGTGCTCCTACTGGAGAGGGATTACGTCAAGGACTTGAATGGACGATGTCCCGACTTAAGATTAGATGATCTCTACTGACCTCTTCTTACAGACTTTGTGTAAACAGTGTGCTGGACTTTACCTGAAAGCTGCAAAATTTAACGGCTTACATATATTTATAATAAACTGATTTAAACATTTTCTATAAGAAGAAAAATTCAGACCACTTGTTTGAAAACAAAGATGAAGTCTCACCTTCCAATTTACTTTCTCATTATTCCTTCCAAAGTAAGCTATGAAAGCTGTGATTGACATTTTTCTCATAATGAGTGCTCTCAGGACATTGTGTAGCCTGTGGTAAGTACAAAGGGAGAGGAATGCATTTTGAACTTCTAAGAGTTTTAGTATCAGTTTAACTCTCCATTGTTGAATGTTGTTATTTTCTTGTTCCATTTAGTCAAACTACAAATCCCAGATACTAGGTTTCCAATATTTTTAAATGTAACATTACTTATGAAAAGTATTTTGTGTGTGTATTGTATATATACCTCAAGTCAAGTTAATGGCTTTGGTTTATGTGCTAAAGAAAAGCAAGTAACACAAAAATTAATACTGTTCTTGGTTATAACCATAATGAGATGAGCATTGGCATTGGTGGTAAATGCCATTTTGTATGTTTCCTCTTTGTTCTCTGTGTTTTACTAACCAGCCCCCAAATCATGGAGCTACTCTTTTTTTTTTATATTGAAATAAAAACATTTTTTAACTTTTCTTTAGTAAAATAAATTTCCAAAGTATAGTTTATGGATTACAATGGCTTCCCCCCCCCATAACTTCCCTCCCACTCGCACCCCTCCCATCTCCCACTCCCTCTCCCATTCCATCCACATCAAGATTCATTTTCAATTATCTTTATATACAGAAGATTGATTTAGTATATATTAAGTAAAGATTTCATCAGTTTGCACCCACACAGAAACACAGAGTGTAAAATACTGTTTCAGTACTAGTTATAGCATTACTTCATATTGGACAACATATTAAGGACAGATCCCACATGAGGAGTAAGTACACAGTGACTCCTGTTGTTAACTTAACAATTTGATACTCTTGTTTATGGCGTCAGTAATCTCCCTAGGCTCTAGTCATGAGTTGCCAAGGCTGTGGAAGCCTTTTGAGTTCGCTGACTTCGATCTTATTCAGACAGGGTCTTAGTCAAAGTGGAAGTTCCCTCCTCCCTTCAGAGAAAGGTACCTTCTTCTTTGATGGCCCCATTCTTTCCACTGGCATCTCACTCGCAGAGATCTTTCATTTAGGTTTTGTTTTTGTTTTTTGTTTTTTTGTTTTTGTTTTTTTGCCAGAGTGTCTTGGCTTTCCATGCCTAAAATACTCTCATGGGCTCTTCAGCCATATCCGAATGCCTTAAGGGCTGATTCTGAGGCCAGAGTGCTATTTAGGACATCTGCCATTCTATGAGTCTGCTGTGTATCCCGCTTCCCATGTTGGATCATTCTCTGCCTTTTTGATTCCATCAGATAGTATTAGCAGACACTAGTCTTATTTGTGTGATCCCTTTGACTCTTAGACCTATCAGTGTGATCAATTGTGAACACTTAAAAAAACTCTTAAAAAAAAAAGGAAAAGTAAAAGCTTGATAGCTGTGTACCTCTTTTTTCGCCCAATCCCACATGTCAAAACATATAATCCAATTAAGTAGAATATGTTATCAAATTCTTGGTTAAGGACTACTAATGGACAAAACTGTACAATGAACAGTTACCAGATTATTCTTTTTGTTGGTCATTATGCCTTCTAAATTGCTAACCAAATTATTCATGAATCAGTCAATCATAAATTATGATAAAAAAACTATCAAGTTTTTTCTTTTTAGTGTTAATTTAGCACTGATAGGAAACAGGTCTATCCAGAGAAGTAATGCTCTATAAATATTATTAAATAATTTAGCTATAGTTTTTTTAAGTATTAAGTTATATTTGAAGCAGTTACATGAATTTGAGAATTGTCGCTCCCCCTCTTCATGGAGGAACGACACTAAACCCTGCCTAGGCTTCACATCCGAGTCACGGCACCATTATGTCGCTCCCCCTCTTCACGGAGGAACGACACAGGACCCTGTGCTGTTCTTTTGTCTGCTCGGCCCTTCCCGGGTTTGCTGCTGGTTCTTCCCGGGTTGACTGCCGACCCTTCCACCTCCGTGGAAGGGTGGTTCCCCCTGCCACATTCCCCACTTCCGCGGGGGAGCGGCACACCGCCGGCCGGCTCTCTCGGGGGCTGCACAGGTGTTCCCCTTAGATGTTCCTGGTGCATGCCGTCTCTCTCCTCCTTTATAGTCCTCCTCCGCCAATCCCAACTCGGCTGCCCACACGCCGAGTACGCTGCTCTCCTCCAATCAGGAGCAAGTCCTACAGTTTATTGGCTGAACTGGAGGCAGCTGTGTAGAAGCTGTTTTCTTCTCTCCCAGCGCCATATTGTGGGAGAGCAGATGCATAGAATAAGTCTTAATTCCAGTAACTTAGTCTAGTCCGAGTTGCTCCCAGTTGCTCCCCACAAGAATTAAGAGTAAGGCATATTCAAGCAACAGCATTAATTAATTTGCAAATTTCTTATTTTAGGAATTGGAATAATTTGAGTTTTTTTGTTTTTGTAAGTTTTCGTGTGTCTTCCACATAAATGCATTATTCGACAATTATAAAATGTGAATGTTTTTGGAATGCTTTTAAGAATTTGGTTTAAAAATCGATTGACATGATGTGTTGTTTGTACTAGGAAATAACTTGACCCAAAATACCTTCTGTGTTTGCTTAGGATATTTTGTTTGATATCTAAAAGTTGAGGTTTTTCTGTCTCAACTGTAAGCAAACATCCTAAATGTGTTAAAGCATATTCTCGGATACTCTATTTAAGTATCTTTCGTGTCCTGAAAATCTGAAGATTAATCTGAACTGCCAGTTTTTAGATTTAGAATATTCAAGGACAAAAATAACTACTTTTAGAGCGATATTTTAAATTTCATAAAGGTTTTGGTGAGGAACAATACTAGGTACTATAAGCATTGAGAAAACTTTGAAAGTTCTTTCTACCAAATATGAAATACTCAATTTCTAATTCCAACTCAGATACGAAAGATCAGTATTTAACATTGGATGTTTTGTGTTTTATAATATGTTCAAACTACAATTACAACATTTAGTCTTTGTCAACATACTTTTACAAACGTACATACTTAATAAGCTTTGTTCATATGTTCTCATATTTTCTCAAATAATTATAATGAGTTACTTGTAAATTAAAAATTCCCTAAAAAACCCAAGTCTATTTATCAGAGATAAGTGTTCTGCAAAGTAGCCATGCAAACCCATGCCTTTTGTACATTTCATTTTTTAATTTAGTTCCTTGAAGCATGCCCTACATTTTTACATTTGGTTTAGTGTAATGAATTCTGAGATGATGTCATAAGAATGCACAGAAGCGTCTACCACATTGTAAAAACATGATTCGGTTGCTTTCTACCCATCTGAGCTAAGTATTAAAAATGAGGTGGCGTCTATGTACCTGTTACATAAAACTGAAATTACAACTGGGAAAACAAGACTTCAATTCTCGGCCGAAGATGTCAGCGTCATTTTCACAGTGTTAACTTCCAGATAAGATAGAGAGCCTCATCAGTAGTTACATGAGCAATTTACGTATAGTTTAAGTGGAATTAAAAGGCAGTACTTTTGGATTTTTAATATGCTACTTGGGAGTTCAAGCAAATATCTCATTTATAGTCACTATGTTCAGCTTTGAACAAAGATTCATCTGTACATGTGGTGAGATTTAAATATGACATTTTGCCTTAAGAATAAAAATTTGCTTTGGCACTGCTGGCTGGCATTTTTAGTGAAGGTAGTAATAGTGATTTTTAGAAGTGAAGCACGAAACAGAAGGAAGGAGAGTTTCTGTTTGTTGGCCTTTTGAGAACTGCCTGTTGGGTAGTTAAGTGAGTTTCAGAACAGCACAGAGAACTTGAAGAAAAGCAGGAAGTTCTTGAGATGTTCTTTTCTTTTTTGTCTGAGCGTATAATATTAATTAAGATGCCTAGAGATGGGACTGTATTGTCTCTTCTCCTACAGGCTCGTTACATTTCTTGCTGTGAGTACAGCAGCCACATATAGTACAGACAACCTCAAAATCTGTTTTTATTAGTGTAAATAGAAAAACTGTAGGCAACTTTTAGTTTTCTCTGCAGGCATTTTCAGGAACATAGTGGGGTCTCCTTTGTATATAGAGGACAGCAGTACATCATAGATTATCTTAATGGGGTCGTCTTCTCTGAAATCGCCCACTTGTATCCTAGCTTCGTTCCCTTTTTCAAGGCTGAGTGAAGAGGATTCTTCACATGACTGAACTTTGAACCTCTCCACTCTGCAGATAGTATAGAACTTCTTGCTTCAGGGTCAGCTTTCCCATATCTCAGCTGTTCCTAGCTCTCTTGTATCTTCATTCACCATCAGTGAAGATACATTATCTTGGTTCTGCAGGTATTAGAAATGTTACCTATAATCATTGTGCCCCAAACCACTAGTTTCTAAGTGGCTTCTCTAGTTTCTTGCTGTCCTCCCACAAGTGGCTTGATTAACTGATTTGTACCTTGCTGGTGATAAAGCTTTGTCAGAGTTGAGTCCATCAGAACAGCATACAGTCCATACAGCACATAGATGCCTACAGTAAAATCCTTTAAGTTACACTGTATTTAACATTTTATGCTTCTTAATTTTAACTTCATATACTGAGAAGATTTGGAAAGATAAGACTCTGCCAGCTCCTGGAGTTATTATTTAGACATGGAGGGTATGTTATATATGGATTAGCTTCCAATTACTGAGGGTGATTATGCTTTGGAGAATATCAGTTCAGTCAGTTTGAGCTGGAAAAATATGCCAAACCAAATTCATATGTAGTATTTTACCTAAAGATATTCTTCAAACCATGCCCACATTCCATTATCTTCCTCATCTTTACTTAAAAAAAAAAAAAAGATAAATGTTAGATATCTAAATAAATGTCTAATGGAAAGCCTATCTTTACAGTTCTATCAGAATGTGCTTTAAGACATGTATTGACTGTGTAGATGCAGATTTAATATGAAAAATAGACCTTTACAGATCCACTTATAGAAAAACAACTGTATTGTGCTCCCTCAAGGAATGTATGGTTGGTTAAGACCTTGATAGTGGAGTAAAGGAAAGAAAACTAGAATTTAGAGCTTTGAATACTTCTATTTGATCCTAAGAACACATGGAATTGTGATGAAATGTAACAGAATACAGTTGGATTAGTTATGTAATATTTTCTATTACTTGTCCAGCCCTTGTGTGTTGTTCTAAAAACTAAACTTTAAATCTGTATGGTATTGCCTGCTGGGTCTCTGTTCTTTAGTTTAAAAAGAAGAAGAAAAGGAAAATCCCACACTCTGTCCTGAAGAAGTGCCTAAAACTGATTTGTGTTGATTTTTAAGTCCATCTAATAAATTATATCTGTTTTCTGTGGTATTGTATGTTCTTGTCTTACTGATGTCACAGTCCTGAGGGTTTCCAAGTCACAATTTGTGCTTTATTTGGATAAAAAGCCTTTACATGAAAGCCACCCACCCAAACCTGGACAAGCCATAGTGTAAGGAAGCACAAGCGAAACGGCTGAAATATTTCATGACACTGGTATTAGTTAAGGCAGACTAGGAAACTGAACTCTATTCCTGTTTTTTTGTTTTTCAAACAGTTTTAACAAGAGAGTATACTGTATATTTGTAAATCTTAGTGAAAGTTTATTGCTTACTTAATAAGAATAGCTTCTTAATTCTCAGTGGTTAGAATCTTAAGTGTCATCATTTAAATCTTGAGCCATTTTATTTGTGTGTATATCCACCAAAATCCCACCTTTGGTTTGACTCCATTTACAGACCAAAATATTTAGTAGAATCTTACTACATCTCTTGTATATTCTTCCAATTTTAAAAAATTGAGCAGTATGACTATACATTTCTGGGGTAAAGCTTGATGGTATTTTCAGTGATGTGCAATCACATGACACATTGTAAATCATCTGCATGCAAAGTGAAACATGTATCTGATTTTAACTTATTCTAATGATGTCCCTTCTCCCAAACTTCTTAGGCTGACTGATGCCTGCCAGAGTTCCTCTATTTTTGCCTGAAACTAGTCCTTTGAGATTGGAATAGTCTGTTTTTCTATTATGCCCCTCTGTGGTTTCATCAGATAAGGTGATACCTGCAAAGCACTTTTGAAGATGTTTTTTAGGTTAATGTCCAGGATATGAAATTGATGAGGCAGTTATGTCTAGTTGAGGGCTCATTTAGTTGCTTGAGATGAGAAAACTATGCTAATAATTTTTATTTATGTATAAGATATATTTTACTAATCATACTGATTTTGAAAGACAAGTTCTTCTTGTAGATAATATTCCTTACTGGGTTATCCTGAAGAAGCCTAGCTAATCTCTGGGCCAGCGCCGGGGCTCACTAGGCTAAGCCTCCACCTAGCAGCGCCGGCACATTGGGTTCTAGTCCCGGTCGGGGCACCGGATTCTGTCCCAGTTGCCCCTCTTCCAGGCCAGCCCTCTGCTGTGGCCAGGGAGTGCAGCGGAAGATGGCCCAAGTGCTTGGGCCCTGCACCCCATGGGAGAGCAGGAGAAGCACCTGGCTCCTGGCTCCTGGCTCCTGCCTTTGGATAGACGCGATGTGCCAGCCGCAGTGCGCCGGCCGAGGCGGCCATTGGAGGGTGAACCAATAGCAAAAGGAAGACCTTTCTCTCTCTCTCTCTCACTGTTCACTCTGCCTGTAAAAAAAAAAAAAAAAAAAAAAAAAAAAAAAAAAAACTGATCTCTGGCCGGTGCCGTGGCTCACTAGGTTAATCCTCTGCCTGCAGCGCCAGCACCCCAGGGTTCTAGTCCCTGTTGGGGCACCGGATTCTGTCCCAGTTGCTCCTCTTCCAGACCAGCTCTATGCTGTGGCCCGGGAAGGCAGTGGAGGATGGCCCAAGTGCTTGGGCCCTGCACCCGCATGGGAGACCAGGAGGAAGTACCTTGCTCCTGGCTTCAGATTGGCGCAGCACACCGGCTGTGGTTGCCATTTTGGGGGGTGAACCAATGGAAGGAAGACCTTTCTCTTTCTCTCTCTCTCTCTAACTCTGCCTGTCCAAAAAAAAAAAAAAAAACACTCTTTGTAAACACCTTTCGTAACCCCCAAATTGAACTGTGTGTGTTCTCTAACAAATTAGACTATCTTTTGAAAAATTTTAGGTTTGTGGGAATTTTCAGTATTTTAAAAGATTTTTCACTAAATCTTTGCATGCAATGGGAGGAGGAAATTTTGTCTTTCCTCATTATTTTGTAAATGTCTTTCTCTGTAAGCTTGGGAAGTTCCATATATAAGGAATATTCTAGGAAGTGAGGCTCTCCAAGTGCTTGGGTACTTTTGTATTTCCTCAGTGCTGATGAGTTAGACATTTAGGGCAATAATACTTTCGAGCCTTCTTGAGAAGACGTACTGAGGAAGGGTAGGAGGGGAAGATTGGAGTGGGGACCCCCCCATCGGTAAAGCAGTGTAATCAGCCGTGCCAGTGCCGCTTCACTGTGACGCTGTGTGTGTGCCCAGAATTAACTGAAATGTCAAGCTCCAGAAATGGAAGGTGTTGGTCAGGTGACCACTGGGAGGACTTTGTTGACTATGAAATGGAGGAATAATGTCAAGCTACTTTGGGGGGAAAATGGAAATATATTATTGGTGAGTTTCTGTGTGTAATATGTACATTAACTTTTTTTTAGAAGTTGCGTGTTAATCTGTATAAAATATTGTCTCTGTTTTATGCTTTGAGTAAAAAGGAAAAAGGAAGTTGAGTTAAATTGTTACTCTTATTATGTACTGTTCCATATACCTATTCTTTTAGAAAGGGTTAATTATAATTACTATTCCCACTTCAAAAAACAAAAACAAATCCCAGCTATGCTACTTACAACTACTTTAGGCAAGTTTCTAAGCCTGTATAAATCACCATTCACTAGTGAGTAGTAGAGTGAATAAATCAGTGTGTCTAAACATGATTTAATTAGCTCCCCAATTATTTTAGTCCCTTATTGTGAGAGTAAAGATATCCAATGATGGACTGATAAGCTGTCAGATATTCTTTCGAAACTTTCTGGCATTTTTCTTTTCGGTAAAAGCATAATCATAAAATAAGGGCTATTCACTTATCATTAGGCTAATATGCCGTATCTTAATATTTCATTGTCCTTTATTGAGGCAACCCTTGAGAGTAATTTAAGATTTTCACAAGACATCGATCTATCATCATATATGAGCATAAACTCCTTATGCCTAAAGAAAGATTGAGAGTTAGGAAGCAAGTTATTCCCACTGATTGAGTTAGCAGAGCCATAAGCAGAGCTCAGCTTCTAACGAACCAGAATGGTAAAAGTTTAGCACGTCTTAGAAACTGAAATTATAATTACTGTTTTAAAGTTCACTGAAGAGAACTCTGTAACTAGGAGCCGTATCTGAGTCAAAGATGGTTTATCAAAACTTGTTTCCAAGAGTAGTGTGGGGTAGCCATTGTGGCACAGTGGATCATGCTGCCACTCGGGATACCTAATTCCCATAGCTGAATGCCTGAGGTCAATTTCCACCTCTTCTGATCCAGCTTCCTTCCGATGCACCCAGGAGGCAAGGGAGGTCTTAATTACTTGGGATCCTGCCATCCACATGAGAGATTCAGAGGAAGTCTAGCTCCTTGCATTGCCTTGCCCAGCCATTAATGTATGTTGTGGGCATTTGGGGAGTGAGCTAGTAGAAAGAAAACCTCTCCCCCTCCTCCTTACTCTGCCTTTCAAATAAATAAGTAAAACTTTCTTAAAAAGCAAAAAAAAAAGCTCTTGTAAAAATCAACAGACTGTGTTATAAGGCAAATTGAAAGTATGTTATTACAAAAATTTAAGGAACAAAAAAGGAAGGTTGAAAGTACGATCATCTTAGAATTGTAACTACAAAATACATGAAATCTGTTCTCTTTCTATTAATAAAAAAAAAAAAACTAAAAAAAAAACCAGCAGACTAAAACCATCTAAAGGCAGATGAATTTCCAATTTTGAATTGAGTCACATAGGATCATAGCTAACTCCTCATTTTTATTTTGAAAATGTGTAACAATCACTACAGTTGCTTAAATTGCAAAAATCTTCCATTCATTTCCCTTTGTGAATAATTATTAATATTAACATCAAGATGTACTTATACATATCAAAGGAAAACTACTTTTCAGTAAGCTCAATATTCAAGCAGAAAATATATTAAAGAAAACAGAATAAAAGTAAAGTCACTTAGAAAAAATAATTATATGCAAATGCTTTTTCTCAAAGATTGTTTCATTATTTCTTTTCTGCCCTGCTGTCACCTTCATAGCTATACCCTTGTTGGTCCTGACACCATTGAATGCCTGGCCAATGGCAAGTGGAGTGCAAGTAACCAGCAGTGCTTGGCTGTCTCCTGTGATGAGCCCCCCAATGTGGACCACGCCTCTCCAGAGACTGCTCATCGGCTCTTTGGCGATATTGCGATCTACTACTGCGCTGATGGTTACAGCCTAGCAGACAACTCCCAGCTCCTCTGCAATGCCCAGGGCAAGTGGGTTCCCCCAGAGGGCCAGGCTGTGCCCCACTGTATAGCTCATTTCTGTGAAAAACCACCATCTGTCTCCTATAGCATCCTAGAATCTGTGAGCAAAGCAAAATTTGCAGCTGGCTCCATTGTGAGCTTCAAATGCATGGAAGGTTTTGTGCTGAATACTTCTGCAAAGATTGAATGTATGAGAGGTGGACAGTGGAGCCCTTCCCCCATGTCCATCCAGTGCATCCCGGTGCGGTGTGGAGAGCCGCCGAGCATCATGAATGGCTATGCAAGTGGAGCAAACTACAGCTTCGGGGCCATGGTGGCTTACAGCTGCAACAAGGGATTCTACATCAAAGGGGAGAAGAAGAGCACCTGCGAGGCCACAGGGCAGTGGAGTAGCCCCATCCCCACATGCCACCCAGTATCTTGCAATGAACCACCGAAAGTTGAGAATGGCGTCCTGGAGGTAAGGGACTAGTTAGCTAATGGCCCATGGAATTCATCACTACAGCCCACTGTAACTGACCTAGCATTCATAAACGGGGGCAGTCAGCAGATTAATTGTGGGAAAACGAAATTGGCTCATTTCCCTAGGTATGACTCTTCCTAATAGATTGCTTTTTTTTTTAAGATTTATTTATTGATTTGAAAGTCTGAGTTAAGGAGAGAGAGAATGAGAGGCAGAGAGAGAGAGAGAGAGAGGTCTTCCATCCACTGGTTCACTCCCCAGTTGGCTGCAGCAGCCGGAGCTGAGCTGATCCAAAGTCTCCCATGTGGGTACAGGCGCCCAAGGGCTTGGGCCATTTTCCACTGCTTTCCCAGGCCATAGCAGGGAGCTGGATCAGAAGTGGAGCAGCCGAGACTCAAACTGGTGCCCATATGGGATGCTGGCACTGCAGGTGGAGGCTTTACCTGCTACGCCACAGCACCGGCCCTCCTAATAGATAGCTTTCTGCATTTTCCTACTCTATAGGCATCCTAAGAACTTTGTGGCAATATTTTAGCCCTAAATATGAAGTTAAAGTAAACCAGTTTTAATAAAAGACTATTTTGGAAAAGTTATTCCAAGATGGATTTTTTTTTTCATTTTAAGAAATCAAAATCTAAATGGAGAGAAATCTATTACCACTTCTTAGTTTTAGGCAAAACATGGGCTAAACCAACTAAGACACAGTTTTTGATTTTGCCATTGTGGACAAATCATTAAATCTGACCCAAAAATATTTTGCTTTCACACTAATACAAGTCTTCCCAATAACTCCATCAAGGAAACAGGAATGAAAATCAATTCCCTCAAATAAAAGAACATGTTAGATAAGCAGTATTCAAGTTAAATACTCTTGAAAAAACCCCATACATACATACTACTTTTTTCTTTTATTCAAAATAACAAAAACATTTTTAAGGTTTTTATTTATTTATTTGAAAGGTAGAGTTACAGAGAGGCAGAGTCAGAGAGAGACAGAAAGAGAAATCTTCCATCTGCTAGCTTACTCTCCAAATGGGCGCAATGGCCAGAGCTGCGCCAATCCGAAGCCAGGAGCCAGTAGCTACTTCTGGGTCTCCTACATGGGGTCAGGGAACCAAGGACTTGAGCCATCTTCTACTGCTTTCCCAGTAGCGGAGAGCTGGATCAGAAGTAGAGCAGCAGGTTCTCGCACCGGCACCCATATGGGTTGCCAGCACTGCAGGCAGTGGCTTTACCCGCTATACCATAGCCCCAGCTCCAAAAAGCCTTTTTTTAAAAAATATTTTATTTAAAGTATACAAACTTCATGGATTTCATAAATATAAATTTAGAAACATAGTGATTCTTGCCACCCAACCTTCCCTCCCTTCTTTTTTCTCCTCCCTCTCCTATTCCCATTCTTATTTTTTACTAAGATCTATTTTCAGTTAACTTTATACACATAAGATTAGCCCTACACTAAGTAGAGAGTTCAACAAATAGTATGAGGAAAAAAAAAAAAAAAGAACTGTTCCTCAACAGTTGAGTCAAGGGCTGTTCAAAGTCATCGCATCTCAAAGTGTCAATTTCATTCCTATAGATTATTACCTTTTAGGTGCTCTATTAGTTACCACAGATCAGGGAGAACATATGGTATTTGTCTTTCTGGGACTGGCTTATTTGTGAAAGCCTGTTCAGGCTTTTGCTTAAATGGATTAGTTACTACTGGAAGAGGGCATAGATTCTGTATAAGGAGGCATAATTCATTTATTCATTTAATGAATATTTTTAGAGTTCCAAATAGGTGACCTTTACAATTATGAGCATTGGAGATGTGGCATTTAACAGTCCAGGTGAGGTCTATGATGGTATAGTGTTTATATCCATGTGGGGCATTAAATGGTACATAGTAAGTAAAATAATTAACTCTAAATACTTCAAAGTTCACTTTAGTGTGGAAGCTGGAATTTACAATTATTATTAACAGAGGATCAAAGCAATCTTTTTAAACATGTTCCTAATTAAATCATCAGCCTAAAAATGACCTGGTATTATATTACACACCTTCTTATTTGAATTCTGAGATCATGGATATTAATTTTTTTATTTAAAAGATGGAAGACGTTGCTTTTCATTTTCCACCCTTATGTTACAGTAGCAATTTTTTAGAAGTATGTTAAGAATGAAAACAGATGTCTGCTAGTGTTCTTGGGACATATACATAAAAATATTTTATTTGCCTTTTTTATTATCTAACACTAAGGAATATTGTGCATTTGTATATGCATTAGATTTTCTGTAGCTAAAATAACCTGTAGTGTTTCTTTTGTCAGGAAGATCTTTGTAACTTACCAAATAACTTAAAAATTTCAGAATTGCCCCATCAGTCAATTTAGAGAGTATTGATTTATTTTTTAGACTTATCATGGACTCAACACTACGGTAAATATTTCTGCAGCCTAATGTCTTCTACATTCCACTTTTTATCTTCTTTAAAAAAAGAGTGGATCTATTAGGACAAAATATATAAACCTTCATTTGCTTAAGTTCCACTTCACTTAATTAGTTATTTTAGTTGAGTTCTGTTTTACTATTCAAGAATGTAATCAATTACATTATCTGTTACACAAATTGTTCTCACTTGTTTTCTCCCCATTACACAGCATACAACCGGCAGGATCTTCGAGAGTGAAGCGAGGTATCGTTGTAACGCAGGCTATAAGCCCCTTGGAAGTCCTGTGTTTGTCTGCCAAGCCAACCGGCACTGGCACAGTGAATCCCCTCTGTTGTGCATTCCTCTCAACTGCGGAAAACCTCCCCCCATCCAGAATGGCTTCATGAAAGGAGAAAGCTTTGAAGTGGGCTCCAAGGTGCAGTTTTTCTGTAATGAGGGTTATGAGCTTATTGGTGATAATTCCTGGACATGCCAGAAATCTGGCAAGTGGACTAAGAAGCCAAACCCAAAGTGTGTGCCTGCCAAGTGCCCAGAGCCCCCGCTCTTGGAAAACCAGTTGGTGTTGAAGGAGGTGACCTCTGAGGTGGGAGTGGTGACGTTCTCCTGCAGAGACGGGCACGCTCTGCACGGCCCCTCCGTCCTGAAATGCTTGCCTTCTCAGCACTGGAACGATTCTTTTCCTGTTTGCAAGATGGTTCTTTGCCTCCCACCTCCCTTAATCTCCTTCGGTGTCCCTGCCCCGTCTTCTGCTCTTCAGTTTGGAAGTACTGTCAAGTATTCTTGTGTGGATGGGTTTTTCCTCAGAGGAGATCCTACCACCCTCTGCCAAGCTGATGGCACTTGGAGCTCGCCACTGCCAGAATGCATCCCCGTTGAGTGTCCCCAGCCTGAGGAAATCCTCAATGGCATCATCGATGTGCAAGGTCTTGCCTATCTCAGCACGGCTCTCTACACCTGCAAGCCAGGCTATGAGTTAGTGGGAAATACTACCACCCTTTGTGGAGAAACTGGCCAGTGGCTTGGAGGAAAACCAACATGTAAACCCATTGAGTGCCCGAAGCCCAAGGAGATTTTGAATGGCAAGATCTCCTACACAAACCTACATTATGGGCAGACCATTACATACTCTTGTGACCCAGGCTTCCAGCTGGAAGGCCCCAAAGCCTTGACCTGTTTAGAGACAGGTGATTGGGATGTGGGTGCCCCTTCTTGCAGTGCCATCCACTGCAATCCCCCACAACCCATTGAAAATGGCTTTGTAGAAGGAGCCGATTACAGCTACGGTGCCGTGATCATCTACAGCTGCTTCCCTGGGTTTCAGGTGGCTGGTCACGCCATGCAGACCTGCAAAGAATCAGGATGGTCAAGCTCCATCCCCACATGTGTGCCCATAGACTGTGGTCTCCCTCCTCACATAGATTTCGGAGACTGCACTAAAGTCAAAGATGGCCAAGGGTATTTTGACCAAGAAGATGACTTGATGGAAGTTCCGTATCTGACCCCTTATCCTCCTCCTCATTTGGAAGCAGTGGATAAAACCCAGGAAAGTGCAAAGGAGTCCCCTGCTACACATTCATCCAGCTTTCTGTACAACACTGTGGTTTTATACACCTGTAATCCAGGTTATGAACTTTTGGGGAACCCCGTGCTCACGTGCCAGGAAGATGGAACTTGGAATGGCACTGCCCCTTCCTGCATTTCAATCGAATGTGACTTGCCTGTGGCTCCAGAAAATGGTTTTATGCATTTTACAGAGACTACCATGGGCAGTGCTGTGCAGTACCACTGCAAACCTGGCCATATTCTAGTGGGCTCTGACATGAGACTTTGTCTACGAAACAGAAAGTGGAGCGGTGCTTCCCCACACTGTAAGGTCATTTCGTGCCCAAAGCCCAATCCAGTCCTGAACGGGTCCATCAAAGGAAGCAACTACACATACTTAAGCGTGTTGTACTATGAGTGTGACCCTGGGTATGTGCTGAACGGCACTGAGAGGAGAACATGCCAAGAAAATGAAAATTGGGATGGGAGTGAGCCAGTTTGCATTCCAGTGGACTGCGGCTCACCCCCAGTCTCAGCCAATGGCCAAGTGAAAGGAGATGACTACACATTCCAAAAGGAGATTGAGTACACTTGCAATGAAGGGTTTTTGCTTCACGGAGCCAGGAGTCGTGTTTGTCTTGCCGATGGAAGTTGGAGTGGAGCCACCCCTGCCTGCATACCTGTCAGGTGTTCCCCCCCACCACAGGTAGCACATGCAGTGTTGGAGGGCCTGGACTATGGCCTAGGGCAGGAGGTGGCGGTCCACTGTCAGGAGGGCTATGTGTTGGTTGGTGCCCCTAAGCTCGTCTGTCAGTCAGACGGCAGCTGGGATGCAGAGTTCCCTCTCTGTAAACCCGCCAGCTGCGGACCTCCGGAAGATCTTGCCCATGGATTCCCCAATGGCTTTTCCTTTTATCATGGGGGCCATATTCAGTATCAGTGCTTTCCCGGTTATAAGCTCCATGGAAGTTCTTCAAGAAGGTGTCTCTCCAATGGCTCCTGGAGTGGCAGCCCACCTTCCTGCCTACCTTGCAGGTGTTCCCCACCAGCCATTCAATATGGAACTGTCAATGGGACAGATTTCAGTTGTGGAAAAACAATCAGGATTCAGTGCTTCAAAGGTTTCAAGCTCCTAGGCCTTCCTGAAATCACCTGTGAAGCCAATGACCAGTGGAGCTCCGGCTTCCCACACTGTGAACACACTTCTTGTGGTTCTCCCCCAGCCATCCCAAATGCATTCGTCAGTGAGAGCAGCTCTGTGGAGGAAAATGTGGTAACTTACGCCTGCAGACCTGGGTATGTCATCCAAGGCAGTCCAGACCTGATTTGTGCAGAGAAAGGGACATGGAGCCAACCTCATCCAGTCTGCATACCTCTGTCCTGTGGACACCCACCATTTGTCGCCAATGCAGTGGCAACTGGAGAGGAATACACCTATGAGAGTAAAGTGAAACTCAGGTAAGACTGTGACTAGGGTGTCCAGCGGATGCAGGCAGGAGGATAATAAAATGGAAAAGCAGTAGGTCAAGAATTTAGCTAATTGGGGGAGAAAATACTTTCTCTGGAAATGTCACCCCCTTGGCATCTGACTCACTTTTTTTAAGATTTATTTATTTGAAAGACTCACAGAGAGAGAGAGAGAATTTTCCATCTGCTCCTTCACTCCCCAAATCGCCACAAGGATCAAGGCTGAGACAGGACAAAGTCAGAAGCTTCAGCCGGGTCTCCCATGTGGGTGGCAGGGGCCCAAGGACTTGGGCCTTATTCTGCCGCTTTTCCCAGGCCTTTAACAGAGAGCTGGATTGGAAGTGGAGCAGCCGAGACACAAACCTGTGCCCATAAGGGATGCAGCCTTGCAGGCAGTGGCTTAACCTGCTATACCACAACATGCGCCCCCCCCCCCCGCCGCCCCCAAGACTCAGTTTTGATATACTGTGTAAAATGAACTGTGAGCCTTTGAAACAGCTTCTTATTTCCAAGAACAGGTCAGGAGTTAGGCTGTACATTCTTCACAGCACCCAAATATCTATTTCCTTTGCAGATGTCTGGAAGGTTACGCAATGGACACTGATATAGATACATTCACCTGTCAAAAAGATGGTCATTGGTTCCCGGAGAGAATCTCCTGCACGCCTAAAACGTGTCCCCTGCCATCCAACACGACACGTATACTAGTGCATGGCGACGAGTTCAGTGTGAATAGCCAAGTGTCTGTGTCGTGTGCAGAAGGGTACACCTATGAGGGAGTTAACATGTCTACGTGCCAGGTAAGATTGCCTGACTTGTTTTAAGAGACTCAGAAAGAGGTAGAGATAAAGATACAGAGAAAGCATGCATTCCTGTCCACTGGTTCACTCTGCAAACATCCACCACACTCCCCGACTGGAGCTGAAGCCTGGACTAGGAACTCGATCCGGGTCTCCCCCACCATTGCTTGAGCTATCACTTCTTTCCCCCAAGGTGGGTGTTAGTGGAGTCAAGAGCTGGAGATGGGTACCAAACCTACCCACTCCGATATGAGACACAGGAGTCGTGACCAACATCTTTTTTTTTTTTTTAAGATTTATTTATTTTGAAAGTCAGAGCTACAGAGAGAGAGGGAGAGAGAAATCTTCCAACCTCTGGTTCACTCCCCAGATGGCCACAACAGCCAGGGCTGCTCCAGGCTGAAGCCAGAAGCCAGGAGCCTCATCTGGGTCTCCCACGTGGGAGCAGGGGCCCAAGCACTTGGACCATCTTCTGCTGCTTTCCCAGGCACATTCACAGGGAGCTGGATGGGAAGAGGAGCAAATGGGACTCGAACCAGCATCCCTATGGGATGTGGAGACTACAGGCAGCAGCTTAACCTGCTGTGCCACAGCGCCAGCCCCTTAACCAACATTTTAATCACTAAGCCAAAAACTTGTTCAAGATTGTCTAAATGTAACTTCTGTATCTGCACATATGGCCACAAAAGCAGTTTCTTGCTATCCTAAAAAGAAAAATTTCCTTAACTTTTTTAAACTCACATTAAGGGGCCAGCACTGTGGCATAGCAGGTAAAGCCGCCACCTGCAGTGCTGGCATCCCATATGGGCGCTGGTTTGAATCCTGGCTGCTCCACTTCCAATCCGGCTCTCTGCTATGGCCTGGGAAAGCAGTGGAAGATGACCCTAGTCCTTGGGCCCCTGCACCTGCATGAGAGACCTGGAAGAAACTCCTGGCTTCTGGCTTCGGATTGCAGTCATTTTGGGAGTAAACCAACAGATGGAAGACCTCTCTCTCTTTCTCTCTCCTCTCTCTCTCTCTCTGCCTCTCTGTAGCTCTACCTTTCAAATAAATAAATCTTTTTCAAAAAGCTCACATTAAAATATTTGAGACATTTCTTATTTAAAATACAATAAAATGTATCTCTTTTCAATATTTCCATTTTTAAACTAATAAAATGACCAAATTGGGTAAAATGTTAAACTATCTACAACAAGATATCCGTGGCAAATCAGCCAACAGCGTGTCTGCGTGCAGAGGTCAGCTGTGATCTATGGCCAGTGTTTCCAATGCCTAAGGAAAGACCAAGTTTGCAGGAGCAGACAGAGAATTGGAGTCCAGTTCAGCCTCTGCTACTTACTATTTGTGTGATTTTAAGAAATCACACATGTTGAAAGCAACATACACAGTTGATTTGTCATGAATATTTTATGATAGATATTTTGGCATTTTACCTGATGTTGGCATGTCCTTAGTTTAAAAACAGGAATCAGCACCATCAGTAACATGTCCCTAGCATGTCCTAGCTTTTGTAGGACATGGCAGAGAAAGGAAATTGAAATGAGCCGCTCATACATTCTTCCTTGGCTTCAGTCTGGGTGGGAGTGGGAAGGCCCAAAGGGAGGAATGAGGCATTGTATGCAAATGACTTTTCCCTTAGGCAGACTTTTGTTTGAACTCCATCTCAAATATTTACAGGTTTTGTAATTTTATTTTTTCTCCAGCCTGTTTTATTTATTTATTTATTGGTTGTGGTGGTTGTTACAAATATGTGATAATTGCAAGTATTCCTTGTCTAGTGTATATAAAGGGTTTATTCTTGTCTAGTGTATATAAAGTGGTTGACGTAGAGGATGGACTTGAGAACTCTTGCATTCTCCTCCCACTTATAAATCATGCATACTCAATGATTGATGACTGTCAGACCTAAAAGCAGAACCAGCAAGGCAAGTGACTGCCCAAATTATCAAGCTCTCAAGATTCGCAAGTTCCAGATGGTCCCTCTTTGATTTAGAGCTGAGGAAGTTGGAGGGAAGCTTTTTCCAAGATGCTGAGGTGTCTGAGCCAGTCCCACCATGATTAACGGAATCCACAATGGCTGTAGGTAGCTGGGTGATCCCCCACTGTTCTGAAGGTCAAGTGTTAGGGGTAATGAAGCCCTTTTTTTCTGAGACCAATAGTTGATTTTGACAGCTGTCATTACCTTCTCCACCCTACCCTTTGCTTAGTTGAGTTTTGGTTTAAATTTTTGGTCTGAAAAGTAGCTTATTTTGGTGCAAAAGAATTTTGAACTCATGTATATGAGAAATCTTCAAAAAGTTCTTGGAAAATGCTTTTGGTGAGAAACCTCAGCATGGATTTCAAAAAATTTTGCATGGAAATAGCTTATTTTATAATTTTTTCCCACAAATTTTTTGAAGTTTGCTTGTATACAAAATTACCATTTCCTTAAGGAAATACTAGCACTACAACAGCAGTGACTCCAGTGTGTTCTCACCTTACTCACCTGGAAGGCTCAGAATATTAAATCTATGGTAGAAAACAAAAAGGGGAGTTTTTTTTAATGTTTTTTACTATGTGACCTCCTTAAAAATAAATAATAGAGGCCGGCGCCACGGCTCAATAGGCTAATCCTCCACCTAGTGGCGCCAGCACACCGGGTTCGAGTCCCGGTCGGGGCACCGGATTCTGTCCTGGTTGCCCCTCTTCCAGGCCAGCTCTCTGCTGTGGCCCAGGATTGGCAGTGGAGGATGGCCCAAGTGCTTGGGCCCTGCACCCCATGGGAGACCAGGAGAAGCACCTGGCTCCTGCCTTTGGATCAGCGCAGTGCGCCAGCCGCAGCACGCCGACCGTGGCGGCCATTGGAGGGTGAACCAACGGCAAAAAGGAAGACCTTTCTCTCTCTCTCTCTCTCTCTCTCTCACTATCCACTCTGCCTGTCAAAAAATAAATAAATAAATAATAGAATGGTCTCTCAAGTATTCATGTTGGAATGGAGAAAATGAAGCCATCTCTTTTGTTTACCTAAAATTTGTTATTTCTTATAAGCTTTAAATTAAAATACAGAATCATGAAATACAAAGGTACACTGGTACATGCCGAGGAGTATTTGTGTAAACTACCAGGCCTCATGCATTACAAAGAAGACATCCTACTTAGTGTTCTTGATTTTTGAATGGATTCTATTTAGAAGAGAACGCTTATTTTACTTGTTTAGGAAAAGTCTAAAATTACCTAGTGGTAGCTGGTAGGAACATCTGTGGGATGGGAGGGGACGTGTATACACGTGTGTGCACATGTGTATGTGTGTGTATGTTTAAGGCCACAGATAGTAAGTAGCAAAAGTAGCGCCAACCTCTAGGTCTTTTTGATTATTGTTTTGGTAATTCTACCATTAACCAGTATTTAAGAATTTCATCATTCCTGTGTTCTGACTCCTAAATGTTACTTTGCTACTTAGCTCGATGGTTCCTGGGAGCCTCCGTTTTCTGATGAATCCTGCATTCCAGTTTCTTGTGGGGCACCTGAAAGTCCAGAACATGGCTTTGTGGTTGGCAGTAAATACAGCCTTGGAAGCACAATTATTTATCAGTGTGACCCTAGCTATGAATTAGTGGTAAGTGAACACATTCTTTAAATGGAATAAATTTGTTTTTCTGATATACTTAGGGATATTTAAGGTTCTGTTATACTTGGTTGACTTTTACTCTGACACTTTCCAAGAAATAGTTAAGTAGACTTAGAATTTCAAAAATCAAAAATAAATGTTTACAACAAATCAAAGCTATGAGAAGGAAGAAGAAGTAGGTTTATCAATCATGTGCCATGTTGTGACTCCAGTGGAACTTTTTTTGTTTTGTTTTGAAGGTTTTTAATTAATGAATACAAATTTCATAGGTACAGAGTTTAAGGGTATAGTGTTTCTTCCCCCCATTCCCACCCTCCCACCCCCACTCCCATCCCACCTCCCAGTCCCTCTTCCATCCCATTTTCCATTAAGATTCATTTTTAATCAACTTTATATACAGAAGACCAACTCTATACTAAGTAGAGATTTCAACTATTTGCACTCACACAGACACACAAAATATAAATTACAATTTGAAGACAAGTTTTACCATTAAGAACAGAAGTCCAACATGAGGAGTAAGTGCACAGTGACTCCTGTTGTTGATTTAACAACTGACACTCTTACTTATGATGTCAGTGATCACCCAAGGCTCTTGACATGAGCTGCCAAGGCTGTGGAAGCCTTTTGAGTCCACAAACTCTGTCAGTTTTTAGACAGGGCCATAAGCAAATTGGACGTTCTCTCCTCCCTTTAGAGAAAAGTACATCCTTCTTTGATGGTCCCTTCTTTCCAGTGGAATATTTAAATGTGTGTTTGGGCTTGCTGGTAATCACAGTTAGCAACAAGGAAATTCACCTGTTGCCATGGGGAAGTGACAATAAGGAAGTGACAATAGGTGTGCAAGGCCAGGATTTCCTCAACCCATCAGCTCATATACTTTGATTGAGGTGCCACGTTCCAGTATGGCAGATCTGGTCTGAAATTATCCTTTGGGCACTTCCTGCCCAACATCAATGCATGCTTAAGACCACTCTTAACTGGTAGTGTTAAAATCCAATCATTATCACCCAGGCCTCCCTGTCTGTTTCAGTGGAAGGGCTGTAGTCAATTTTGCTGAAATTTTATCGTATTAAACTTGAAGCTTAAGAGACCTGTTTTATATTACACAAGGTTGTCATCTGGTTTTTCAGGAAACTCTGCTCTGCTGTCTTTATTGTTTGAGTGGTATTTAAAGGTAGGTTTTGCAGAAGTATTCATTGACAGCGATCTGTTATACTTGTGTCCACGAATTTCTGGCCACGTTTTCAAAGAATCGTCATAAAATAGACCCATGAAAGCTAAAACTAGTTTTATTCAGATCTTTTTTTATTTCCTCAAAAAGCTAAAAAATAATGATTAAAAAAAAAGATTGACAGTGTTGCAGTGGGTTGCAATTAGAGAGGTTTTCTGATGTTGAAACCTAATTGTTCTTCTGTGAGATTGCTAATCTTGGCAATTTATTAACAAGAGTGATATAAAATTTTGAGCAAATATACAGCAAATTGTTGGGTGATTAAATTTGAGAAAGTAGATAATTTACCTTAAAAATTTTGGGGAATATCCCAGTGTTACCTACAA
The DNA here is from genome assembly GCF_051225735.1 of Oryctolagus cuniculus. NCBI lineage: Eukaryota > Metazoa > Chordata > Mammalia > Lagomorpha > Leporidae > Oryctolagus > Oryctolagus cuniculus. The sequence goes on along the minus strand of NC_142867.1, from coordinate 214,241,643 downwards.
CAATTATTGTTCTCCCTCCAACACACATATTAGAATTACCTGAGAAATGTTTTAGAAGTATAGATTATCCAGTTTGTTAGAGAAACTGATGATTCCAAATCACTTAGTGTCAAATATCTTAAGCCTATGGAATACTACTCGGCCATAAAAGGAATGAAAACCTGTCTTTGCACAGATGGATGCAACTGGAAACCATTATACTTATTCAAAGAAGCCATTCCCAAAAACACAAATACCATATGTTTTCCCTGATCTGTGATACCTAACAGAGTACAAGAAATGTTATGTATAGGAGTAAAAATGACATTTTGAAATTTGATGATTGTTTACAGCCCTTGTCTCTACTGTTGAGGAACAGTGTTTTTTTTTTTCTTACCATTTGTTGAACTCTTTACTTAGTGTAGGGTTAATCTTATGAGTATAAAGTAAACTGAAAGTAGATCATTGTTAAAATTAAGAGAGAGAATAAGAGAAGGAGGAGGAAAGGTGGGAGCGTGGGCAGAAGGGAGGATAGGGTGAGAAGTATCACTGTGTTCCTAAATCTGTATAAATGAATTACATGAAATTTATTTACCTTAAATTTTTTTAAAAAAATGAGAAAAAATAGGTGGAGCAAAGTGTGTATTTTATGCTAGTCTGGCAAGTTATAAATTTTGGAGTAATCTCATTAAAATGTTTTTGGAAGCCTGAATCTACTCAAATTATATTTATTTTAAGTGTTTGGCATTTCACTGCTAAGCAATTCAAGTGCATAGATAAGATTTCTTTGCATTCCCTCACTATGTTCCTATTAGCGAGTTATGACCTTGTCGATGACCTGTCTCCATTCATTCACAGGGGAACAGAGAGCGAGTTTGCCAGGAGAACAGAACATGGAGCGGAGGGGTAGCCACTTGCAGAAGTAAGTTACATGACCCTTACCAGTCCTGAGAACACACTGAGGATGCAGAATACAAGTGTGGCCATGTTCTCTTTAGGAATCAGCTTTGTAAATTAGTAAAAAAATTAGTAAATTAGTAAAAAAAAATTAACCAACTCCGTACACTTTATGAGAACTTTTCATGCCCTTTTACTCAAGGGCATCAAACCAATAAAAAGGTCAGAAACTATAGTAGAGATTAATGATTAAACCAGACCAGAGTACATGATTGCTGATCCTGGAATGACAAACATTTTGCTTAAAAACTGGTCAGTTATCGAGTTTATTTGCATTTTTGTGGGGTTTTTTTAATCCCTAAATAATTATGAATGAAAAGGCTTAGAGCTAGCGCTTTCTGGTGACAGACCAGCAAATGCTGATATCTTCGCTTTTTGTCCACCTGTCAAAATAGAAGTTTACATTAACACCTTTTGTGAAAGTAGCCAAGCTCATTTGGCAACATGTGTGCTAATTCACTGACTTCCTCTGCAGAACAAGATGTACTTGGAGAAAGTAGTTTGAACCCAAGCAAGTGGCAAGCTCTTTAATTTTGTTTCTTCATAATCCTGGTGGAGTCATCAGATTATCTAACTCTGAGATGACCTGGTCCAGCCCCTTCGGCTGACAAATGAGTGGGTAGACTGCCCAGCATCAGCAGTCAAGTCAGTGTCTGAGCTGGCACTGGCACTCCAGGGTCTCAGATCTTGGTTCCCTGTTGTTTCTACAGTATCTCTGGGGTAATGAGCAAGATGATTTCATGTGGCCAGCAGTCTGAAGTCATTTAGAGAGAGTATTGTATGGTTATAATTCCATGGAGAAAAAAATAGATGTTTTTGGTCAAAAACTTTGAATAACTACTATATAGAAAACTAGTTTTAAAGTGTCACATAACATCCCAGGTCACAGAAACGCATAGAAATGCATCATTTATTTCGGGCTTTGAGCATTCCTGATGGTGGCGCTTTTGGTCTCAGCTGTCTGTGATCAAATACTGTGTACATTTGTATATGTGTGTGTGCATATATGTGTGTGTGCATGTGTGTGCAAGAGAGGGGCGGGGTAAGCAGCAGGAAGCCCTGTGTCTGAAATTGGAAACTTTCTGGTGTCGGTGATGGTATTGCTTCCATTTTGTGGCAGGCGTGCTTTAAACTGCAAGACCACGTTTGCATAGTTTCCATCTCAGAAATGAGAAACGTAAGAGAAAACTCCATGGTTCCCTGTGCTTTTCTTTCTAAATATTAAATAAGTCATACAGATTTGTTGTGAAACATGATGTCACACAAATCAGAAAAGAACACTAATTTTAATCCCACTACTCAGGGCTAGAAACTGTTGATATTGATACATTTATTATATACTGTGTTCCAAGGCACTGAAAAAAATACAAAATTTTTTTGTGGGGGAAAAGTGCTCTTACTGAGCAACCTGATCCATAAGATCCCTATGTAATTTGATAAACTGTGAAAAAACATATGGGTATCTGCTACAGAGCAGCTTTCTGAGAAGCCTGATCAAGTCAGCAGGGTTCCCTGGACCAGTGCTTCTCAGAATGTGGCCTCCAGACCACAACATCAACAGCACCTGCAGAGTCTCAGACCCCACCTCAGTCCCTTTGACTCAAAATTTGCATTGTAACAAGATCCTTTGATGAGTCCCACATACTTCACAGTTGAAGAGGCACTTTCCATCTCTGGCTTTAGCTTTCAGCACATTGGAATACCCTGTGGAGCTTTGAAAGTTGCCCAAGCCCAGTCTGTCCCCTGTATCAGTTAAAAAAGAATCTCTGAGGGCAGGACCCAGCATGAACATCTTTCTAAAGTTCGTCTCCCCAAGTGATTCCAAAGTACAGGCAAGATTAAGATCCATAGTCAAGGCAGGTAGGCTGACAGAAGTCCAGGGAAGTCACTTAGCACCTAATCCAGGCACTCTGCTCTCTGAGTGACTGTTAGAATCATCTGAGCAGCTTTGGCTAACATACCAAAAGCTAGGCCACAACGTCTACATGCTGATTCATTGGTCTGCACCAGGGTCCTGGACCTGACAGCTTTCCGGGGACTCTAAAGCACAGCCAAAGCTGAGAGCCATGTCCTCCACCTCCATAAAAGTTATAACAGTAATAATAATGCGCATTTCCCGTGAACAGTTTGAAGAGTCCGCATGTGAGTAAGGATATCCAAAGGGCTGCTTAACATTAGAAGATGAAACTCACAGACAAGGTCATTTTTGATTAAGAATTTTGGAACCATTGACAAAGCAGTAACATTTTAGTCTACTGGCCAAGATGAGACTGAAAATATCCCATCAGTCGATTCACCTTATCATATTCTTGAGCCAATAGAAAATTGTTGGTCTTCTTTTTCTGGCTTTAGACTTCTGGGGAAAATACACAATACTAATGCTAAAAGTAATGCAACCACAAATTTAGAAAGTTCTTCTGAAAGAAAGAACACTGCTACTTTAAGGATTAAAATTGATGGTAGCTTTGGAAAAAAAAAAAAAAAAAAGATGTAACCCCACTTTTTAGACTCCAGAAAGGGTGATCCTGCTTTTTTCATAGTGGATTTCTGATACTAACATTTCTCACTGATATTCAATCTTTCTCTGTAACTGTATTATAATTACATCACTTTATGAAGTCTTCATATCCCTAAAAAGCAAATTAAATTGTCCTTATTCTAATTTCTCTCAAGTTCATGGCTCCCTGTTGCCAATACTTTCCTTTTATATTTAACCTATCAATAAGCTTATATTTTATCTCTCCTTATAGACACTATGACCTTGACAAAATTACTCAACTTCTTTAAGTCTCAGTTTTCTTCAGCTGTTAAATGAGACAGTCTCAGAGCTGCTGTAAGTTCTCCAGAATTTGGTTTGAAGTTTCACTCAGTTCAATTGACATTACAGATGAAAAATAACTTAGTATAAATATGTTGCACATAGTATTTGAGATATACTAAGAATGTATTTTTTATTTATCTGATATTCAGGTTTAGCTAGACATTAATTTGGTGTTATATGGAAAGTTCTTGGCCAAGATAGCAACTGTAAAAATGACATCTCCCGGAGTAGGTGTTTCCCCAAGGAGATGAGATGCCTGCATCCCACATTGAAGTATCTGGGTTTGATTCCCAGCTCAGCCCCAACCATTGCAAGAATCTGGGGAATGAACCAGATAGGAAGATGGGGACACATTCATTCTTTCTTTCTATCTATCTCTACCTCTCCCACCTCCCTCCCTCTATCTCTAACTCTTGCCTATCAAATAAATTGATGCTTTTTAATTTGGGTGTGAGATTCTTTTGTTAGTAATCTGCTCATTGAAATACCTCTTCCCCAGAGTTATTAACAGTGCATGTAAAGACAATGGGGGCTGTGGGAGAGACCAGCAGCCTTTGGTTGCCTGTATGCATTAATCCAGTCCATACAGATGCCATTTTTCCTCCTTCCTTTCATCGTGCCTCCTACCTGAGTAGGCTCTGATGCTTGACCCACCTGCCTTTAGCCACTGTAGCAAAGGCAGAGAAGATTTGGAGCAGCATTTAGTACAATATTCTCATTCTTTGTTTTTAGGGAGCAAGTGTGAAGCTCCACTCGAGTTTCTGAACGGGAAAGTTGAGATGGACAACTCCACAGCTGGATCCAGCGTGGTGTATTCCTGCAACAGGGGCTACAGCCTGGACGGGCCACCGGAGGCCCACTGCACTGAAAACGGGACTTGGAGCCACCCTGTTCCTCTCTGCAAACGTGTGTGTTGACTTGACGAGAGGTTTTAGTCCCATTCGGTTTCATGATTAGCTTCCACTTATCTGAAACACAGAGGAAACTCCAAATCTACGTGTGTGACCTAATCAATCTGATCTGAGGAGCAGCTTTTATCAGGTTCCTTACATGATTACAAGTGCAAGGCACTAAGAGAAAAATGCAGCTTAATGAAAGTTTCTCACGTACAGGGGTTCAGTTGCTGACAGGAAAGGGGTGAAGAAGAAAATGCATTTCAAGTGTGATGTTAATAAAGTATATATGAATACAGTAAAAAAAGATAATTGCTTAGAGCAACTTGTATGAAAACAGTATTCACAAGCAAGGTATACATGGAGAGAGCTCTGATGACCATTTAGTAAACAGTATGCAGCAAGAGCCTGAAGGATTCAGAGGAAGTAAACCTCACTTACGAAGTCTTCCTCTGTACCCATTTAAAGTGAGAAAAATCGAAATTGCTTGAAATAGGTGTAGGTGTGTATCACACACTTGCATGGAGCACAGCGATTGCCCTCATCAGTCTTGTGTTTTCTCAGGCCTGTGAATATACTGCCATCTTTATTCATACGCCTTGCAAACCCTGCAATTCCAGCTCTCGTATCCTGCCCACAGTAGTATGGGCCTAAAGATTCAACTCACATAGAAATGTCTGATGATTCTCTGGTTCCATCCTTCTAATGAATGTTCAGTAAGAAGAAGTAGTTCAACAGTGAGAAGTGTTTGTTCTATGTTCTTGATAGTCTAAATATTAAGAGAATGTGTGATATGCCCCTTGATTTCCAGCATGCCTTGTTTTCCCATTACCAGTCCAAAAAGAAGAATCTGCAATAATGGGCCATAGCTCAGACAGCTGTTTAATTTGCCTTCTCAGACTTTTTGGACCTTAGGATAGAGGTTGAATAACTTGGTAGATCTTTTCTAATTTTATCTTAAAAGAATTTTATATAGATTCAACACAAATCTCTGTGTAATATTTGAAGTTCTACATACTTAGGTCTCATATTATCATCATTGAGAATTCACCTCTTAGGGGACCCCTGCTCTTCACTCAAAGAGATCAGTTAGGAAAAGAAGGAAGAATATCAGTAAGCATTTTCTTTTCTTTTCAACAGCCAATCCGTGTCCTGTCCCTTTTGTGATTCCCGAGAATGCTGTGCTTTCTGAAAAGGAGTTTTATGTTGACCAGAATGTGTCCATCAAGTGTAGGGAAGGCTTCCTGCTCAAAGGCCAAGGCATCATTACCTGCAGCCCTGACGAGACGTGGACGCAGACAAGTGCCAAATGTGAAAGTAAGTCGGCAGGTGGAAGTAAGTCTCCCAGAATGGGAGTTTAACCAAATGCAAGGCTCTGGCCTACATGGTATAGGAATGTGTTATGTGTCCAGTGACCTCCATCTTCACAATGCTTGCACTCTAATTACCAAGTTAAGAGATAATTTGTGTGAAGACCATGGATTCTGGAATCAGAGAAGATCTGGTTTTGAATTTTATCCTCAAACTGTTTTAACTCTAAACTTCAGCTGATTCCTCAACTTCTCTGAATCAGGTTTCCCATTTGTTAATAGTACCAACAATACCTATCTTTCAAATTTGTTTTCAAGAAGAAATGAATTGATGGGGCCAGCTCTGTGGCCCAACAGGTAAAGCCACCGCCTGTAGCGCTGGCATCCCATATGGGCGCCAGTTAGAATCCTGGCTGCTCCACTTCCAATCCAGGTCTCTGGTATGGCCTGGGAAAACAGTAGAAGATGGCCCAAGTTCCTGGGCCCCTGCACCCGCATTGGAGACCCAGAAGAGGTTCCTGGCCCCTGGCTTCGGATCCTCACAGCTACGTCTGCTGAGGCCATCTGGGGAGTGAACCAGCAGATGAAAGACCTCTCTGTTTCTCTCTGACTCTGCTTCTCCCTAACTCTGCCTTTCAAATAAATAAAATAAATCTTTAAAAAAAGAATAAATGCATTGGTGCATACACATACTCTATTAGAAATTTATCTAGATAAAAAGAGAAATACAATAGCCCAAGCACCTGAGTTTTCAACTAGCAGCCTACTATAGCATTACAATGTTGGCTTTACTCTGCATAAGTGTGTACTATATTTTTAACTAGGATTGGGGCTCCAAATACCTCTGAAACCCACCCTGGTGAAATGGGGAGAACTAAGTATATGCAAACTGGAAGTTTTCTCTTTGACTCTCTAATCTAGTTATGGACAAACCTGAAGGAAAGTAGGTCAAGTGGCTTTACTTTGCCCACACATCCTCACATTGGCTTTGGCTGCCTATGACTTACCTCTTGGATCACTGGAAGAGAGCAAAAAGAGACATTCACAAGAGCAAAAAGGAACAATGTACCTGACATGCATCTTATTTATTCCTCAATATTACCGAGAGCCAGGAGAGAAAGAAGCAGATTCCATTATTATTTGTTATCCTCGATTTCTTTTGCTTTTTCCAGGAGACAGGGAAGTTTTGGCTTAGAATAAAATATTCTTCCCTCCCTTGAGCAGCAACCCTTATTCATTTAGCCTATACCTGAAAATTATCCCTATAAAATTTTAATTAAAATTTAGTGTGCATGAGACTCTCCCAGAGACAGTATGTAAGATGCAGGTTCATCAGAAACCCCAGAAATCTGCATTTTCTTTTTTCTCAAAAAACCTTTTATTTAAGGGAATTTTGCATTTTCAATAAGAATACCAGTGATTCTGAAACCCATGGTTTGATAGCCACTGCAATAAATCAATCATTTGATCTGTGTACATGCTGTGGCCCAACTTGGAAGCTCTTTCCTTCTGACCTACTCAAACTTGATAGCCCAGTCCCAGCCACTTCTACTGTGATTCATACTGTGGCAATCCTAGGCATGATTCGTTACATTCACCTCAATGTTTCCACCACATGGTACCCATGCCTCTAATGCAGCTTATTTTTAGATTGTATGCAGTATCTCTTTATTTCTCTTCCCCTATTTGAGCAAAGAGACAGCATTTTCTTTATTTATTTTTGGTTTATAACACATGGTAGGCATTTTGTCTCCCTTCAAAGATAAAATTTGGACAGAGCATACAAATTGTTCTTCCCTTTGACAAATTTTTAATCATATTATGACAACAAAATAAACTTTTAGGGGCCAGTTCATGAGGGTTCTTACACAAACTAGCAACTGATTAGATTCCCGACTCCCATCCAATCCTTGACTTGTGGTCCACTCCCTAATAATTCTATATGCCTTAAAGCTTCTTATAAAATTCTCAAAGCAAGATTAGTTATGAAAATTATATTTAAATATATGCACAGGTTCCCCTTGAAAGAGAAGGTTATCCAATGTAACACAGACCCAAAAAGGAGAAAGTCACTGCTTTACAGTATTGAAAGGAGGGAAACTAATGTAAAACCTTAAGTTTCATAAACCTCTTCAAGGCATTTAAATTGAATATCATAGGGTAGGGGCAATATTCATTCATTTACTCATTTCCCAAAGAAGCAGCTGGAGCTTTTTGCATTCCAGGCACTGTTCTAAGCACCAATAAATCAGCCCTGATGTCCGTTACTGTAATCAGTGATCTTTACTCTGAAATAGTAGTCTACTGTCTTCATGCTTTTCCTCATCTAATTTGATAAGCACCTCATTGATGTTCTCTTGCAGTCCTCTCTTGGGTCAAACACAAGAGTTCATTGCTGGTCTCTGACGGATTTCTTTCCTTGTCATCAAAATAGCTCAGCTTCAACATTTGAATTAGAAGACAAAACACCTTTGAGTTTATACATCAAAGTTTTAAAGAACCAGTGAATTCGTCTTATAGTTTATGGTATCCTAGATCTTACAGAAGTGAACATGTTTCCTTTGTGTATTATACCTTTGCTTTCTAAACTGACTCAATCATGGAAAAGAAACTGTGTTCTCAGTGTGGGTTGGTATTACAGGCTTAATTGTTCTGTTTTCCTATAGAAATCTCATGTGGTCCCCCAGCACATGTAGAGAATGCAATTGCTCGAGGCATTCACTATCAATATGGGGACATGATCACCTACTCATGCTACAGTGGATACATGCTGGAAGGTTCCCTAAGGAGTGTTTGCCTGGAAAACGGAACATGGACATCACCTCCTATTTGCAGAGGTAAGGAAATATTTGAGTGGATATTTCTTTTTTTAAAATTTATTATTAATAATACTTGTACATACTTTTGGGTTATAGTATGATATTTCAATACCTGTGTACACCATGTGCTGATCAAAGCAGAGTAATCAACATTTTCCTTTTGATATTACTTTCTGACTGGAGGCTTGGAGATTTTTACTTCTATTCGTTCTGACAGTATACTAGGTTATTGTGAACTACAGTCTCACCACAATGCTGTATAACACTAGGCTCTAACTCTGATTTGGTGCCTGTTATCCAAACTCCCTCTGTGCCCCCCCACCACCACGCCAAGCCTCTAGTATCACTTTTAATGCGTATTTCTTAGTGAAGCTGCAGAGAAGTGAATATGGAAGCCTAGTATCACCAGTAATTAGTATGCCATTTTTTTTTTGCCTTGCTTTAAATATTCTCTTAACTGTGTCAGTTTTCCTTTGTGGCTTGAGGTTTGTAAGCATACACATAGAACTTTTAGGTTCTGTGACTGAAATTCTGCCAAATGGAAAGAGGTAATGAGGCTTGCTACTACATCCTTCTGAAACTTATACTTTTTCAACAAAATATAACTTTTACAAATCACAATAACTATTTCATTCATTCTATAACTATTCACCGAAGTCAAGAATTATGCTAATGATCAAGACAGTCATAACCAAGGAACTCAAGTATACGCAAATTGTTGAATGGGTTTCCCTTATAGACCATGGTCAGACTACTTAGATTTGGAGTGAAAATGACAAAGTATTTGATGATGTAAGGGGGCAGTGAAAGTTGAAGAGGTCAATGGATGGATGGCGCGAGCCTCAAAAGAGGCAAAGCATTACCTCAGGGGAGAAGGGATTGACAATCTGGCAGCAGCAAAATGAAATTGCCAGCAAGTGAGACCTCAGAGAATGGACAGCTTTCTTTTGAGAGGGCTACTGAAGAGGTAGCATCCTCAAATAGTGACCCCAATTTCACTTAAAGTCAGAAGTCAAATGAGAATTATATATTTGCTTAAGATACTGCAGGGCAGTGGCAGCACTAAAGGGCTACTGGCCACCAAAGGCCACCATGATAAAAAACTTCCAAATCATCTCCAAAGCACATGTCCCCTGGTCCAAATCCCTAACGCAGACCACCTTGCCCCATCCTAACCTGCATATTTCAAATTGCTAAAACTTCACTAGCTGTAGTCTCAGAACTGCCTACACTTCTTTATGTCTCTCCTGAGTCCCTGTGGTTCATCCTCAAATGTGAAACCATAGAACTGACTGTAGCAACACCTTCTGGGTAGGTTTAGGCTTTCGCTGGTGCATTAAACATGCAGTGAGCCACTGGTCTGAGCCAGGACCTCAACTAGCCTCTAGGGTAGGCATTCCTACCTCCAAAGAGCTCACAGTTCACAGGAGGAGAAGGGCAAACTGCTCCCAAACAAAGGAAAACACAAAGTGATATTGGTGAGACAGGAAGATGTGCTTGCTCTGAGAACCTAGTGTAGTTAAAGCTGACCTTTCCCCTTGTGTGGGGTAGGAACGTCTGAGAAGGCTTAACAGAGAAAGCAGAGAAAGTTAAGCTTTGAATTGGGCCTTGCAAACCATTTTCCAGAGGAAGACAGGAAAGAAGGACATTGTGGTAGAAGAGGGATTTGTGTACACTCTGCATTTTTCCTAATGAAATGTAAGGAAGAATTGGACATACGTCTTTATAAATCAGGGTGAGTGGATACATATTTCAGATTATATGGAGGTACTTCAAAAGGTTCATGGAAAATGGTATTAAAAATGTTTATGGGGCTGGCATTGTGGTGCAGCAAGTTAGGCTGCCACCTGTGACTCAGGAACCCCGTGTTGGAGTGCCAATTGGAGTCCCAGCTACCTCTGCTTCCAGTCCAGCTCCCTGCTAATGTGCCTCGGAAGGCAGTGGACGATGGCCCAAGTGCTTGGAACCTGCCGCCATGTGAGAGACCCAGATGGAGTTCTTGGCTCCTGACTCTGGCCTGGCCCAGATCAGGCTATTGTGGACATTTGGGGAGTGAGCCAGCATATGGAAGATGGCTGTTTCTCTGTCTCTCCCACTCTCTGTCACTCTACCTTTCAATTAAATAAATAAATGTTTTTTAAAAAAAATTATTTGGTACAAAAAAGTGAGATTTATGCACAGTTTTTTATAATATGAATTTCCATGAACTTTTTGAAAATCTCTCTCTCATGTATGTGTGTGTGTGTGTGTTTGTAAGATTATATACATGAATATATAAGAGTTATGTATTTGCTTCAGATAATAGATATCTTTGTGAATATGGTACTAGAATCATAGAGTTCAAGGGCATGGACCAAAGCACACTCGATGAGAAAGCCAAGGGTGAAACTCTGGGCAGTACTAACATTTTCAGGTCAACAAGGAGAGGAGGGACATGAAAAAGAGCATCCACCAAGGTATGAAAAAAAAAAAACAAGAGGACAGTAGCGAGCCAAGATCAGAAAGAGAAGATATTTGTAAAAAGAAGGCGAATGATCCAACTGTGACTCATACGGTAGGGAAGTGAGGTCCAGGAGCTGAGTCACATCCCTGAATCTGACGGATAGGCAAATTTCAGCACGCTGGGCTTGAGCACTTCGAGGGTGTGTTGAGAGCAGTAGCCAGATTACTGTGGTTTGAAGAGTGAAATAAAGGCAAAGGAGCTAAGAAAGCAAAAGTAAAGCCCTTTTTCTAGAAATAGGTAGGCTGAAAGGAGGAGGAGACTATTAACCTGGTGCCTGTTACAGCCAGGTGATAAACTAGTTGATTTACCCTAAGTTATTTGGGGTCAGTCTGAGACTCTGGAATGTGTCCTGGGTACATGGGAAAGGCCACCAGCCCTCCGAAATTAGAGCAAATGGTTTCAATGAGAACATTCAGTGTCTCAGGACCTTATCAGACATTTTGATCCTCCTAGGAAAGATAAGTAGGAAGACAAATAGGAACACAGGTGTGTGCCACCAAATGTGAGAGGTGATTTGTTGACATGAGCACACATGAGCATGCATGTTAAGGGTTAGAGTGCTGAAGAGCATAGAAGAGGAAAGCCTTCATGAGTTTTCTTGGAAATTGGGAGTGAGTCAGGGAATGACTCATAGACAAGATGTTTGAACTGGATCTTGAAGAAGGGGAGGAGGTTTAGCAAAAATGGGGTTAGGACAAATTGAAGAAAAAGGGAATAGCACTTGGGTATAGTCAATAATATCATTGGCGACAATATGAAGTCACGTGTTGAAAGGCTGTCAGTGTTTAGGTGGGCTGGATAAAGGATTTCTTCCAGGAATTATCAAAAATCAAAATTTCAATGACTGGAGCTTTATTTACAGCATCCAAGATACAGAATCAGCCTAAATGTTTGTCAATAGGGAGCTGGCGCTGTGGTCTAATGGGTAAAGCATGGTGCCAGCATCTCATATGGGAGCCTGTTCCAATCCTGGCTGCTCCACTTCTGATACAGCTCTCTGTTAATCACCTGGGAAAGCAGCGGAAGATGGCCCAGGTCTTGGGCCCCTGCACCCACGTAGGAGACCCAGAGGAAGCTCCTGGCTCCTAACTTAGGCTTGGACCAACCCCAGCTTTTGTAACCATTTGGGGAATGAACCAGCAGATGGAAGACATCTTTCTCCCCCTCCCCTTCCCCCTCCCCCTCCCTTTCCTTCTTCCTCCCCCTACTCCTCTTCCTCCTCCTCCTCCTCTAACTCTTTCAAATAAATAAACATTTAATAAAAAACAAAGTTTCATTTTAAAAAATGGCAATAGACAATAGATAAATGGATAAAGAAAAAGTGACAGATAAATAGACACATTGAAGTATTATTCAGCCTTTAAAAATAAGAAATCTTGGCCGGCGCCACAGCTCAATAGGCTAATCCTCCACCTGCGGCGCCAGCACCCCAGGTTCTAGTCCCGGTTGGGGCGCCGGATTCTGTCCCGGTTGCTCCTCTTCCAGTCCAGCTCTCTGCTGTGGCCTGGGAGTGCAGTGGAGGATGGCCCAAGTCCTTGGGCCCTGCACCCGCATGGGAGACCAGGAAGAAGCACCTGGCTCCTGCCTTCGGATCAGCGTGGTGCACTGGCCACAGCAGCCATTGGAGGGTGAGCCAACAGAAAAGGAAGACCTTTCTCTCTTTTTCTCTCTCTCTCACTGTCCACTCTGCCTGTCAAAAATAAAAATAAAAAAAATAAGAAATCTTAGCGTTTGAGACAACATGGGATGTATTGGGAGGACATTTTGCTAAGTGAAATAAGCCAGACACAGAAAGACAAACACTGATCTAGCTGATTAGGTGGGATCTGAAATAGTCATTGAAGCAGAGAGTACATACAGTGGTAGCTGTCCGGGGCTAAGAAGGTGGAACATGGGGAGACACTGGTCAAAGGGTGCAAAGTTTCAGTTATGCACGATGAGTAGGTTCTGGAATGACAATGTACAGTAACGTGACTACACAAAGAGGAGGGAGGGAAGGGTAGCTATGGGGGGTGGTGATAACTATGGTAATTAGATTGACTGTGTTGATTATTTGGTAATTTCTATGAAAATCAAAATATGAAGCTATAAAACTTAAATATAAACAATTTTATTTGTCTATTAATTCCTCAATAAAGCTAGGAAAAAAAAACTGTAATGATAACCAAAAAAATACTAGGCTTTTCATATGTTGTCATTTCCTCTTGAGATTTAACGTGGTTTCTCTTCCTTAAAGTTTGAGTCAGGAAATATTATGAAATGGAAATGAGCAAGGCTATCTCCTGGATACCATTCCTCCATCATTCCCTGTATTCATGTCCTGTCCTGCTTCCCTGCCAGCTGTCTGTCGATTCCCATGTCAGAACGGAGGAGTCTGCCAGCGCCCCAATGCCTGTTCCTGTCCGGATGGCTGGATGGGGCGCCTGTGTGAAGAACGTGAGTCTGCCCTCAAATCGTCTAAGTCCTGACGATTCACCTGGAAGCTGCTGACTTACAGGAATTACTAGAAACTGGCTGTACTGTTGGGAGAAATTTCTTTGCTTGAATCCTCCTGAGACCAGACAGAGCTCATAGGGCTTATCTGAGCATGCCAGTAGGTTGTAGGAGACATACAATATCAAAGACCTTAAAATGCACTTATTAAGATCCATCGAAAGTCATCTTCACACGTCTCCTGGCACAAATTCATTAGTCTTCTTGGGAAGGAGTTGTCCTCCTGCTCCTTCCCTGATGTCGGGTCTTCCACGGCCTGTGCCAATCCTTGCTGCAGTTGGTATAACTGCATAGCATCACATCACACTGTACTTTGCAGGCAATATTTGCAGCCCACCATTTGCTCTTTGTCGTTAAGACAGTTGGTCCTAATTAAGAAAATAAGGGAAGTTGGCACTTCTATACCTATACAATGCTTGGTAAATTCATACAGAATTTTGGCCCTTACAAAGACATATGTCAGTTGGAATTTCCATAGGGAATATCAATAAGTGGTTTAAAATATTTACATAAGGGTGAAACAGCTTCCTGCTTCATTGGGAGTGGGGTCTGTAAACCACGAAGAGTCATCAGTGTGAGGGCCATTGGTTTATGGCAGTTTTTTTCTAAAGCTCAGGCATTTTGTAAGACTACATACTTTTAAATGTAACTTTTTCAACTAATCTGTAAAGAGAAAAGTGTAATGGACAGATATTTAGGCTGCTATCAACATACAGAAAAGACCTTATAGGGATTAAGAAGAAAGAGGGATTGCATTTTCTTTCCACAATCACTCCTTTTCAATTGGGATTCCCAGGCTGAACCTGCTATCTCCCCACTGCTCCAAAGCCTCAGGGAGCATTTATTGCAAGGTTCCCAAGCACTGGCTTGGCTCAGCTAGCTGAGCTCATTCAGCAAATGCCTACCCTCTTGCAAGAGGCCAAGACCAGGGCTTCCCAGGCCTTCGTGTGCATGCAGAGCCTCTGGACCATGCCTTAAAATGCATATCCTGAGATTCTGCATCTGTAACCAACTCCCAGGGGGTGCCACTACCATCGGCTAGAGAACTACACTCTGGCTACAAGCAGTGGACAGCCTCACACCTTTGAAGCACGCGAGGCCTCTTCAGAGGGTTCAATGGTGTTTAGTAGGAGGAATGATTGGTATGGCGAGTAGAGGGACAGCCTGGCTTGGTCACCATCAGGCCTCAAGTCCTAGGAAATAAAAGGCAAGTTGTCCCATTTTTACTAAAATCTTGCAAACACTTGCTTGTTATAGCCCATCTGATTCCCATTCTCACATGGTGTTCACTGGAGCCCAGAGGCAAGCAAACCCTCTTAGAGCATTTTATATATAATGTGTAATGGAAATTTGAAACAAAGATAAAAAGAAATCATTCTGCTTATGCTGTGGAGAATGAAAGCAAAGCAGTTAGCAGACATCAGTTATGTTGTGTCCTCACGGAAAGAGTCCATTTGGCATTGCAGTCAGTACATCTGACTGAGGATCCGACTTGCTGTCCTGATTGTGAGTGCCCGGCGTTGCTTATTAATAAGCACAACACATATGGCAAGATTACGTAGGGGGTCATACAAGGTTTCACTTCTCCGTGAAAATGATTCTTGAACACTGGAACATACCTAAGCATGTGTATTTTGATTAAGTCCTTTTCAATCTCCTGTTTTTCTCTTTGTAGCAATATGCATCCTTCCCTGTCTGAATGGTGGCCGCTGTGTGGCCCCTTACCAGTGTGACTGCCCATCTGGCTGGACGGGGTCCCGCTGTCATACAGGTAGGCATCCTCTCCCTCTTGGCTGTCTTGGTGTCTTTGTCCCATGAAGTCCCAGAGGACATTGAGGTCTGTAGCTCAAACTCAGAGGAGGTGCTGAAGCCAAAAGGGGCCCAAGGTTTTCAAGCATTCTTTAGGATGGTCCCTTGAATGATGATCTCAACATTGAACTGTATCATTACCAAGAAAATGCCTTTCAAGATCCCGTGCCAAAGAACAATGTCTGACTTGACGCAGTTGTCTGTTGCATGTCATTTGCTATGTGCTGAAGAATGTAGGGCAAATGTTGCGCAGAGTTTTGGGACTCATGTTACTCCAAATTACTAAACCCATGGTTACTATTTAGAAAGAACAAGGCTTATAAATACAGTTTAAATTACAATGAAGAAACTCAACGAAGGTGTCTCGTTGTCATGGAAAATGGTAATAAAATGTGGTTGACTGATGAGTGATTGACATCCAATTAGCCACTCTTGCCTTCCTATAGCATTTTTCCCACTTCACTTTGACATTTATTTAATTGCTTGATGATCTATGCCAGCCCCCAGCACTCTACACCACTCAAGAGCAGGGGTGTTCTTTGCCGTCTTGATATACACAATGCCTAGCATGGTTGGTGCCTGAATATAACAGGTTTGTTAGACAATGTCAAGTCAATCAGTTTGAAATGACAGATTTTAACCTGTTGAATGTCCTAAAATTTTAAACAGCTGTTAGAATAAGATTGTAAGAATGCTCATACTCCACCATCCTTCTGATGGGCAGTGTTGGTACTGCCTCTTCGGTGGGGTAGGATGTCAAGTAGATCAGGCTTGCTGATGTCAAAGTTGTCATGAAAATTAAGACCAGGTGACCTTAGAATTTAGCTTCCAAACCGGGACATTTTCAGGAGTGAAAGGGGCACTGTTAATAAATAATCCAGGGAAATGGGAGTGAAAGACACTGTCCCAGAGGCAGTCAGGGATGCCATCAGTCTACCTAAAGCCCAGACTGAGCCCTTGATGAGTGTAAAAAAGGGGAAATGTCACAGGGACTGAATCTGAAGCATTTGTGTTAGACTCCAAAAGTGATCCATGTAGTGTTTGTTTATTAAAAAAAATCAGCTTTAATATTTATCCACATTTCTCATGTATCCAAAGTTGAACTCCCCTGCGAACCAGCCCTGCCCTCTTGCAGGCTCCTTCTCTTGGCAGGTGTGGTTCTGGAAGAACAAGTCATTCCTGACTCCTTCCCCTTCGCCTTTGATTACCAGGATCTCTCAGGCCTGCTCTGCCCTGCGGACATAGTAGAAGACACTTTCTGCAGATTATGGCCAAGGTCTACTAGTTGGCCCTCCCTTCCCTGCTTCCATGCTGAACATGGTTAATATACAGTGAGGTGCTTCAGAAAGTTCATGGGACAATGGCATTAAAAGATAAGGTCATTTTTGGCGTGAAAGATTTTGTAACTCCTTGCATAATTTTTTTCATAATACACATTTTTTGTAAACTTTTGAAAACTCTTTGTATAGATGGATCTCTAATTTTTTTGCACCAGCGTAAATGTGACTTAACTCCACTTTTCATGAACTTTTTGAAGTGCCTTCATATCATTCCAGCCAAAGGCATGGAATATAAAATGCATAGGTGTGTTCAATCAGGCGTGACTGAAGTCACAGAGGAAACGTAGGAGAGTGATTGAGCATGAAGCCATAAGGATAAGATGCGTCAGACCAGGCAATGCACTGTATGCCAAGTTCAAGATGCAGGGTTGTCTTGTGAGCAGCAGTTCTAAGGAGGAAAAATCATCTAATTATATTTTCTTTTAGAAAGATGATATTGACAGCAGTATGGAAAATGGCCAGAAGCAACACTTAGAATAGAAAGATCCACGGGGTTATAGAAACAGTAACCAAAAAAATGTGTGTGTGGGGGGGGTGGGTTTGGGGTGGATTTGAGATAGAATCAGGACCACTTAGTTAGAAATTATGAACATTGCCATTTCCAGCAAGGGCCCCAGGATGGAAGGCGCTACCATTGACTGAGCTAGAAAACCCAGGAGCTGCAGGTGTGAGGGCATAGATGAGGAGCTCAAACATGCTGAGTTTGGAATGCACAGGGGGAGTGGTCTGATAGGCTGTTGTGTAATCCTTGAAGGTTTTCAGAAGATACATCTACGCTGAAGACAGAGATCTGTAAATCTCCCATGAGAAACATTCATGGGGAGGAAAATGGAACCGTGCAGGGGCCGTGTGGGCCCCAGTGGAACCCCAGGAACATCAATATAAATTCAGAGAGGGGCAGATGTTAGACTTTTAGACAGGGAAGAAAAAACAGTGCCTGGTTAGTACAGACACCCCCAGATCAGCATGCTCCTTCAAAGAGGAGCTTCTACCAGCAAGCAGAAACCATGGGGAGCCGGCTCTTATTGTTGATGGTTTTCATCCTGCTTCACTTCCTGTTTTTCTTTCTTATGAAGCTGCAGATAGAGCCATCCTGCTGGCCTGCTGTCGCTGGCACTTACCTAGAGAGCTCCTCCAAGGGAAATGGATATTGACTTGTCCTATCTCTTACCTTCTCTACCCTATGCTTACCAAGTGCCTGGTATTTACTTTCAGCATTTTCCCTATGTTTTCTGAATGAGCCATTGGAAAAAAAGGACATTTGTTTATTTCTTACCCAAAATGATTTTTTCATCCAGGAAAGGGCCTTCCTTCCTAAGACTGAAATGTTTCTTATTTCCAGGTTTCCCCTTATAGGCATCTTATTGTCTTCTTCTGTGGAGTTCCCCCTCTCTCTTTGATAAATTAAACTTGCTGGTATTGGGTCTTCTTCCAATTTTAGTGTCTTTTTTTATTTCAACAAATAAATTCATGCAGATGAAGAGTTTCATTAAAGGACTGTGATTTGTGAGAACGATGGCTGTGTAGTCTATCTTGGGATATTCTTCCATGGTTTCATCTGTGGTGAATTTTTAGTTCTAATCCAGGCTCTGTAATCCCAGTTAAAACTGGTAAAAGCTTTGAAATGTGTTTCTTAGCCAAACACAAAGAGCTGTTGAATCATCTGTTATTTTAGACAGTCCTTGTGCCTCAGAATTGTCATCTGACTTAACCATTCTGTCAATCAAGAGATTTCTAACCCAATTGAGAAATATATATATATATATATTTCAAAACAGTAAAGTTATCAGATTAATTGAATAAATAAAAATATTAAAGAAGAGAAAGGTTGGGGCTGGTGCTGTGGTGCAGCGAGTTAAATCCCTGGCCTGCAGCATCAGCATCCCATATGGGCACTGGTTTATGTACTGGCTGCTCCACTTCCAATCCATCTCCCTGCTCATGCACTTGGGAAAGCAGCAGAGGATGGCCCAAGTCCTTCGGCCCCTGAACCCATATGGGAGACCCAGAGGAAGCTCCTGGCTCCTTGCTTTGGATTGGCTCAGCTCCAGCTATTTTGGCTGGAGTGAACCAGCAGATGGAAGATCTCTCTCTCTCTCTCTCTCTGTGTGTGTGTGTGTGTGTGTGTGTGTGTCTTCCTCTCTCTATAACTCTGCCTTTCAAATAAACAAATTTTTAAGAAAAAGAGATTGGTGGAGTTGGAATGATCAGCACAGGTTTGAACATGGAGATAGAACCCGAGACTTAACCATGGGCACCGACTGGCTTAGACGCACAGAGGGAGGATGGGAGATCAAGCAGAGCAGCAAAATTGATGGCCTGAGCAGTGTATGAGAAGTAACAGTGGCCGCAGCAGGAAGTAGAGGCAGATCTTACTCCATGTGCCTTCATAAAATCTTCAGAGTTGCTCAGTGTTAATTAAATAAATGCGTGAATTTTTCATCCCAGCTGTCTGCCAGTTTCCCTGCTTAAATGGAGGAAAATGTGTAAGACCAAACCGATGCCATTGTCTCTCATCTTGGACAGGACATGATTGTTCCAGGTAAGACAACCAGCAACTAACATCCATCTAGAATACAAAGACTTCAAAACCCAACGTAATTCCAGAAGGAATCTCTGGTCTGGGTGCAAACATTTATATCCAAAAATATCTATATTCAGATACATTCTGTAAGTGTGAAAAAGCCAAAGCTAAGAAATGCTAGTTCAAAATTGACAAGTAAAGCAGTGATATCTAAAAGATAAATAGTCTTGTGTTCACTGTGGCTGCACATGTACTACAATTAGGATTACATAGAGAAGGGCTGATTTTTGATGCAGGAGCTAAGATACTGGGTCCCATCTGGGAACCAGGGTTCAAATCCTAGCTCTGCTTCTGACCCACCTTCCTAGTAATGTGCACCCTTGGAGGTTGCCGTGACAGCTCAAGTAGCTGGGTCCCTGCCACCCATGTGGAAGACCCAGCCTGAGTTCCAAGCTCCTGAGTGGGGTAACCCAGCCCCTGCCAGGAGTAAAACAGCAGGTAGATCTCTCTCTCTCTCTCTCTCTCTCTCTCTCTCTTTCTCTTTCTCTCTCTCTCTCCTTTTCAAATAAGTAAAAAAATAGCTATAGAGAAAAGATCAGTATGGCCCCTGCTGAAGGATGACATCTAAATTCATAAAGTTCCGCATATTTTTTCCACAATAAACAGTGTTGGAATTGATTTTAAATATTTAATTAATTTAAATTTTTATATTTTTAGTGTTTATATTTACAGTCTTCCACTGACTATAAAAAACTGTAGTTTTATTCATTGATTTCTCATGTCTCTCCAGATAAATATCATAGTTGAGAAAACATTGTCACAAAAATAAGTCAAAGGGTAAATAGTTAAGATAATTTATAGGAGCTGGCATTGTAGCAAAGGAGGTTAAGCCACCACCTGCAACACTGGCATCCCATATGGGGGCTGGTTTGAGTCCTGGCTGCTCCACTTCTGATTCAGGTCCCTGTTAATGGCCTGGGAAAAGCAGAATTTGGCCTAAATGTTTGGGCCCCTGCCACTCATGTGGGAGACCCAGATGAAGCTCCTGGACCCTGGCTTTGGACTGGCCCAGCTCTAGTCATTGTGGCCATTTGGGGAGTGAGCCAGCAGATGGAAGATCTCTCTCTGTCTGTCTTTCCTCCCGCTCTCTGAAACTCTGCCTTTCAAAGAAATAAACAAATCTTCTTTTTTTCTTAAAAGGGGTAATTTGTACCTTTAAAAACTCAGGAAGCATCAGAAATATAACGTGTATAAAATATTTTCAATATTCAAGCCTTGTCCTCACATATGTTTCAAGGTTGGCATATTATCACCTCCACATTAAGATTTTCAATATACATACTGTATTATGTCATTTAGATTTGTAATCTGTTCATTTATATTCATCTTGAAGGAATCATTGAAAACAAGTGGGTATTTTCATATTTTATAAAGTGGGAAATTCAGTTAACTGAAAATACCTCTTATTTTTCTATTGGTTATTATGTCATTTTAATTAGAATGTCATCATCAACTTGTAAAAATAATATAGCTGTTAAAATAAAAACCCAATCTATGACCAAATCCACCTTGTGGTCATGCATTTCCTCATATCATCTCCAGTGTATGGCATCTCTGTAGAGTGAAAGGGAGTTGAGCTCTAAAGAGAAATTGGAAAGGAACAAATATATTTAGAAGTTGTCAAGATAAAGAAAACAGTCTATCTCTGAGTAAGTTTGAAAGAATTTTAAAAATTGGGAGCCAATTAAAAAGAAAACAAAACCAAACAGTGACTCAAAAACAAAGTATTTAAAGCTTTCTTACAATTTTAGTCTTTATATTTCAACCCATTACAGGTAAGGAAAAAGAAACCTGGAGGTTGCATAGGTTCCCAATGTCTAAATATTCCCCCAGGAGTTCTTCCTTGATCAGGGAAAGGCTAGTTGTTATTAGTTTATATGAAAGTGTGTCTATTAATAAAGACAATAGAACCTAGATTTTTAATGCAAAACTTTAATATAGGAATTCAAGAAAAATGGTGCCAAATGAAGGTGAGGGGCAGCATTCCTCTATCGAGGAATGGCTCACCAACAACCCAGGAGACCAGGCAGGCTCCCTCTTCTGTAATCACTTCTTCTTGGAGACCCATATTAACTAGGACTCTCTTGTTAAAACTGTAATTAGCCGGCGCCGCGGCTCACTAGGCTAATCCTCCGCCTTGCGGCGCCGGCACACCGGGTTCTAGTCCCGGTCGGGGCGCCGGATTCTGTCCCGGTTGCCCCTCTTCCAGGCCAGCTCTCTGCTGTGGCCCGGGAGTGCAGTGGAGGATGGCCCAAGTACTTGGGCCCTGCACCCCATGGGAGACCAGGAAAAGCACCTGGCTCCTGCCTTCGGATCAGTGCGGTGCGCCGGCCGCGGCGGCCATTGGAGGGTGAACCAACGGCAAAGGAAGACCTTTCTCTCTGTCTCTCTCTCTCTCACTGTCCACTCTGCCTGTCAAAAAATAAAAATTAAAAAAAAAAAAAAAAACTGTAATTGGGCCGGCTCTGAGGCTCACTAGGCTAATCCTCCGCCTGCGGCACCGGCACCCCAGGTTCTAGTCCCGGTTGGGGCGCCAGATTCTGTCCCAGTTGCTCCTCTTCCAGTCCAGCTCTCTGCTGTGGTCCAGGAGTGCAGTGGAGGATGTCCCAAGTGCTTGGGCCCCTGCACACGCATGGGAGACCAGGAGAAGCACCTGGCTCCTGGCTTCGGATCTGTGCAGCATGCCAGCTACAACGGCCATTGCAGCCACTTGGGGGGTGAACCAATGGAAAAAGGAAGACCTTTCTCTCTGTCTCTCTCTCTCTCTCACTGTCCAACTCTGCCTGTCCAAAAAAAAAAAAAAAAACAACAACAACAAAAACTGTAATTAGATTAGGCAAAGAAGGAATTTTTTATCACAATAGAGGGACCTCACATGGAACCCCATGGCACGGGAGTGGGCAAGCATCAGAAGAACCAACTCCAGGGACTTGAATGCCCCCTGTGACTGCTCCACCTCCTGTCTCCCCAGGTCTGCCCACCCTCTGTGGCAGCAGAGTGGTTTTCTCTGGGAACCACTGCCTACAGCTCCCATATGTTACGTGTCATTTGTGGTATTCAGAGCACTATCCCAGCTTAAAAACCCAGGAGAAGGGCTCTATTTGGTCCAGACTAACTATAAGGTTCAGCACGGACCAATGAACTGTGGCCCAAGGTTGGGTTGTATTGTATTAATATGAGGGTTCATTTTGTCAAAACTTTGGTTAAAGGGCAGTGAGACTAATAACTCCTCCCAAAAAAGGAAGGTGGAATATAATTCCCTACCATGGGAGGGAGAGAAATCTTTGCTGAGAAGTCCAAACAATAAATATTTGCAAATAATTGTTTTCCTCTCTCCCACAATGTTACGTGAATTAAGGATTGTATGCCTAACACCTTGTACAAGCACAAAAATAGGTGCTCAATAAATGCTTGTTGGCAGTTGGAACACTCTCCTGACAGCAAGTGTTGGGGCAGCCTTTAAATCCCTCAACCTAAAACCTCTCCCCTCATGAATAAGACTGATGTGGTCTTGTTCCCAGGTACTTTAATCCTTCGGGAAAAATTGTTTCCTCTGATTTCTGTAAGTATCTTAGGAAAGTTGGTCCTAAACAAATGGTATCACTAGAAACTATAGATTGTTGGTGTGGAAGGAGACCTTTAGGTTCCCGAGGTCCAGACCTTCATGAGAATTGCCGGGTGGGAAATCAGTGACAATCAGGACTAGAACTCAGATCTGCTGCTTCTCGGATCTGTTCACAGCTTAGTGCCTGTTCTCCATGCACCCTGTTCTCTCCAGAGCTGACCCTGCAAACATCATCACGTCAGCACCCAGGCGTCCAAGATCCGTAATCCTGTTTTGATCAGCACCAGAGTGCTGTTGCCTCTTCATTTCAATCTCGTCTCTTGAATCCGTTTTGTTCTGTGTTTCAGGAAAAGGAGAACTGGGTTTTAACCACTGCCCAACCAACTGGCTTCCCCGAAAGCAGATCATCTCTTCCTGGTCGCACCTGGGCATCCTGGAACTTACACCAAGTCCAACATGGTGCTGGGTCTTGTTTCGTTCAGTAAACACATTATTTGGGATTTACTTTTTTATTTTGTGATATATTTTGTTATTCTTTGTGATATACTTTCTTACATGTTGCCATTTTTAAATATGCCTGTATTTTCTATATAAAAATTATATTAAATAGATGCTGCTCTACCCTAATAAAATGTACATACTCTGCTGTCTATTGGGAAAATTCCTAGTATACATTTTACTTAGTTACTTAAAATGTTACAATTAAAATATATTTTGCTACCAAATATTTTATTGGATAGTGCCATTTTGTCAGGTGGCCAGGAAATAAGAAAGAGGATCCACGTGCTTTGACCTGTGATGTCATAACACAGGACCCCTTCATTCTAGTTCCATTTTCTTATAATGTGTGTAACAACCAAGGCTTCTTGTTATCTAAGTGGAGAGTAACGGTTGGGCCTAGTGCCCTCATAGAACTCTGTCCTGGTGCCAGAGCAGCCTGGAGATTCTTCTCCCAACAATTGGAATGAAGTGGACAACAACTTAGCAGATAGAGAGAGAAGCAAAATGACTAAAGTTCACAAAGTAAAGTGCTCTCCTTCCTTCTCACAGCTAGAATAAGCAATGAAAGAACTGGGAGATAAACATACCTGGGCCATAGTGCAACCCCATTTTAGGGGGCCCCTGTTATATGGGGGGACTCCAACAGAGCCCTATGTCTGTTCAGTGTCTGGAAGCCAATAACGAAACCAAAGCTAACCATCAACAGCCCAAGTTTTATTCAGTGGCCAGAACTGGAGATGCAGGAGCCTAGCTCACATATCAGCTTCTCAGCCCGTCTGGGGATGAGGAGTCGTGGGTACAGGGCAACAGGAATCACGGGGAGGAATAAGCTGGTAAGTGAGAGGAGTGGTCAGGGTTTCTCTGGGAAGAGGACAGTCTAACTCCTGAAACGGTAGCACTGCCTTCTTTTTGCCCTTTCATGGAATCTTCTGTTGGTGGTTGTGGTGATTGTCAACTGTTACGATGCTGGTGGGAATGTGATTTAGAGTGGAAATTTGATTACAGTGAACATTCAGGTCATTTAGGCAGTCATATTGGTCTTGCTGGTTCCGGTCAGTTAGCCTGTGTGGGAAACATTGATTGCAAGGCAACCTGTTCTCCAACAGAAGCAGTGTTAAGGATGGGGTAGAAACCTCACTAGACCACGCAGGGTTGTCCTAGGAAGCAGTAACCCCAGAGCTCGCTTGCTTTGGGAGAATGGCAGTAGGGAGAAGACAGGAAAGGAGAAGGGTGCCTGGTCCTCCTGTGGAAAAGAATTGCAGCTGCCCAAGGAGAGGGGAGCGACCCCTGGGTCCCCATTGGCTCCACCCACCTCTGCCACTATACTGTGCCAGTCTGCAGGATGGAGACTTCCTCAGACTTGCGAAAATGAAGCCAAACCCCAGATTCTATTTTAAAATAGGAACCCACAATCCACTTGCCTCCGTCCTCTGGGAGGACCGCTCCCACACAGGTGCAGGAGCATCGTCACTGCGGGGAAATGCGATCTTGATTCCCCTAGTGGCTCCCTTCCCTCTGTCAGTGGTTCCTCCTTCCTTCTCTGACATTCTCTCATAATCAGTCTTAAGTGCCTATGACTCTACTTTTTAATGAGTATTTTATAGCCCAACAACTTCCAATTATGTGATCTTTGACATTTAAAAATCGTAGATTTACAAGATAAAGCCCCAAATCTGACCAATAAAAAGAAAGATGGTACCAGAAAGAAATAAGCTAAGAAAATAAATTGAAAACCATACTCAGTTCTGAAAGTATCTACTAATAAGTGTACCTACTAAGCAGGATTTTTATTGAGTTGCCTTAAGTAGAGGAAAAGATTTTCACAGCAAATCAAATTCATCATGTTATGCAAGCAGTATAAGCAGATAAAGGACAGAATGAATGAGGTTTGGAAAGAATACATTTTTGGAAATGCGGGGAGCAGGTGTTTAGCCTGGAAGTTAAGGTGCTTATGCCCCACATCAGTGTCCCTGGGTTCAGTTCACAGCTACGACTCATGAATCCAGCTTCCTGCCAGTGCAGACCCTGGGAAGGCAGCAGTGACAGCTCAGGAAATCGGGTTCCTGCCACACACATGGGAGACCTGGATTGTGATCCTGGTTCCCGGCTGCAGCCCTGGACCAGCCCCAGCTGTTGTGGGCATTTGGGGAGTGAACCACCAAATGACAGTGTGCTCTTTCCCATGCTCTATTTCCCTCAATAATAATTTTAAAACAAATTTGTAGGGGGTGGGTGTTTGCTGCATTGGTTAACATGCCACTTGGGATGCCTGCATACCGTATCAGGGTGTTTGAGTACCAGCTCTGCTTCCAATCCCAGTTTCTTGCTAATGCGCACCCTGGGGGGGAAGCAGGTGATGGGTCCCTGCTACCCGTTTGGGAGCCCTGAATGGAGCTCCAGGCTCCTGGCTTCAGCCTAGCCCAGTCCTGGCTGTTGCCAGAATTTGGAGAGTGAACCAGCAGATGGAATACTTCTATCTGTATGAATGTCTGTCTCTCTGCTTTTCAAATAAAACAAAAATCTGTACATTTTTAAAATTTAAAAAAATGTTTTGAAGTAATCATCCTCATAAAATCAAAGCAAAAGCTCACATTAACATGTGTGTGTGTGTGTGTGTGTGTATCTTTTCACTTACCCTAATTAACCTTATGTACATAGTGGCATATACTGGAATAAGCTGAAAGATCTTGCCTCAATTTAATTTGCTTAAACACTGTTTCAGGAGCCTTTAGAGACTATCTCAGATGAAGGTGGTTATTAGTATATTATAAAAATGGAAGCTGGGGTCAGTGCTGTGGCATAGCAGTTAAAGCTGCCTCCTGCGGTGCCGACATCCCATACGGGTGCTGGTTTGAGTCCCAGCTGCTCCACTCCAATCCAGCTCTCTGCTATGGCCTGGGAAAGCAGTAGAAGATGGCCCAAGTCCTTGGGCCCCTGCACCCATGTGGGAGACCTGGAAGAAGCTCCTGGCTCCTGGTTTCAAATGGGTGCAGCTCCGGTCATTGCGGCCATTTGGGGAGTACACCAATGGCTTGAAGACCTTTCTCTCTCTGCCTCTGCCTCTCTGTAACTCTGCCTTTCAAATAAGTAAATAAATCTTTAAAAAATGGAAGCTATTGCTAATAGAAAATGTTGATACATTTTGAGCCACTTGTATACACCAAAGGAAAATATTTGCTAATGATAAAATCAAGGGATTCTAAAAATCAATTATTAAAACCTGCAGTGTATGTTTACCCGGTATCCTCATACTGTCTAGGCTCTGCAGGGAGGAGATGTGTGAGGGACCCACACTGGTAACTCGGGTTTGCTGTACCATCTCCCCTGCTTCCTCACAGCAACAGCAATAGGTTTTTCCTTACATAACCTCCTCGGAACTCACGCCTCTCTCCTAACTCTGCCCTGAAGGCAGTGACAGCGACTGCAGACTGTCTTTTTTGTCCTCTAATTTTCTCATCAGCAACCCCAAAGTGTAGGCTTGGGTGGGACCTGGAAGAAATGGACAGTTTTGAAAAATGAGAAAAGCTGTAAGTACAGGGTTCGGACTGCACATCTTCAGGTCGCTGGAGCTGCCTTCCCAGGCTGCAGTGGCAAGCAGGAAACCCCACTTAAAACATGTGATCCTGTCGGGGACATCTCGGGGCTCTTAAGTTTCATGAACCAAGCCACGCTGTAAGGGTTACCGGTCCAGACTTCTGTCCCCCCTCCTCAGCAGGCAATGCTGATCACAGCCACTCCTCACCCAAGCCGTGTGCCAGGTGTCTCACTCCACCCTCCTCAGTCCTGACCTGTCTAATTACATGCCCGATCCTCACCCTTCTGAATCACTAGAGTTCTCCTTTCATTACATCTCCTTTCCCAGCACTGTGGAGTCTGGCTTATGCCTCTGTGAGTTCAAGAATAGCCTATCAGCAAGAGCAATAAAGGGAGCACTGACGAACTAGAAAAACCTGAAAGAACGGCTAACGTACAGAAGCTACCTGCCTGCATTTCTCAATTATACCACATTCTTCAAAAGAGCTAGTACAGAGACTCTATGAAAGCCCAAAGGAAATGCCTCCCAGGTCTCTTTTGCACGCCTCATAGTTTGTATTCTGCTTTGTAACTTTGGTGTATTTTCTCCTACAGTGTCTCCCTAAGTTGGGAGAATTAAAAGCTACGTGGATACTTACCACTTATCAATAGCTAAATACATGTCACTGCCCCTCCCTCTGCTTAGCTCCTCCTCAGTCTGTCTCATCGAACTCAGCAAAGCTCCCTCTTTATACTTAAGAAAATGGAGACACAGAGAAGCAATGCCAACAGGATCTGAAAATCACATCCCGACCCCTGAGGCCCAAGGCTGCAGCACAGAGTTGTTAGCCACGGCCGCCTTTGCAGAGGATGAACCTTTGCTAGACCGTGACCCCGGCATCTGCAAGCCTCTGGAAGCTTCATCCACGGTATATGCTATCACAGGGCAGTGCGTTATGACAGTCTAGGTGTCTGATGTTTGCAGAAGAAAATGTGCCTAATGACAAAGCACACTTGGCTTGTGTGGAAGTCCCACCAAATAACTTCAGGCTATGTTTAAGGGACAGTGCAGAATGTTCCCTAGTCAGAATTGCAACACTGAGATGGCCTTGCGGTAAATGGCTTTCATACTCTGAATGTGTCGTGTTCTCACCTCGAGGCCTTTGCCCAGTCATCTCCTTTGCCTGCACCGCTCACCTCCCTGTCCTCAGCTAACCCCACCGTCCTAATCACCATCCCCACACCACCACTTCTCTTGAGTTTTCAGATGCTGTTGACTTTGTTCTAGACCTGCCCCGCACCTCCAAGGCCGATTGATATAGAACAGTGGGAGAGGGGTTGGCATTGTGGCACAGCAGGGTAAGCCCTGACTCTGCACCCCACATGAGCACCCGTTCAAGTCCCAGCTTTTCCACTTCCAATCCGGCTCCCTGCTGATGCACCCAGGAAAGCAGTGGAACACGACCAAGTACTTGGGCCCCACCACCCTCATGGGGAACATAGAGGAGTTCCAGGCTTCTGGCTTTGGCCTGGCCAATTCTTGGTCATTACACCCATTTGAGGAGTGAATCAGTGCATAGATCTCTCTCTCTGTCTCTAACTCTACCTTCAAATAAATAAAAAAAAAAATCTTTAAAAAGAACAGCATCTGTTTGTAGTCAACAATGCCAAAGAGTGCAACAGACAAACAAAAGTGGGTTATCCAAAAAATGTACAATGAATGTGTGTACACATGTGTGTTGACATATTTGTGATGTAATGAGATTGAGAAGGGAAAACAATAGGTTATAGGTTAAATATATCAAGAATCTCTCTCTCTTCACCTTGCCTCTCACCCCCCTACACATACCACAAACATTTTTGTCCCTACCAAAATTATTCATAACCTTGATGTTAAGCCACAGCCAAGCTGGCTACACTTGAACCTTAATTAGGCCCAAAAATACAGACATGGAACCCAGAAACCTTCAACTGTTTTATAGAACAGATGTGCTTACATGTGAGTAGAGTAGATTCCTGGGCACTAAGATGTCTCCAGGAAGAGCGAGAGACAGTCTGCCAAGATCGTCACCCTCTGGTAACCTGACCCAGTGGAACAAGGCAGGCAACAGGGAGGCACAGCCACCCGTGTGTATTCGTGCTTTTACATCTATCATTATGCTAATATGTCACGAGTTCTGTAGTAAGCTGAAGAGTAAGCACATCCGTGAGAAGCAGGAGCCGTCTTTATGGCCTGGTACAGCTCAGCTTAGGGTCCAGCATCACAGAGCCCTTCCAAACCACACCTAAGGTTTCCACCAAGGTGAAGGTCATTGAAGGTTGTTGAAGGTCGTTCTTCTGCAGACTGTGTTTGCTTTGTGCTTTGGATTTCAATTCAGTTTTACCATAGTTCCTATAGTTTCATGATCTTGTACTGAGATAACTAGGAGTGCAGTACTCATGGTGGCTCTGAGAATGGACATTTAACTCTGTAATAAATTGCTCTTGCTCTTCTTGCCGTGTGGCTTCTTCCCTAATTTATGCTTCTGACAAATGGCACTAACTGCTCAACAAATACTGATAAAAGAATTAAATAATGAAGATGAGGGTGGGAGGTGGAATGCTTTCATCCAGCTTAATGACAAATCATTTCGGTGGCTCCCTGGGAAAACAGCAGCATACATACGGAAGTTTTTCTCTTGAAGGAAAACAACCTAAGTTTCCAATCCTGTTTTCTTAATTTGCCTTTCCAAAGTGAAAGGAGACATCTGAGGCGTAACAATGTTGGTGGTTACCCAGAAGGCTGGATTGGGGAGGTAGCACATAGCGATGCTGGGGGTGGAAGACACTTGCTAGTGACAAATTACTGTGACCAAAGAGAGGGAAGCAGCATGAAAGAGCTGCTGCTTCCACGTCCCCCTGCAAAGCGGCCATCGCGCTCCTCAGTGTCGGGGACCCCTACAGCCTGCTGCCTCGGTGCTGCTCACCTTGGCCTGTGCTGGTTCACGTGCATCAGCCCTGGTGTTTGTTGTCCCATTGTCTGGGTGGCTTTCATCTTGTAAATAGAGTTATGTTCTGTGCTGTCCAACAATTATGTCTTACAAACATGGGATCTTAGTTTCAATCAAAACTGATAAAATTAAATCTCCAATGGCTGACATTGCATGGATATAATATTTATCATATAAAAATTTAATGGCTTTAGTTGAATTATTGGCCCAAGAGAAGGAACTAGAGATATTTTCTAGGTCTGTGAAAATTCTTAGCATGTCTGTATCTAGGGCTGTGTTCTTAAAACCCTGCTATTTTCTAATAAAAAAAAAAAAAACAAACATGGTGATAAAAAGCAAGCACAACAGCATATGAATTCCTTGAAACCTTGAACCTGGACTTGAGAAAGTCTCTTGGCTAAGTGCTGCTGTTCTTGTTTGTATGAGTCGTGGTGGAACACCACTCTACCCCAGCATGCCCCTCTCATCTGTTGGTTTCCCTGCAGGCTGCGTGGAGAATACGGGAAAGTGTTGGCGCGTTCCTGTTTCCCTCCCCCTCAGATGCCTCTTATAATAGAGTCATCCACTTTTGCATCCCTGAAGCACCTTCTCCACCCCACATCAGCCTTGTCATCAAGTTCCCTGGTGATTCACAGCAGCATGCTCTGGAGGCCGGCCTTTCTTGGCAGCAATATCCGGACTACGCCCTACACCCTTCCTTCGTCTCCCTCTGCTGCGCTGATCCCTTTCTTCTCCTCTCCTCGAATGCTCGCCTTCAGTGTCACTGTCCTCTCTCCCAGGAATTGTACCCTGGCCCACAGCAGCTTCTGCAGCAGGAATCTCAACTAATCAGTCCCCTTGACAGCACAACTCTCTTCTGTGTTGTAGGTGAAAGGGGAAAGAGGTCTTAGCAAAATCTTTAGGATATTTAATGACAGGGCCTTTCTAGATTTTTCAGATTTAAAAATGAGGCTAGGAGGGTGAGAGATGTTCCCAGAGTGACACTATCATTAGCAAGACAGCGCAGAATAGAACGTCGTCCATGGCCGCCAGCCCTTCCTCCGGGAGTGTGTACCCTTTCCTTCAGTTAAGGTTCTCTCCAAATACACCATCTCTTCTTTATATAACATTGACTTGAGGCTATAATCTCCTCCTTGTGCCATTGAACATATTAGCTGCATCCTCTTTTGAGCAAAAAAAAAAAAAAAAAAAAAAAGGGAGGGAGCTGGCACTGTGGCACAGCGGGTTAAGCCACAGCCTGTAGCACTGGCATCCCATACGGGTGCCAATTCAAGTTCTGGATGATTTACTTTCTATCCAGCTGTCTGCTAATACTCCTGGGAAAGCAGCAGAAGATGGCCCAAGTGCTTGAGCCCCTGAACCCATGTGGGAGAACCAGAAGAAGTTCCTGGCTCTTGGCTTCGGATCAGCCCAGCTCTGGCCATTGTGGCCACTTAGGAAGTAAACCTGTGGGTGGAAGATCTCTCTATCTCTCCCTTTCTCTCCCTCTCTTTTTCTCTCTCTGTAACTCTGTCCTTCAAATAAATAAATAAATCTTTTTAAAAAAAAAACATATGGGGGAGCTGGTGCTGTGACGTAGTGGGTTAAGCCATCGCCTGCAGAGCCAGCATACCATATGGGCACCGGTTCAAGTCCCAGCTGCTCGAACCACTTCTGATCCAGCTCTCTGCTATGGCCTGTGAAAGCAGTAGAAGATGGTCCAAGTCCTTGGGCCCCTCCACCCACGTGGAAGACCTGGAAGAAGCTCCTGGCTCCTGGCTTCAGATAAACCCAGCTCCAGCCATTGTGGCCAATTGGGGAGTGAACCAGCAGATGGAAGACCTCTCTCTCTCTCTCTCTCTCTCTCTCTGTGTGTGTGTGTGTGTAAATCTGACTTTCAAATAAATAAATAAATCTAAAAAAAACATATGGGAACACACACACATATGATCCAACAAAGATTCAATAATTTTGTCTCAAATAAAGGCAATAAAATCAAAATTAATGGTAAGAGGGGGTAAGACGAATTGGGCTTTTGTGCGTCTGAGCTCAGCTACCTGGTCCTCTCAGTCTATAAAATCCTGAGGCCTCCTTGCCCAGGTCTTGACATCCCTTCACAGATGCTCGGAAACAGGAAGAGAGGCCCAGTCTGGACCTTCCCTTCTCTCCTCTCCCGGTTCCCTTTTAACTCTCCCGTTTCTCCAGAAGGCCCCACCTCCCTTGGGCTCACTTTGGCCCTTAACATGAGACATCTCTGTAATACGCCCTGCAAAGTTACCCTCAGTTCTTGTTGCCACTGCCCTTTCCTACCAGGTGTTCATGCCCCTGAACTTGTCCTCCACCTGTCACACAGGCATGGGGCGTCCTACTACTGAGGAAGAATGCCTTTTTCCACATGTCCATGTTGCAACAGCGACCACTGTTCACATCCCCAACATTCCATGAATATTGTATGGGACATCCAGTCCTTTTTGACCCAGCACTCCCCGGGGTGGGCCAGAGGACCCCCTCTGAAACCCTCCTCACCAGATTTTCCTCTCTCTACTCCCGGTGCTCCTCAGCTGCTCCTAGGCTCGCCTCAATTAGTCCACTTAAACAAAGCCTTGTGTATGTTACTTTTAAAACTTCCAGTTCACAAAGTTTTAAATTCTTGAAAGTGGTAACATAATCTCCCAGGCCAGTTGGTATTGGCTGTGCTGTGTGTTTTGTCTTTCTCCCTCGGGGAAGGAGGATGGATAGAAGAAAGAAAAAGCAACTAGGGAAGGGATGGAGGGAGAAGTGTGCCAAAGTTTTGATGAAGCACCAAACTGTTTCCAAATGACTGGGCACGATGATTAATTACCAACTGCAGTGCCAAGGGAGACTCCTACGAGTTTTTGGCCCAGAATTGTTCATAGGAGACAAGCTAGGAGTCACAAACCATGTGTCTTTCCCATATCCCGCAGTACACAGCACACTTGGGGGGAGGGGGCTCAGAGCTGAGCATATGTCCCAAGAAGAAACATTCCAAAGAATAACTGGCAGACACCTTGGGAGTCACAAGTGATTGAGCTACAGACCTGGTCATCTATGGACTTCTAGAAAAACAGACACACATACACTGGAATCCACCTCTTCTGTGTCCCAAATGATCCTTCGTTTGCCACGTTGCGTGTACAAAAACACAATTTGAGATGGAGACAGTAAATGAGAGGAGAGTGTGTGCCTAAATGAGGAGCAGTATGCACTAAATCTTCACTTGTGTTGTTTTGCTTCTGTAATGAAACCATCGCTGAACAAGGTGAGTTCACCTGTCACTGCTCTCATGCTCTGGGATGCCCTCTTTGGAGAAGAGACAGGCTTCATTACTGGCCAGCAAAAAGCAAGAGAAATGACACAAATCTGCCTTTTCAACCCGGATATCTGAGGAAAGTATTATCAAAGTAGGAGAGAAACTGGTAGGCAAAAATGCCCAGCATGGCACGTTCTGATGGGAAGGGCTCTGAACCAGGCCAGCATAAGACAGACTTTAAATTCCAGATTTCCATGACCCGCAATGTTCAAGTTCTGCTGCCTCACTGGTTTCTTTCTGTCCTCTGCTTAGAACTGTTTGCCCTCTTTTGTGCTTGCCCAGGTCACAGGACACACAGTTCTCTGCTCTGGCTTCCACCTGCACATGGCCAGGGAGATACAGAGAGAGAAGGAGTGGAAGAGGCAGAGAGAGAGAGAGATCTTCCATCCACTGGTTCATTCCCCAGTTGGCCGCAACGACCAGAGCTGTGCCGATCCAAAACCAGGAGCCAGGAGCTTCTTCTGGGTCTCCCACACAGGTGCAGGGGCCCAAGCACCTGGGTCATCTTCTACTGCTTTCCCAGGCCATAGAAGAGAGCTAGATCAGAAGTGGAGCAGCCAGGACTTGAACCGACGCCCATATGAGATGCCAGCACTGCAAAACAGGCCAAGGAGAGACAGGGTTCCAGTACACTTAAGGTTTGGGTTCTCTTTCATTCTAGTGGTTTTAACTTTGTCGTTCATCTTCATGCTCCAGCTTAGATAGCTGGTGACTGCTTATTGCTCGGTGATTGGTGTTCCAATCTCCCTCATTTGAGGATCACTCCACAGCTGTCAAAGCCAGTTTCCATAGATACTCCCACTTGAGCCTCACAGCATGCAGGGAGGTAGGCACGCCAAGTTATCTAGTCTTGTTTTGCAGATCAGCAGGTCCCAGATTTCTCTAGGCAGGTGACGGTTTTACCCACTATGCCACAGCACCGCGCCCCCCCTTTTTAAGATTTTATTTATTTGAAAGTCAGAGTTACAGAAAGAGAAGAGGGGAGAGAGAGAGAGAGAGAGAGAGAGAGATTTGGAGTAATCAGAGGCAATGGTCCTCTGGGAGAAAGAACTGAACTGCTGAAACTCTCAATTGGGTAGGAGCTTACCGTAGATTTTAGGCAGGCAAAGTCTACAGTTCACGTGCAAGCCATGCGGGCTGCTGGTTGGTGTGTTAGGCAGGGTTCTTTGGAGAAACAGAACCAAATGTGTGTGTGTGTGTGTGTGTGTGTGTGTGTGTATGTGTGTATGTGTGTGATTGGTTCATGGGAGTACGGAAGCTAAGAAGTCCTGTGATAGGCCTTCTGCAAGCTACAGATTCAAGATGCCATTCAGGCCAAGGTCACAGGCTGAGACCCAGGGGAGCCATTGGGGTGAACCCCAGTCCAAGGACGAAAGACGATGAGAAGATAGATTCAGCTCAAGTTGTGAGGCTGGAGGCTCAAAAGCAGTCAAGTTTCTCCTTGGTTCTACTCCGGCCCTCGGAGCATTGGTGGATTCCACCCTCGCTGGGAAGGCCAGCCCGCTTTATTCAATCCACAGATTCAAATGCTAACTCGTCCAGAGAGATCCTCAGAGACACACCCAGAAACAACATTTAATCCGGGTGTTTTCACAGCACACACAGCTTAGTTCAGCTTAAGGACCGCCAGTGTTGGGGAAAAGCAGGTTTGAGACAAACACCTGTAAGTGAAAACGCTGATACATAAGAGATAAAGTGGCTTTCTCACTGTCACACAAGTAGTCAGTGACATATTCAGAGTTCACTAACACTTTCATGAATCCACGTGGCCTGTTCACAGCTAGTTATCAGGAAAACCTGAAAGACTATTAACAATCTGGAACACGTAAATGAAGTGTTTACAACCCAAATGGTTCTAGGACAGGCTCTAGAACATTCTAGAACATGCCCTGAGGCATGTCCCGCTCATCCACAGACTCACGTGTGATTCACTCCAACCCTGAATGGCTCAAAGGGGCCCAGGGAGAATTCCATCACTTTATGATGAACTGTTGTGTTCAACTGGATGTGTAGAGTTTCACATATCCATTTATCCATGTTCCTTTAGATGCTTTTGTCTTCCTTCAATCAAGGACACAAACCATCCAATTAAGGCGAATGGGCCAAATGCAGCCCGTGGACTGTTTTTATAGATAAAGGTTTATTGGAACACAACTATACCTGTAGTTTACCTGTTATATATGGCTGCTTGTGTGTGATCTTCTGGCCTTTTACAGAAAGTTTTCCAGTCGCTCACCTCGTAGACACAAGTTCTGCTCTAAAGACTAGTACAGAGAAATAAACTGTTTTTAAAGTTGTGGGGGGAGTGGGCTTTGTGGTACAGTGCTGGCATCCCACGGCAGAGTGCCAATTCAAGTCCTGGCTCTTCTGCTTCTGATCCAGCTTCCTGCCAGTGCATCCTGGGAAGGCAGCAGAAGACGTCCCAAGTGCTTGGGTTCCTGTACCCGGGTGGGAGACCTGGATGGAGATCCTGGCTCCTGGTTTCAGCCTGACCCAGCCCAGGCCATTGCAGCCTTTTGGGAAGTGAACCTATAGATCTCTCTCTCTCTCTCTCACCCTCTCTCTCTCTCTCTCGGCCTCTGCCTCTGCCTCTCTGTAACTCTACCTTTCAAATAAATAAATAAATCTTTTAAAAAATTCTTTTCATCCAGAGATAATCCGCCTCTCCTCTAAGTTGTCTTCTATAAGGTGGCTGACATCACCAAGCACATGATTGTGACACAGGATGATTACAAGACGGAGAGTGGGTCGTGCACAATTTCACAAGCCACCTGATTCTCCTTGTATTTGTAAACCGCAGCCTCTTGCTGCTTCCCATTCTCTTCCGCAACTAGCTGGTACCCACACTGACCAATCAGATGATTTTATCTCAAATGACTTGCAAAAGAGGAAAGCATTTCCCCAACATGAGTATCCTTATGATAACAAGAGATGGCCTCCCCGCTTTGATCACCTAAAACTAAGGCTATCAGGCCTATCCCGTGCCTCCATTTGTGTCTTCTACTTCTAATACTCTAGCATAATAATTTCCAGACTTTAGAAATAGGAAGCTATATGTCTTGGGCTTCAAACACTTTCCATTCAGAAAATGCTTTTGAATTATTATTTTAATGAGGACAGCACA
Organism: Oryctolagus cuniculus; assembly: GCF_051225735.1. Taxonomy (NCBI): domain Eukaryota; kingdom Metazoa; phylum Chordata; class Mammalia; order Lagomorpha; family Leporidae; genus Oryctolagus; species Oryctolagus cuniculus. Next base: position 214,205,132 of record NC_142867.1, on the reverse strand, counting down.
TGCATGCTTTTATGAATGGGTGGCTCCCGCCTAGGTGACACATTACTAACTCTGTTTACCTGCAATATGCAGATGTGGGCCCTCCTCTATTCATGCCATCCCTTCCCGGTGATAGCTTCTTCAATGAGGCAGCTTCCTAAAATTATCACGGTGACATTTTGCTTGTGCAAATATCAAAGCTGAAGATAATTGCTAACACTAATCTATAACTCTCACTCTACAGAGAAGAAGACCGAGACCAGTTACAAGGTTTTTACTTTGGGTATCACTCTAAAATTCAGCTAAAAATGCTGAAGTAAGGGCACTGCGGGAGACCTCACATTCTAAAGAGGTATCCATCCTTGACAACTGTTCTCCAAGACCAGAGCAAGGAAGGGAACCTTGACTCTTTGCCTCCTACATAAACTGATCCCAGGGACCTGGGATGTGAAGGGCTCCCGTTAGAGTTCCTCCTGCCTGGGACTGGGGGAGCGGGAGGGAAGTGCGCAGATCGCCCGTGAGTCAGAACTGCTGGCACTAATCATAGTTGAGCTCTCTGACTAATAACTGATGGGCTAAAATATTAAATAAAATGAGCGATGGGAACGTTTGCGTTCCGCCTAGGAGTTAACATAGAATGATGAGGACGGCATCCCTTGGGGGTTATTGGTGGTGAGTTGAGCAGCCCACATGGTAAGGGAAAACTTTCCCCTTTTGGTCAGTGGTATTACTACCTCTTCAAAGTGCGTAATGGTGGCTTTCTCTGGCTCTTTCCTATCCTTCCTAGGGTCCATCGTCTACCTCGAGTCGGTAAAAACTTGATAAATACTTCTCCCTTGCATGTGGAGAAGACTTTGTCTTCTGCTCCTTTGCTGTTCTTGTAAAACCCCTCATTCTATCACAGATGGGTTTCCGTGATTCCCACATGTTCCTCTGAATCCAGTAGCTCTGCCCTCGCCTGTGCAACGGTGCCACACTAATCCTTTCTAAGGCGTGGTGTCCTCCGTCTCACTCTCCCTTTGGAGGACGTTCGGGGACCCTTCTTGGTTGCTTATTAACCTCACAGTCCTCTCTTTCAGTCCCTGCATGATCTGACTCCGATCTTTCTATCCCATCTCAGTTTTCTGACACCTTGCCTCAACCCTCACTACAGAGGGGGAATTAATTTTCAAACATTTACCTCTCATACAACTCACACTTCTGCGTGTTATCCAGTAACAGTATTGTCTCTCACATGCAAAAGCCATTATACAATCTTGATGGCATTGATTTTTCTTGAAGTTGTGGAAAATTTGCAAAGGATGAGTACTGAGATGAACATCTCTGTTTTAATTAAATGTGTAAGAAATAAATGTTGGTCTCCTGCAAGAATAAGTACATTAGTCACTGGGACAAAATATGAGTAAGATGCTTAAATTTGCCCCAAAATATATGACCTCCATCAATATTACAGCAGATATCAACAAACAATGTTGAAAGATTGACATTCAGTTAATTGACTGATACAAATATATAAAATTCTCATTTCTTTCCTCAATAGCAAAACATATTGTGAAAATAATGGTGAGTAAAACATACACAGAAACAACAAGAAAATAGTGTATATAATATTTTGCCTATTGAGAAGGTGGGTGTATTCTTTATCCTGTATGTATCTTGATTTTCCTAATTTTTGTACTAAATATGTTAAACATCACAAAAAATGTTTAATGTAAAAACTAACCTTATTTTTTGTTACTAGAAGAAATATGACTGTACACAAGTAACCACAAGAGAGAAATATCTTTTCAAGAAATCATTGGAAAATGACAGACAAGATCAATAAATTTGACTTAAAAATCAATTTCTGCACTAACACAAATCACTAGTAATTTAAAAACTTAAAATATAAAAAGCATCTCACAAATTAAAATTCAGAGTCCCTAGAAAAAAATGAGTAAATACTAATTTTATATAAAGAAGAAACATGTTCAACCACATTAGTAACCAAAAAATGCAAATTAAAACTATAATAATATGCCATCTTTCCTGTCAATCTGACAAAAAGTAATTGAAGTAATAAAAGTCAATAATAATTCTGGTGATGGAGATGAGAAAACTTATACGCTGCTGCTGTATATAAACTGCTACAAGCACCAAGAAGGGAGTGTGATATTTAATGACCAAAATTATTTTTTTAAAAAAAACAGTTCTACTCTGAAGAAATTACCCTAATAAGAATAAGAATTTTCATAATTATTTATTAGAAAGACACTCATCAGGGTGGTTTTTGTGATTGTAAGGTTGAAAAAAACATAAATAAGAAAAAGTTAATTAAAATGCCGTGCATCCAAATAACTAAATGCTATGCACCAGCTAAAAATCATGTCATGTGGGGCCAGCGCTGTGACGTAGTAGAGGCTAAGCCTCTGCCTGTAGGGCTGACATCCCATGTGGGCACTGGTTCAAGTCCTGGCTGCTCCACTTGCGATCAGCTCTCTGCTGTGGCCTGGGAAGGCAGTGGAAGATGGCCCAAGTCCTTGGGCCCCTGCACCCACGTGGGAGACCTGAAAGAAGCTTCAGATTGGCCCAGCTCTGGCCATTGAGGCCATCTGGGGAGTGAACCAGTGGAAGGAAGACCTCTCTCTCCCTCTAACTCTGCCTCTCAAATAAATACATAAATCTTTAAAAAAAAAAAAAATCATGTGATCTGAGCACATTAGATAGGGAAATGCTCCTGGCCTGACGTTAAAGGAGAGCACAGAATACAAAATCACATAGCAACAGAAGGTCAACTCCACTGAACTAAAACATATTCTCGTGTGTGTGTGTGTGTAGCTAAGTAAATACATCAAAATATCAACACCGATGGTGATACTTGCAGTGCTGGGGACGATATCACACACAGTTAATTGTCTAACTTACAGTTTTCATATCTTCAAATGCTTAGATTATACAATCACGGGAAATATATAATTATTATATAATATACAATATATAATTATGGAGTTTACAAGAAGCGCTGGGAGCTTTGAGAAAGACTTGTGCCCTCTGCAGAAATGAGAGAGGTGCCACATAAAGTAACCTCAGACACCCTCCTCAGGGAAAACAAAGGGATCTTTCAAGAAAGGGAGTGATGGCTGGATTCTAGCCATTCTCTTCCTTGGTGTTCCTACTCAGTAATCCCCTAAGCCTAGTGTATCCCCAGGAACACAGAGGTCTATTTCTGTTTCCGGGGAACGTGTCTGATGGCCTGTGTTCTTGACTCACCCACACCTGACACCTCCCTCACCTTTCTATAGGGAGGCATGCATTTCCCTGACCCCAGGCTCCGTGTCCCGGCTCTCGTCTGCCTGCACGAAACTTCAAAAGCTTTCGGATCAGAAGCAGTCTGGGATAAGCAGCTACGTGTCTGTCCACATGATGATCACGGTTCCTGCATAGCCCACAGCGGTGCACTGTGAAACCTCCAAAAGCCAGAGGCACGAGTTTGTCCCGTGATGGCAAAAATTGCCCTGTGGTGAGTGTACCTTTAGGTCGTTGCCACAACACTAAATACTTCACTTCTGTAGGACATATGGCACGGCTTTTTTGTATGATTTCACTCACTTCCCTTACCGCACATTGCAGGGGTCAAGTGAAGAGTAGGAACGTACTTTTCCATCTCACTTCCTTTGAGTGCTTGGCCTTCTACCTTTCCTTTTCTCCACTAACGTGTGTCGTTTCCTTACAGCCCAGCACCGAGACTCCCACCCCATCATCTGGAGCCAGAACTAAGGGCCTTTCAACCAGCAGATCTCCTTCCTGCCCTGACCCTGAGCTTAGCCACCAGCCCAGGAACCTAGCAGAGTTCAGCTTCCTAATAGTAAAGGAATCGCTGAAGGCTCCACATTCCACTGAAGAGACCCTGTTTAACCCTCAGATTCCAAGCAATTCATGCTAATTTTGAGTATACATATCTCTTGTCTGAGAAATAACTCACTTCTGAATGTTGCAATCGACATTCGCTGTCTGGGAATGTCTGGTGTTCAGCTGACGCACACAAGAATGGCCAAACCAATTCAATTATCAAAATTTGCAATTGTGGGATATTTCCCACCCTACCTAATCCCTTTGTCCTACCTCACTGAGGCCAATGCAACTCCTCCCCAGGACATCCTGGGTCTCCCCTAAAACCCAGCCATTAAAAGGGTTAATCCTGGGCCAGGACAACCAGCTGAGCAGATGCACACCTGTCACAATTGTGATTGATGAGCGTCCAAGCCGCTGAAGTTAAGTATCTGGAATGTTACTTCTGAGCTTTGGGGTGCTGATGTACTTGACCGACACAAATCCATCCAGTTGTTAATAGTAACGATCATCAGCAACGTCGTCATCTGGCTCAGGGGCTCTCAAACTCAAGCGTGCATCAGCGTCACAAGAGAGGGCTTGTTAAAGCATAGCCACACAGCCCCACCCTCAGAGGTTCTGATTCACCAGCTCCAGGGTGTGGTCTAGGAAGCTGCATTTCTCACAGGCGCGGCTGGTGCTACTTGTCCACAGCTGACAGCTCCCTGCTGGAAAAGTCCCTTCTCTAGAGGATTTCTCCAACACCAATCAATGAGCGTAAGAACCACACTTGGGGAGGGCATTCAGCCCAGCAGCCTCGCACACTGGAGCCCGTGGGTTCAAGTCCCAGCTCTGCTCCCAACTTGAGCTTCCTGCTAGGGCAGACCCCGGGAAGCAGCAGATAATGCCTTAAATGACTGGGTCCCCAGTACCCATGTGGGAGATCGGGATTGAGTTCCCAGTTCTTGGCTTGGGCTCCCTGGTCATTGTGGGCATTTGAGGAATGAACCTGCATATGTCTGTTTCTCTTTCCACACCCTCTTCCCCAACCCCCTCCCTCAAATGTAAAGAAAAAAATTAGACTCACATAAGAAATTACAAAACATGAATTGTCATTCAGTGGATCTGAGGTTAAGCCCCAAGTTCTGCATTTCAATCAAACCACAAGGTGATGCCAACGTCTACGTAAGACACTGAATAGCAAGACCCGAGAGCACACAAGGGAATTCACCCTCTACTTCCCCCCACCCCGTAAGTCCTACTTACCAGCCTTTCATGCCCTCAGTATATCCTTCCTTTCCCATCGTATTTTCATTTGGTTTCTTCCCTTTGCTTTCTTCTGCTCTCCCTCCCTTTCCCTCTCCCCAGCTTTCTTTACTTCCTTTCCTTTCTCTCCTTACCTCTTTTCTTCCCCTGTTGTTTTTCTTGTCTATTTTTCCAAGGTTTAAAATTCCCAGCCCACTCATGGGATTCTATCACTAGCTAAGTTATAAATAAGTAAATAAAATGCAAGCCTAGCTTCCACCATAGAGACTCCACCCCGGCCGTCTTGAAGCTTCATGATTCCAACAATGAGGTCAGAACTGAGTCTAGGAAAATAACGTGTGAGTGCATGACAGGGAAACCATGGAGGCAGCCAAGGGCAAAGGGAAAGACTAGATGCCTCTCTTCTAGAAAATTCTTGGATGGGAGCTTTTTTTCCAAGAATAGAGATTTTTCCTGCTTACTGACTAGGCATTCTTTCTGAAAACATTTTTTTGAAAAGTCAGTTTTGGTGCATTTGGCCATTTTCTGGATTTTAATAGAGCTTAATTATAGTTGGGAATAAACACTTCTGTGAACAGAACAGACCTTGTACTCTCTGCCCTTGGGCTGGGCAAACTTCTTACCAGCACATTCATGGAAAAGGTGACAAGCCTAGTGCCAAAGGGCACAATACTGGCCTGGCCCTCTTTGACTTCTGGAAACCCAGGGATGTGACCAGTTTGTTGGTTTAGGAGCTGCATCTAAGAATTAAATCTATACTGTCTTCATTCTAAATGCAATGGGGGAGAAACTCAGAAATAAATTCCCCAAGGAAAATGAGGGTAGAATGGTGGGTGTCTTCCTGGCACAGAAAAGAGAAGGTGGGAGGGAATTCACCCTGAATTCAGTTCATATAGCACTAAATGGCTTTCTCAGAGACTTGCCTGTGTTAGCTGACCCTGGGTTTCTCCCTAGGTGACAGGTGATCAAGGCTTGAATTCTAAATTCCAACTAGCGTAAACTATCTAAACCTGTAGTACCCCAATATTCCCATCTGTGGAATGGACACAGACTCCTTAAGACGACCTTTACGGAAAGGATGCCTGGAATGCAGCCCACACGTTGAAGCATTGGTTCTCAGCTGTGGGCCAGGAGACATCTGTGGCTGTCACCACCTGGGGGTGCTACTGCCATCTTGTGAGTCAAGGCCAAGGGTGCTGCTAAACATCTTTCCCCAGGCACAGGACAGCCCCCAGTGGCAAAACTATGTCTGCCCAAACTGCCAGTCATGCTATGGCTGGAAACCACACAAAACACTTGGAAGACGTTCAGTTGTATGTCAACATCCGTCTTTCCTTGTTGAATGAAAATGAAAGAGAAGTAACTGAGGACAAGCTCTTCAATATACAACACAAACGACGTTCCTGGCTGGGACGGCAGAAGCATCAAACAAAACCAAACGTTTCCAACTCAACCGCCTCCAGGGACCAAGCAAGTCCTAGAAACAAGCAACCAAAGGCAACAAAAAAACTGAAAAACAGGCAATGGACAAAAACATTAGAAATTCCTCAAATATCTGTTATTGTGGTGTGAGAAGAGGTGCACGCCCATGTGGGTGATCCTGTTGGGACTGCGGGCCTAGCCCATGCAGGAGGTGAGCCTGACTGCGAGCAGGCAGCAGGAGCCCCAGGCACGTTTCCCCCACCCCTGCTGAAGGGTCTTGTAATTACCAATCAGGTAAACTGCTCCCAGGTGTGGCCCAGGCCCATCAGGAAAGCTACCGTGACCTTCAAGCTGATTGGAGCGTAGCAGTGCCAGTATAAGCTCTATCCTATAGAATGAGTGCTGCCCTGAACTAGCTACGCCCCTTCTTGCCCTTTAAAAGGTGTGCTTGTTCGTTAATAAATTGGACATGTTCCCTGAAATGCTTGTGGAAGAACGCCATGGCCCCACCACCCCGGCAGTGTGGGCCTTGCAGGATGAGCCGGCACAGCCACATAGAAACGGCCACTCCTCCATGAGCCCTCGAGGACTCCAAGTGATAGAAGGTAGTGGGGCCCCGGAAAGAGGATGCACCCTCCGCAGGGACAGCCCCTTCTCTCGCCACCTGACAGCTATCCCGCAGTGCAGGACTAAACTCCCAGAGCTGGATGTATAGAAGAGAAAAGCGAGTTTTTTATGGAGTATTATGATAGAATCTGCTACCTCCCCCCACCTCTCCGCTCTCTCTTCTTATCCTCTGATGATTTAAGGAACATCAGTCAAGGCTGCACATGTTTGTTTGTTTGTTTGTTTTCCTGATTTTCAGTTCTGAAAAATGGTAAAACATCAAGTGCAGAGGACAGCGACAGACCACTGTTTTTGTCTGGCCTGGTAGCTAGAAATGGTTTTTCTATTTGTGAAAAGTTGTAAAAACAAAGACCCTATAGCCGAGACTGTGTGTGGTTCATACGTTACAGGAAAAGTTTGTCAGCCCTTTTCCTAGCATATAACAAAGCTCCTTTACTTTCGAAATAGAGCAAAGTAGCAAAGTTCAGGGGATCTGTGACTCAGAAAACCACATTTCCTGGAAACTTATTATAGGATTAAGGCTTCACTATTTTTCTCAATGGCAAAAGAGTTCCTTCAAAATCCTAAATGAAAATAATGTTCATCTACTTAATCTTAACCCATTTGCTTCTCATTTGGTAACTGGGGACAAGGGTTGCAGAAATATGGTTGGAAATATGTGCAAAAGAGGAAAACGAGACAGAAATGTCTTTAAGTCTGCATACAAGGCCCTCAGCTTGCTGGTTCTTGACTGGCCACAAGTTAACCAACAAGTCATAACTTCAAAGTGGAATTAGCTCTCTAGTCTGCCCGGGTTCCAGGTTCTGAGATGACATGTTCAATGATGTCACAGAGAAGTTACCCTTATGTTCTGGCCAGGATCCTATAATTAATGAGACAGCTCCAGTGATCCTCTTGGACCAACAGAGTTTCGTCAGCAGGTGCCGGCTGGAAACCATGGTGCAGGTTATAAAAGACACGGCAAGTGCTTATTTGGCTTCCTTGAATATTTCAGAAGTGGCCATCTTGAACAGACTCAACAAGCTTTGAGGCGACTTCCTTCCTTGCTGTGTAACCAGGGAAGGCTTTTACATTCTTGCTCCTTGTGCTGTTCCGCGAGAGATGGCACCATCTAGAGAAGTGGCCAAGGGACAAATGGATCAAAAAGGGTTTTCTTCCATTCCAACTCTTATTTCTTGCTCTGATGCTAGCTGGGTTCAGGTCGGCTCCTCACAGACCCTGCCCTTAGCTGTGCTTGGAAATCTATGGAACTTAGAGAATCCACATAGATTCACTTACCCTAGGAAAGAGAATGGAGCCGCCAGACATACCTATGAAGGGCAGCTCTCTCCTTCCTACTCTTATTCAGATATCAACTCCACTCCTCATTGAGGTGAACTTTGACCACACCAACTGCACTTGTAACCCAATCCCCATCCTTCCCCCCAACCCCGCTTCATTTTTCTCTTGGTAAGTAAAGCATCACTAACGTCCTTCCTGTTTTACCTGATGACCCACCAGCTGGCTTCCACTCCTGCAGTGTAAGCTCTGTGAGAGAAAGGAATTGTGGGTTTGTGTTCTGACCCACAGATGTACCCTAAAGCTTTGTCCAATGTCTGCATTGTATAGGCTTCAATGGGGATGTGTTGAATGAATACCTGTTCAGTGGGAGTACTCCCTTCAGATAACTCAGCCAAGTCAAGTTCATGGGCCCAACTGGATCAATTCACAGTCAAGCAATAACTCCTGGGAGGCAAACAGTGTGGGAGCTTGTGAGGATGGCATCCACCTTATTTCAGAAACAAGTGAGAAAATGGAGGCTTGGCAGAGCTCTGAAAGAATTAGTGACTGTATCCTATAGGAATGGTGATAAAGGAAGAGAGTGCCTCTTTGGGAGTCACCATTTTCACCTGCTTGAAACTAAATCAAAAGGCAACATAATTGTCAAGTCCCCTATTAGGGAGTAAGCACACCATTTGTGTGGAATTAACCGCATCCCTAATGGGGCTAGGCCCTTACTGACTTAACCCAATTAACAATCCCATGCCCAACCCCCATTCAGGCCAATGAAAGGAAATATGGGTCCCATCACCACCAAGAACTCAGGGAATGATTTTGTGTTGTAGTCAAGGAAATGGGCTCTGCAAGTAGGCTCCTTAGGTTAACAATCCTAGCTGCACCACTCGTCAGCTGGTTGACCTTGAGAAAGTTAATGAACTCCAGTTTTCTCATCTGTGAACTAGGGGTGATAATAGTACATGCCCTGTAGAGTGAGTGTAAAGACTGTGTGAGACTATGAGACACAACAAGAGAAAAGGAGAAAATATTTCAAGACAGCCTTCTGTATGAACAAAGCATTTGCTCAGGCAGTAACTATTCCATAACTACTCAGATTAGACCCGTCAGAACTCTGGGAGGGGCAGGGATGGATCAGTATTGAGTACTGGAGGCACTTGGGGAGATAAACCAAGCATGAAATCACCAGCCTGGGAGAGTCACTGTCCACACAGAAGAGTAGATACGGCGATCTGAGGCCTCAGGAAAGGAAGCCTTTTTTTTTTTTTTTTTTTTTGACAGGCAGAGTGGACAGTGAGAGAGAGAGACAGAGAGAAAGGTCTTCCTTTTGCCGTTGGTTCACCCTCCAATGGCCTCCACGGCTGGCGCGCTGCGACCAGTGCACCGTGCTGATCCGATGGCAGGAGCCAGGTGCTTCTCCTGGTCTCCCATGGGGTGCAGGGACCCAAGCACCTGGGCCATCCTCCACTGCACTCCCGGGCCACAGCAGAGAGCTGGCCTGGAAGAGGGACAACCGGGACAGAATCCGGCGCCCCGACCGGGACTAGAACCCGGTGTGCCAGTGCCGCAAGGTGGAGGATTAGCCTAGTGAGCCGCGGCACTGGCCAGGAAGCCTTCTCTTTTACATGACCTGCACAACTGATGGAATGAGTACTCACTTAAATCGTGGTCATTCCCCCACAGCAAAACAAAACAAGAAAGGACTCAAGAGGTTAGATTAGGTTAGTTCTTCTCTTTTCAAATTTCACTCTTAATGTATATGTTGGTCCTTATTTGAACAAAAAATACACATAGGAGTATATAGATATGGATATATAGAAATAGATATCTACCTTGAACAATATTTCAGTCCCACCCTCCCTCCTCATCTTTCCCTGGTCAGCCTCAGTGTCTCCCCAGAAGTGATCATCATTACCAACCTCCATTATCAGCTCATTTGGTAAATAGAATCCTAACCTTTTAGTAGGCTTATCATTATTGATATGCAATTAGAAAGAGGAATATGTCTGACCTCAGAGACATGTAGAAAATGTTGGGTCATCTAGAAAAAATGGGGTAGGACAATGAGTTCAGATTTTTGAGAACTAACCTGACTAACCTATCACTCTCTTTTCTGACAGACTCTATGAGATTATGCACATTTCCTCATCTATGTTTTGGTTTCAGGATGAATTGAAAACATTTTTGAAAGCTGCTGGATACAAACTTGTAGTGGTTGAATTTTCAGCAAAATGGTGTGGTCCCTGCAAAAGAATGTCTCCTCTTTTTCATGTGAGTGTCATCAGTGTCTATATCATGGTTGTACCAGAAATTGAAAATCCCTAAATGTTTTTCCCAGGAATTGTTGAAAGTTTGGTACACCTGAGCCATTAGAGAACCATAGTGTTTTGGGTTAACCTGAAGATAATACATGAGCTCTAAGTAAATGACGCCAGAATATGGTTACTATTTGCCTATGAATAATTCTGCAAGGAGTATCACTATGTGAAAAAGAGGAGTGGGTGTTTGGCCTAGAAGTTCAGCTGCTAGTTGGGACACACGCACACCCCGTACTGGAGCTGGTCCTAGCCCCGGCTCCGCTCTGAATCCCACTCTCTGCTGATGGGCGCCCGGAAAGGCAGCGGGTGGCAGCTCAGGCTGAGTTCCCAGCTCCCAGCTTCAGCCTGGCCCAGCCCCAGCCCCGCCCCAGCCCCAGCCCCAGCCCAGCCCCAGCTCTTGTGGGCATGGGGGGGGGGGGGGGGGGCAAAGCAGCAGGTGGAAGAGCTCTCGCTGTCTCTCTTTCTCCCTCCCCCCTATTTCTCCCTTTCTCTCTCTTCCTCTCCCCCATTCTCGAATAATTTAAAATTCAATTAAATATCTGTGCAAAAGAGTCCAATTGTACAAATGGATGATTCACATTATAGTAAGTACATTTTACCAAAGTTCCAGAGTTCAGAACTTCTAAACATTAGAATAGTTTACAGAGCACAATAAACGCGCTTACTTTTAACTATAATATAAAAGAGTAAACTTCCTCCAGTTCTTCAGTCTTATTATCTGAATAAATAATGTGTCTTTTTAAAGGCATTCTTAATTTTTCCTATGGTTTTATTGAGACATAACTGACATACAAAAACTGTGCATATTTAATATGCAGTCTAGATATATGCAGATGCGTTATCACTTCCAAATATTTCTGTGTGTACTTTGTTTTCTTTTTTTGACAGGCAGAGTGGACAGTGAGAGAGAGACAGAGAGAAAGGTCTTCCTTTGCCGTTGGTTCACCCTCCAATGGCCGCCGCGGCCGGCGCGCTGCGGCCGGCGCACCGCGCTGATCCGATGGCAGGAGCCAGGAGCCAGGTGCTTTTCCTGGTCTCCCATGGGGTGCAGGGCCCAAGGACTTGGGCCATCCTCCACTGCACTCCCTGGCCACAGCAGAGGGCTGGCCTGGAAGAGGGGCAACCGGGACAGAATCCGGCGCCCCGACCGGGACTAGAACCCCGTGTGCCGGCGCCACAAGGCGGAGGATTAGCCTAGTGAGCCGCGGCGCCGGCTTTGTTTTCTTTCTTACAAGAAAGAACATATAACAGAAGATTTACACTTTTAATATATGTTTAAGTGCACAAGACCAGACTATTACCTACAAACACTACATGGTACACAGACTACACACACACTTCATACCCACTGTCTGGCTCCCCATTTACCCTCCCTCTCCCCTGCCAACCACCGTTCTATTTTCTGTTTCATTCATGTTGCTGCAGATGGTGAGCAAATCAATTGCCCAGGTTCTTGGGTGACGTCGTTTTCCTGCCAGGCACGGAGAGGCTGCCAATCAAAGTCACTGTTTTGTTAACCTGAAAAACTCTAAAACCCTAAAGGCTCCTGTGTCTGTCATCCAAGAGTCTCCACCCACCCCCCTTTACTGTCCTGATGAACCACTGAAGAATGACTCCGCTTCAGTAATGATCCACGTTCAAAGCCACTGAGGAGAATTTCCTCAGCAAACGCTGCCTGTACTCACCTCAACACCTCGTGCCACGCTGCCTCCTGCTTTTCCATTAGAACTCCCCCCACCTCGTGTCATGTTTCCTCCTGCTTCTCCATTGGAAACCCCCCTGCCCAATGACAGCTTCATCTATTAGTGTTGCTATTTCATTATCCTGGCCAAATGTTGGATACCTCACAGCACCATCAAAGAGAGTTACCGTTTGCAGCAGGTGCCTGGAAATTCTTGAGATAGGATAGCAAGCAAACAACTCAAGATGGTGTCAGGATTTGGAACCCAGCTGTTGGAAAAGAAACATAGGAGCTGGCACTTGCAGGCCACTGTGACTGCTGCTGCTGCATCTTGAACTTCCAGACCCATTACCCAACCACACTTGTCACGGTTGCTTAAGTTGTTTCCAGAAACAACTAGAAGCCGAAGAGTGTAATGTCTTCCCCCTTTCCTCCTTCTGTTTCCTGCAAATGTTTCCCATTGGCAGAACCTGAAGAGAAATCAGCTGGCAAAGGAATCTGGGAAATCGAATTTCAACACATAGCAGAGCACAGAAGGCTGGTATTGAGGGTGGGAAGCAGTCAGGCCACAACTGCATAAAAATGTCGTTATTGCGTTGGCCAGAACCACCTGCTGCCACCACCAGTACCAGCACCTCCTATAAAGCTTGGCATGATGAGAAGGTAGAGGTAGGGTCTTGGTATTAGAACTGTGTCTTGAAGACAAACTCCCAGAGTTCCCTTCCACGAGAAACCTACTTTCCCCTAGGATATGTCTAAACCCACCCCATTTCATTATTGGTCTGTTGTGTGTCCTTTTCCAACCTTGAAACTTGAATCTTGTGATTCTGTAGAGCCAGGTTCTGCCATTGGTCCGTGCTTGACCTTGGCATCATCTGGCATTTGGGGGCTTCCAGTTCTAGGCAGTAGGGAAATGCCAGAGTGACGCTTAGTTATCTAACAACCTTTTGGCTGAAAAGATACTTCTAGTACCTGTTTTAATATGAATGCCAAACTAACAAGGGCATTTCTATTCTTTCGTTTTGAAGGCACTGTCTCAGCAATACCAAAATGTAATGTTTGCTAACGTGGATATCGATGATTCTCCGGTAAGAGCCTTAAATCCTCCATGTAGAGACTTAAAATTTGAATACAGTGTCATTGAGCAGCACTGTCTCAGCAATCACATTATCAAATTAAAATCAAGTTGAATTCAACCGGTTTCTTCTGATAAATTATTGTAAATTTCCTCATACTGCTCTTGTATGTTTGTATTACAGTCAGAGTACATGGATTCTGCCTCTGCAAATTCAATTAATATTGATTAAATATATTCTTTAAGAAAACGTGTCTGTACTGAAAAACTACAGATGGTTTTTCCTGCCATTGTTCCTAAGTAATACAGCATAATAACTATTAACATGGATTTAATATCACATTAGACATTATAAGCAATCTAGAGGTGATTCAAATATACAGAAGAGGCAGGCGTTTGGCATAAGGGTTAAGCTGCTACAGGGGACACCCCAATTCTAAATCCGAGTGCTTGGCTTCAAGTACTGGCTCTGCTCATATTCCCAGCTTCCTGCTGATGTGCACACTGGGGGATAGCTGGTGATAGCTCAAATATTTGGGTCTTGGCTACTCATGTGGGAGACCCAGATTGAGTTCCTGGCTCCTGGTTTTAGCCGAGCTTAGCCTTGGCTGTTGTAGATATTTGGGGAGTGAACCAATGGATGGGAGATATTCTCTCTCTCTCTCTCTCTCTCTCTCTCTCCCTTTTTCCACCCTCCCACCTTCCCTCCCTCCCTCCCTCTACTGTTTCTTTCCCCTTCCCTCTTTTTCAAATAAATAAAATATATAAATAAAAATTAAAAAGAAGTGTACACAGTAGGATGTGCATAGGTTATATGCAAAATAGTATGCCATTCTATCTAAGGGACTTCAGAATGGATTTTGGTATCTGTGGGGGTCCTAGAACCAATTCCCTGCAGATAGAACAACTGTTTATGACTTTTACTAAAGGGTAAACCTGTCTTAAAATGCTAGAAAAATATACCATCCCATGTCTCAAGTGTAATTTGTAAAGATCCACTTTTCTATTTTTGCACTAGCCTATTTCCATATTTCCAGAACTATGACTTTATGCTTTTCTTTTCTTTCCTAGGAGTTGGCTAAAACTTGTCATGTCAAAGCAATACCCACATTTCAGATGTTCAAGAAAAGCCAGAAGGTATGTTTCCATGGTAACCAGCAGTATTGAATTAGATTATAGAACCATCAGATCAAAAAAAAAAAAAAAAGTTGGAGTATCCTGGATGAATGAGGAAAAATTGCACTCATTTTAGTACTGAGCAATGCAATTTTTAATTTTCAAATTTTACACACTAGCAACAGGTTAAAAAATGCATAACATAATAAATCTCCCTATCTGAGATGTCCAAATCCACGAGAACTTCCCTCCCCTGGGCAGAACCATCAAGGAAAATCTTCCAGAGCAGAACACGATGAAATTCTTGCGTGACTGCATACACGTTGTTAGCACAGCTGGGGAAACATTCAACAGAAGCTGTTACAAGGCGACACGGCCTCGTGGTGGAGCAGGCGGGGTCTGGGTCCAGATTCCACCACTTTCCGGCTGTGGAACTTTGAGCAGTTTTCTTGTTCTCTGTGTGTCTTGGTTTCCCCATCTGCAAAAATATGGATCCTACTAAGTTATCTTCTGCGTAAGTTTGTTGTGAGAGTTAAATTAATTATAACATGACTGAAGTGTTTAGATCCATTCTGGCATTAAACATTCTGTAAGTTATGCTGGTTATCTTGAAGACATTAATGGGGTAACATGTCTAAAATACCCAGTATATGACAAAACTAGTGATTCTGAGTTTGGCCTAGGACACTGACAATTGTGCATACCTTGTGAAAGGCGATTTTTGCAACACATTTAGGAAGCACAAAATGTTCAACCCTTTTTAAACATTTATTCCATTCCTGGGAACTTTTCTTCAGAAATACCCCCATGAAAAATAAACAGCTAAGTATATACTTATTGTAGCATTATGCTTGATTTTTTAAAAAGATTTATTTATCTATTTGAAAGTTAGAATTAGAGAGGTCTTCATCTGTTGGTTCACTCCCCAGGTGGCTGCAATGGCCAGGGCTTAGCCAGGCCAAAACCAGGAGCCAGGAGCTTCATCCAGGTCTCCCATGGGAGTGGCAGGGACCCAATCATCTGTACCATCTTCTGCTGCTTGCCCAGGCCATTAGCAGGGACCTGTATGGGAAGTGGAGCAGCCAGGATACAAACCAGTGCCCATATGGATGCCAGCATTTCAGGCAGCGGCTTTACTGCTATGCAACAAAGCTGGCCTCAGTTATCTTTTTTTAAGCTTTATTTATTTGAAAGTCAGAATTCCAGAGAGAGAGTAATTTTTAAAAATGGAAGAGTATAGAGGGTAAAGTCACTGTCTGCAGTGCCAGCATCCCATATGGGCAACGGTTTGAGACCCGGCTGCTCCACTTCCAAGCCAGCTCTCTGCTATGGCCTAGGAAAGCAGTAGAAGATGGCCCAAATCCCTGGGCTCCTGCACCTGTGTGGGACACTGGGAAGAAGCTCCTGGCTCCTGCCTTTGGATCAGCCCAGCTCCAGCTGTTGTGGCCAACTGGGGAGTGAACCAGTGGATGGAAAACCTCTCTCTCTCTCTCTCTCTCTGCCTCTCCTCTCTGTGTGTGTAACTCTGACTTTCAAATAAATAAATAAATAAAAATCTTAAAAAAATAAATTTAAAAAAATGGAAATCATCTTAATATCTTTAGTAGCGTGGCTAAGTGAATTATGATACATTTATTCTAGAAATGGCATGCAATGTAAAATGTTATGAAGAATATATAAGGTAAAAATCCATGCTTAAGATTTATGAAGATTATATCTGCAAAGTGAAAAATAAAAGCAGTTGATATGCTAGCTGTAGAATTTTATTTTCAGTTTCTATTTGTTTATATTTATTGTAATATAATTGGTGTGATAGATTTAAATTACTTGTAAAAACATGCTCTCCTCTGGTTTTTCTTTCTTTTTTTTTTTTTTTTTATTTGACAGATAGAGTTAGACAGTGAGAGAGAGAGAGAGAAAGAGAGAAAGGTCTTCCTTCCATTGGTTCACCCCCAAATGGCCGCTACAGCCGGTGCTGCGCTGATCTGAAGCCAGGAGCCAAGTGCCTCCTCCTGGTCTCCCATGCGGGTGCAGGGCCCAAGCACTTGGGCCATCCTGCACTGTCTTCCCGGGCCACAGCAGAGAACTAGACTGGAAAAGGAGCAACCGGGACAGAACTGGCGCCCACGTGGGATGCCAGCACTGCAGGCAGAGGATTATTAACCAAGTGAGCCATGGCGCTGGCCTGGTTTTTTCTTGAAAATTGAAGTTATTTAACATCTGTCCCTTCAACTTGCCCACCTACATGTCAAATTGCCTGTTCACCATCTTTTATTATCTTCTCTCATCTCAGAAATGAGGAGGCTCCATGCAGCTTGCTTGCATCCCCTCTGCTTGGTTCCAGGCCTCTGTGCATTGGCCGTTCGCAACCTTGGACTTTGAACGCTTTTTTGTTCCACCCAGCAGCCATTCTCCATCATCCTCTGAGGAATCGCGTCTTCTCTGCTTAGTCCATGTGTTTCTTTAGGGCTGCTTCTCCAGGCCTGGACCAACCAGTGACTTCCATCATAGGAATGGCCTTTGGTGCTCTAGTCAAGATAATCTAAACCAAACCAGAGCCGGCGCTGTGGCTCACTAGGCTAATCTTCCGCCTTGCGGCGCCGGCACACCGGGTTCTAGTCCCAGTCGGGGCGCCGGATTCTGTCCCAGTTACTCCTCTTCCAGGCCAGGGAGTGCAGTGGAGGATGGCCCAAGTCCTTGGGCCCTGCACCCCATGGGAGACCAGGAGAAGCACCTGGCTCCTGCCTTCGGATCAGTACGGTGCGCCGGCCGCGGCGGTCATTGGAGGGTGAACCAACGGCAAAGGAAGACCTTTCTCTGTCTCTCTCTCTCTCTCACTGTCCACTCTGCCTGTCAAAAAATAAAAATAAATAAATAAACCAAACCAGAGCTAACTCCAGGCTTTTCCAAAGCACTTAGGTAAAAGCATCCTATCACTGGATTTAATTTGGGGAAGGGAATGGGGCTGATGTAGCTGGAAGTCACCAAGAGTCTCCCTGCCCCTGATTTAAATAGCATTTCCCAATCTTTGTATACCTTGGTTACATGGAAGCACAGTTCACTGTGGGAATTTTCTTCTCTTTTAGCTTCTACCCTAAATTCCTCCCCAAGCTCTCCTCTAGTTTGTCTCTGGCTGCTCTCAAATATCAGTGTTTCACAATGTTGTATCCTTTCCTAGCCTAGCTGCTCTCCAACAATTTTGTCCCTGCTTCTAGTTCCAGCTACAAATATGTTTTATTTAAATGATTGAATAGCCCTCCTCACCCCCAAGTTAGCTCCACAGCCCTGCCCTGTTCTCCAAATATATCCTCTCACAGATCCATGAATGCCATGCCCTTACCTAAAATCGGATGCCCTTCCCCTTGTACTTCCTACAGGTTCAAGGCAAGTCCTTAGATCCAAGGCTGGCATTCAAGTGTCTCCATGATGTTAACCCAATGTACTATTCCAAGTCCTTTTCTGTTTAAGTCACGTCTTGCATTTGTGTATTTTTCTCGTGCCATCCCAAGCACCTGGAGGCATTCTTGCTTCCCTGAAAGCCCAGTGGCTTTAGAAAGCCCAGTGTTTAGCCCACTTGGAAGAGTTCTGGGTGGACAGAAAAGACTCATTATGTATATAAGGAACGCATGAGTGAGTGAACGTACGAATGCTTCCGTCACTGCTACTGCCGGCTCTGCTCCACTTCTGACTCTGTCCTCGTACCAGATAGGACTCAGAGCAAGTTTCCTTCAGTTCGGCACAGTTTTCTGGTTTCACTCCCTCTGCAAATGAGCTGGCTGGGTGGCTGCTGCTCCTGAAGTGTCTTTACTCCATTTTATGACAAGACAAGACTCTGAGTTCTCAACTGATTGTGCCTAGGCTCTGGAGCAAATCGAAGCTGTGTTTTGAGGGACCCTACTTAGTCTCATGAAGATGGAAAAGGCCTCATAAACAAGCAGGGCAATACTCTTCTAAACAAGTGCATTTGAACTGGCGTCTACAGGGTGTGGCTCTTTTTTAATTTTTATTTATTTGAAAGGCTGGATCAACAAAAAGAGACAAACAGAAAAATAGTGAGAGATCTCCCATGTGCTGTTTCACTCCAAATGTCTACAACAGGTGGAACTGGGCCAGGCCACACCCGGGAGGTTCTACCTCTATCTGGGTCTCCCACATGGGTATCAAGGATCCAACTATCTGAACCATCACGGTTGCTTCCAAGGGTGCACATCAGCAGGAAACTGGAATTGAACTGGCATCTGGGACTCGAACACTGGCACTCTGATAGGGTATGTGGTTATCCCAAAGGCATTTTAACCACTAGGCCGAAGCCTCACCCCTAAGGCTGTCTTGAACTGATAGAACAAAATGCCTGTGCTCTAGAGATTACGAAGGGCATCAAATTTGAATTTTCCACCAGGTAGCTATTGGAAAATAAAGCTAACTGGACTGATGGCACCATCAATTAAGCTGATCTAAATCTTTATTTTCTAATTCCAAGGTCACTCTGGGTAGCCATGTTCCAAGTTTTCTTGAGAATTGAATTTCTCATTGCATATTACTAACTTAACATTATGGAGTTTTAAAATGAAACAAAGGCTTGAGACCATTTATGTTATTACATACAAGTGGACCTACTTCTAAATTCTGCATAGGCATTTGTGTCTCCTAGCAGATTCATACCTGAATCAATTCAGATTTGTAACACTGGGCCCATTTGACAAAGAATATCAATCCTCTATGCAAAAGACAAGGGCCAAAAAAGGAGAGGAGATCCCATAGGGACAATACTCCAAATCTTTTACCTCTTTGACTCAACTTCCAGCACGGGGTGCCTAGACAGCTCTGTAGGGCTCTGTGGAATCTGCAGTTCCACCATTACATATACACTGCAGTTAAACCATAGCATCTCTGAAAACTTCCTGCAGATTCTTAACCTTTATTTTAAAAGTATTTATTTTTATTTTGTTTAAGAGACACAGGTAAATAGAGATCTTCCATTTGCTGGTTCATTCCCCAAATGCCCTTAACAAATGCCTACAACAGCAGGGGCAAGAACAAGACAAAGCTAGGAGCCCAGAACTTAATTTAGGCTCCCATGTAGTTGGCGAGGACTCATGTACTTGAGCCATCACCTGCTGCCTCCCAGGGTGCACATTGGAATGGAGCCAGACTTGAGCCCAGGCATCGTGAATGGGATGGGGGTGTCTCAAGCGGTATCCTAACTTTCGTACCAAATACAAGCACCCTCCTCCCATGTTTTATCTCACAATGATCTCCAAGAAAAGTCCCTGGGCAAAGGAGGTTTGGGGTGGCCTGAAGAAAAGACTCACTCATGTCAATTTCCTTCCTGTTTCAACAGAACTGACTAGAAAGACTTCCATGAACATCCACTGTTTTCCAGGGGTAGAGAAAAATTAAACCCAGTTCTTTAAAATAACTTCATAAATATGCTGCTGTCTTTCACCTAGGACAGCACAACTGAAAATGGACTTACTAAAGGAGTTAAGTGCCATTTATCTATTATTTAAACAAAAAACCTAGAGTAGTTTCTGTTAAGGGTTGTTATACAAAATGCATTCACATTTCTAGTAAAACACCTGGCAGAGAGCCACTGCCAATGTACAGTCTTCTCACTGTAGACTCCGTTAAAAGCCTGATGGTAATTCCTACCAGCACAGAGTTAGATTATTTCTGCCCTTGAAAACACCATCTGCCTCTTGCATTAGATTAGAAGACTTAGGGGATCCCTTGGGTTTCTCTTTTTGCCACTGCTGCCAAGAATCTCAGAATTACTTCCTCCGCTCAAATCACTGAAATACAGTAACCTCCTTTACCCAGTTTCCTAGCCTAACTGCCATCCCCACACTACATCATCCTTTAATGGTTTCATTATTTTATCTTGCCCTTTAATGCTAGCTCACTGCAACTACTTTCAAAGTATATAAATCATGAATAAAATGAAACTTCAGAAAAGTAAAGCAAATCAAGCTATGTAGGATGACCTAGGGCCATGGTGGATAATGGGCCATCCCTGGCCATCGCTGGCAGATTTCCTGCAGAGGATGGGTGGAAACGTGGCAGGGGTATAATATAATATAATATAATATAACTATGTCATGGTTTAGGACTAAAGGGAGCCAATGCAAATTCCAGGCAGTAAATAAGGTGGGCTGCTTCCTTCCTGCTCTATTTCTTATGTTTTCACCATGTATATCTTTCCGTGTTCCAGGAAGATTAATTGGGGGAAATAAGTTCATTCCTGTGGTGTCTTCCAAATTGGCCACCCAAAACCTTGGCTGGTTTTTCATAACCAGAATGTTACCATATTCTACTATATGAGCAGCAGGCTTCCCAGTCCATGGGGGAAACATTCCAAGAACCCCGTGGCTCCCTGAAACAGTGCATAAATACACTATATTTTCCCGTTCATTCTTACGTAGCTCTTAGTAACTTCAAATTGTGACTTTTTTTCTTACCCTATTAAGCAGAGAACTTTTACTTTTTTACTTAAAGGAAGCACTCACTCGGAAGCTTCTCTTTGGTGTGTCCAAATCACCACCATAACTACTCTTACACAATGGAAATATTAAGTAAAATAATAGTTGCTTGAATGTAAGCACTGTGGTACTGTGATAATCTGATAGCCTAGACAGCTTCTAAGTAATTAATGGGCAGGTAGGGTATACTACATGCTTATGCCGGACAAACAGATGTTTCACATCCAGGGTGGAACACAGCAGGATGGTGCAAGGTTTCATCACATTACTCAGAACAGCATGCAATGTATTTTTTAGTTAATGAATTTGAGAGGCAGAGAAATGGAGAGACAGACTGAGTTCCCATATGCTGGTTCACTCCCCAAGTTCCTACAATGACTAGAGTTGAGCCAGGCTGAAGCTGGGAGCCAGGAACTCAGTTTGGGTACCCCACAAGGGTGTCAGGGACTCAGTTGCTCGAACCATGACCTACTGCCCTCTTAGGGTGCACATTAGTGGAAAGCTGTAATCAAAAGTGGAGCCAGGGCTCAAACCCAGGCACTCCAAAATGGGTTATAGGCTTTTTAACTAGTAAGACAAATGCCTGCCCCAGCACACAAATTAAAACTTCAAAATTGTAAACTCTGAAATTTTCCATTTAATATTTTCAGACCACAATTGGCCACCAGTAACCAAAACCACAGCCAAGTAAAATTTCGAAAAATAAAATCACAGAAAAGAAGGAACTATTGTAGCTCACAAATTTGACTTATAAACCCTCTTAGAATCTAACAAAGGCCATAAATTCTCTCTCCAGAAAAAATGAATGTATGCACATGAACTGAAATGTGCAGATAATAGTAGGATATTAAATGACTCTTTTTTTAACTTTTATTTAATGAATATAAATTTCCAAAGTACAGCTTATGGATTACAATGGCTTCCCCCACCCCGATAACTTCCCTCCCACCCGCAACCCTCCCCTTTTCCTCTCCCTCCCCCTTCCATTCACATCAAGATTCATTTTCAATTCTCTTTATATACAGAAGATCAGTTTAGCATATATTAAGTAAAGATTTCAACAGTTTGCACTCACATAGAAACACAAAGTTAAAAATACTGTTTGAGTACTAGTTATAGCATTAAATCACAATGTACAGCACATTAAGGACAGAGATCCTACATGAGGAGTAAGTGCACAGTGACTCCTGTTGTTGACTTAACAAACTGACACTCTTGTTTATGGCATCAGTAATCACCCTAGGCTCTTGTCATGAGTTGCCAAGGCTATGGAAGCCTTTTGAGTTCACCGACTCTGATCATATTTAGACAAGGTCGTAGTCAAAGTGGAAGTTCTCTCCTCCCTTCAGAGAAAGGAACCTCCTTCTTTGATGACCCATTCTTTCCACTGGAATCTCACTTTTGGAGATCTTTCATTTAGGTTTTTGTTTTTGTTTTTGTTTTTGTTTTTGTTTTTGTTTTTGCCAGAGTGTTTTGGCTTTCCATGCCTGTAATACTCTCATGGGCTTTTCAGCCAGATCCACGTACCTTAAGGGCTGATTCTGAGGCCAGAGTGCTGTTTAGGACATCTGCCATTCTATGGGTCTGCTGTGTATCTCGCTTTCCATGTTGGATCGTTCTCTCCCTTTTTTATTCTATCAGTTAGTATTTTAACTGAAAAGTGATCCCTGTTAAGAATTTGGAAAGCATTATGCTGAATGAAATAAGCCAGTCCCAAAGGGACAAATACCATATGTTCTCCCTGATCGGTGACAACTAACTGAGCACCAAAAAGGAAATCTGTTAAAGTGAAATGAACACTATGAGAAACAGTGACTTGGTCAGCCCTTGCCCTGACTGTTGATGAACAACTTAATACGTTATCCCTCTTAGCATTTTTTTGTTTGTTCTACTTAATACTTTTGGTTGAATACTGTAATCAATACACAGTTATTCTCAAGTGTTGAAACTTAACTGAAAAAATGATCGCTGTTAAATATAAGAGTGGGAATAAGAGAGGGAAGAGATGTGCAATTCGGGACATGCTCAAGCTGACTTACCTCAAACGGTAGAGTTAGAAACATACTAGGGGATTCCAATTCAATCCCATCAAGGTGGCATGTACCAATGCCATCTCACTAGTCCCAGTGATCAATTTCTGTTCACAATTAATCATAATGATAGGACTAAGAGCCAAAGGGAGCACATAAACAAGACTAGTGTCTGCAAATACTAGCTAATAGAATAAATGACTCTTTAAAGCCCATCAATGGATTCCCTAGGGTAATAACCTTGGTTCCCGATCCATGGTTGGTGTATGTCTATGGCATAGGGGAAATGATAAAGAAACAAAGAAATAATAATCAACTTGGCCAACTGCTTAAATATGAGCCACTTTCAAAAGTTGACTCTGTCATTCTTTGATATTAGGGGATAAGGGCTTCACAAAGCACTTAGCTCCACTAGTAAGAGTGATGGAATACGATATGTATATGCTAATCAATGAATTATTCACAAGTGAATAATTCAGAAGAATCCAGCTGCTGGACTACACTCTCATAGGAATTAGGAAAAAGCTCCTTCCCTTGTGCTTGTAAAACACAGGGCTTCCTCTGAGGCTGTGGGAGTTACTGCCATTTTCTGTAAGCACCCACCAAAGTACAAAGATTAAAAGAATTCCAAGAAGACTGCACTACGATGTGCTAGAAAGAGAGCAGATTTGGAAGCAGGGGTCACAAACTCAGTGTCTTCAAGGGCAAGGTAGGGGCATAGGGTGATACATAGGAGGTGAAGAGTATGGCTGTCCATGGAGAACCACCTTCCCAGTGTTCATTGTTCAACTTCCTACAGAACAGTGCCTGCCCCATCTTTCCAAAGGGTGTCTGCATCAATTTGTCACATCCCTGGAGTCAGACAACTGTCGGTTGAACCCCGGTCCACCTCTTAGCACAAGTGGACTTAGGAATGTACCATGACCACCTTGAGGCTCACTCTCCTTTTCTATGAACTGGGAACAACCAACTGACTTTGAATGATTGTCATGAAAATTTGTGATAATGTATATAAAGTTCCTAGCACTGGACTTGGTACATTCTATAAAACATAGCTATGATTAGAATCCCAGGATCTAGCTGTGTGCCTATAACCCTGAGCAGTTATGAATAAATAGACATTTAGGAATAAGGTTAGGAGACACTTCTAAAGCTCTCTGAAGACTTGCACATCCATTTAATCTAAGCCATTTTAACATTCAGGAACTGCTTGCTCTAAGACATTCAACCTGCTGGGAAATGTGTTAGACATGGAATTCTGCCCAAGGGAGTAAAACAACTTGCACACAGTCTTCAGGGCTCTGAAAGACACAGATTCTTTAAAAGGGATCAATCAGTCCCAAAAGCAACTGATGCAGTGGCGAAGATTAACAATTGTGGGGAGCAAAAGCTAATGGAGATGAAGGGAAAGACAGGGCAGTACAGCAACTACTAGCACCAGTTAGTGACCTTGGCACCATTGATAAAGGTGCTGCTTTCATGTGTGTCTAAGTAAGCCAGGATCTTGTAAGTATAGGGTCAAAGCTTATCTTTATTTAAATTTTTGATGCTTTGTTCATCATGGGCCTTTGCATTGATTTTAATACTTTTACTTAATATCTATTAAAGTGTTAATTATCTTGAGTTTTTAGTACCACTTCAATTTTCACCCTAGTCCTGACCCAGTTCATCTCCTCTGAAATTTTCATTGTTGAAATATAGGAGTGCTTTGCTTTGTAACTCAATAGAAGGACTTACAAGATTCTAGAGCAAGTTATATTCACAGCTAGCATTTACTATAGCAAATAACAGAGTGAAAATAGCAGGAAGAAAAGATACACATTGGTAGAGTCCAGCGCAGACTAATTTATTTTTTTTGGACAGGCAGAGTTAGATAGTGAGAGAAAGAGAGAGAGACAGAGAAAGGTCTTCCTTCTGTTGGTTCACCCTCGAAATGGCCGCCATGGCCAGTGCACTGCGCCGATCTGAAGCCAGAAGCCAGGTGCCTCCTCGTGGTCTCCCATGCAGGTGCAGGGCCCAAGCACTTGGGCCATCCCTCACTGCCTTCCCAGGCCACAGCAGACAGCACAGACTTCTAATGTTCTTCCTTAGAGGCCACAGTGGTACTCTTTCTCTCCAGCAATGAATTTCCAGTATATATGTTGAATGACTCTGCCTAGGAACACTGTTTAAGCTCGGGGACTGAGAGCTTCATGGGGGTGATGGGTTTTTGTCACAGAGGAATCTTATTATGCAACCATTGCTATACAACCACCATGGCACTATAATAGCACCCCAACAATAAAACCAGGTGCACACCATCAATTGTAGTGTTTGTGCAAAACATCTTGACAAGCCAGCCTAGCATAGTCCAGTCATCAAGGAATATATAACAAAGTCATCCATCATCAACAAAGAACACTTGCAGGTTCTTTGGAGATACACAAGGAATAAGCAATCAGATCTGCTGCCTCAACCCTTTTCTCACAAGTCATGTAGGTAATACAAATATCCCCTTCATACGAGTTGTGGTTCTAAACAGTGCTCACTGAAGAGCATGACTGGCGCCCTATGTCAACACACTTCCTACTGTTCCTTTGATGCCTAGACCTTGAGACAGCCCTCCTGTGGGGAAATCTGGGGCTGTGGAAGAGCAATTTAACTTCCCGGGTAAAAAAGACATTGCTGCTTCATACAAATGTCAAGACTCAAAAATGAGAAAGGGGGTAATAGCTTCCCAGATCTATATATAAGGCAGATCTTGGACTCTCGTCCGAGCACTCTCTTCTAGAACAGTGAGGGGTCAACATGCCTGTCTATTGAGTAGAGTATCCACCAAAAGAGAGAAGATAGGAGAGGGGTAAGCTCATTGCTGCATCTAGGTTTATGGATAATTCACCTCTGACGTGGGGGGAATTAAGAAGAGAAACAGGCTATTTCCCTAACACTGAGCATGTGAGCAGATTTTCCAATGGAAACATGAGAACAGAAAGATATGCCATTGAAGAGAGTGGACCCCAAAACCACGTTTATCCCTGAGAACAAAGTTCCATACCATATTTCCA
This sequence comes from Oryctolagus cuniculus, assembly GCF_051225735.1. Lineage (NCBI taxonomy): Eukaryota > Metazoa > Chordata > Mammalia > Lagomorpha > Leporidae > Oryctolagus > Oryctolagus cuniculus. The sequence continues at coordinate 214,179,013 of NC_142867.1, read as the reverse complement.
GTGATAAGTGCATACCCTTTTCCCTTCAAGGGGAAACCATGTTGACCTGAGTACCTCTACACTTCCAGGTGTTGAGAATAAGAATAAGAGCTGGTAAACTACAAACCAAGGGCCATATATGACCTCTACCTGTTTTGTAGGTAAAAATTTCCCTGGAGCACAGCCATGCCCTTTGGTTCCACAAAATCTGAGGCTGCTTTGGCATAAGAGCAAATTTGAGCAGCTGCAAAGGCTAACCTAGGTATTATCTGACTCTTCACGACAAAATATTGTCTGTTCCAACACAGGAAAAAAAATATCTTTGTTCTCATCCAAGTCACCAATGTTCAAAGAATCAAAGATGCTAGTTTCATATCAGCTACAAGAAAACAAAATCAAATTAGTGTTTTACTGGTATCTCACTATTAGAACAAGTTGAGAAGGCCAGTAGAGCTAAGGAAAACAATTAACAGATTGATTTCCGTGAATTTGAGTGCATATCAATTCAAGCTGTCTTCTTGTTTTGATTTTAGTTCAACTCCATTAGCCTTAATTGATCTCCTTGCATTTGCAAGGTCTGTCCTGGGTGTTTTGAAAGTCAAATGGAAAAGCTTGAATACCCATCACAAACATGACATAGATGATTCCAGGGAAGAAATGCATGGGGTGTGGTCAGAGAAAGGAGCCAAGGAAGGATCAGTCAGTAGTTAGCATTGCCCACCTCCCAACAGAAGGCAGAGATACTTTGAAAACTTCTCTCTTGGACATATCATTTCCATCTTATTCATATAATTTAATGCCTTAATAAATCTTTCTTTTAAAAGAAAAATCATATAATATAAATTGCAAAACTTGTCTGTACATAGATTTCTACATCTATCCCCCAAACATGTCATTCATTGGTTGGTTGGGGTTTTTTGTTTGCTGATATCATTGATGTGGTTGCTTCAGGGTTTGTTGTTGTTGCCATAGATGTTTTGAACTTAGTATAGATGTCAGAAAAATTGATGAGCTCAACTTGATCATACAGCTGCTCCAAATGTAATTCCAGTATTCACTCAACCAAAATCGTACATCAACTGACCAAGAGACTTTATTAAGATTGTCTTATGAGTGCATCATTAGTCAGATTCTGAAGTCCATTTGTTAGGAGGGAGCCACTTTCTCCAACCCCTTTGCATTTTCCCAGCACCAGTAATGGACTTTATGTGGGTGACAGAATGTCTTTGGCATCGAAGCAAAAACAATAAAAGAAAACTACCTCTGGTTGAAACTGGGTGATGGGTAAATGGTGGTGTGTGTGGGGGGGGGGGGGGGTTCAGTTTCTTATTCTCTTTTTAAGTTTGAAAACATCCATAGCAAAGGTTCTTTTAAAAATCCTGTGGAGGGACTGAGGATTTAGCATAGTGCTTACGATGCCATTTGGGATGCCTACATCCCACGTTAGAGTGCCTGAGTTGGTGTGCAGACTTTGCTCTCCTTTACATTTTCTTGCTGATACCACACCCCGGAGGCAGTAGCTGGTGACTCAAGTACTTGGGTCCCTGCCACCCATGGGGGAGACCCAAAATGAGTTCTGGGGTCCTGGTTTCACCCTGGCCTGGCCCTAGCTGTTTCAGGTATCTGGGGAGTCAACCAACAGATGGAAGATCTCTCTCTTCACCTCTCTCTCTCTCTCTGCATTTAAAATAAATAAAATGAATAAATTTTAAAAATCTAGAAATATGTTAAAATTAAAATATTTTAAAAAAGACTTTCTTGGCCGGCACCTCGGCTCACTAGGCTAATCCTCCGCCTTGTGGCGCCGGCACACCGGGTTCTAGTCCCGGTCAGGGCGCCGGATTCTGTCCCGGTTGCCCCTCTTCCAGGCCAGCTCTCTGCTGTGGCCCGGGAGTGCAGTGGAGGATGGCCCAAGTGCTTGGGCCCTGCACCCGCATGGGAGACCAGGAGAAGCACCTGGTTCCTGCCATCAGATCAGCACGGTGCACCGGCCGCAGTGCGCCGGCCGTGGCGGCCATTGGAGGGTGAACCAACAGCAAAGGAAGACCTTTCTCTCTGTCTCTCTGTCTCTCTGTCTCTCTCTCTCACTGTCCACTCTGCCTGTCAAAAAAAAAAAAAAAAAAAAAAAACTTTATACATGGATAGCCAAAGAAAGTTGTTGTGAAATATGCTTCTGTTAATAAGTTGCTGCTTATTTATTAGCTCTGTTCATTAAAACTCCTGAGTACGAGGCTCAAGGCTAGATAGAGAGAAAAAGAAGAAACATTGGTCTTAAGCAAACTGGGCCAAGAAAGATAAGACAGGGAAAATCATATCACTGAAACTTACACTGCCCAGATGCTGGGACTTGGATTTAATCAGCTTAGTGCATCTCAGGCCTAAAACCATCAATATGGCACATATTCTGTCTATGGCTCTGGGTTAGATACTCAAAATATGGAGGAAAAAATCGTTGATCTCCTGAGAAGACAGATGACAAAATCACTTACTTAAAAGTGGATTGTGGGGCCGGTACTGTGGCACAGCGGGTTAAAGCCCTGGCTTGAAGCTCCAGCATCCCATACGGGCAACAGTTCTAGTCCCAGCTGCTTCTCTTCCCATCCAGCTCTCTGATGTGGCCTGGGAAAGCAGTAGAAGATGCCCCAAGTCCTTGGGCCCCTGCACCCATGTGGGAGACCTGGAAGAAGCTCCTGGCTCCTGGCTTCAGATTGGTGCAGCTCCGGCCATTGCAGCCATCTGGGGAGTGAACCAGCAGATGGAAGACCTCTCTCTCTCTCTGTCTCTACCTCTCTCTGTAACCCTGTCTTTCAAATAAATAAAATAAATCTTAAAAAAAAAATAAAGAGTGGCTTGTAAAGATTGCTGTTGGATCACAGAGAAAGATTCAAGGCAGGTTACATGAGTTCAGGTGACGCCATCACAAAAGATGGTTAAAATTAACAAGCAGAAAAAGATGGGAAGAAGCATGGGTATGGGTCAGAAATTATTTGAATAATTAGATTATAATATAAAATTATCAATGGAATATGAACTCAGTGAGGGTGTTTTGTCTGTTTTGTTCAGAGTAAGTTTGGTTCATGGTAGGCATTCATTAATTGGAATGATATCTAAGTCTAACCATTAAATCCTTTTATGGTTCATGTATATCTTATATGCATAGCCTGAAGGGAATTTTTTGCAATATTTTAATAGATTTGCACAGGAAACAAAGTTTATGTTCCTCATAACTTAGTGGTGTGAGCCATAGACTCGTGGTGTCACACTGGTGCTCAAAAGTTTTAATTTTGAAGATTCAGGATTTTAGATTTTTAGATGAGGGATGTTCAACCTTGCATTTAAAGTAGACAAATGAATCCCTCTGTAAATTGTTGTTGGAGTTCACCATCTATGGGAGAGGGAGCAACAGTGAGGCCGACAGGATAAAATCAAGGAGACCTGCAGGAAGCTTAGATTTTATGAGGATGGGGAAAACATTGAGGACATTTACAAGGAAGAATGCAATGACTGGACTTGTGGTTTTGAGCTTCAAGAAAGAGCAGTGGCTTACAGGGAACAAGAGAGACAAGAGAGACAGAGAGACAAGTTATAGCTTTTGCTGACCAAGGTAAAAGCCACTGCATTATGTAGTAAAAAAATTCATTTTTTTAAGATTTATTCATTTATTTGAAAGGTAGAGTTACAGAGAGAGGGAGAGACACAGACAGAGAGATCTTTCATCTGCTGGTTCACTCCTCAAATGACCGCAATAGCTAGGGCTGGGCCAGGCTCAAGCCTAGAACCAGAAGTTTCTTCCGGGTCTCCCAGGTGGGTGCAGATGCCCAAGGACTTGGGCCATCTTCTGCTGTTTTCCCAGGTACATTAGCAGAGTGCTGGATCAGAAAAGGAGCAACTAGGACACAAACCAGAGCCCATATGGAATGCTGGCATTGCAGGCGGGACATGAACTAGCACCCATATGGGATGCTAGAGTTGCAAGTAGTGGCTTAACCAGCTTCGCCACAATGCTGGCCCCCAGCAAAACTGAATGACCCCTGAAGCCAACAGAGTAACATCCCCACAAAGATATGGACAAGAATCTTCCAGGAAGTGCTATTTGCTGTAGTCAAAGGGGATAAACTGTATTATATTGATACTATGGAAATCTAAAAACACACTGAAAAGGAATGTACCACTGCTACACAGGTAAATCTCATAAGTATCATGTAAGTGAAAGAATACCTAAACACTGTAGATTCTATTTATAGAAGTTCAAAAACAAGCAGAACTAGTTTAGTGTGAAAAATTCTGAATAGTGGTTGTCTTTGAGCCTAGGAAGGGTAGCCTGGCAACTGGTACCACCCATATCTTGATTTGGGAGTGATGAAACAGTTTATTCTCATTGTAACAAGTCTCCAAACTGAATCTTTACAATTTCCGGGATTTTCTGAATGTGAATGAATTTTTTTTAATGTGGTTTCAGTTTCCTGGCTTGGACAATCAGGATAACACTCTGTGTCTATAGCCAAGGCTCTTATTGCACTTGTGGCTTTTGGCTGTCCTTGGTGGCTGCCAGACGGCACACACAAGCATATCATAAACCCATGGCCATAGAAATCACCCCTCCCTGGAGATCCCCATCCCTCCTATCTCTGATGTTCTTTGCACCTGTGCCATTCCTCCATGAGGGAAAATTTCCTCCAAGCAGAGAAGTCAATGACCAGAGACCTCCTCCTACAATTTGACTCTATGCTTCTCTTTAGCTATGGAGGATGGGCTAAGATAACAGAATTAATCAGATCCACGAAGATTATTGCCATAAGGACAACAAGGACCACTTGGGGGTCCAGACGAGCATCTAGATTTACCTGGTGGTGATCATGAGATGCAGGTGCACCCTGGGAGTTTCTCATCCCTGCATTGCCAGTGCCTTTTTCCGCTCACATTGTCTTGCCTGCTCCTTGACGTGTATCAGACTGCTCTTGAAACAGAGGAGTAGGGGTAGGGACTGAGAGGAATCTTGGACAGAAGGTGCATGAGAAGAGGAGGTGGGAGCCACTGTTCTACCTAGCAAAGCCCACGTTTTCAGTCCCATGGGGAAGACTGAGACTCAGGTGGAACCCCAAACCTCGCACACCCTGCATTCCACCCAAGCATCGGGTAGAGACAAAGGACAAGTTTCCTGTAAGACCAGCCAGGACTGCCGAAGAAGTCCTGCTACTCCCAAGTGAAAAGAGTTTAAATACACACACACACACACACACACACACCTCTGCCCCATCCTGCAGGCTCTGGGAGCACCCTAAGGCCTCCTTTGCCTCACCTTGGTCCCTGGCTCACTGGTAATGAGTTCCACTTTCTGGCCACTTTGCTAAGCTTAGCATCCTTTTTCTGCTCCCTGCCAAATCTCCTCATTCATACATCCAAGCCTGCCTGTGTTTTCTGCCGTGAGTTCTCATCCTGATACGTCCTCTGGCCTCAGATTTCCCTGAAGAGTGTAAAACTCCTTTCTTGTCCCTGCGCTACCAACCCAGCTGTTTCCTGACTTTCAGAAAGAGAAACTTTCCCAGGTGCCTTCTAACACCTTCCTCCCCCGGCCCGGCTAAAGCCAAGAGAACTGTTTCTAGGGGAAATGTTACAAACCAGGCAACTCAGATAAAGCGTGAAATTCTGCACCCGTGCTTAGGTAAACATATTCTCAAGATTCAAAAGAATAATTTGCTGTTATGGAAGTGGACCCATGCGCAACCTGGTAAGTGAAATGGCACCAGAGGGAATCACGAGTCCGGGGTGTTCTTGCAGGGAAGAAGTAGCAGGACAGCACGCAGGGAGAGTATGGCTGCCTGGGAGAGCAGAATCATTACTTGCGGGGACATCTGCTTCTCTCCGGCACATTGAGCACAAGTCTCAAGTCTAGTTAGTTCTAGACTTTTCCAACCCCTGCCCCAAAGTTCTACCACTATCCTGACTGCTGAAACTCAAGTCTTCACCCAGCCTCAGTTTACCCATTCTCTTTCTTCTCACCAACCACCTAATACCATTAGCACTGAAATCGCAATGGGTAGTAGGGGTGCAGCAGAAAGGATCCATTGAGAGAAGCACCAAAATTTCGTATACTACTAGAAAGAATTACAAGTAAAATATAACACACCATTTGTCATAAGCTGAAAACTGATTCAAAGATGTGAACACTTAGAAAGAAAATGTGCTTCTTAGGATCAATTAATTATACAACTGTTACCTAGGCAGAAGCCAGGAAGTGGAAAGTCACAGGTCATTGGATTTCTTTTTTTTTTTTTTTTTTTTTTTTTTTTTTGACAGGCAGAGTGGACAGTGAGAGAGAGAGAGAGAGAGAAAGGTCTTCCTTTTGCCGTTGGCTCACCCTCCAATGGCCGCCACAGCTGGCGCACTGCGGCCGGTGCACTGCGCTGATCTGAAGCCAGGAGTCAGGTGCTTCTCCTGGTCTCCCATGGGGTGCAGGGCCCAAGCACTTGGGCCATCCTCCACCACACTCCTGGGCCACAGCAGAGAGCTGGCCTGGAAGAGTGGCAACCGGGACAGAATCTGGCACCCCGACCGGGACTAGAACCCGGTGTGCTGGCGCCACTAGGTGGAGGATTAGCCTGTTGAGCCACGGCGCCGGCCTGCATTTCACATCATATATATGAATTAACAAGTCCTTAGTACCAACGTATGAAAGCTTTGAGTTGTTTCAATAATTGAGTTTATTTCCAGCCCCATTATAAGTTTTAGATCTTAGACTACAGGAATATTTTGGAGAATAATAGAGACTTGGTAAAGCATTAGCATAAACTATTTGAAAGGGCAATAAATAGTAAAGTGTCATGAATTAAATATGTTTAATGTGTATTTATATTCGAAGTGTCTTACAGATGACAGAAATGAGGAGTAGTTTTACACTCGGGGAAAAAAACTACTCAAAATCTCAATGTCTTGGCAATACTTGAAACCAATAAATGTTTCACCTTTGTGTATTTGTGAACAGATTTTTGAATTTTGTGGAGCTGATGCTAAAAAATTGGCCACGAAGATTCAAGAACTAATGTAAGCTAATCTTTGAAACAAAGTACATTTGTGACATGTTAAAAGACAACACCCAATGTGTTATGTTTTTATTTCTAGCAAACACTGTAGCATTCTCTCTGAAAGCTTTAGAGTGGAGTCCCATATTGTAATCTCATGACAAAGTCGCTTAAACGTGCTGTTCCATCAGAGGTTGTGGCATTTCCATTCTCTGACTCTTCCACTTGCCCTGAGCACATTCAAGGTTTGTACAAGATCGTTATGACCTTCACAACAGAGTCCCTTCACAGCTAATTCCAGGGCAAAAAGCTTCTCCAGAGACTGCCAAAGATGCAGTTGTTTACAGTGATCAGTGACTAAATGAATGACTTGCTACCCTAGTGTCCCCGTAATGTGAGCATACTTCCAAATGTTCATGGAAAATGGAATTAAAAGATAAGTTTTAGTACCAAAACAATTTGAAAGCCATGCACAGTTTTTTCATAATCTCTATTTTCCACGGACTTTCTGAGGTCCCCTTGTGAATGGTGAGCTGTCGTCTGTGGTACTGCAAGATCTTCTCCCATGTATCATCTTACGCTTGAACTGTGTCATTTTCCTCCCCTACTACCCTTCAAAAATTCTCCTATAAATGTAAAAGAAACCCCAAGAACAACAACCATAGTCATTTTTCTACTATGATTTTTTTGAAGATTGATTTGATTTATTTGAAAGTCGGGGGAAGGAGGGGGGGAGGGAGGGAGGGAGGGAGGGAGGGAGGGAGGGAGGGAGGGAGAGAGATCTTCCATCCACTGGTTCACTCCCCCAAATAGCTGCATCAATCAGAGCTGGGCCAGGCTGAAGCCAGGAGCCAGGAGCTTCCTCCAGGTCTCTCACATGGGTGGCAGGGGCCCAAGGACTTGGGCCATCTTCCACTGCCTTCCCAGGCATATTGGCAAGGAATTGGATTGGAAGTGGAACAGCTGGAACTCAAACCAGTGCCCATATGGGCTGCCAGTGCTGCAAATCATGGCTTAACCCACCACGATGGTGGCTTAACACTGACCTCATACCCCATCATTTGCACCATACTCTATCTGGCTCATCTCTTACACTCACAGCACCCCTAAAAGGTTCTTAAACTTGCCGATTTATAGATGAGTTAAAAGATTCAGAGGTTGACATGTCCAAGACCACTAAAAACATAGAAGAAACAAAATTCACATTCAAATCCATTTATCGCTAAGGCTTGGAGAGGCCATTTTTGAACCTCCACAAGGAATATCGCAGCTCTGCATGCAGAGTCCCTTCCTCCGCCCCTAAGCCCACAGTCTGCTTCCCTGAAGCGTCGTGCCTGCCCCTCCACTCACTGAAGCAAGCCCAGTGGCTTCCCCAAGAGGCTCCTGCGCAGGGAGACAGGCTGAGTTCCAGGCTCCCGACTTCAGTCTGGCCCAGCCCTGGCTGTCACAGGTATTGGGGAAATGAATTTGTATATGGAAGTCTCTCTCTCACTCTCTCTCTCTCATTCTGCCTTTCAAATAAATAATCTTTTCAGAAAAGAGAAACATATGCATCCAGATTCACTGAATCATTTCGTTCCAATGAAGCCCTCTCATTTCCAGCAAACACGCCTGTAACATGCCAAGAAAGTTCTGGTTTATTGTCCACACTTAGTCACCCAGAACTACAAATTTCAGTGTAACTGTAAAAGCCTCCTTGCCTGGGGCCAGTGCTGTTAAGCCTCCACCTGCAGTGCTGGCATCCTGTATGGACACCGGTTCACGTCCCAGTTGCTCCTCTTCTGATCCAGCTCTCTGCCTTTGGCCTGGCAAAGCAGTGGAAGATGGCCCAAGTGCTTGGACCCCTGCTCCCACATGAGAGACCCAGAAGAAGCTCCTGGCTCCTGGCTTCGGAACGGCTCAGCTCCAGCTGCTCTGGCCACTTGGGGAGTGAACCAGCAGATGGTAGGTTTCTCTCTCTGTAGCTCTACCTCTTAAATAAATAAATAAAATTGTTTTTTTTTTTTAAATCTTCCTTCCCATCATTTCTATGGGACCGTCAAAGGTAGTTCTGGAAAAAGTGTGAGAAGGTCAGGACTAAGTTAAGCCCTTCCTCACAGTTTCCATAGCGTCTCACCCTTCTTTCCTTTTCCACCCTCCCCTCCCCCAACTTCTTCCATCTCCAAGCCTTTCTTGGTCTCATCTAATTCTCCATCACTCACTTATCCAGAAGTTATGAATGGAGAGGTAATTTTGTGCTAGCATTAGGCCCTTCCTGGGATGCATAGAGCATGAATGCTACCTTTGACGTACTCACACTTCAGCAGGGGAAAGAGCCATGGACAAACAAAGCTGGAGCAATGACAGCGAGAGATGCTCTAATCACTCATTATTCAAGGAAAAGTGATATAGAAAACAGGTGGGGGAGAATGATTCTCTGGGGGGAGGCGGAGCAGACCGTAAGCAGAGCTGAGTCTCAGTGAATTCCTGGAAGTGCTGGCAACTGGGCTGGGTTTGGAAGATAAGGAATCAGCTACAGGAGAGAAGGCTAAAACAACACCAGCAACGCACACTGCTATGAAAATGCAGTTGGGGGTGCTTAGTAGCAGAGTTTGCGATGACCGGAAGTTGGGGGGAAATGGAGAGAAGTCAGTGATCTTATCAAAGTCTTTCCCCTCTGGTAATATTTGTTTTCACAAGAGCCAAATTCAATGAGATGGCGTTCAGGGTCAGAGAGGCGGCTTGACTGGGCGGCAGGAGGCTTGAGTTCTCATGGCAGTCCCTCCGCGGCTCGCTGCGCTTGATGGCTCTGTGCTTAGGTGAAGAAGCTGAAGGGCTCTCGAGGGCTGGGGCTCAAGCTCGGAGGGGGGGCTCTCTGCAGCAGTGGCAGCGCATACACAGCCCCACACTTCACAGAAACACACACCCTGTGTCCCCCGTGAGGCCCCCAGTGTGGACGGGGAGAAAGTTCAGCGCAGGAGTCGGACCCCAGTCCCGAGAGAGGAGCCTGGGTGTGGAGTGATGGTCTCATCAGAGTCAGCCCCCCTCAACCTGAGGCCGGGCCTTCCTAACACATTCAAGGGCAAAGTTTTGCACCAGGCATTAGCAAACACGCTGGGCTAGGCTGAGCTCCTTTAGAAATTGTGAACAAAGTTGCATAAAATGAATGCTCCACTCGGCCCTCTGTACCCACGGGTTCTGCATCTACAGATTCAGCCAACTGTAGAGTGAAAACATTTTCTATTGCAATTGTATTGAACATGTACACACTTTTTCTTGTCATAATTCCCTTTATAATACAGTACAACAACCATCTACATAGCATCTATGCCATGCTAGGTGCGTTGTATAAGCAACCTAGAGATGAATTACAGTAGATGAGCAGAAGTGTGTAAGATCTGTGCTATTTCATATAAAGAAATTGAGCCTCCATGGATTTTGGTATCCTCAGGAGAAGGGCGAGGGCCTAGAATGAAACTCTCATGAATACTGAGAGATAAGTATGTAATTATGAACTGCTTCATCTCCAAGAGATAATATCATGTTTAATGCCCATAAACTAAAAGTGCCACAACTGTTTTAATGATAACATATGTACAACACATCCAACTGATCTTAGACCCTGATATTGAAGAAAAACCTCACAGCCTTCTGCCCAAAACTCTGAGAGGTTCAAGGGGCTTCCCTCTACACTCTCTATACATGTGCGTTTGAAGAGTTTATTTACTTATTTATTTGAGAGGTAGAGTTTTTGAGAGTAGGAGAGACTGAGAGAAAGGTCTTCCCTCTGCTGGTTCACTCGCCAAATGGCCACAGCAGCTAGAGCTGAGCCAATCCACCGCCAGGAGTCTGGAGCCAGGAGCTTCTTCTGGGTCTCCCACGTAGGTTACTGCTTTCCCAACCACATTAGCAGGAAGTTGGATTGGAAGGGGAGCAGCCGGGACATGAACCAGCACCCACATGGATGCCAGTGCTGCAGGCAGAGGCTTAACCTACCATGCCACAGTGCTGGCCCCACATGTCTATTTAGACCAGGCATCAAGCATTTGCAAAACCTGTGGTATAATCAGGCTCCTCAGGTTCCTATTTAATAAGACATCAAATCTACTAATAATGTTACCTACGTACATCAATTGAGCCAAACAAGTACTGTATTTCATCAAATCCGAACTACCATCTAATTTAAGATGCATCATAATTTCCCATACTAAAAGGAAGGCAAAATCTCAATCATTTGAGCTGTGATACACACCTTAACAGTAGAACTAAATGCTGAGTGAGTTGGCCACACCAAAGTCCTCATGCCTTGAAATTTCCTTCATCTGTTCTAGAAAATTTACAGAAATCTCTGTGCCTTCTTTGCACTGCCTTTGCATGTGATAAAATGTTTCATTATCATGTATATCTGCCACAAAATGTCATTTGTCTGTGAGTATCTTCCTGTCTTAGGTCTTGCAAAGAAAGCGTTTGGTTGCTGCTTTCCAAAGAAATATGGAATTGTAGTCTCCTGAACAATACTGAACAGCTCCTTCACTTCCAGCCATACATCTTCCTGCTGCCTCTTCAGGCCTTCCTTCACCCACAGTAATTTTTCATTTCAACGCTGATAGGGTAATCATTTAAAAGACACATAAGCTGCAATTAAAGTCATCCTGTGTAGCACCAACAATATTCAGAAATCTGAGTGACCACAACGGGAACAGATCCGACCAGCACATGGACAATAATGACAACAATGTCATACCTGCCACCCAGTCAACCAGAATTTTGAAATGCCATCTGTGCTAGTTGGTGTTCTCCAGAGACCCAAAACCAGTATGAGATAGATGATGATGATGATAGATGATAGATACATACATACATGCACATACATAGGGAGGAATTGGTTCACATTCTACGGAAGCCGAGAAGTCCCATAATCTGCCATCTCCATCCTGGAGAGCCAGGAAACCTGAAGATATAACTCAGCCCCAATCCAAAAGTCTAAGAATGAACAGTAAGCCAATTATGTAAACCCCCCATCCAATGACAGAAGACATCCCAGCTCAAGCAGGAGGATAGGAACCCAAAAAGACAAATTTCTCCCTCCTCCTTCTTTTGTTCTAGTCCAGCCCTCAAAGGATTGGATGATGCCCACGCACACTGCGGAGGGAAATCTGCTTTACTTCATCCACAAATCCAAATGATAATCGCATTCAGAAGCACCCTCACAGACACAACCAGAAATGTTTAATCTGGACACCCCATGGAAAATGCAGTTGACACAGAAAATTGACTGTTCTATCATCCCATTGCAAGATGCATCCTGATTTCATAGATGTTGCAATGTGAAATACGGTGCACATTGGAACCAATGATATCTAGTCTTACAGAGGCAACAAATCCTGGTGGATGAGACCAGATGCTCAGGTGTCAGACTGCACATTTGCATATCCCAACTCCACAACTGGAGTGGGATTGCCTTGCCTCAACTGTATCAGATATATATATACTATATATGTATATATATATGCACACCCACACAAAGAAGAACAAAGAGAAGGTATTCATAATCATCTTAAAGGCAAAAACCAATAGTGTTCAATCCAGTGAAAAGGTTGGAACTTTTGGGGACCTAGAGGAGACCTGAGAGAAGGAAAGAGGAGGACACCAGGGATTTTTCCTGAGCAATGTGAAGGCTGAGGTCGCCAACCACTATGACACAATGGCTGAAGGTGGACAAAATTTGCAGAGGAAGGTTTAAGTTGAAGATGTGAACATGTTGAGTTTGAGACTTCTCCTAGGCATCCAAACACAGTCAGTGAGCAATTAGTAGGGTGTATGAAGAGAACCTTGCAAAAAGACTAAGAAGGCTGAGAATGGAGGACCGCGGAGGTAGGAAGAGAACAAACAGCATGCAGTGTCCTGGAAGCCCAGTGACAAAGGGATATCAAGAGGGAGTGGTCAACCATGGCAAATACAGTGATCGAGTATGATGCAGACTGAGAACTGGCCGCTAGTCTGAGCAACATGGAGATGACCAGCAACCTTAGCAAGAGCCCTTTCAAGGATCAGGAGATAAGAGGGCTTGTTCAGTTACACGTGAATCATGGTCTTAATCATTCAAGAGAGCGAATGAAAATGTGCTGGTTGTATTTCCTAAAAGAATTTCATTCCCCGGATGCCTACATTTCCTCTAGCTACCTGCTGGTTAGGAATTTGTCTTCTACTTTCAAAGCTGCTCAGTAGCTTCCTGCTTCTTACCCATCCTTTTGGAAGTGAGGTGGACTGGGAAGATTTATCCTGACAGTTCAGGTTAAGACTTCCTTTCCTCTTAAGAACCATACTAAAGAAGGAAGAACTCATGATTTAGGGTAGATTTCCTCGCAATTCACCCAAATACTGATGGAAACATGAATATCCAAGCTTCTGGACTAACCAGTTACAGGTTAGTGCAATAGTAAAGGGTTAAATGGAAGGAACTCAGGTCCTTAGGAAAACTGGTGTTAAAAATCGATTTGACAGAGCCGGCGCCGTGGCTCAATAGGCTAATCCTCCACCTTGCGGCGCCGGCACACCGGGTTCTAGTCCCGGTTGGGGCGCCGGATTCTGTCCCGGTTGCCCCTCTTCCAGGCCAGCTCTCTGCTATGGCCAGGGAGTGCAGTGGAGGATGGCCCAGGTGCTTGGGCCCTGCACCCCATGGGAGACCAGGAAAAGCACCTGGCTCCTGGCTCCTGCCAGGATCAGCGCGGTGCGCCGGCTGCAGCGGCGGCCATTGGAGGGTGAACCAACGGCAAAGGAAGACCTTTCTCTCTGTCTCTCTCTCTCACTGTCCACTCTGCCTGTCAAAAAAAAAAAAAAAATCGATTTGACTTGTTCTGAATGGCAAACAAATAGATGTGAGTCTCTTGCAATGCAGAAGTTGGTTAATCAGTGTTTGCCTCACTAAGGAAAGGGAAAATCAGAAAAATCCAGCAGGGAGCAGAGGTAGAATGTCTCTTGATCTATGTTTAGCCTTAAGATGTTTTAATAGCACACTCCTATAGGATAGAAGCATGTCTTCTTACCCATTTCTAGTTCCCTGGGATCTAGCCCAAAGCCCAGACCACAGGAGACCAAGGACACATGACAACTAATGAGATGTGTTACCGGTCACAGAGTGGGGGAGGGCGGGTGGTTGCTGGAGCCAGTCCTGTGGGTTCTTTTCCTCAGCTTAGTATAGAAATAAAAAGCCAGGAAACAAATTACAAAGAGGCAGAAACTTTTATTCAATTGGCAAGTGGCAGAGAAAGCATCTGGTCCAAGAGGAGACCAGGTGGAGTGCCCGAGCAGGACCCTGGCTTTGAGGAAGTGTCTCGGGTTTTTAAAGCATTACTGTCTATTCATTGGATTATCCTATTGGGGGTGCCCATTGGACAGGGGGTTGCACATACATATGCTGATTGGCTTGGGGCTCAAGGAGATAGCGGGGGTCTCCTGGGGACTGTCTGTCTCCTTAGGGGCTCAGCCCCCTCCTCTGCTAGCTCTGGGTGGAAGGTTGCAGCCACCCTGAAGGTGTGATTTAAGGCCATAAGGTCACACAAGAGAGCCAGGGTCTCCTGGAGCCGGTCTGACTCTCCCCAGGTGCTCAGCCCCTTCCCCTGCCAGCTGTGGGTGAGAGCTTGCACCCGCCCTGGAGGTGTGATTTAAAGCTACAAGGTCACACATACAGCACAAGAAGCTGTTAGGGGGGTGAGGCCAGCTGGCCTGGAGACAGGCTTTCCAGTCACAGCTAACAGTTTGCTTGTGAAGGCCATTCTACCTATGTCTGAGGGGCCCTCAGACTCCCAGCCCCACTGGCCAACCTCAAGACGTGTGCTCCAAATGGGAGCATGGAACAGAAAAAAGGATGTTAGTGGAAAAATAGGTGAAATCTAAATAAAGCCTAGAGTTTCGTCCATAGTAATGTACTATGTTGGTTTGTTAGTTTGACAAATATGCATTGTTAATTTAAGATTCAGCATTAGGGCACTGGAGAAGGAAGCATACAGAGTCTATACCTTTTCTGCAACTTTCATGTAAATCCAAAATAAAAAGTTTATTCAAAAACAATACATCTGTAAGGAGGGCTATGAAGGAGATGCCCTGGGGGAAGAAAGAGCGGCCAGCGCTGTGACATAGTAAGCTAAGCCTCTGCCTGCGGCACCAGCATCCCATATGGGCACTGGCTTGAGCCCTGGCTGCTCCAATTTCCACCCAGCTCCCTGCCTTGGCCTGGGAAAGCAGTAGAAGATGGCCCAAGTGCTTGGGCCCCTGTACCCACATGGGAGACCCAGAAAAAGCTCCTGGCTCCTGGCTTCGGATCAGCCCAGTTCTGGCAATTGCGACCATATAGGGAGTGAACCAGCAGATGGAAGACCTTTCTCTCATCTCTCCCTCTCTGCCTGTAACTCTGCCTCTCAAGCACATAGATAAATAAATAAATAAATAAATCTTTTTTAACAAGAGGAAGAGTTGCATGAAAATTTCATTTGTCAAAATCAAAGTCAGATTTGGAGATTACAAGAGCATTTTGGTTCAGAAAAAATCACAAGTATTGTCAGTGAAGTTTTGCCTTGTAGCAATGCAGACCTCTGCCCCAGTGAGACAGATGGATACCTACACTGGTGAGGAGAATGGGCACTGTTTTCTGAGGGGTCTGTTGGTCTCAAGCCTGACATTTCTTTCCCACAAGGCTGACCTTGTTACAGAGGCAAAGGTAGAAAGTTCTATGACCTATAGTAATTTTTAAATCTTTGGCACCAAATGTGCTACATGTGGTAAGCTTGACAAAGAAGAAATGTCCCTCAATCCACCAAAACTAGTGCCTAACCTGACCTTGTCCTTGCTCACCCATTCCCCAAACTTGCTGTTCTACCCAGCCCACGTGATATCTGAATGAGGGGCAGACAGGGGCCAGAACTGGCTCAGTAGGAGGCAGATTCTGTCAAGACCTCTACACCAGTTATGAGAGCCTAGTGCTTCCTCGCTTCAGAGACCCGAGCTGTTAAAGGGCAAAGAACGTGGCCAAGGAACTATGGACCAGAACAAAACCCCTGAACACAGACAGCACTGGCACTGGTACAAGTGAATAAAACAAGCTTGGCCCCTTGGCTGAGGCCCCACCCATTCCAGAGAACAAGCCCCTGGAGGGAGGACGGCTGGAAATTGTTTTACAGCCTGTGACAATGGAAAGGTTAGGTCATGTGTAGGCAGGTTTAATGTTGGTAAGTATAGTGTCTTAGACTTTTGCTGGATTGCTGTAGCAATATATCCCATTCTGATAATTTCTAAGAAAAGGAAATTCAGGTCCCATTGCTCAGGATGCTGGGAAGTCCAATACAAGGTGC
Organism: Oryctolagus cuniculus; assembly: GCF_051225735.1. Classification (NCBI taxonomy): domain Eukaryota; kingdom Metazoa; phylum Chordata; class Mammalia; order Lagomorpha; family Leporidae; genus Oryctolagus; species Oryctolagus cuniculus. Next base: position 214,162,689 of record NC_142867.1, on the reverse strand, counting down.
CAGGATTTGGCTAAGACCTTTTTTGCTGTGTCATTACATGGTAAAAGGTGGAAGGGTGAGGCTGCACATGGGAGACTGAGGCAAGAGAAGGCCAAGTTTGCTTTTGTAGCAAGCACATTTTCAAGATGATGAACCTGGTCCTGCAATGCTGACAGTAATCCATTCATGAGGCCAGAGCCCTCATGACCAGTGAGCTCTTAAAGGTCCCACCTCTCAACACTATTGCATTTGTGGGATTAAGTTTCCAATACTTGAATGTAGGTGAACATGTTCAAACCATGCCATGTAGCGTGTGCAACTTAGACACATGAAAAAGTCAAGGACTTCCTGTACATCAGTGCCCATTACCACAAGTCCCTGGCCCTCTGGAAACAGCAGCCTTGAAAATATCTTTAAGCCGGCGCCGCGGCTCACTAGGCTAATCCTCCACCTTGTGGCACCGGCACACCAGGTTCTAGTCCCGGTCGGGGTGCCAGATTCTGTCCCGGTTGCCCCTCTTCCAGGCCAGCTCTCTGCTGTGGCCTGGGATTGCAGTGGAGGATGGCCCAAGTGCTTGGGCCCTGCACCCCATGGGAGACCAGGATGAGTACCTGGCTCCTGCCATCGGATCAGCGCGGTGCGCCAGCCACAGCGGCCATTGGAGGGTGAACCAATGGCAAAGGAAGACCTTTCTCTCTGTCTCTCTCTCTCTCACTGTCCACTCTGCCTGTCAAAAAAGAAAGAAAGAAAGAAAGAAAGAAAGAAAGAAAGAAAGAAAGAAAGAAAGAAAGAAAGAAAGAAAAGAAAATATCTTTAGTGACAAGGAATGGGGTGGGGGAAGAGAATGAATTCCATACCTGGTTGTGACACATGTCACGTAGACTCACGCTGGCAGCCACAGGAGTCTGACATTCTCTGTGTGTTGGAGCAGGCAGATGGTAAGTTGTTCACATTGGTGTTTCAGTCCCGCCTCCCATTTTAACAATAAACAGGGCATACATAGGAATCTAAAGATTTAACTCCCTGGGAACCAAAGGCTTCCCCACCTCATGTTCAGCAACCTAGATCTCTGTGTGACTTACTTGCCTACAACTACATGGGTCCATGCTTTTACAACAGCCTTTCAATTGTAATAGGAAAAGAGAAAGACAGGTAGCTTCATTTCTGCCATGTATAACACAAGTTGTGCATTTTCACCAATGCAATTTTTATTTATCAAATGCTAGCAGCATGTTCTAGCTAGGACAGGTCTCAATTATGATTCTTAAAATGCAATATGCATTTTCTTAAAATGAAACAAAAAATACTAGGGTGCATGTATTGTAGTAATGGGAAGTATTATTTCATGAAACTTGCTTAGTTATACTAGGGTTGCAGAACACAGAGGAAGCCCAGATGGTTCTCATGCACACTTATCTTTAAGCACCACTGATGAAGGATTGATTTCCAGATACCATATGTTTTCCCCGATCTGAGGTAACTAATAGAGTACCTAAAATCTAATGTATTGGCGTGAAAGGGACATTTCTAGATTCAATGATTGTTTACAGCCCTTGTCTCTTCCGTTGAGAAACAGTGTTTTTTTCCTTCATACTAGTTGTTGAACTCTTTTACTTAGTGGAGAGTTAACTTTATGATCATTTAGTAAACTGAAAATACATCTTTGTAAAAATTAGGTGTGGGAATGGGAGAGGGAGGACGAAGAATTGTTGGAGTGTTGGCGGGAGGGAGTGTTGGGAGGGAAGTATCACTATGTTCCTAAATCTATATATATGAAATACATGAAAATTGTATAACAAATACAATTAAAAAAATCAGTGAAGAGAAAGGCATTTGGTGCATCAGTTGAGCTGTTGCTTGGGATGCCTGCACCCTGTATCAGAATGTCTGGGTCGGGTTCCTGCCTCTCTCTTCCTATTCAGCACCCTGCTCATGTGCACCCTGGGAGGCAGCAGGAGGTGGTTCAGGTGCTTGGGTCCCTGCCACTCATGTGGAAAACCTGGATTGAGTTCTGAGCTCCTGGCTTCCGCATGGCCCAATCCCAGCCCTTGCGGGCATTTGGGGAATGAACAAACAGTGTATTTCTCTCTGTTTCTATCTCTGTCTCTGAGTGCTTTTCAAATAAATAAAATATGTACTTAAAATCTTTTCTTAAAAACTCAATGAGCAATATATGTACATAACAGACATGTAATATAAGAAATGCGGCCAGCGCCATGGCTCAATAGGCTAATCCTCCACCTAGCGGCGCCAGCACACCAGGTTCTAGTCCCAGTCAGCGTGCCAGATTCTGTCCCAGTTGCCCCTCTTCCAGGCCAGCTCTCTGCTGTGGCCCGGGAGTACAGTGGAGGATGGCCCAGGTCCTTGGGCCCTGCACCTGCATGGGAGACCAGGAGAAGCACCTGGCTCCTGGCTTCGGATCAGCGTGGTGCACCAGCCACACTGGGCCGGCCGCGGCAGCCATTGGAGGGTGAACCAATGGCAAAGGAAGACCTTTCTCTCTGTCTCTCTCTCTCACTGTCCACTCTGCCTGTCAAAAATAAAAAAAATTTTTTAAATTAAAAAATTAAAAAAAAAAGAAATGCAAAAACATGCTTGGGCTCCAGATGAGGAAATGGAGAGGGGAGACAGCCGTTGTCTGGGTTTGTTTCCAGGGAAAAAGCTTGCAGTGGATTTGTTAATCCAGGTGCTTTGCTGTAGGTTCACTTTAGACTATATCACATTAAGGAAATAACTGTTTTTTGATTTGTTTTACTGTTCTTCCAAAAGTTGATTTTTTTTAATGGCTGGATGCAAAATTGTACTAATACTTTTTGACATTTTAAAAAAGAGAAGCGCATTTCTAGACCTAGGTTGTCATTTTACTTAAGGAATGCACTGTATTTCAAACCAGCAGTGCTTAAAAGTAACTGTCCTACATACAAATAGAACACTGGGGTCATGTGTACTGCATAGTAACGTACAGAATACCGCCCTGTACTCTAATGTGCTGCCTACAACCTGTGGCTGTTTGTTGACAATGGTGACCTGTGTGCTTGGGAGTAAGGTAGTTCTACAAATATTTGATGTGGTAGAGAATCCACAATCACACCCTGGTTTTGTGTGTTTGCGTGTGTGGTTTTTGTTTTTTTTGGCAATCCATTCTCTGGTTGTGACTTGTTGGTATACTTTGAAATATTGGATTGCAAGCTATAGACACCATTAGGGTATACAGACGAAACAAACATCTTCTGAAACTGACAGCATTCATGAAAAAATAAGCAAGAGGGTTGCACAATTATATATTTGCTACAAATAATAAAATTTTCATTGTAAAATGGTTAGGTAATATGTCACTGCCATACAGTGGAATCATTTGGCAAAGTTCAATGATGGAAAAAAGAACAAGGAGTGGAGCCAAGGTGCCTCAGCCAAAGGCGTTGGGTATCCAAAGCAATTCCAATGGTGTTGTGGAAAAACACAATTGGTTCATTTCCAAATAGTTCACTTCTATTAGAGGTAAAAACGGTACTGGCCTTTGTTCGTTCTAATAATTGGTATGTGTTTCATAAAAATATGGATTATGGGGCTAGCACTTGGTGTAGTAGGCTAAGCCTCCTCCTCTGGGGCCAGCATCCCATATGGGCACTGGTTCATGTCTTGGCTGTTCCTCTTCCCGATCTAGCTCTCTGCTATGGCCTGGGAAAGAAGTGGAAATGGCCTGAGTGCTTGGGCCCCTGCACCCAAGTGGGAAACCCAGAAGAAGCTCCTGGCTCCTGGCTTTGGATCGGCTCAGCTCCAGCTGTTGTGGCCATTTGGGGAGTGAACTAGCAAGTGGAAGACCTTTCTCTCTGTCTTTCCCTCTCTCTGTAATTCTCTCAAATAAGTAATTTTTTTAAAAAAGGTATGAATTATTCACAAACCTGTAACCAAAGACAAAAAATGTAATAAATGTGTTTAATTTCAATAGATAACTGCTTGGCATACCTAAAATGATGTAATGAGAAACCAACAGGAGGAAGAACACTTACTACTCCCAGACCTAGCATTGTCCAAGATGACATCAGAGTTGATATAAGAAGCCATATTATTCTCAAATGCTGGAACGAAAACAATGTAAAAACAAGCCATGTCATACAAGACTGACAACATTTCAAACATGCAATGTAAACTTTTAAAGTGTTGTTCTCTCCTTCCCACCAAAAATAATTGTTAGGTCACAAAAGTCACTTTTTTAATTCAAATTTATACCATGAGATATCAGACAATGATATTTTAATTTTTTTAAGGATTTTATTTTTTTTTTTTTGAGAAGCAGAGTTACAGAGAGTGAGGGGGAGAGACACAGAGAGGTCTTCCATCCATTGATTCACTCCCTAAATGGCTGCACTAGCCGGAGCTGACCAGAGACGAAGCCAGGAACCAGGAGTTTCTTCTGGGTCTCCCACATGGGGACAGGGGCCCAAGGACTTGGGTCATCTTCCCTTGCTTTCCCACATACATCAGCAGAGAGCTGGATTGAAGACGAGCAGCTGGGACACCAGAGTCCATATGGGATGTCAGCGCTGCAGGTGGAGGCTTAACCCACTACGCCACAGCACCAGCCCCAAAAGTCACTTTTCTGTATATTGTGTAAAGTACGGGAGAACGTCTTCATTGCCCAATGTTCTATTTATAGAATGGCTTATATATGTAAGAGATATTATTTTGTTCCAGTTTCCCATTTATAGGACAATTTGATTTTTGTTCTGAATGATAACAAAGACTACCTAAGCTCTAAATTATGATTTCTAACCTATTTTAATGTGCCTGCGTCAATTTCGTTGAAATATTCACAGAACTGAACACTTGAGACTGCATGGGTTAATGGGACAGTCTCATTTCACTACTCCTCATGGGGCTTTTTATGAAACTTACACCAGCAAGGAGATGAGAGGTCAGAAAAGAGGAGCCAGGAGCAGAGGTTGAGCAACAGTGTGTTTCTGTAAGCCCTCTCCCCCAGCCGCCATCACCCCTCGCACTCAGAAAGCTCCTCTATCAACATTGAGAAGGCCAGGCGAGGCAGGAGATTCCCACCAACCATGCAGCCTCCCGGGCCCTGACCTTGCCAGGGTTCAGTTGTATGCATTTGCATTATCATGTATTAATCTGCTCATTCTTTGTAAAGAAAAGATTAATTTTGCAACAAAAATTCTTATCACCATACCTTAAACAGAACTGAATATTGGTTTTGGGAGAAAACTTCAAAAAAACGAATACACTGAAAAAAAACTGACTTTCACTTTCAATCCTAAATTGTTATGCTTCTTGTCAAAGATTCAAAACCTCAATCCTCTCTCTCTCTCTCTCCCTCTCTCTTTCTCTCTCTCTCTGTCTTTCTCTTCCCTCCTCCTGTGAAACAAACCGCTATCAGACAAATGTTAAAGACAAAATAATGCCAAATTGAGACTTTCTTCTTGGATGATTAATATTAAAACAAGGCCAGCGCTGTGGCTCAATAGGCTAATCCTCCACCTTACAGCGCTGGCACACCGGGTTCTAGTCCCGGTCGGGGCACCGGATTCTGTCCTGGTTGCCCCTCTTGCAGGCCAGCTCTCTGCTGTGGCTGGGAGTGCAGTGGAGGATGGCCCAAGTGCTTGGGCCCTGCACCCCATGGGAGACCAGGAGAAGCACCTGGCTCCTGGCTTCGGATCAGCGCGGTGCACCAGCCGCAGCGCGTCAGCTGCGGCGGCCATTGGAGGGTGAACCAACGGCAAAAGGAAGACCTTTCTCTCTGTCTCTCTCTCTCACTGTCCACTCTGCCTGTCAAAAAAAAAAAAAATTAAAACAAGACAAAAAAAAGGGATCAAGAGGGACTCACCATACTGTCTGTCTGAAGCCTAAAACTGCTGTCAAAATTAAAAGTCTGAACTTTTTAAAGTGTACATGTAAAAAATATAATTAAGACTTTAAACATTTTTAAAAGAAATTAATATTTTCTCTGGATAACTCAAGATTATTTAATGCTGCATTCCCCCATATCACTAGAAATTATTGCTTGAAATGGCACCTCACAGTAACATCAGCCCATGGCCCACATTTGGTGAAAGACTGCTTAGTCGAAGTTCGATTATACAAAAAATAAGAGAAAAGAAATGAAAAATCCGCGTGTGGTTGGTTTCCTGTGGATGGCAGGGTGAAGTGTCCAACCATTCACCTCTCTGTGGGAGGCCTCATGGGTCTGCCCTCCTCCCAGGAGCCGTGCACCCTGGGAATTGCTTTCAAAGCTTCCCTGAGTCTGGAACTTTTGTCTCCTATTTCTGCTGTCAAATCTTCCGCATCCTTCAAGATCACCTGGTAAAACTGTTCCTTGCACTTAGTCCACACACTTCCAGAAGCCTCTTTCCGGCCCTTCCGGATACGGGAAGGCGTTCCTTTCAGCTGTGTGTGCACTTCCATTACAGCAGCTACATGTTTTGGTTGGAGGTAGTCGGTTTTCATGTCTGCCAGACAAAACACACGTTACCTACAAAATAAAGACAACTTTTTTAGCCTAAGCATACCTATGTACCTGGTGTCCTGTATTTTTTATTTGCTAAACCTGGCAACCCCACATCTGCATCCAGAGACAGCTTTTGAGAGTCAAAGGCTGTGCTCCCCATCTCTGTATGCGCAGTGTCTGGGATGTTACAAGGTAGCGTAGTGCGGGTGTGATCAGTAGGAGATGAATGATTGCACTCAACCTCTCCTATGAAGTCACACAGGAGTTCAACCAAGATCAAGAACCCACTTCTCTTCCCACCTAGAAATGTACATTTCCAAAGGGGACATATCACATGCTCCAACTTCATACATTCTGACATCTATCATCTCAAAACTGGTCCTGTAGGAAGGAGCAACGGTATCTGAATTATTCTCTGCCTTGTCTCTAGCACATCCCATAATAATCCATAAACTGCACGCCTTTCATAAACCCTACTAGTATGCAGTCTGCTCCCACACAGAGCGCCTCATGAGGGTGAGAACTCAGTCCAAAGGCAGGCTCGGTAAATAGCAGGAAGAGCCAGAATAAATCTGTCCATGTTCAGACTGGCCCTGCCTCTAGTAATCAGGCTAGCAATTAATCACTGCGCTGGGCTGCAAGCTTTCCTGTGGGGGCAGCGTGAGTGACGTAAGAATCAGAGACTGAAGTGAGGCCGGTGTTGGCAGCTGTGACTCGGCTCCTGCCATGCCCGAGGGCTCCCTGGGGCTCAGTTTTCTCATTTGCATACTGGGTTTTAATGGCTACCTCGAAAATGAGACAATGTCCGTGAGGTGTTTTGTACGGTACCTGCCCGCAGCAGGTGTTGCTCAGAAGCGGTAATGATAAGGTGCTTGTGTTTGGTTCCTGCCTTTCCAGCCAGGCTGGACTCTGTTTGAACATAACTTTCCTTCCTGTCTTCATTCCTTCCTTCTTTTTTCTTCCTTCTGTCTTTCTCTCTCTCCCTCTCTCTCTCTTTCTCCTTTCTTTCCTCCCTATTTTTTTTCCCCTAAACAGCCTAAATAGGCATACTAGAGCTAGTCAAAGAGACTGAGTTTGTTGAAATGCTTGATGTTTTGGTGCTTTTCATAAAACTGACAATATTTAACTATGGTAGGTTAAGGTTTGACAAAAAGTTAACCTTGTAGGTGGCTAGTGGACTTCACAGTCTTTTGTAAATCATTGATAGACTAATTATGGGCATGTAAGAAACACTGGAGAAACAGTCACTTCTTAAAACCACAGAGAATGGGGGTTAAAAACTGCCCTCCCAGATGTACAATTTGGGACATGCTCAATCAGACTTGCCCCAAATGGTAGAGTTAGAAACGTGCCAGGGGATTCCAATTCAATTCCATCAAGATGGCATGTACCAATGCCATCTCACTAGTCCCAGTGATCAATTTCAGTTCACAATTGATCATACTGATAGGTCTAAGAGTCAAAGAGATCACATAAACAAGACTAGTGTCTGCTAATACTAACTGATAGAATTAAGAAGGAGAGAACGATCCGACATGGGAAGCAGGATACACAGCAGACTCAAAGAATGGCAGATGTCCTAAACGCACTCTGGCCTCAGAATTAGCCCTTAAGGCATTCGGATCTGGCTGAAGAGCCTATGAGAGAGTATGTGGGTGCAAACTGATGAAATCTTTACTTAATATATACTAAATTGATCTTCTGTATATAAAGATAATTGAAAATGAATCTTGATGTGAACGGAATGGGAGAGGGGAGGGTTGTGGGTGGGAGGGAAGTTATGGGGGGGGAAGCCATTGTAATCCATAAATTGTACTTTGGAAATTTTTATTTATTAAATAAAAGTTTTTACAAAAACTGCCCTCCCATTTTCTTCCAAGATGTCCTATTGGATCCACGCCCTAATCACGGGCGCCAGCTGGCCCACTGCCTGAACACCACCACAGAGAGGCAGTGTGGCTCTTCCCTGGCTGCTCCAGAAAAGAGCTGTAGGGATGACAGTCTACTCTTGGCAATGCAGGAGCCATCCTCCGGTCTTGGTCTTAATTTGTCTCCACCATAATTTATCTGTGGCCATCATTAAATTAGTTTTTTCCATAATGAAATACCTAACTTAAATCAAGCAAAGCCCATATTGACACCTGCCTTTGTAACCATGTCTCCCCTACCCCAAAGCCTCCCTTGAAACCCTGTGGCTTCAGATGATTTACCTGTCCATAATTTTCCCTTCAAAAACATCAGTCTTCCCAATGCTAAATCTAAGTCTATGAAAGACTACTTCAACCAGAGTTCTGACCGTTTAAGCTGGTTCAGTTAAGAGGGTATTGAGATTGAGGAAAGCTCTGAATAACCAGAAAGTCTACTGCTATCTTCCTTTTTACAAGACCTGGGAATTGAAAGGCACCAGAGAGCTAGAAAACATTCAGGCAGGGTCGTTGCTTTGGTTGTAATAGGTTAAGCCTCCGCCTGCAGCGCTGGCATCCCATATGGGTGCCAGTTCATGTCCCAGCCGCTCCATTTCTGATCCAGCTTCCTGCTAATGTGCCTGGGAAATCAGAAGAAGATGGCAAAAGTCCTTGGGCCCCTGCACCCACGTGAGAGACCTGGAAGAAGCCCCTGGCTCCTGACTTCGGACCAGCTCAGCTCTGGCCATTGTGGCCATTTGGGGAGTGAATCAGTGCGTGAAAGATCTCTCTCTCTCTCTCTCTCTCTCTCTCAGTCTCTCTCTCTCTCTCTAACTCTGTCTCTCAAATAAATAATCCTTTTAAGAGAAAAAAAAATATTCAGAGGCATTGTTACTCTTGTTGTTCCTACAACAGGAAAAAAATGAACATAGTAGAATTATTCCATGCTTGTCTAAGTCCTTGATTGAACTTGGAAACAGCACCCACCCAGCCAATCTCTTTTTTTTTTTTTTTTTTTTTTTTGACAGGCAGAGTGGACAGTGAGACAAAGAGAGAGACAGAAAGGTCTTCCTTTTGCCGTTGGTTCACCCTACAATGGCCGCCACGGCCGGCGCACCGCGCTGATCTGATGGCAGGAGCCAGGTGCTTCTCCTGGTCTCCCATGGGGTGCAGGGCCCAAGCACTTGGGCCATCCTCCACTGCACTCCCTGGCCACAGCAGAGAGCTGGCCTGGAAGAGGGGCAACTGGGACAGAATCTGGCGCCCCGACCGGGACTAGAACCCCGTGTGCCGGCGCTGTAAGGCGGAGGATTAGCCTAGTGAGCCACAGCGCCGGCCCCAGCCAATCTCTTTTAAAAAAAGAAAGCCAAGACATAGATAGGAAGAGAAAAAAGAATTAGCTGAGAGTAATGACCTGGGCTGGTCGGTATACAAAGTGCGAGAGCAGAATTAGGTCTTCCCACCTTGGCTCTGCTGTTTCCTTACTTGATCACCTTGTGTATGTCATTTGTAAAGGATTCTAGCTGCCCTAAATCACACAAATACTCATGTCCTTATGGTCAACGTTGACTTCTCCCAGAGGTCTGTAACATGCACATATTCCCAGGGATTCCACATTGAATCCCTAATGTGGAATTGTTGTTTTTTTTAAAGCAAGAAAAAAAGACAAAGAAGACCCTGAAAACAGTTCAGAGTTGGAGATCAGATACAAAAAGGGCAGCGATGATGTAGGGAGAGGAAAGGGCAATAAGAGGGTGGACGAGATTCCAGAGAGGTGGGGCGGAGCACAGAGAAGATCCCGTCCACTTCCTGATTTCGCCTCTGGGTTCCCCGCGGGGTGTGAAGAGCCCGCAGATCCACCACACGGATGGGACCGGTCCTGTGCCTGCAGCAGCTCTGGTTTCTCACAACACCTGATGGCCCTGTCCCCCGGAGAGGTGGGCCAACAGCCGCAGGACACTTGGTGAGTGAGTGTAACCAAGAGTGTCAGGCAGCGCAGGTGGAGCCCCTGGCAAGTCCCAGCCAACAGGCCGCACTCCAGCTGCTTTGAGTCTCAGGAATGATTCTTCTGCAGAGCGGCTGGCGTTTACCTCGTGGGCCGAGAAGTGGAGCAAGATTCTTGTCATGGATACCGTCACATCCCACAGACGCCCTCTCCCAAGTGGATGGCCCCAACCATTAGTTGCTAATAATTGACGAATCTAAAAACAACACCTACATTTATTTCAAAATATCTCCAATTTATGGTACATTCCATCTTGAGCCGGAGCAGGCAATGGTGGAGGAAATACTGGTCCTTTCTACGTATGTAGCTCCTTGTGAACAGTCACGTTCAAAAAAGTTGTTCCTGTCTGCGCAGTGTGAATCAACCTCTGAGAACAGTTTCAGATTTATTAAAATAGAATTAGAGTTAGAGGCAACAATGGGGGCAATTAAACTTTGGGGGAGCATCATTGTTTTCAAGATGAAAACAATGGGGCCCAGAGCTGTGGCGTAGCAGGCAAAGCTGCAGCCCACAGGGCCGCCATCCCATATGGGCGCCCGTTTGAGACCCGGCTGCTCCACTTCCCTGCTCATGTACCTGGGAAAGCAGTGGAAGATGGGCCCAAGTCCTTTGGCTCCTGCACCCACATGGGAGACCCAAAAGAAGCTCGTGGCTCCTGGCTTTGGATTGGCCCAGCTCTGACCATTGTGGCCATTTGGGGAGTGAACCAGCAGATGGAAGATCTTTCGCTCTCTGCCTCTCTGTTTTCCTTTTCTTTTTTTCTTTTAAGACATTTATTTGAAAGCAGAGTTATAAAGAGGCAGAGGCAGTGAGAGAAAGAGAGATCTTCCATCCTCTGATTCACTTCCCAAATGGCTACAACGGCTGCAGTTGGGCCCATCAAAAGCCAGGAGCCAGGAGCTTCTTCCAGGTCTCCCACACCTTCTACTGCTTTCCCAGGCCATAGGAGAGAACTGGATGAGAAGTGGAGCAGCCAAGACTCCAACCAGCACCCATATGGGAATGCCAGCACTGCAGGTGGTAGCTTTACCCATTACACCACAGTGTCAGTCCCCCTCACCTCTCTGTAATGATGTCTTTCAAATAAACAAATCTTTTTAAAAAATGACTCAGCTCCTTGACAAGACAACAGGGCCATATGTGACCTTACCTCCATCCACCTCTCTATCTTCATCTCAGAACCCTCTGGCCCTTGACCCCTCCCCCACACACACACACATACACTCATACACACACACACACCCCAGTGGCTTCATTTTGCAACAGTGTAGGTTCTTTCCCTTCACATAGCTGTTTGACATGCTGTTTCCTTCCTGAGATGCTCTTTTCTGCACCCTCTTTGCCTATTTACCTTTAGCTCAGATGACTCCTCTTCCAGGAAGCCTTCCCTGACTCCGCAGTTTATAAAAGGTCTCCTCATTTTACATGGTAACAGTAGTACTCAGCGCTGTTGCCTCTTACTGCACAGTTGCAACTTAACATGGATTCTTCTTGTTATTTCACTCCCTAGTCCCTTTATTTATAAAGTTACACACTCCATGAGGGTTGCTCTAAATTCTTGCCCATCACCATACCTATCCCCAAATATATGCTACTATTTATCACATAGTAGGCTTTCAATGAATACTGATAGACATAAGTAAATCAAGCTGTGAGACCCTCCTTCACAGCTGCATCTAATTGATAGTATAGTACAATGGTTGACTCTGAAACCATACAATTCAAGACTAAGTCCTGGCTCTGCCACTTCTGGCTGCGACTTTGGGGCAAATTCTCCATGTTATTTTGCCCCAGGTTCCTCCTTTGTAAAATGGGGATAATGATTCTGTATTTCATTGCATCTAAGATGCCTTTTGTTATAGCACACCTGCCATGTACCATAAAAGAAAAACAAGTCGATCAGACTAGGACACAACCCTGGCTTGGATTTTTCCATACAAAACCTCACTCTGTTCCATCAGTGGGACTGGTGAAGTAGCGTTCCCTAAAGATGCGCTCCACTGTGCATGCCCTGTCTTACAGCCCCAGCTGGGAGGCTCTTCCATACCATTGGCACGCATTCTGCAAGATGATCTCACCAGCAGATGTCAACAAAAGGCTTCAACACGAACCAAGAAGCTATCACAACAAGCAACCTAACATGTGCAGTATCAACAAAATTCATGATTCAACAGAAATGTTAAACATATGAACAGCTATGACCAAGTGCAACACCACCAGGCATTACCCCATTACCATCACCACCCTGCTGGCCCCAATCGCACAAGACCATGGCTTATAAAACGCATCCGGATTTCAGAGAGGTCAAAAGAGGCTCGTGGGGCCGGTGCAGTGGCATCCCATATGGGCGCCAGTTCTAGTCCCGGCTGCTCCTCTTCCAGTCCAGCTCTCTGTGGTGGCCTGGCAAAGCAGTGGAGGATGGCCCAAGTGCTTGGGCCCTGCACCCGCATGGGAGACCAGGAAGAATCATCTGGCTCCTGGCTTTGGCCAAAGCTCCTTTGGCTTTGGCTCAGTGCAGCGCCAGCTGTAGTGCCATTTGGGGAGTGAACCAATGGAAGGAAGACCTTTCTCTCTGTCTCTCTCCCTCTCTCTCACTGTCTATAACTCTACCTGTCAAATAAAAAAAAGCAAAAATAAAAATAAAACATTAGAAAAAAGAGGCTTGTGAGCAAACATAAAATAACAGCTATTAGATTGCTGTGTGGAGGGACACACAATGCATGTCCTCTCTATCTGCCAGCAAATACTGTTACCTCCGCCCGCAGTCTTCGGCCCCCGTGTCCTCTCCTCGGACACGTCTGGGAAGACCAGGCACACTGAAGTCTTCTATGGAGACTGAGCATAACCCTCTGAGAAGCTCAGCTTTCTCAAGAATGGAAACAGTCTGGAGCCTGGAGGAATTCCAGCTTATTCACTTGTGCGGCTGTGGGATTACAGCTCCCCACCAGAACAGCAGCACCCTGCAGGCAGAAGTGCGGGTGCCTGTTTGCGGCCATATCCCCCGTGCCCAGATGCCTGGCACTCAGCAGGCACTCTACGCATGCAGTAGATTCTTGATTCCATAGATGTGTACTAGGGTTAGCAATGCTGGGTTGAGACAATTCATCCCGTGGATAAGACAGCTCACAGCTGAGTCATCAGCTAAAAAAAAAAAAAAAAAAAAAAAAAAAGCTATGCTCCTCTATTTTCCCCTTTGCCATGGCAGCTTTTCAAACATCTGTTTTAGGGGGCAATTTTTAATGAAACTAAATTTAATAAGTTAAAAGTGTATACTTAATTATATTTAGCATCAACTACCATTATTAGTGATCCAAGGCCACTCCTGGATCACCTGGCAACAGTGAGAGACACGAAACCAGCAGCAGGTGTTTAGGCTTACTGACTGCTTGCTAACGGATTAGATGAGACTTCTGCCCCCTGGAAATGCTAAGTGGTTTTCTTTTGACTCTGAAATTGAAAAATGGACCCCAGGAGCTTCAGTCACCTCGGTCCCTTGCTTGCTTCTGCCCTGGAAGACCTATTGGGAAGATGCTTTTGTACATATCTAATCCTCTTCACTACAAGTTGCTTTTGTAGCTTAAGTCTCAGCCATCTGATGATGCCTGTGTGAAACCGTGAATAAGAGCAGACACAGAACTCAGATCACTGTGGTTTGAATTACAGCTCTGTCATCTACCACCTGGTGGCCTTGAGCCTCTAACTTAACCTACCTGGGCTCCAGCTTCAAAATTCGTAAAAATTGGAATCATGGCACTTATGTCACTGTAGTATAACGAGGTATAAACAAATACTCAATGCTTTGCACACAATAAACACTATATAAGCGTTAACTAAGTAAAACACAAAGTATGCTGAGTTTTCAATAAACTTGCTGATAATTGATGGTGTGAGAGTTGAGGCACATAATGAAGCTACTATAGACAGTCACACATGCCTAGGGAAATGCTCTTCAGAAAACCGACTGAGGTCCCACAAGAACCTCTTAGTCCCTTCTGAAAGTAACACAAGGCTCCACCTCTGACAGGCTCCAATTCCTCCCAGTGTTGCCATAATGAAGACCATGCTTCCAGCACAAGAACTCTTAGGGGACGCATTCAAACCATAGCCAAATCTCTTTAAGGAGAGCCACCGAAGGGCCCCTAGAATCAAGCCTCAGAGAAAAGAGGAGTCAGGCGTTTCCAGAGAGGTCAAGAGCAAGGGACCTGGGGCAAGCATTTGGTACAGTGTTTAAAACACCACTTGGGACTCACATTCCATAGTGTAGAGCCCAGGTTCAAGTCCAGGCTCTGCTCCTGATTCCAGATTGCTGCTAATCCTCACCCTGGAAGGCAGCAGGCATAGACTCAACTATTTGGGTCCCTGACACCAGTATGGGAGACCAGGATTGTGCTCCAGGCTCCTGGCTTTGTTCTGATTGTGGTAGCATTTGAGGAGTGAACCAGTGGATAGAAAAGATATTTCTCTCTCTCTCTCTCTTTCCTTTTCAAATAAAATAAAAGAATCTTAAGAGTGGGTATCCATGAAGAGTCCCTTTGGGAATAATTCCAAGAAGATTTTCCCTCTTGTGTTGCTCCCTTAGAGGTGTGACTTCTTGTGAACTTGGCCTTGAGGCCACATGCTCACCTTTCAGGCTGGAGATAGGGAGCAAATGTGGTATCTGCATGGCCCACCCCAAAGGATTACAAAGCATGGAGGTGGAGGCAGGAACTCAAAGGAAAAGCAGGTGGCTATCACCAAAGGAGGTGGGCACATTTGCTAGGCAGCTGTCCACCACATGAGCAAGGAAGAGATGGGAGGACAGTGTTTTCCAAAATACTGTTTCTATTTACACTGTAGGCCTTTACAGAAATTTAATTTTTTTTTAGGTCTCCAGAGGTAGTGCCTGAGAGCTTGCCTCATCCTCAGTGTTTTTATGCGAAAAGAGCAAAAATCTGGCAAGAATCATAAACTGTTTCCCTGGCCTAATGAAGTCAATCTCTAGATGTTTGTGTTGCTTTAATTTAAATGCTAATCTTTGCCTCACAAATTCATTAGCAATAATTTCTAATTCAATCAAAACAACATGCCACTAAACTTTCAGAACTCACCAAGCGATAAGCATACAAAAAATTTCCCATGTTCATGAGTCTTTTCTTCCATTGGGTTGTTTTTGGCTCTAAGTTCCAGAACACCCAACTTGAAGTTGCATAAGGCAAGCAAATATGTCTTGGACACGCCCCTGGGTGTCCAGAGGGAGGCAGGCTCTGCATATTTCACCACACCGCTCCAGCTCCAGTTCCCTCTGCCTTTGTTTGCTCTTTGTGTTCTTCATCTCAGGCTGTAAGCAAGAGAGAATTTCCAGTGTTCGCCAGTGAGCAAAATGGTATCTAGGAGGAGATGGGATCATCTCTTTCTGCAGCTCTCAAGAGTAGGGTGATGGGGCCCGTGCTGTGGCACAGTGGGTTAACACCCTGGCCTGCAGTGCCGGCATCCCATATAGGTGCCGGTTCGAGGCCTGGCTGCTCCACTTCCAATCCAGCTCTCTGCTAGGGCCTAGGAAAGCAGTCAAAGATGGACCAAGTCTTGGGCCCCTGCACTCGCGTGGGAGACCCAGAAGCTCCAGGCTCCTGGCTTCAGATCAGCACAGCACAGCTCCGGCCGTTGCGGCCATCTGGGAAGTGAACCAGCAGATGGAAGACCTCTCTCTCCCTCTCCCTCTGTCTCTCTCTCTGCCTCTCCTCTCTCTGTGTAACTCTGACTTTCAAATAAATAAATAAAATCTTAAAAAAAAAAAAAAAAGAGTAAGGTGACTTTCCTTAGAAACTTCTAGCAAACTCTCCTCCTCTCATTGGCCCAGATCACATCACATGCCAACACTAAAACAACCCCACGGTTCAGACATTTCCATTGGTTATCTAGCTTAGCCTAGCGCTGAGTCCTTGAACCAGCCACTAGCAAAGAGTTATGTTAATCACGTCTGACCCCAACTCACAGGCCACTAGACATAACAAAGATGAGGGATGGATGTCAATGAGGCAATAGGGTAGGCATTTTTCTCTCTCCATCCCTGATGCCTGATCCTCATTATTGCCCCAACTCTGTGTTTGAGAATTTAAGATTTAATAGAAGACAAGGGCTTCTTCCCACTAGCAATGCTGAAGACACCACAAACTTTCTTTTTTTTCTTTTCTTTTTTTTTTTTTTTTTTTTTTTTTTTTTGACAGGTAGAATTAGACAATGAGAGAGAGCAACAGAGACAAAGGTCTTCCTTCCACAGGTTCATCCCCCAAATGGCTGCTATGCCCAGTGCGCTGCGCCCATCCAAAGCCAGAAGCCAGGTGCTTCCTCCTGGTCTCCCATGCGGGTGCAGGGCCCAAGGACTTGGGCCATCCTCCACTGCCTTCCCGGGCCACAGCAGAGAGCTGGACTGGAAGAGGAGCAACCGAGGCAGAACCAGCTCCCCAACTGGGACTAGAACCCGGGGTGCCGGCACCGCAGGTGGAGGATTAGCCTAGTGAGCCGCGGCGCTGGCCACCACGAGCTTTCTGACTTCCCTCACAGCAGAGCAGGGGATGATGTGATGATGTCAGAGTCCTCAACAATCAGGTTCTTTCTAGAATTCAAGATGCAAAGATCCAGGAATCACCTGGAAAATCCATTTGAGTGGCAGGTGGTAGCAGTGGGACATCCAGGGCAAAGCTGCCAGACTTAACATGAAAATATTGGAAGCTGAATTAAATTTGAATTTCAGGTGTCAACTAGTAATTTTCTAGTATAAATATGGTTCAAATGTTACATAAATATGACACGTTTATACTGAACTATTATCCAGCATTTATTTGAAATCCCAATGAAAGCAGGAGGCTTGTATCTTATCTGGTAACACTGATTTGGTGGCATCATTTCCAGTGGCAGAAGAGTACCTGATGAACAAGGGAGCAGAATCATTATTGGATTGGGAATGGCACTTGTTTTCCATGTACCTACCCCCCCTTCTTGTTTCTGCTTAGTTTATTTTTTTTAAGATGTATTTATTATTTTTTTTTTAAGATTTATTTATTTATTTGAAAGTCAGAGTACCCAAAGAGAGAAGAAGCAGAGAGAGAAGTCTTCCAAGTGCTGATTCACTCCCCAGTTGGCTGCAATGGCCGGAGCTACGCCGATCTGAAGCCAGAAACCAGACGCTTATTCCAGGTCTCCCACATGGGTGCAGGGGCCCAAGGACCTGAGCCATCTTCTACTGCTTTCCCAGGCCATAGCAGAGAGCTGGCTTGGAAGTGGAGCAGCCGGGACTCGAACTGGCGCCCATACGGGATGCCAGCGCTGCAGGCGACAGCTTTATCTGCTACGCCACAGTGTCATCTCCTCTGCTTAGCTTCTAAGCCTAGTTCTGAAACATTACCATAAATTTTGTGAGAAAACAATCATACCACATAAGTTTCAGTTGCTTACCAACCTCAACATTCACAGCAAAACTTTGAACCTGTCCTTTAGCATGGAGATCGGTATGGGACACAAGGCGGAGAAGCAACCTTTTTCTTCTAAAGCAGATGTAGCCTGGGAGAATCACTTTCTTTGCAAGCTTCTGCTTTGTCAGTGGTTGAAGGAAATGCATGCAATCTTTCCTGCTTCAACCAAGCTAACTGTGAAACAAAAACATCTCCGGAATGGTCGACGACTTAGAACATAAGGATTACAAAATTCAGGCACAGATAAAACCTCCCCTTTACTGGAAACTTCCCTGTCCTTTGGTCTACCCTGACTAATAAAACTCAACTCTTCTCATCTATAATAATCTCACTGTTGCTAAGTTTAAGAGTTTAAACACATTGAAAACCTGTAGTAGGAAAAACATCACTAATATTTTGGGGCTCCTAAATTAGCCTGTATTCCTGTTACCTGCTTTCCTTCCACTAGAATAGTGGATCCTCACAGGTGGAATTCCCTTTGGATGGAGAGCTGATGTTAATTTGCTGGTTGTCCTTGAGCAATATGAAGAAGCAATTTAATTAGACTAGTGGCTGCAGACTGGAAATGCTGCCCTTCTCTCTTCTCTAGACCTTGAAAGAAGCATGCTGGTTTGTTGGTTCAAGATTGTGAAACTGACTCCCAGTTATGCATGCCAGGGAACGGAGGCTCTCTTGGGCTACTGCTTAAGTGATAACCTAAGTTGTTTGCTGACATTGAATGTGGTGCTTCAAGACTTTTCCAGCTTCCTCCCCTCACAATGGGAGCTGTCAGCACGGCTCCAGAAGCCAAAGCAGAAGCAAAGATTCTCACAATTGAGAATTTCAAGTATGCACGGGCTGCTAAAATACGGAGGTGGTGGAGTTTTTCTCCCCCCTACTCAACATTCAGCTTACTTTTCTGAGCCTGACTTCCTGCCAGGACAGTCTGGCTCTTACATTATGTGAATGCCAAGAGGGACAAGGAAACCAGTGCCTGCCATCCTACGGGGGAATCAGGGTGCTCCTGGAAACTTCTGCAGGATCCTATGCACCCAGGGTTCTGTACATTTGCCCCCCAGTCCAGCCAAAGTGGTAAAGCAGGTGACCAAGATCTGCAGTGATATGAGGCCACGTGACATATGTCACCAGTGACACAGTGACTGGTCTGTTCAATCAGAGCCGAAGGGACACAGTGAAACTTGGGCTGGGACTTTGGGGGAAATTCTTTCTTTTTACTCTGTTTTCATTGGATTTGAAGCGATAGAAAATTAGGTTTGGGACTTCGCCAATCAAACGGTTACAAGAGTGAAGCAGCTCTGTGAAAACAAGACAAATAAGGATGTGGAACCAAAGGTCTTGGTGGCATTGCTAGAGCTCCTTCATCAAGCCGGTACTGAGGCTGCTCCTACCTGGGAAAAGCTCTTGTCTGGGGCAGTCTGGTTTTTGTCACTTGGAGTGACATGCGGAGTTCCAACTGCTACAGCTAAATTGTCCCATATATGAGTAGGACACTATCCAGGATGAAGAGCTGTCACAGCCCGGCCTATGGCCAAGGTCTTCAGCTTCTGGATCGTAATTAGGCAGACTCTTACCCAAGATCTCCTCCTAACGTAATGTACATGACACATTATGTGACCTCAGGAACATCCCTGCAGCTGGGCGTCTCTGTCTCCTTCACCATCAAGGAGCATTCCTAAATGCTCCCCCTTGTCCTGGAGACGCATGTGGTCACGGTAGAGGCTACAGTGTGGGAAGAACAGATGGTGTGCTAACATGGTGTCGTATTTGCTTTGCAAGTGGTCTGAGAAGTTTTATCAAAAGAATTAGCTCTGAAAGCACATGTTTTTGTTTTTGCTTTTCCTAAAGGGCACGATTTGTTGCAAAATAAAATATTTACAAGAGAAATTGCCTCTCAATTGAATCACCTTATAGTTCATTTTTGGATTCCAATTTAAGTCTTTGGTGGTTAAGCCACATTTTCCACTTAAGAGCACACTGTTTGTTTTTAGTTGGGAATGGTTCAAAGTTAAATAGTTGTATTTGTTTGAATTCATGAATAGTTTGGATAATCATGTTCAATAAATGTTATTTTACAAGACTCTCAACTCAGGACTAAGTAGAACTGACCTCCTGGAATGTTTATTTTTCTTGGTGGGTGGGGGCAGTGCTGTCTTATGTGCTCAGTTATCATATTTCTCCAACAAAGCCACTAATTTCCTAGACATACTTTCTGAGAAAATGACTAAGTAACAGCAATAAAATTTCTGCAAATTGCAATCTTGATGGGGAGAAAAAAACCTGTGTCTCGACAATTATTTAAGAATCGTATGAACATCATCATTGATATTATAGAATAAGCTATTTTATCATTAGACAAATTATTGAGTAGTGTCTGGAGTCACCAAGCAATACAAGAGAGCAGATACCTTACGCAGTGGTGCAGATGCCAAGTGGAATGCCCATAGCGATAGTGCCTGGGTTCCAGTCCTGGCTCTGCTTCTGGTTTCGGCTTCCTTCTAACATACACCCTGGCAGACAGAAGTGATGGCCCAAGCCGCTGGGAGACCTAGATTGAGTTCCAGGCTCCTAGATTTGGTCTGGCCCTTCCCTGGCTGCTACAGGCATTTTCAGGGCAAACTTGCAGATGGAAGATCAATCTCTTTTCCTGCCCCCCCCATCTCTCTCTCTCCCTCTCTCTGCTTTTCATATAAGAAAAAATAAATGAGAATTGAAAATGAATCTTGATGTGAATGGAAGGGGAGAGGGAGTGGGAAAGGGGAGGGTTGCGGGTGGGAGGGACGTTATGGTGGGGAAGCCATTGTAATCCATAAGCTGTACTTTGGAAATTTATATTCATTAAATAAAAGTTTAAAAAAAACCTTAAACTAAAAAAAAAAGAAAAAGAAATGAAAAATTTTCAAAAAGAAATAAAATAGTATTGGTCTGAACTAAGTAGATATGAAACCTCTATAACTCAGTCCTTATATTTCTGCACTATGATTTTGAGTCCCAAGAAAGTCTGATTATAGCTACACTGTTAAGCCTATCTTCCAATCCCGAATTTTTCATGAATAGGGCTGATATTTGAACCCTGTGGGTCTGAACCTTATGATTTCTTCCCAGTTCATTCCAAACGCAGGAAAGGAAACTGGAGTGTGGTCTGTTGGCTCCTCCAAAGGCCCCAAAGTGTGAGAGTGAACGGAAGAGGGACGCTGAGGCCAGCAGCAGTACCTAGAGATGTAACACGTACAGGTGGAAAGTAACAGATCAAGTGTGGTCTCATGGCCACGGTCAGTGTCTGAGTTTTAGTCGGAGACCAATGAAACAATTTGCTGAAGTGTTGCCCGCAGAGGAGTGGCGTGCTCAGAGCTACATATCGCGGTGTGCTGAATGGACTGTGAGGAAGCAAACACAGAAGGGAGGTGAGTAGCAAAGGTGTGGCCCAGGTAGGAAGTGGAGAGTCTGAGCCAGGCCAGTGGCAGCAGAAGTAGAAGGTCAGACATGGGCATGAGGTGAACATCTTTTTGAAGTGGATTCACCGCGATACATCAATACGTGATATCTAGAAGACACTATCGGCTGTTGTCCCATCAAAATCCATTCTTCACTTCTTCAGTTCACAGAATCCCTGCTTTGTTAACTTGGCTACTTGGAACAAAGATGCTATTTTCCAGCCTCTCCTGGAGGTAAATGTGGCCACATAACAACGTTATAATCAATGATTATGTGATGTGGAAACATCTGGTGGATAATCCAAAACGGAGGGAATGCCCTTCCTTCCCCCACACAAATGCTTAGAACGTGAACTGTGCAGGCAAAACCGCCTACGAAGGGACAGGATTTAGCCTAGCAGTTGAAATGCCCATGGCCTACCACAGAGTACCTGGGTTCAATTCCCAGCTCCAGCTCCTGATTCCACCTTCTTGCAAATGCAGACCATGGGAGACAGCAGGGATAGCTCAAGCAATTGGGTTCTTGCCACCCATGGGAAGACCTGGATTGATGGGGTCGCTGTGGTGTAGCAGGCAAAGCGGCCACCTACAGGGCCAGCATCCCATATGGGCATCAGTTCGAGTCCCAGCTGCTCCACTTCTGATCCAGCTCTCTGCTATGGCTCAAGTCCTTGGGCCCCAATCGCACAAGACCATGGCTTATAAAACACATCTGGATTTCAGAGAGGTCAGAAGAGGCTCGTGGGGCCAGCGCAGCGGCATCCCAGACGAGCGCCAGTTCTAGTCCCAGCTGCTCTTCTTCCAGTCCAGCTCTCTGCTGTGGCCCGGGAAGGCAGTGGAGGATGGCCCAGGTGCTTGGACCCCTGCACCCGTGTGGGAGACCAGGAGGAAGAACCTGGCTCCTGGCTTCGGATCAGTGCAGCACGCCGGCCATGGCGGCCATTTGGGGAGTGAACCAACGGAAGGAAGGCCTTTCTCTCTGTCTCTCTTTCTCACTGTCTAAACTCTGCCTATCAAATTAAAAAAAAAAAAAGTTGAATGTGTTTTTATTTTTTTTAATTTTTCAGTCTATCCACTTTTTTAAAAGATTTTATGTATTTATTTGAGAGCTAGAGTTACAGACAGTGAAAGAAAGAGACAGAGAGAAAGGTCTTCTTTCCATTGGTTCACTCCCCAAAAGGTCACAACAGCTGGAGCTGTGCCAATCCAAAGCCAGGAGCCTCTTCCCAGTCTCCCATGCATGTGCAGGGGCCCAAGCACCCAGGCCATCCTCTACTGCTCTCCCAGGCCACAGCAGAGAGCTGGACTGGAAGAGGAGCAGCCGGGGCTAGAACCTGTAGCCACATGGGATGCCGGCACCACAGGTAGAGGATTAACCTACTGCGCCACAGCACCGGCCCTTAAATATCTTTTTTAAAGATGACTTTTAAAAAGTCAAAACAAAGACAAATCAGGGCTAAATCAAGAGTGAAAATTGACAAGTTTTTTTTTTCTTTTCTCCTTACTTTTAATAGCTTATCTCTAGGTCATTTGTGCTTCTTTTGTATCACTTGATTATAGTCCATGTTGATCAGTATAGCAGAGAAGCTATGATGGAACATAAAATTGGTGGTTTAAACACAATTAATTCAAGTAATATTAAACTTCTTGATTTTTTTAAATTTTATTTGAAAAGCAGAAAGAGAGACAAATAGCGATCTTTTATCAACTGCTTTATTCCCTAAATGCCTACAGCAGCCAGGGTTGGGCCAGGGCAAAGCCAGGAGTCCAGCTCAATCTGGGTTTCCTACGTGAGTGGTAGGGACTCAAGTATTTGAGCCATTCTGCTACTTCCCAGGGCACACATTAGAAAGCAGTTGGACGCCGCGGCTCACTAGGCTAATCCTCCACCTTGTGGCACCGGCGCACCGGGTTCTAGTTCCGTTCAGGGCGCCAGATTCTGTCCTGGTTGCCCCTCTTCCAGGCCAGCTCTCGGCTGTGGCCAGGTTGTGCAGTGGAGGATGGCCCAAGTGCTTGGGCCCTGCACCCCAGGGGAGACCAGGAGAAGCACCTGGCTCCTGCCATCGGATCAGCGCAGTGCGCGGTGCGCCGACCGCAGTGCACCGGCCGTGGCGGCCATTGGAGGGTGAACCAAGGGCAAAGGAAGAAGACCTTTCTGTCTGTCTCTCTCTCTCACTGTCCACTCTGCCTGTCAAAAAAAAAAAAAAAAGGAAAGCAGTTGGATTGGAACTGGACTTACTGGGACTTAAACCAGGCACTCTGATATGGCATGTGGGCACCCCAAGTGGTGACTTAAATGCTGCACCACCTACCCACCCAGTATTAGTTTTTACAGGCAGAGTGGACAGAGAGAGAGAGAGACAGAGAGAAAGGTCTTCCTTTGCCGTTGGTTCACCCTCCAATGGCCGCCGTGGCCGGGCATGCTGCGGCCGGCGCACCACGCTGATCCGATGGCAGGAGCCAGGAGCCAGGTGCTTTTCCTGGTCTCCCATGGGGTGCAGGGCCCAAGCACCTGGGCCATCCTCCACTGCACTCCCGGGCCACAGCAGAGAGCTGGCCTGGAAGAGGGGCAACCGGGACAGAATCCAGCGTCCCGACCGGGACTAGAACCCGGTGTGCCAGTGCCGCAAGGCGGAGGATTTGCCTAGTGAGCCACGGCGCCGGCCTATTCTATCATTTTAATCAGCATATTTTCCTTAAAGCAAAAGTTCTTCCTTCTTTTTACCATTTCAAATTCTATGCTTTCTATTAAGTATTTTTCACTTTTTTATCTGGAGATTGCTTTTATATTCATGAATTATCAGAAATATTGAGATCAGCGTTGTGGAGCAGCACATTGAGCCACAACACCAGCATCCCACGTGAGCACCAGTTTGAGTCCTGGCTGCTCCAGTTCTGATGTGACCATGCAAATCTTTGTGTAGGAAAGCAATGGAAGATGGACTGATAGCTTGGGCCCCTGCCACCCATGTGGGAGACATGGATGGGATGCCAGGCTCCTGGCTTCGGCCTGGCCCAGACATAGTCACTGCAGCCATTTGGGAGGTGAATCAGTAGATAGAATCTCAATCTCAGTCTCTCTCTCTCTCTCTTTTTCACTATCTCCCCCTCTCTCTGTAAGTCTGCCTTTCATATAATTAATCTTTTTTAAAAGATTTATTTAATTTTTATTTGAAAGTCAGAGTTACAGAGAGAGAGAGAGAGGTCTTCCATCTGATGGTTCACTCCCCAGATGGCCAGGAGCCAGGAGCTTCTTTAGGGTCTCCCACGTGGGTGCAGGGGCCCAAGGACTTGGGCCATCTTTGATTGCTTTCCCAGGCCCTAGCAGAGAGCTGGATCAGAAGTGGAGCAGATGGGACTCAAACTGATGCCCATATGGGATGCTGGCACTTCAGGCCAGGGTGTTAACCCACTGTGCCACAACGCTGGCCCCAAGAAATCTTCATAAATAAAAAATAAATATTCTTGTTTACTGATAAACTTACAGTACCTTTATATGAATCAGGCTCTCCAAGTGACTTATTGACGTGAAGATTTTCTTTATAACTAAACAATGATCTCATATCTGGCAAAAGTTATTCACTACACATACTTAACTTGTGTGGTCTCTTCAATCTGCCTTTTCTGATATGTATTCTTATTCAAAGAGTGGCCTTGTTTCCTAGGACAAAGGTTATAACAGATAAACCATGCCTCAAAAGCATCATCAATTTACAAAGACAAAAGCTAAAGGCCAAATCAACACAAAAATCCAATGATCGTGTGCTACTTCTTGCCTTACGCCACCTGGACCATACCCTCAAAGCTGCCACCATCAAGAACAATTTTGAAGTGCTTCTAGAGGCATTCAATCACTTCTTTGTAGTCAGGTGATTTCTGAATAGTTCTAGGGTTACACATCCTGAATCACGTATTTCTTTCTTTTTTTTTTTTTTTTTTTTTTGACAGAGTTACACAGTGAGAGAGAGAGACAGAAAGATCTTCCATCCGATGGTTCACCCCCCAAACAGCCACAACGGCCAGAGCTATGCCGATCCAAAGCCAGGAGCCAGGTGCTTCTTCCTGGTCTCCCATGCGGGTGCAGGGCCCAAGCACTTGGGCCATCCTCCACTGCCCTCCCGGGCCACAGCAGAGAGCTGGACTGGAAGAGGAGAAACTGGGGCTAGAACCTGGTGCCCATATGGGATGCTGGTGCTGCAGGCGGAGGATTAACCAAATGAGCCACAGTGCTGGCCCCTGAATCACGTATTTCAATTGAACTTTTATTGCTTCTAAGTCTAAAGAATTCAATCAGATAAAACTCTCTTGAGATCAGTCTCTCTTCCTTAAAGGTTACCTGTTCACTAAAGTAATTGTGCATAGTAGGATTCTTAACAGAATGCCACTGAATGATATGGCACATCAATGCCCATACAGGTGAGGAGCACATACTAAGAAATACCCACTTCCTCATTAGTGGATATACTTGTAGGTAAGCAAGTTGTCCTCTCACATGAGCCAGGCTGTCTCTTGACTTTAGACAGTTGTTAATGGTCCTGGGCAAAGATGGTTTTCCTCTATTGACTCACGCCCTGGGGAGGGAAAAGGTTTCCCAAGCATTTCAAAGACTGGATTCACCTGCTTGTATGTGAAAGATTTTCCTTTTTTTCTCTTCTTCACTCTTCTTTTTATACTTTACATTAGATTATTTGGTGAAGGCAGAAGAGAAATCTCTATCCCTCATATTCATAGTTCAGTGGTTGTTAGTATATTCCCGAAGTTATGCAGTCACCACTAATTCCGGAACGTCTCCAAGACCTCACAAGGAGATGCCTGCACACCCATTAGTACTCACTACCCTTCCTCACTTCCCCTGGACTCGAAATCACTTATTTTATTGACTCCGGGTTTGTCTATCCTAGGCATCTCGTATAAATAGAATCATATACAGTGTGCCTATTCTGTTTGGTTCTTTCATTTAATATTTTCAAGGTTCATTCACATCCTGACATGCATCAGAATTTTACTCTACTTTATGTTCAAATAAT
Organism: Oryctolagus cuniculus; assembly: GCF_051225735.1. NCBI lineage: Eukaryota > Metazoa > Chordata > Mammalia > Lagomorpha > Leporidae > Oryctolagus > Oryctolagus cuniculus. The sequence goes on along the minus strand of NC_142867.1, from coordinate 214,136,435 downwards.
AGATTATTGAATATATACATTACTTTTGTTATATATTCATCAGTGAATGGACATTGGGATTGTTTCTACATTTTGGCTATTAAGAAAAATGTTAGGCTGGCACCACGGCTCACTAGGCTAGTCCTCCGCCTGTGGCGCCGGTACTTCGGGTTCTAGTCCCAGTTGGGGCGCCACCGGATTCTGTCCCGGTTGCCCCTCTTCCACTGCTGTGGCCTGGGAAGGCAGTGGAGGATGGCCCAAGTGCTTGGGCCCTGCACCCGCATGGGAGACCAGGAAGAAGCACCTGGCTCCTGGCTTTGGATCGGTGCAGCATGCCGGCCGTAGCCGGCATTTGGGGATGAACCAACGGAAGGAAGACCTTTCTCTCTGTCTCTCTCTCTCTCACTGTCTAACTCTGCCTGTCAAATAAAAAAAGAAAAGAAAAGAAAAATGTTGCAATGGACATTCACCTGCAAGTCTTCTAGACCCAACTTTGTGCTATATAGAACTACTAGATCATAAGGTAACTATGTTTAACTGAACTGTCAGACTCTTTTCCATGGCTGCTGTCTCATCTTTCAGTTCTCAGTAGCAGCGCTTGAGGGTCTCAATGCTTCCATGTTCTCACTAACTCTTGCTACTGTCTTTTACAACAGTCACTTTCATGGGTACAAAGAAGTATCTCACTCTAGTTTGATTTGTATTTCCCTAATGGTTATTGATGTTGGCCGTATTTTCATACACTTATTGGCTATCTGTGTATCATCTTTGGAGAGATACCTATTCAAATCCTTTGTCTATTTTAAAAGGGTTGTATTTTTATTGTTGAATTCTGAGAGTTCGCCATACATTCTAGATAAAGCTCCCTTAAATATATGATTTAAAAGTATTTTTTCCCACTCTGTGTGTTGTCTTTTTACTTTCTCACTTGTGTCCTTAAAAAGCAAAATATTTTAGTTTTGGAGAAGTCCAATTTTTTTTTTTATATGGCTGCTGTTTTGATATCTAAGAAATCATTTCCTGATCTAATCAAATGTCACAGAATGTACAACCACTTTTCCTTCCAAGAGTCTATAATTTCATATCTTTGATTCATTTGGAGTTAATCTTTATAAATGGTGTGAAGTCGGGCCCAGCTTCATTCATTAGCACATATATTTCCAGTTGTCCCAGCACTGTTTATTGAAGACACTACTTTTCCCCCACTGAATGGACTTGCACCTTTGTTTACACACAGATTCATGTGTTTAATTCTGGTCTCTCAATTCTATTTCATGATCTACATGTCTGTCTTTATGCCAGCACCACACTGTTTGGATTGCTATAATTTTGTGCTAAGTTTTGAAACCAGGAAGTGTAACTCCTGCAGCTTTGTTCTTTTTCAAGAATATTTTGAATCTTTTGTATTTCTGCAAAAACTTCAGGATCAGCTTGCTAATTTCAGCACAAAAAGCACCTTGCATTTTGATATCATTGTGTTTAATCTATAGGTCAATTTGGGAAGTACTGCCAAATTAACAATATTGACTGTCAACCTATGTTCATGAGATGTCCTTCCACTTATTTTATCCCAAAATTTCTCAGAACAAGGTTTTCTACTTTTCATTGTACAAGTCTTATTTTTTAATTAAATTTATTCCCAAGTAATTCAGTGTTTTTAAATTTTGCTTCTTGAGGGTATATTCTGCATTCTTGGTGAATTTCCCTATTAGTGTTAACAGCTTTCTGATTTCCTGAGATTTTCTACATATAAGAGCATGTCATCTGAAAATTGAGATGTTTTAGTTCTTCCTTTTAAGCTAGGATGCTTTTATTTTTTTTTTAATAAAACCTCATTGTGTGTGTGTGCATGTGTGTATGTGTTCTAAGATTTACTTATTTGCAAGGCGGAGTTACAGAGAAGGACAGAGAGACAGAGAGAGATTTTCTATCCATTGGTTCATCCACAAGATGGCCTCAGTGGCCACGGCTGGGCCAGCCTGAAGCCAGGAGTCAGGAACTTCCTCCAGGTTTCCCACATGAGTGGCAGGGGCCCAAACCCTTGGGCCATCTTCTGCTGCTTTTCTCGGGCCACTAGTGGGGAGTTGGATTGGAACTGGAGCAGCTGGAACTTGAACCAGTGCCCATATGAGATGTGGGCATCGCAGGCAGTGGCTTTACCTGCTGCGCCACAACACTTATCTCTTTTGTATTTTTTTTTTAAGATTTATTTATGTATTTGAAAGATAGAGGGATTTAGGGATGAGGGGTGATCTTTCATCTGCTGATTCACTCCCCAAATGACGGCAACAGCCAGGTCTGGGACAAGCTGAAGCCAGGAGTCAGGAACTTCATCCTTGGCTCCTACATGGGTGGCTGAGGCCCAGGCCACTTTCTGTTGCCTTTCCAGGTGCATTCGCAGGAAGCTGGATGGGAAACAGATCCTGGTGTGGGTGCCAGGCAAGCAGCTTAACCTGCTGCCCCATGATGCTGGCCCTGGGATGCCTTTTATTTCTCTATCCTGTCTCAGGGTTCTGGCAAGCACCTGCAAGGCAACATTGAATAGATGTGGTGACAGCAGACATCCTTGATTTTCACCTGATGTTAAGGTAGGAGGAAGATTCTCACCTGTTGCAGTGGATTCGTTTCTTGCAGGAGGAGCGTGGTGGGGGCAAGAGACACAGACCCCCAGAGTTAGGTGAAAGCAGGCTTGAGGCAAGCAGCCTGCAGACTCATTTATTTCAGTTGCTATAACAGCTTATATAGCCAAAGCAGCCAATCTGGTCAAGGGGCGGTCTATGCCCTAACCAATCACACCCTGTTGCCAGACAGTTTCTGAAGCCATCCAATCACAGCCTGTTGCCAGGCAGACTCTGTTGCCAGTGGCCATCTTGGCACAGCCTTCTTATTCCACCACACTCACCTTACCTTTTTAGCTACATGTAGCTCTGGAAGCATTAGTGGGGATGGCTCTGAGCTTGCGAAAGTGTCCCTTTGTAAAGACTCCATCAAAACCCATTTATGCATATTTCCCCTGCTCCTTCTCCATGCTTCTGGATTTAGGGTAAGTTTGGTAGGTTACCCAACTAGATTATGTAGGTTTCCTTATATATTCTATTTGAAAGCTACAATCACAATAAAAGGCTTATCTACTTGAAGTGCAGATGCTTACAATTTGTATGGTCCAAATTATAGAACTGTGTAAATGTTTCCATTTACCTTACCTTTTGTTGCCTTATCAACATATTTTAATGTCCTCAAGGAAGGCTTTTGGGCCTAGAAACGATTATTATGAGACTACATTTTTAACCATTTTAATCTTGATTAGGGGTGTAATTTGTAGCATAATACATAAAGTGTACCTAGTTTTAATGCATTTTCCATGAGTTGTGAAAACTGTGTAGACCTATGCGGCCACAAAACAATTCCCCTACGCCTCTGCCTTCTCCCCACCCAGCACCAGCAAATCCCTGACTTATGTCACTTATCTGCTCTAGAACTTCCTATAAAAGCGAGGCTACCATCTTTATCGGCTGGTTTCTTCTGCTCTGCATAGTGTTTTATGCTCACCCATGTTATTGCATACTAAGCGGATTGTTCCACAAGGTTGCTGAGTATTACTGCATGGATATTCACATTATTATTATTTCACCTGTTGATGGACATTTGCATTGTTTTTAGTTTGGGGCTATTATTAAGAAAGCTGCTATGAATGTTTGTATACAAGTCTTGGTGTGGATATATATTTTAATTTCTGTTGGATAAATATCTAGATGATGAATTACTGGGTCATACAGTAAAACACTGTATGAGTTATTTGCAGTTAATCCACAAGCTTGCCAACATTTGTGCCTTTTTATTTTACCAGTCTAGTGGATACATATGGTATCTCATAATGGTGTCAGGTTAAATTTCCCTAGTCCCTGTTTATTGGTCATTTATACTAATATATCTTACTTTTAGAAGTGTCTGTTTAAATCTGTTACCCTCGGTTTTATGCCAATTGTTCATCTTTTTATTGTTGAGTTGTGGGACTTCTTTATACATTTTAGATATAAGTCCTTTGTTGAGTGGATGAATTAGGCCTATTTTCTCCTGGTCTGTGACTCTCCTTTTCATTTATTTTTAAACACTTTTCCTTTTTTAAAAAACATTTATTTACATGAAAAGCAGAGTTACAGAGAGAGAAAGAGAGAGAGAGAGAGAAAGAGAGAGAGAGATCTTCCATCTGCTGGTTCACTCCCCAGATGGCCACTACAGCCAGGTCTGGGCCAGACCAAAGCCAGGAGCCAGGACCTCCTTCCTGGTCTCCGACTTGGGTGGCTGGGATCAGATCACTTTATGCTGCCTTCCCAGGAGCACTAGCATGGACCTGGATTGGAAGTAGGGAGAACTGGACTCAAAACTGACACCCCAACATGAGATGCCAGCATGGCAAGCAGCGGCTTAATGCCACCTAACAATGACCCCAAACACAAAGCTTTTACATATGTATATAATGTGGAATGGTTAAATAGTCAATTAACATATGCATCACCTCACTTTTTTATGGTGAGCTGAATTCAAATGAGCATTTTCTTTTATGCTTAAGGATTTCTGCATCCTGCCCCCTAAATATTTGCCTACTCCAAGGTTGCTAAGATCATCTTCCTAGACGTTGCACACTAAGTTTTGAGTTATTTTGCTGCATGTTGTGAATTAAGATCAAGTTTTTTTCCTTAAAAAAAATTTCCTCAAATCCATGGACTTTTGGGAGGAGAGAGTAGGCAGCATTTGGTAGCTCCAGAGTGCAGGATGAAAGGTTCCAGGGTGCGGAGGGGATCACTGGGCAGACTCAGAGACTTACGGAGCAGTGATATACAGGTCATTATTCACAGGGGTGACTGTATTCTATGCTATCTACATTAAGATCCTTAGCACTGAAAGTATGACATAAATTTATGTGTTTTAAAATCTCCACAGTTCACATCTGAAGTACCACAATCTATATAGTTCATCAAATAGCATAAACGCTGTCAGATATTTGTCACTAGTGAAATGCAGTTCATCCAAGATACGTGGTTGGAGCCAACGATGTAGCACAGCAGATGAAGCTGCTGCCTGCAATACTGGCATGCCGGGTCAGAACACGGTTCAAGTCCTGGCTGCTCTGCCTCTGATCCAGCTCCCAGCTAACGTACTGGGGAAAGCAGAGAAAGATCGCTCAAGTACTTGGGCCCTGCCACCCACGCAGGATACCCACATGGAGTTCCAGACTCCTGGCTTTGGCCTGGCCTAATCCCTAATCCTGGCCGTCACAGCCACTTGGGGAGTGAACCGACAGATGGAAGATTTCTTTCTTTCTCTGTCTCTCCTTCTGTCAGTCTGCCTTTCAAATAAGTAAAATAAATCTTTAAAAAAGTAAAGAGATATGTGGATGGGCTTGAAAATTGGGCTGGCATTTCTTTCCTTTTGAGAATAGACTATAAGAATCAGTGAGCCTTTGGTGTGACTTAGGTAATCTCTTTGAATGTTTCTTTTTCTGTAAAACAAGGACAGTTTCTCCCTCCTAAGGGATGTGAGAGAAATGATGATGCACTCACCTTTGGCCTCTCACTTTGGATCCTGCACAGGTTTATTTATCCTTTTCCCTTCTACAGGTGGAGTATCCCCTATCCAAAATGCTTGGGACCAGCGTGTTTGGATTTTGGGGGAACAGCTGCATATACATAATGATCGATCTTGGGGATGAAACTCATGTCTAAACACAGAATTCATTTGTGGTTCATATCCGCCTTATCCACATGGCTGGAGGTAACTATGCACTATGTTTAGTGCACCTGTGTTTTGGCTGCAATCTATCATGTGAGGTCAAGTGCGGAGTATTTTACTTGAGACTTCATGTCAGCGCTCAAAAAGTTTTAGATTTTGCAGATTGGGTGCTTAACCTGTCCTTTTCTTTACCATAGTACTTGGAGCTCCCTGTTTTATGTCACTTAATCATGTTCTCTTTTATGCTCTCAAATCTCTTGAAGCAGAATTAATGTTGCTCCCCTCATCTCCCCCGGGCACAGCTCCCAGGGCAGATGATCAAATCTTAGGGCACCTAATCCCGGGAGAGGGGTGATTTTTTTAAAATGTAGATTCCGGGGCCGGCACTGTGGCACAGTGGGTAAAGCCGCCACCTGCATTGCTAGCATCCCATATGGGTGTTGGTTCAAGTCTCGGCTGCTCCACTTCTGATCCAGCTCTCTGCTATGGCCTGGGAAAGCAGTAGAAGATGGCCCAAGTCCTTGGGTCTCTGCACCCATGTGGGAGACCCGGAGGAAGCTCCTGGCTCCTGGCTTCCTGCCATTGTGGCCATCTGGGGAGTGAACCAGTGGATGGACGACCTCTTTCTCCCTCTGCCTCTCCTTCTCTCTCTGTAACTCTGACTTTCAAATAAATTAAATAAATAAATAAATAAAATGCAGATTCCAAGGCTCTGCCTGGAAAGACTGTGATTCTACATGTCTCCCTGGCGCAGACGCTGCAGTACCAACAAGCATCCCCACTCTGTCTAAATTAAGCAGGCAAGGATCACACTCAGATCTGGGATCTGAGAAGAAATTGCTCCACAGGCCCCACAGCTGCCTTCAGATTTTGGTTGGGACCTGCACTGGGACAGCTGACCTAGTTCTCCAGGCCCACATGACCCAGAAACAGGAAGCAGGCTCACCACCCACACAACTCATCTCATCTCGGCGAGTCTCGGTGCTGTGAAACTATTGCTGGTCTGGCATTCATCGCCCCTTTCTCTGGGAACCCTCTCTGGATGTTTCCCAGTCCCCAGTGCAAATGATTCCAGGAAGCTCACCCTCACCCCACCAACCCGTCAGTGCAGGTCAGCCTCTGGGGCATTCACCAGGCCGGGGGAGAGAAACACCCTTTCTGCAGAGATGCTGGGCTAACACGCACCTAAGCCTGGAGCTGCCTGGCCCAGCCTTCCGCCAGCTGGAGAACCTACCTGAGAATGAAACAGCGAGAGGGACCCCTAGGAGCTCTTGGTAATACGTGTTACTCATTCCCGTTGGGGTTTTAATCAAGCTGAGCAAAATTTTCTCCTTGCAACTGAGAGCGCTAATGCGCACAGCCAATGGCCCAAGTGGGGACTGCAGGGCACCCTCCCTCTCCTCCTCTTGCCCCTACACTTCTCTGTACCCCACTCTCCTCCCAGATTGTCACCTCCTTGTTTTCACTGGAACCCTAAAGCCTTTTCCCATGTCCCTGTAGGCGGGGGCCCTTGTTCCTTCGGCCAGATCCAGCCCACTGGTCCGCTCTCTACCCTTTGGAGAAGAAAGAAAAAAGCGCCTTTCCTTTGAGGCTCATTACTGCTTCTCTGGTTACTTAACTCACTGAAGACTCACACTTGGTTTGGTTTTTGTTTGTCTGTTTTAAGATTTATATATTTGAAAGGCAGAGTTACAGAGAGAGGGAGAATGGGAAACAGAGAGAGATGCTCCATCAACTGGTTCACTCCCCAAATGGCCGCAACGACCAGAGTTGTTCCGATCCGAAGCCAGGATCCAGGCACTTCTTCCAGGTTTCCTATGTGGGTGCAGGGGCTCAAGTACTTGGGCCATCTTCTGCAGCTTTCCCAGGTACATTAGTAGGGAGCTGGATAGGAAGTGGAGCACTTGGGACTTGAGCTGGTGCCCACATGGGATGCCGGGGCTACAGGCCATAGTTTAACCTGTTGCCCACAACACCAGCCCCAGACTGACACCTATTCACAGTCACACTTTCCACTCTAGCTCTGCCACCATTCCAGATGGATTTCACCATTGCAATAAACTGCCTGGAAACATGGTTCACATAGCAGGCACAGCTTACACCTGCAATATATTTTAGCTCACTCAACCCTTGGAATAGCACCAGGTATTGTGACACCCCCCCATTTTACAGTTGAGGAAACTGAGGCACAAAAAGCTATTTAGATTTGCCCAGTTACCCAGCTACCAAGTGTTGCGGTGGGGATGAGAATGAGGGAGTCTAACTGCAGCCCAGACTTTTTTTTTTAAGATTTTATTTATTTATTTGAGAAGCAGAGTTATAGACAGTTATAGACAGTGAGAGAGAAAAAGATCTTCCATCTGCTGGTTCACTCCCCAGACCGCCACAATGGGCAGAGCTGCACTGATCTGAAGCCAGGAGCCAGGAGCTTCTTCCAGGTCTCCCACACAGGTGCAGGGGCCCAAGCACTTGGGCCATCTTCTCCTGCTTTTCCAGGCCATAGCAGAGAGCTGGATTAGAAGAGGAGCAGCTGGGACTAGAACTGGTGCCCATATGGGATGCCAGCACCACAGGCAGAGGATTTACCTATTGCACCACAACACCAGACCCCCAGCCCAGACTTAACACAAACTCTGGCCTTGCTGGCTCCTCATCCTCTGAATCTGTACCCTCCTCCACATCTACTCTATACCGGTCCTGCAGAGGCGGGAAGGAGTCAGTGCCTCCTCTACCCGAGTCACTGAGTATTTGGGAAGTCCCAGGAGAGACATCAAATGAAGGTGGCCTGGATGGCCACACTGTCACTTCCTACAGCTCAGTGATTTGTTGACACCTCCCACACAAGTTCTCCAAGTAACAGTTTGGCCAGGAAGCTCACAAGTAGCTAGACTAAAGACCCAGCAGCAGAAAAGCAGGCTCCAGATCCTACCCCCATGCTCCACGAGGCTCCTCTGTAAATACTGACCCTCTTGCAGCTCCATTTCCAATCCCGCTCCCTGCTAATGGCCTGGGAGAAAAGCAGCGGAAGATGGCCCAAGGGCTTGGGCCCCAGCACCGATGTGGGAGACTTGGAAGAAACTCCTGGCTCCTGGCTTCAGCCTAGTCCATCCCCCACAGCCATTGCAGCCATCTGGGGGAATGAACCAGTGGGTGGAAGATCTCTCGATCTCTCTCTCTCTCTCTCTCTCTCTCTCTCTTTCTCCCTCTCTCTGTAACTCTTTCAAATAAAAAAGTAAATCTTTTAAAAAAATAATCCTGATTCTCTCTCCCCAGTAACCCTGACTCTCCTGGGGAAAGTCACTACATTAAAGTACTCCATCCTCCTTCTGCTAGGGCCATCGGTAGAAAGTGACCCTGGTCCAAGTCCTTCCCTACCTCCCCTCAGCCCTCCAGAAACAGTACAACTGATCCAAAACCTCTGGTTTCTCTCCCTTCCAGTTTGCAGGCAGAACTCATAGCTCTAAGGAGCTTCATGGGAAAACGCAGGCCTGGGACCCTCCCTCCAAAACCTGTGGCTATCACTTATCTCCACGGCCCACCAGCAGGTGCAGGCAGACCTCGCCACTTCACAGTGCCGGTAACACACTCACCCTCCACAGTCCCCGCCCCTGGCAGCCCCAACCGGCAACGATACACCCTTCTGTCCATACCAACTCTGACTTCCAGAAAAAAACAAACAAAACAAAAACTCTGCAGACGCGTGCACTGATGCCATGGGACACAGACGGTAGCCAAGCTCAGCCGGGTCGCGCGCCACACCAAGCCAGCCTAATTAGTATTCACAACGGCTGTAATTAGAGGGATTTGTTGAGTGCTTACTATGCGCCACGCACTGTCCTAATGCCTCTACAAGCACTGCAAGCCGTCCAAACACCAGCATGCGCTAGGGAGCATCACGCAGACCCGGGGGGGGGGGGGGGTGTCCGGGCACCCTGGACACTCGGCACCCGCCCAGGGGCGCACGCGGGAACGAAGCTTCAGAGCTCACTCAACATGGCCCCACCGCACTGCACCGCCGGGTCACCGCGGGGCGGCAGGTGCCCCGGTGACAGCGGGGGACAGAAAGGAGGGAAAAGGCAGAAATCGGCCACGGTGTCCTCCCGGAAGCGTGCGACGGCGCACGGAGACTTTCCAGTCATCGTTACTCAGCACTTTGCGCGGCCCGAGGGGCTGGGGTTCCGGGTAAGGCGGGCCTTGTCTGCGGAATCCCAGCCCTGCCGCGTGGGCCCCAGGTCTGTGCTCATCACGAGCCTGGGCGTGTGGCACGGAGGGGGCTGATCCCGGAGAGCCCGGTGGCTCCGCGGCGGCGCAGCGAAGGAGCGCCCTCGAGGTCCCCGGACGGCGCGCCAGCCTCGGGCCGGAGGAGTCCTCCTGGAGCCGTGCCAAGGGCGGGCGCTCCCCGCACCCCAGCTCCGGACCGCGGCCGCGCCCCGCCCCTGCTCCTCGGCCCCGCCCCACCCCGGCTCTTCGGTGCCTCCCCGCCCCTCCGCCCCGCCCCGCCCCGGCTCCTCGGCAACAGGGGGCGGGGCCTGCGAGTGCGCCCCCGCCCCCACGCACGCCGCGCGCGCCCGCACTCCCCGCCCCGCGGCGCCCAGCCCTGCCTGCTATAAAGGGAAGGCGGGCGGCGCGCTCCGGCTACAGGCTCGGCCCGGCGCTTTGGATCCGCTTCCATCTGTTCTTACGGTCGCTCGTCAGCCCCCTCCCCACCAGCAGCCAAAATGGTGAAGCAGATCGAAAGCAAGGTACGAGCTCCCCGGGAAGGCCCGGGCACAGTGCGCGACTCCGCCGTGGCTCGAGGTGGGGAGGCTGCCTGGGCATCCCTGGAGGAGGGGACGCGGTGGCTCGGCCCGGGACCGAGAGAAGCCGGGGCCTGCGCACGCCCGGGGTCGCGGAGCGCGCCCTGGGGATCGGGAAGACGGCGGGGTGACGGTTCCCGCGCCCTGTGCGCCCGAGTGTGCACGAGCGCTGGGAACGGCCGGGGGGCTCCACCCCGACGATCCTCGACTGGGAGAGGTGAGGGCGTGCAGAGGGTCCGCCTTCGCCCACCCTCTGTGTCGGGAGACCGAGGCCCCGTGGCGAGGCCCGGGGTCGCTGCCGGCCACTCCCCGTGCCGCAAGGTGGAGAGAGCTTGCTTGGGTGCGGGGCTGGGCGCGCGATCCCGGTCCGCGCCCGGCCTCGCCCGGCCGGCCTCCAGCGTGACGCGCGCGGTGGCGGCGCACGGGGGTCCGACCGCGCTGGCGACCCCTCGGCGTGGGTCCCCGGGGGCCGCAAGGCTGCGGGCCGGGCCCTCGGGACTCCGCCTCCTGCGGCGCAGGGCGTGTTTCCGGCAGCGTTGGCTTTGGAATGACTCAGTCCTCGAGGCCGGCCCGAGGGCCTCGGCAGCCCCGCCGCTGCGTGGGTAGGAGCGGGGGTCCCCCCGTCTCCCCTTCCCCGGGGCGGACGGCTTCGGGCTGTGTTGCTCGCACCCTAGTTGTGGTTCTGTCCTTTTGAAAAAAATGCCCAAGGCGAAAAGTGTCCCAGTATTCGAACGTTATTGCCAGGCTCATGCCATCCAGATTGGGAAACCCAGACGTAACATAGTGTCTGCGGTACTGGGGCGACTCCACAAATGTTTGCTAAGGGCAGAAGCAAAAAGGGGTCGCGGTTATGCTGCTCCAGGGGTGACGGATCCCTGCGGTGCCCCCACCCCACCCCAGGAGAGCAAGGAAGGCCAGTGCCCACCCTCGCTCCTGGTTCCCGTGACCTGTGTGTTGCTAGATGGCTCTGGAAACCAGTTTCTGTGTGACGGTGCCTGATCAGTTGATTATTCATTGACCCCTAACTGCTTTTTCCTGCACATGTTGTCATGGTCTCTTATCGTCTGGCCCTTTTTTTCTTATTCAGATTCTCATTTTTTGTGCGTGTGCGCTTTTATATTAAAAAATAGCACCCCTGTCGTTTGTTGAAAAGAGATCCTTAGTGGTGGATATTAAGGTGTGGCAGGTGCTCAGCTTGGGCCTGGGGGAGGTGGGGTTGTGTCCCCCAGGTCTGGCAGCCTCATGGTGAGAATCCATGAGAGGAGAAGGCCGTTGCGAGGTCTGTATTTGTTTTCTCGGAAACTTGATTTTGTTCCTGGAACACTGTTGAGTCCTTCTTTGTTAGGGCACCACCCTCCTCCCTCACAGGTGAGAAGGGTGTGCAGGGGTGAGTGGAAACCCATTGCTCCAAGGTGCTCTAAAGCCTGGCCCCCCAAGCCCCCAGAGATGTTGATCATCAGTTGATCTTTGAAAAAAAATTTTTTTGGAAAGATTTATTTGTTTATTTGAAAGGCAGAGAAACAGATCTTCCATCCACTGGTTCACTCCCCAAATGGCCATGACTAGGGCTGGGCCAAGCTGAAGCCAGGAGCTAGGAGCTTCTTCTGGGTCTCCCGCATGAGTGCAGGGGCCCAAGCACTTGGGCCATCTTCCACTGCTTTACCAGGTGCATTAGCAGGGAGCTGGATCAGAAGTGGAGCAGCCTGGACTTGAACCATTGCCCATATGGGGTGCTGGCACTGCTTAACCAGCTGCTTAACAGTGCTGGCCCCAGATGTTAAAAACTCTGATCCAGAGCCATTAACTGGAAGTTGCTCTGATGTCATTTGCAAATACTGCATACACCCTAAATGTTCATTTCATGGGCTAACGTTGATGTCATTGGCCATCTGGAAAACTCTGATTCTTGGGCACTATTGGTAGCTTAGGGTCACTGGGTCTATTGTAGACATGAGTGAAATAGTGGTCTACAGGGTGAAGAGGAAGGGATTAACAGTGCATGGTGGGTTTTTTTCAGTAATAGCTTCTCCACGTACTGAACTACACACCAAGCACTTTGCTCGATGCCTTGGGATTGCTGGTGCTTATTAACCTTGAGCCGGGTTTGTTTATGAGAGAGGTGTTAGACTCTGCTCTTCCTCATTTCACCAGGTGCCTTGTTTTGTTCCAATTACTTGTGTCTGTGTCTATAATATGCCTATTATGTGTGTCTATTTGTTAGTTTCTGGAGCTAGAAATTGTGAGTTGCTTCTTTGTAATTTTCAAGCAGTTTTAGGCAAACTTAAGTAGGAGAAGAGAATTTGTACGTGAAGGCTGCACTTACTGTCTCTAACTCGTGTTCACTTACACCAGGCTTTTGTTATGTGCTGTTTTTCAGAGTTTTAGGTAGTTTTCCTTGAATTGTATTCAGAATTGTTTGGGGAAAACCGTGAGTGTTTTAAAAATACAGTATACTCTGTCCTGAAAGTAACCTCAGTAAGTTTTTGTTTTTAAAGGTTCGTTTTTATTTGAAAGGTAGAGTGACAGAGAGAGGGAGAGACAGGCAGAGAAAGGCATCTTCCATCCGCTGATTCACTCCCCACATGGCTGCAATGCAGGGCTGGGCCAGGTGACGGCCAGGAGCCTGGGCTCCATCCAGGTCTCCCAGATGGTTGCAGGACCCAAGTACTTGGCCCGTAGCAGGGAGCAGCAGGGACTTGAACCAGCACTGTGGTAGAAGACTGCCATGTTGTACATGGCAGCCACAATAATGGCCTTCCTCTTCCTCATCAAGTTTTTGTTTGTTTGTTTGTTTTTGACAGGCAGAGTGGACAGTGAGAGAGAGAGACAGAGAGAAAGGTCTTCCTTTTGCCGTTGGTTCACCCTCCAATGGCCGCCACGGCCGGCGCACCACGCTGATCTGATGGCAGGAGCCAGGTGCTTCTCCTGGTCTCCCATGGGGTGCAGGGCCCAAGTACTCGGACCATCCTCCACTGCACTCCCTGGCCACAGCAGAGAGCTGGCCTAGAAGAGGGGCAACCGGGACAGAATCCGGCGTCCCGACAGGGACTAGAACCCGGTGTGCCGCCTCCGCAAGGCGGAGGATTAGCCTAGTGAGCTGCGGCGCCGGCCCTCATCAAGTTTTTAACAAAGGTCCCTTCTGTTCCAAAAAAAAAATGTCTATCCTACTAGACACTGTCACTCCTTATACTTTATTCCCTGTCTTACCTGGATCTTGCAGGAAAAAGAAAGGGAAGGAGGGGAGGGAAAAGGAAAGGAAGAAAGAAAGAAAGAAGACCGGTTTGATCTGAAAACTTCACGTTGAGAAGGCTTTTGAGTAAAATGTGTCTGGAACAGCGAGTGATGGTTCGGACAGAAGAGTTTGTGTACTCGTGACTTAGCCTGCTGCATACTGCCTGAGTGCACACACCCAGGAATGGGGTGGGTAGACCCGCATGCCTGCAAAGGTTAGCGAAGTCATGACACACCGTTCCCCGCCGTTCTAGGAACACCTTTTGTGAACTGCTTCCCCAAACACGGGAGGGAGAATTCTGCAGAAGTAAACTACTCTTGGAGAGCTGGCGACTTCGTTCTTATTACTGTTTGCCTTATGTTGTTTTGTTGACTTACTGTCCTCCTTGGCTGGGTGGGATCTAATATGATTCTTGTGGGGAAGGGAAGAGAACGGTCCGTTTTTGATTGAACCAATCTGACCAGTGTTTTTCCCTTGGGGGGAAAAACCCTGTTAGATTCCAGATAGGAAGATTTGTGTTCTGATTTCTCGTCATTGCCCGGGTTTTGTTTTTGGTGAGCGAGCACCGGCCGACTAATTGCGGCTGAAGTGGAGTCCCCTGTAGCTAGAAGGTCGGGTTCCTGGGGGTGCCGTCTCCAGAGCGCTGGTGAATAATTCAGGGAGCTTGGTGGTAGGGATTTCTTGGTCACTGTTTCTGGGATGTCGTGCAGCATGTGTTCCTCATGCGAAGTGATGCCCCGGGAAGGTTTCTTTCCCCAGGAGCTAACACCGGGCTTCACTGAATGAACAGTGAGGGCCTAGATTCGGGATGAAGGGCAAAAATCGAAGGCTCACAAGCTGTGTGATGTCCACTCTGGAAACCTCACGAGAGGGAGAACACGAGGCAGTGTGCTTGTGTGACTAGTGACCGAGCGTCAGGGTTTAAGAGAGGGGAGTTTCCTTGACATTTTTGGTTTTTATTTTTAGCTTTCTGCATGCTCCGCCGTAGACACGTTACATAATCACAAGTGCTGGTGTTTTTAAAGTAGCTTGTGATGTTTTCTTCGCACAATCCTGTGCCTCTGTGGCTTCTCCCATCTAAGTGGCCCCTTTCACCCGTCTGTGAGCATTTAGTGAACGTCCACCATGTACCTGGGTTTGATGTGGAAACGTTTTTCATAAAAATCTCTGTTTTTATTTTCCTCTCCTTTGCTTCCTTTGGGTATAAATTAGCCAATTTCCAGTATTTTATAAACTGTTGATGAAGGCATGACTACCAGTAAATAAATGCTGCACATTATGTGTTGGTGCAGCTTCTCAAGTAATAGTACCCCAAGTGCAAGAGGCCCTCAGACCTAGTTGCTTTGGCTTTATTTTTTTTTTCTTACATGAAAGTGTTTAACATCAGCTTATCTTTTTCTCTTTGTAGTCTGCTTTTCAGGAAGTCTTGGACAGCGCAGGAGATAAGCTCGTCGTGGTGGACTTCTCAGCCACGTGGTGTGGGCCCTGCAAAATGATCAAACCTTTCTTTCACGTGAGTGTCGGGCTGGCGCTGGCGGGGCTGGGGTTGGTGGCCACACGGCTAGGAGAGGAGGACAGCTGAAGAGGTTTTTTGCTGTTCCTGAAAGTAGTAGTGTAACAAATAATAAATGAACATTTGGTACCCAGAGCCTATGGAAGACTTTCTAGGTCGTTTTGCCATGTCACGTTGAAACAGGGGCACTTTTTGAAATTTCAGCCCTCGAAGTTGGTAGTTGATGAGCCAAATTATTTTACACCAAGAAGAATTTGATTGGGAGAAACGTAATGCTCCTTATGCTTCCCTGGTCCTTAGTCTGAGTTCGGGAATCTTTCACATTTTCATTTTAAGAAGCTTGTGTGTGTTGATGGTCATCACTCAGATCTAAATCTTTTTGTTTTTGTTTTTGTTTTTTGTTTTTTGTTTTTTTTTTTTTTCATTTAAAAATGTCCAGGCCCTCTCTGAAAAATTTAACAACGTGGTGTTCATTGAAGTAGACGTGGATGACTGCCAGGTATGTTGTAGGAATTTTGAGATACTACTTGAGCTTTTCAAATTGATCTTTTTCTCTAAATGACACTGTTTTTGTTTGTTGTCATGAATGTGTCAGATCATGTTAGAACTATCACCCTATATTAAAATAACAGGTAAGTGTGCCAATTGTGGACTCAAGGCTGCATATCACATCTTCAAATGAGTACAAAAATAGGTGATCAGCGTTTCTGCACCTTACCACCCCCCCACCTGCCTGAACCCCTGTTGTTCTACCTAACACTCTGAGCTGTTCGGTAAAAAGAAGTTGAATTTGACTGTCGTCATTAACTCTGAAAACCTGGTGGCGTCACCAGATCGTGGAGGTTCTTCCTGACCTTGTCACAGCACAGCAGAGTGCACTGACAAGGCTCTTCTGGTCCCAGCCGATTCTCTTCAATTAGAAGACTCACGTGTGTAAGAGACGCCCAGGTGCTTGATGGAGAACTGTGAGAAGAATTCGGGGGATGTCGGGGTTGGCTCTGTTTTGTGAATGCTTGTCTTGCACTTGAGGTGTGTCCGGTACCGTGCTGTGTGCCTCCCAGGTGTCGAAGCATTTCCTCCTCGGTGCCCTTGGCATCCTCCCTAACAGAGACGTTGTCCTTGGAGTTGCATGGAGCCAGTGGCAGAACCTGGGTTTAAAATGCAGGCATCTGGCCGCCTGGCCCTCGCTCTTAACCCCCCCACACACACTCAAGGGTGCCCTGTCTTGGGAGTGCAGGTCGGGGTGTTGGCACATGGCTTTCCTGCTTCCATAGCGCGCTGGCCTGGGAGAGCCTGCTCAGGCCGGCTCGCCCTATGGCTCTGCACAGATAGGTGAGCGTCTTCGCCCGGCGGCGGTGGGAATGCAGTTCATTCATGGCTCACTGGCCTCTGCTCCAAGCCAGTCTGGTGGCGTCTGGAGCCGCAGCTTTCACGCACTGTCAAGCTGCCATCGGTGCTTACTGAGCCAGCATGAGATGCCTAGAGGAGGGGCCGGTTGAAACAGGATGCGGCAGTGCCTTCTCGGTAGTATTGGCGTCCGTCAGCGCTCCCCGCTGATCCTCAGTGCAGTTTCTCATTCCATCCTGCCTTCCCTGGTCCATCCTCCCCTGCCCCGCCTGCCCCCTCCACGGACCCTTCTCCAGGTGCTTCTGCCCCCTCCACGGACCCTTCTCCAGGTGCTTCTTCTGTGTCCCCAGGACAGTCCTCGCCCCCTTTTCCTCTTGGCGTAGTGCTAGTGAGGCGGAGTGGCTCCCCTGCCTGGCCCGCCTGCGTGCTCTCCCAGGCCTAGCCCGTCCTTCGCAGCGCAGGCTCCGTGTTTGTCTTCGCTGGGCCTCGATTCCCTCCTCTGTAAAACTGCATCCTCAGGGAGCCGTGAGGACAGTGAGGGGACTCCTAGTCTCACACCAGTGCCTGCACGGAAGATCCCGGCCAGCCTGGGCTATTGCTAGGCAGGTGGGGTGTCTTGATCAGAAATCCGAAACATTTTGATGGCTGACACAGTGCTCAAAAAGTTATGTAGGCAGACACTGGGGCACAGCGGCAGGTGAAGGCCCTGCCTGGGACGCCTGCATCCCCGCTGGGTGCCTGTTTGAGTCCAGCTACTCCGCCTCTTTTTTTTTTTTTTTTTTTTAAGAATTGCAGATTTTGGAACATCTCTATCATATTTTCAGATTAGGGATTGTTTAACAGATAAAGTCTATGTAAATATTCCAAAATCCAAAACGCATTTGGTCCCAAGCATTTTAGATAAGGGATGCTCAGCCTACCACGATCTCCTGGTGAATTCCGTCCTTTACCATTCTTTTAAATTGAGACAAGTCTAATTGCGCTTGTTTGAGAAAAAAATTATTGTCTGAGTGCTTGTTCCAATAAACTTACAGTATTATCTTTTCTATGTGGTCACTTCTGGCCAGGATAAGATTGCTGCTGGACTAGATAAACTGCTCCTGACCCTGCCAGGTCACCTACTTTTTATTGAAAGTAATAAAATGTGCTTGGCCAGCGCCCTGTGCGCGTGGTGTCCTGGAATCTTTGCGGTAGACGTGGGAGTAGTTTGTCTTGGTGCCCCTGCTGGTTGGGTGTGGAACTGCAGCCCAGAAGGTGCAGTAGGTGGATGGCAGAGAGCAGCCACCACGCGGCACACGGGACAGGTGCTCTGGCCGCGGCAGCCTGAGCCCTTGCCAAAGTGGCAGTGCAGAGCAGTTGAGGATCCGACAGAGCTGCTCTTCCGTGTCTGCTTGGGGGACCTTATGACCCTGAAAGTGTCTTGAAACTTAAGGTGACCTGACAAACTGGAGACCTTTTAACTTTGCCTCCGTGTCCCAAAGCTAGAGCAGCGAAGGGGTTTCAATGGAAGGATCCATAAGTGCTTGCGCAAGAAGAAATTCTCTTGTGAGAAAATGATGGGCCGATATGCTTTCTTTGACAGACAAATCGGGATGACACATATTTTGCAAATTAAAATGCAAACTGATTTAAGCCTGAATAACTTCTGTTGTCGTCTAGAATGCCGTGTGTTTCCATTTCGGTTAGGACAGCTGGGAATGAGTTCATAACAGAAGCAGCAAAAGGCTGAAAGTTATCTCACTCAAAGCAGCGGTCTAGCCTCACCCAGTGAAGTCCCATTTAGTGAGGTCGAATACAGTCCTGTGGTGTTCAGTATCAGAAGTCTGAGACTGGACAGGATGCTCAGGGTGAAGAAGAGACCAGTGGTTACCAGGGGTTGGGGTCTGGACGTAGTTTGTCTGCACAGGGGCAGCTGGAGGGAATGTTGGGGGAAGTGGTTCTGTATCTTGATTGTGGGGGTGGTTGTCTGTTACAACTATGCATTAGTCAAAACTCCCCAAACTAGGGTGCCCCCTCCCCAAAATCAGTTTTTCTATATGCAAACATTTTTAAATTACAAAAAAAAAAAAACAAGGAAATGAGAGGTGTCATTAGAAGTAGGCCAGCTGTTTGAATGAAGGGAGAGATAAAGATAAGGAGTGTTTTTAAAACAGCAAACATGAAACCACTTGAGAAATTTTGAATAATATGCATTCCCTTCAACTCTCTATGGGATCGGGCAGAGTTGTCCAGAGAACAAGAAGTAGAAAACAAAAGTAAAAATAAAGCTCCTGTAGACAGGAAAGGTCCAGTATAATTATAAAAGCACTTTCCTGAGGTCTCTGAAAGATTTTATTTTTTTTTATTTTATTTTTTTTTTATTTATTTATTTTAGAGAGAGAGACAGAGAGAAAGGCCTTCCTTCCGTTATTTCACCCCCAAATGGCCTCTACAGCCGGCGCACTGCGCCGATCCGAAGCCAGGAGCCAGGTGCTTCCTCCTGGTCTCCCATGCGGGTGCAGGGGCCCTAGCACTTGGGCCATCCTCCACTGCCTGCCGGGGCCACAACAGAGAGCTGGCCTGGAAGAGGAGCAACTGAGACAGAATCTGGCGCCCCGACCGGGACTAGAACCCAGGGCCACAGGTGGAGGATTAGCCTAAGTGAGCCACAGTGCTGGCCTGACTAGGAATTATTAAAATGTCAGTACTCCCTGGTTTGTCTAACTTTAACCCATTCCCAACATGACAGTTTTGGAAAGCTGGTTGTGATAACTCTGAGACAGTGCAGACAAGAAAATCCAGAAGGTATTTTTCCAGAATCAAAACAGAGAAACTGGGGGAGATGAGCAGGGATAAGCTTTGTAAAAATAAAGTATGCGTCAGCTGCCTTGATTAAAACAGAGTCAGGTTCCAGGACCAGGAGAGGTGGATCCGTGGAATCGAATAGAAAGTCCAAAGTAATAGAGCCAGTTCCTTTCAAGCATCTATTAATGATTAACCATTTGGACGGAGCTGTTGCTTCCTTACCTCGTTCTTATATTTCTGTGTTAAATCTAGAAGAAATGGAACCTTAAAAATAATCCTGGGAAGCACCAAACATACCGCAGTGACAGGCACTGTGTCAGGCACAGTGCGCGCCCGTCTCCTGGCATCTTAACACCTTCACTGGGTTTCTGTCTTTTGCCCTTGAGGCATTGGGCCTGGAAAACTGCAGTCACAGAACTGAAGTCTGTTTGATGCTGAATTATGAAGCTTGTGTTAGGATGGATGGTTAGGGTAAGGCTGATGAATTTGATTTCATAAAAGTCTTCAACTGGATGGCAGAAGTCATGATAAACACTGGTAAATTGATACAAGTTCCTTGGAAGGTAGTTAAAGGGTATATGTGTCCAAAGACTTTAAAATGATAATGTGCTCTTTCTCTCAGCAGTCCTGTATCTAGTGGTGTAGGTTGTAGGTGGGTGGATTTGAATAAGGGTGCAGAGATGCCAATGAATGGGACCCTAAGTTTTCTGCTGATGGAGACTTAGAAGTAATTCTTCCATCTAAAGATTGTGATCAAATCTCCACCCCTTGCATTTCTGCCTGTACCCTACTCCCATAATACCATGACCAAGAAGCAGGCACTAACCAAGTGCTTACATTGAAATTAAGCAGCTTTTGGGTTGCTGTGTAGTAGCATTCTGCCTGTTGTGTCCCTCCGCGGAGGTAGTTCTGTTAGTAAGAAATTCTGGTTGAGAATATAAGCCGTT
This sequence comes from Oryctolagus cuniculus, assembly GCF_051225735.1. Taxonomy (NCBI): domain Eukaryota; kingdom Metazoa; phylum Chordata; class Mammalia; order Lagomorpha; family Leporidae; genus Oryctolagus; species Oryctolagus cuniculus. The sequence continues at coordinate 214,116,107 of NC_142867.1, read as the reverse complement.
TGACCTTTATACTGCCATTGTGTGCATTTGATCGATTTTCATGTGCTAAAGACTGTCCTGGTGCTGTGATGTGGGCGTGTCACCTGCAAAGGTGCCCGGCTTGGGGTGAGGAATGTCAAAGCTGTTTTCATGGTCTTGTTTATTTCCCTTCCCCTTGCTCTCTGCCCCGCCCCCAGGATATTGCTGCAGAGTGTGAAGTCAAATGCATGCCGACCTTCCAGTTTTTTAAAAAGGGGCAAAAGGTATGTACATCCGAACACGTGGAGAGCTGACTGGGCAGAAGGAACGCGCGCTGTGTGTGAATAAACAGCCAGAGCGCCTTCTCCCTCTTAGGGTAAAGGGTGTCGCTGTTTCCAAGAGTGTGAAAATCTGTCCTTGCTCAGTAAGGACATAACGTGATGGCTAGAGGAGAATTGGTTTTGCTAGAACTAGTCGCTGAGTCCTGGTGATCAGTACTGCTTGTACATGCCATAGAGTACGCAGAACTTCTTGGATTGGGGCGGTTCGTTTATCATTGTTAAAAGTATTTGTATGAAAAGAAAATGTACTTTAACCTTCTGACTTTTCTTGACTTGTTTTAATTTAAATGAACTGTGTGCTGTTCAGGAAGTTGATTTTTAATAAGATCATCCTGTTCTCCCCTCCTTCTGTGTTCCTATCTTATGTACCAGACAGTGGTACAATGCCTCGTCTAATGTCAATTCAATGTTCTCTTAACAGGTGGGTGAATTTTCTGGAGCTAATAAGGAAAAGCTTGAAGCCACCATTAATGAACTACTCTAATTGTGTTTTCTGAAAACATAACCAGCCTCCAGCTGTTTAAGATTTGTAATTTTTTTTATTTACAAAAAGTAGAAATATGGAAACTATATACCCACCTGCCATCTGATTACAAATGACAATAAAGTATCAATTCTACCCTTTTTAAAACTGTGTTTCCTAGTTATTTTCGTATATTTTTCAATCACATTTTAATAATGTTGGCCCCTGATTTTTTTTAAAAAAATGACTGCTCCAATGTATTTCTTGAAAATATGTGTTTTGAGGAACAATGCAAATAATAGAATGGTCTGTACAGTTTACTCCTTGGGGGTTTCAGGGAAGATGGTATCCTTCATTCTAGCAGTTTCGTCGGCCGTGCTGTGTGCATGATCAGTGTGACCAAAACCAGTGTCTGCCCTGAAGGGACTGTTTATTTCTGCTTTAAGATCACTGTGCCAAAGGTCACAGGAGCTGTGCATCTCAGTAACTCAGGGTAACAAAGTCCTTTTAAACCCATCTGAAATTCTTCAAGGTCTACTCACAAGGGAGTTCCCCCTAAACACTGCCACAGGCCCTGTGGTTCTCTTCAAAATGTCTAAGAAACTCTAGTTTTATAGGCAGAAAGAGACTTGACTGTATCTGGTGAAAAGATGTAGAAAAATTACTAGTTATTTTCTCAGAAAGCATCACTTCTTGTGTTCTAAATCCGGCAAGGCGGGTGGTACTGCTTGACGGAACAGTTTTCAAGTTTAGGTAATAATGAGAATCACGGGACTAGTTGTATGGAAAGCCGGACCTTTGCAGCGACCTTGTTCTGTAACGTGTAATTCCCCGTTGCCAGTGGGGAAGCAGGCAAAGAGAGGGTCATTCATTTCCCGGCATCACAGCTAGTCAGTGCAGAAGCTGGAGCATGAACTGAGGAAGTTTGACACCTGAACAGCTACTCCGAACCACTCAGCTAACTCGCAGTGTTAAAATGGTGGGCCCTGCCCTGGGTTTATCTGAAATCAGACTGCTGGGCTGGACGTTCTGCATAGCACTTCACGTGCTGCACGCCGTGTCCGTGCCTGCACTTGACACTGATCTGCTTCTGTCCCAGCTTCTGCTGAGGTGCTCCCTGGGAGGCAGCAGGTGGTGGCTTAAATGCTTGGGTCCCTGCCACCCACATGAAGACCAAATTGAGTCCCAGGCTTGGCTGGCTCATAGGCATTTGGGGACCGAACCAACAGATAAAAGATGTCTCCCCATCTCTGTCTCCGCCTTTCAAAATGTATATTTAAAACAAAAAAAAATCAGAATGCTGGACTAAGTTGATCTCAGAAATACCAAATGTCTTCTGTATATTAGGTGCTGTGCTGAGAGTAGGCTACAGCTCTGAATAAAACCCCTTTACCCTCACAAACTTATATTCTAGAGGGGGAAGCAAGCTAATGAATACAGCCTAGAGTGGTACATTTCATGAGGCAGAAAGAACCACAAAGCTCAGCACAGTCTTTGAGAATGATAGGGAGACCTGGTGCGGAACGTGGTCGGGGTGGGGTTCTATGAGGTGACTGCAAGCTGAAACCCAGCAGGTGACAGGGATTGTGCGACCTGCTAAGCCAGGAAACCAGCACAGAAGACACAAAGCCTCAGTGTTGAACCCTCAGAGAAGAGTAGCAGGCCCCATGGCTGGGCAAGAAGTTCAGGTAAGCAGCCATATCAAACGCGGAGCTGGATAGTGAACACGGGACAGACAGAATGATGGCTGTGACGAGGAGAAGGTAGGAGCAATGGAACAAAGGATCCACGGAGTTCTGGGAGTGGGAACCAAGGTGAGTCCCAGACGGTTGGGTCTCATGGATGAGGTGCGAGGACAGGAGGAGGCAGGTAGTCCAGCCTCTATGTACCTTTAGGCAGAGAGAGTGGTCTTCCATCTGCTGGTTCTCTCCCCAAACTGCTTCAATGGCCCGCTGGGCCAGGCCAAAGCCAGGAGCCAGGAATTTCTTCTGGGTTTCCCAAGTGGGTGCAGGGACCCAAGCACTTGGGCCATCTGCTGCTGCTTTCCCAGGAGCATTAGCAGGGAGCTGGATCGGAAGTGGAGCAGCCGGGACTCGAGCTGGCACCCATGTGGGATGCCAGTGCTGCAAGTAGCCACTTAACCTACTACACCACAGCGCCAGCCCCTTGTGCATCTTTGAGATGGACAGTTCTGGGGCAGGCACTGCTTGGGACAGCAGCATCCCTCCCCGTTTGGGGGATATTTATCCACAACAGCAGGTGCTAGGTCTGTCTGAAACCAGGAGCCAAGTAACGATCCGGGTCTCCCCCATGGGTGGGAGGAGCTAAAACACCGACCCATTCCCTGCTGCCTCCCTGGATGCATTAGCAGCAAGCGAGAGTGGGAGCAACGTAGCCAGGGCTAGAACACAGCAGTGGGATACAGGATGCAGGTGCTCCGAGCAGCGGCTTAACCTGCTACACGACAGCACCCACCCCCAGGAGATGATTTAAATATTTAAGTCTGCCAACAAAGAAAATTAATAGACTTTATTAAGTGTAACCCATGTAAAATCCAGAAATGGAATATTATAAATTATTAATGAAGGTTGAATTACTAGTGAACAAAGTATGATTTCCAAATCCACTGAAGTCAGATGAAATCCTTGCAACTTCCTGAGATTTGCTAAATGATCCTTTAGCTTCTAATTAAAGCATTGAAAGAAGAAAAATTATTCATACCAAATACATAATTCAGAAGGAACGAGTTAGCTCTAGGATGTATCTTGCAAGATTATGAAAATTACATCCATGCAATCAGCAAATTGGCCAAAAAGACAAAACTGGAGTTCGTCGTTGGGTAGTGGGGTGACACTGAAAGTGAGCTTTGGGCAGTGGGAGGTCACTTCTAGCAAAACAAGTGTGCTTCAAATTGATGACAATCATTTTCGACTTGGTAGACATTACAGAAAGGATAGTGCTTCGCATGACATCCATTCTTCTAAAAAGAGTGTCTCCAGCTTGGCCTTGCTGGCCCTGGGGAGACTGCTGCTCCCAGGAAGAGCCAGCTCCTGCCTAGAGGGTAAGTGTGAGCTGTCTAAGCCAACCAGCGGAGAGCCCCACACCTGCACAGAGCTACTGCATTCTGGCCGCTGTCCACCTGCCTCAGTCTCCCTGGAGCCAGGTACCAAGCAACGGGGGGTGGCTGCTATACCCCAGAGCCTGCTGAACTCACTCAGACCGGCCAGTGATAAACCTGCTAAGCCTGCCTCACCTATTCCAGCCCGTAGAAACCACAGTAAAGGCTTCAGAAAGCCTGCGTTTTGCCCTCGCTGCCCGTGCCCCGTGATGGTCTCGAGTGCTTGCCCAGGTGTCGCGACCCCTCCTCGTGGGAACTGTGCCCAACGAACGCGTTTCAACCACAGCCATCTGATGAGGTCACCTCACCCTACCCGAATAATACAACCTACATTTCATGACACAGATAAAGAAGCTGCCGAAACTGGGTTTTAGACTCCTAAGTTCCAGGAAATACTGTTTTGTTACTCCCATTACCTGTTTCACGGCTAGTCTCCAATCGGTATTGATGACAGCCTAACTGGGATTCTAGGCTAGAAGCGGGTGGACAAGAGTCTTCATTACAAGAACAGGAAACATAACCTTGTACACAAAGAAGTACGATGCCAAGACTAGAGTCTGGAAACCAGGTGAATAATAGTAAAAGAAAAAAAAACCTGACTATATTGAACAAGTATTGACCACGAATACTGGTTTGAGATTCTTGAAAAAAACAACAGTATTACATGAAATAGTTTATGTAAGGCTTAAGCAATCTGCTTAGCTAACTATAAAAATCTGTAGAAAACAATGGAAAATAGCATCAGTGTTTTGAAATTTGGTGCTATAATGGCTAAATAGATAAAAACCGTAAGACCAATGATTATTACCCAGGATGAAGAATTCAAAATGGAATTTGCAGATAGGAAAAAAATGTTTGTTTTTTTTTTTGCTAGTTAGGGAGAATGAGCACACTTCATTCCCGTTTACATTTTTATTTTGTCCAAGGTAACAGGAATTGTATACAAATGACAGTAGACCCTTGCCTCTGTATTTTTATCTAAATAAAAGATAACTCAAGATGAATTCTCAAGAAAGAAAAAAAAGCTATGTACATAGGGACTATATCTTCCTTCATCGTCTACTTGGAACCAATAGTTGTGTTGCTGTCATAGAATCAGGAAAGAGGTTGTGGTAAGTTGGAAGAGGTACATTTGCTGCTGTTATCAAAAAATGATATTTTCAAAAAAAGAAATGTATATTCAGTTCAATTATCAGGGCCAAATGTCGTTTCTACTAATAATTGTTGGAGTTACTATGAAACTGCTGGAAGAAGAAACAAAAAGTTGCAGGTATCTCGTTCATATCATCTGTAAGAAGTGCAGCTGTTCGGGCTGGCGCTGTGGCACAGCAGGTTAACGCGCTGGCATCCCAGTGCTGGTTTGAGACCTGGCTGCTCCACTTCCGATCCAGCTCTCTGCTATGGCCTGGGAAAGCAGTGGAGGATGGCCCAAGTCCTTGGGCCCCCGCACCCCGGTGGGAGACCTGGAAAAAGCTCCTGGCTCCTGGCTTCGGATCAGTGCAGCTCTGGCCGTTGCGGCCAACTGGGGAGGGAACCAGCGGATAGAAGACCCCTCTCTCTCTGTGTAACTCTGACTTTCAAAAAAAAAAAAAAAGTGTAGCTGTTGACTTCAGTGGCATGGAGGAGGAGGACCTTTTACGGGCTTCTTGGCCTCGTGTTTGAAGCACCTAAGTCTTGGCTTGCTTACTAGCCATCTTCTTACGGGGCCCATGTTCTGGTACGGTGGGTTCAGCCGCACCTTCCAGTGCCAGTATTCCATATTGGAGCGCCCATTCGAGTCCCAGCTGCTCCTCTTCTAATCCAGCTCCCTGCTAATGACCCTGGGAAGGAAGGAAGTGTCTGCCACCCATGTGGGAGACCCGGATGGAGTTCCTGGCTCCTGGCTTCAGCCTGGTCCAGCCCTGTCTGTTGCAAATATTTGGGGAGTGAACCAGTGGATGGAAGATTCTCTCTCTCTCTCTCTGTATGTATGTGTGTCTGTCTGTCTGTCTGATGCTCTACCTTTCAAATAAATCTTTTAAAATTGCTTTTCCTTATTGATGTATAGGATTTCTTTATACATTCTAGGTATGATCCCATCAACTGATATTCCCTCTGTGCCTTACATCTTCAGTCTTAATTGAATCTTTGGTAAGAAAGTAGGAATTTTGATGTCAATGGAGTCAGTTTTTATCAATCACATCCTTTATTGGTCTTTCTGTCCCACTCAAGCTATCTTTGCTTTCTTTGAGTGAATAAAAATATCCCTTCCATGATCTCTCCTAGAGGGTGGACTGTCGTTTTACACATGAGCCTGCAGTTCGTCTAGAACTGAGTTTTGCATACAATGTGAGGAAGTAGTGGTCAAGATTCATGCTTTCCCATATGAATGTGCAGTGGCCCAAATGCTATTCATTGCAAAGATTCTCTCTTCCTCAACTGTTGTCCTGCAGTGCAGTATTTTCTTTGTCACAAATGTCACTTTACTGTTTTATTTAAGGGTGTTTTCTACTTTCTAAGCTTGCAAGTGTCTTCATTTTGAGAGACCTTGGATGTAAATCCACCCTCTCTGTGGGCTGCTAGGTGAGCTCAGTACAGGGACCATCGCTGGATTTAACTGTTGTCACTAGACCGTGAAGGGAGAGTGTCTCCTGGGAGTGTTTCGATTAGGCATCAAAATAAAAAGCAACTTCCAGTTTCTGGATGGATGAAGACTTCCTCCAGTGCTTACCTCGTGTCCCCAGCACTTAACCTTGCGTCCCCTAGCTTATGTGGATGGCAGACCTGAGGGAGTCAGGCCCAGCCGACATAGCCATCGTCCTCCGTGTTCACAAACCTCCCACGGGCCAGATTGGTTTATTTTTGAATTTTAATTTATCTATTTGCTTGTTTTGCTCACAGTTTCACTGCTACATTCTTTCTCCTTTGGCCATTCAAAACAATGTCCGCTCTCCCAGGAGGGATGGGCTACGTTTGGGGACACAGAAGTGGAGGCAGAAAAGATGGGTTCCTTCCTGACTCCCCAGTGAGGACGTGAGGAGGCCACCCAGGCCTGAGGGGGGCCGTACGGCTGAGGACAAATGCAGCGAACTTTCAGGAGGTTGGAAACGCAGCAGACATCGAACTTGACTCCGGTGCTTAAAGGGTCGTTTGCGCCTGGCTTACCACGTGCTCAAATCCACCAGAAGAGAATCGCCCCTCAGAGGCAGGTGTCTGGCACAGCGGTTCAGGTGCCTGCATCCCGTATCAAAGTGCCTGGGTTTGATTCCTGACTCTGCTCCCAATTCCAGCTTCCTACTAACACACACCCTGGGGGCTGCAGGTGATGGCTCAAGTATTTAGGCCACTGCCACCCCTGTGGGAGACTGGGATGCAACTGCTGGTTCCTGGCATCTACCTGTCTTATCCCTGGTTACTAGGGGTCTTTGGAAAGTGAACCAACAAATGGAAGAGTCCTTTCTCTCTCTCTCTCTGTGTGTATGTATGCCTTTCAAATAAAATGAAAATAAACATTTTTTTAAATAGCCCAACAGAATATTCAAAAGGGTCAAATTAAATGTCAAAACTTCAGAGGGAGGGGGCAGGCGCTGTGGCGTAGTGGGCTAAGCCTCCACCTGTATTCCATACGTGCCTGATGGTGTCCCAGCTGCTCCACTTCTGATCCAGCTCTCTGCTATGGCCTGGGAAAGCAGTAGAAGATGGCCCAAGTGCTTGGGCCCCTGCACCCACATGGGAGACCCAGAAGAAGCTCCTGGCTCCTGGCTTCAGATCAGCCTAGCTCTGAGCATTTCTGCCATCTGGGGAGTGAAAAAGCGGATGGAAGACCTTTCTCTCTGTCTCTCCTTCTCACTGTCTGTACTTCTGTCTCTCAAATAAATAAATAAAATCTTAAAAAAAAATTGGAGGGAAATTATGCCAAATTGAACAATTCTTACCAGGCTAAGTCAAGGTGGGTGATTTCTGGAAGCTCAGGAGTCATTAGCAAAACTTCCTGGCCTCCAAAAGACACAGATGAAGTTGAAATCTTTGACAAGGCGGGGCGGGGGGGGGGGGGGGTGTGCAGAAGCCAGAAGAGTTTCCATACATTCCCCTGGAGCCTCGTACACATGTCGAGGTCCAGGCACAAACTAACACGTTGTTCAGACACTGCCCGTGCAGGTGCGTTCCAAAGGCCGGCTGCAAGCTTCCGCGTCAGAGCTGTGGCTGCAGTCTGGGCTGAAAGTCGTGGAACTAGACTTACCCTTCCTCTCTGAGTCAGTGTAGCTGGTTCAGAGTGCTGGGAGCAGCCCAGCACATGAAAGCCGTGCTTTGTTCGGAAGGCCCAGGACTGGGCGTGGAGGCTGGTGCAGACAGGAGGCAGATCCCCTCTCTCCTCCCCAACTCCCCTAAACAGAACGGCCAGCAATGTGGGCAGAAAAAAAAAAAAAAAAAAAAAAAAAAAAGCACTGCTCCCAGAGTAGGTGGCTTGACGAGCAACCATTTAAAGAATTCAGTAGTTCTTGGCGTTGGCTGTACCTGAGTGAGTTTGTAAAGTACTGACGCCTGGAGCCTCCTTCTCCTGGGATTGAGATTCAACTGGTGAGGAAGGAAGTCCAAGAATAAGCCATCTCCCCATTCCTCGCAAAGCCAGTTCCCTTTAAGAAATGATGATTTGCTCAGACCAGAAATGCAAAATAAAAGTAGAAGCAGGCCCTGGTTAGGAGCTTGGCGCCTGACTCCACTGGACCCATGCAGAACAAGACCTCCCCTACTCCATGGCATAGAAGCCAAGGGCTGCATCTCATGTACTGGGAAACCAGTGTCGCAACACCGGGGAGCCCGGGGCTGTGGCAGGCAGGCTCCCAGGAGAGGAGCTTTCCCTCCTGTTTGCACGTGGGATCCTGATACTGGGTCCTCTGGGCTGGGCGGGGCCTTGGTCCCTCTTCAAGTCCACACTCCACCTCCTCCTCCTCTTCGTGCTCTTGCTCATTGCTGAAGACAGAAGCCACCGACTCAGTCCAGGTCACCCGTGTGGGTGGCAAGGAGGCATCGTAAGGGCTCAATGTCTTATACCTCAAGGGAGTCTCTCAGAGTGAGATAGGGAGGTCTTCCCTCTGCTGGTTCAGTCCCCAAATGGCTGCAACAGCTGGGGCTGGACCAGGCTGAAGCCTGGAGCCTGGAGCCTGGAACTCCATCTGGTTTCCCCCATGAGTGGCAGAATCCCAAGCACTTGGGCCATCTTCCACTGCCTTCCCAGAGGCATTAGCAGAGACCTGGATTGGAGCAGAGCAGCCAGACATGGAACTCACACTTCAATATGGGATGCTGGCACCACAAGCAAAGGCTTAACCCATGCTGCCACAACATCGGCCCCTCTGTCTGTCTGTCTGTCAAAAACAACAACAACAACACCAAAAGCACGTAGGAAAAACAACATTTCCTTCGAACGGTAGAGTTAGAGTGGCAGCTGGCTTCTCCTAGAAACGAGGGGTAATGCTTTCAAAGTAAGAGAAAACACCTGCTAACCTCGATTTCCGCACCACAACAGCATTCTTCACAAACGAGAGCGGAAGCAAGACGTTTTCAGAGACATGGACACTAGGACTTGGTCAGCAGCAGGCCTATGCTGGGCAGAATATTCTGGAATGTCCTCCAGAGGATTCATGATCGCAGGAGTCGCTGGGAGGAGTCAGAAACAGCAGAGAGGTCTGGTTGAGGCAACATAGGAGTTGACAATGAAGCATTCTGTGTGTTCATAGAGAAGAAAATTTCCAAGGCTGATGAAGACATGGAAAAGTACATAACTGCTGGCTTGTACAGGGGTCACCCTTTTGACAATTTAAGATCAAAAAGAATAGCAGTGACAGATGATAACAAATTGAATTAGAATACTAATAACCCAGGGCAGATGTTTGGCCCAGCAGTTAGATACCCACTGGGATACCTGTGTTCCATTTCCATGTGGGTTCCGGTCCTAGCTCTGGCTCTTGATTCCACCTCCCTGTTAATACAGCCCTGGGAGGCAGCAGCGATGGCTCTACTAATTGGGTTCCGACACCGACATGGGAGAACTGGATGGAGTTCTGGGCTCCTGGCTTCAGCTCTCACCCACTTACCCACTGCAGGCATAAGGGGTGGTGGGCAGAATGAACCAGTAAATGGGAGCCCACTCTTTCTTTCTGTCTCTGTCTCTCAAATAAATAAGTAAAATGTTAAAATAAAATAGGAGATGAACATTTGATGCAGTAGTTAGGACGTTGTATGGGACAGCCATATCAGGGCGCCTGGGTTTGGGGACATGCTTTAGGGCAGAGCAGGTTAAGCCGCTGCTTGGGATACATGCCCACATCCCTTATGGGAGTGCCTGGTTCAAGACCCAGCCACAGCGCTTCCTATCCATCCTCCTGGCTCAAGTCCTTGCACCCTGGCCACCCACTTCGGGAAACCCAAATGAAGTTACAGGCTCCTAGCTTCATGAAACAGAGGATGGGAGATTCCCTCCCCCACACCCAGTCTCTATCGCTCTGCCACTCTACCTTGCAAATACATAAAAATAAATAAATCAACATTTTAGAGAAGAAAAACAATTGATGCCCCTGAGGAGCCAGTGGTTCCAAGGTATCCATTTGTTTTCAAAGCTTTGTACAAAGCATTATCTGCTAATTTGACTAACACTGTTGAACACGGCGATTTTGAAAAGAACGCATTGCTGTCATGTAAGGCAGCAAGTGATCTCCTAACTCCGAGGAACTCATTGTTAATACCATGGGATATGGGGTCGGGGGAGGAGCGCAGGCTTTGAGGACAGAAAGAAGTGGATGTGAGTCCTGCACTGCCAGTGGCTGGCATTGGCTGAGTCACACAACATCTCAGCGCTGAGCACCTCATGTGCAGGACGAGGGGGTGGACTGGGACGGCGGATGTAAAGCACCTTTGGTGGCTAAATTCTGACGTCAGAATCAGCTGGGCTAATGGGGGTGGTGGATGGCGGGTGAGAGGATGGGCAGGAAAAAGGCAGCAGTCCCACGCCCCACCCAGGTTCCCAAGGCTGCTGCGGTATCTTCGAGATGGGAGGCAGCCCTGGCCACCTGGCAGCAGGCATTTTGCCGGCAAACACTCACCATGCCTTTTCTCTGTTGATCAAGTGTCTTGCTCTATTTTTTTTTCTTAAGAGGTATTTTATTTATTTGAAAGACAGGGTCCAGAGAGAGGCAGAACCAGAGAGAGAGAGGTCTTCCATCCACTGGTTCACTCCCCAAATGACCACAACGGCCAGAGCTGAGCTGATCAGAAGCCAGGAGCCAAGAGCTTCTTCTGGGTCTCCCACGTGGGTGCAGGGACCCAAGGACTTGGATCATCTTCTACTGCTTTCCCAAGGCATAGCAAAGAGCCAGATTGGAAGTGAAGCAGCTGGGACTCAAACCGGTGCCCATATGGGATGACGGCGCTGCAGGCCTGGGCTTTTTTTTTTTTTTTTTTTTTTTTTTTTTTATTTTTTTGACAGGCAGAGTGGACAGTGAGAGAGAGAGACAGAGAGAAAGGTCTTCCTTTTGCCGTTGGTTCACCCTCTAATGGCCGCCGCGGCCGGCGCGCTGCGGCCGGCGCACCGCGCTGATCCGATGGCAGGAGCCAGGAGCCAGGTGCTTTTCCTGGTCTCCCATGGGGTGCAGGGCCCAAGCACCTGGGCCATCCTCCACTGCACTCCCTGGCCACAGCAGAGGGCTGGCCTGGAAGAGGGGCAACCGGGACAGAATCCGGCGCCCCGACCGGGACTAGAACCCGGTGTGCCGGCGCCGCTAGGCGGAGGATTAGCCTAGTGAGCCGCGGCGCCGGCCAGGCCTGGGCTTTAAGCCACTGCACCACGGCACCAGCTCCTCTTGCGCTATTTTTAAGGTCTGCTTAGCTGGGCCTGCCACTCTACCCCAGTCCACTGACCAACGTCTACAGCTGCCCAAGGAGAGTTGGGGGGGGGGGTGCTATCACAAGGCACTGGGCATGCACAAGGAAGCCATCTGAGCTTCCCAAGCCAGGGCCTTACAGCAGGCAAGCACTTTGCATGGCCTATCCCATGCCTTTCCTGGGTCCCAGTCACTGGGAGGCAGCTGAAACCCACAACACTAGACCTTTCTCAGCCGCATGTGTGGCTATGACTCCAATTTCCCACCAGAGGGCAGCAAACCTAAATTTAAGATGATGAGGTTCTTTTATTATTATTATTATTATTTAAGATTTATTTATTTATTGAGGCCAGCATCGTGGCATCATGGGTAATGCCAATATCCCATATGGGTGTTGGTTCAAGTCTTTGCTGCTCCACATCTGATCTGGGGCCCTGCTAATGGCCTGGGAAAAGCAGCAGATGGCCCAGGTGTTTGGGCCCCTGCACTCACATGGGAGACCCCATGAAGCTCCTGGCTCCTGGCGTTGGTCTGACTTAATTCTGGCCCTTATGGCCATATGGGACATGAAACATCAGTTGGGCGATCTCTGTCTATCTCTATCGCTCCCTCAGAAAGAGAGACACACACATACATAGATGGAGAGAGATCCTGCAACCACTAGTTCACGCCACAAATAGCCACAATAGCAGGGTCAGGCTCAAGCCAGGAGCCTCGCACTCTGTCTGGGTCTCCCAAGCGGGTTCAGGGGCCCAAGTACTTGGGCCATCTTCCTCTGCTTTCCTAGGCCATTAGCAGGGAGCTGGATCAAAAGTGGAGCAGCTGGGATTTGAACCAATGCTCATATGGGATACTGTCATATCAGGCAGCAGCTTAATCCACTGTGCTACAACGCTGGCCCCTAAAAATAGGTGAATAAACTGGATAGATTATGATAATTTTTGAATAATTAATAGTCATGGGTAACACTTATTGCAAGTTTTTTAAGGACCAGGCACTTTCCTAAACATTTCTTATGCATTATTTCATTTAACTTATCTATTGTATTCTATTCAATTAGTTCTTATGATAGATTGTAACTGTACAGTTCATAGTTAACTTGTTTTTCATTTCTGTCCCCCACCTCTGGGCTGGAAGATACAAGAGGATAATACCTGTTTTAGCCACTATTCCATACTTCGCATTGTGTCTGGGCATTATGGTAGCTGAATAAGTCCTTGCTGGATGCATGAAAGAATCCTGACTTCAAACCCAAAAGCTAGAAGCTGTTATTATAGTTGATTGTCATTGGAAAGATTATTTTTAAATTTTGGAGTACCTCTTTTTAAGTATCTGAAGTGAATTATTAAGTTTGGTTGTGCCAGGGCCAGCACTGTTATGTAGTGGGTAAAGCTGCTGCCTGCAGTGCCAGCATTCCATATGGGTGCTGGTTCAAATCCCAGCTGCTCCACTTCCAATCCAGCTCTCTGCTATGGCCTGGGAAAGCAGTAGAAGATGGACCAAGTCCTTGGGACCCTGCGCCCATGTGGGAAACCCGGAAGAGGCTCCTGGCTTCTGGCTTCTGATCAGCCCAGCTCTGACCATTTCTGCCGTTAGGGGAATGAACCAGCAGATGGAAGACCTTTCTCTCTCTCTCTCTCTCTCTCTCTCTCTCTCTCTCTCTCTCTGCCTCTCCTTCTCTCTCTGTGTTACTCTTTCAAATAAATAAATAAATCTTAAAAAAAAAGAAGGCAAAAAAGCTACAAATGTATTTCCTTTAAAAAAAAAAGCTTTAATTAAAAAAAAAAGTTTGGTTGTGCCACAAAGTTCCCTCTATAGCTTGTACATGTTTTGTTTCAGGGGGGCACCCTGGTTTTGGCTTTTTTTTTTTCTTTTGTTGAAAGGGATGGGCATTGTCACAACTGAGTCTTTTTTTTTTTTTTTTTTTTTTGACAGGCAGAGTGGACAGTGAGAGAGACAGACAGAGAGAAAGGTCTTCCTTTGCCGTTGGTTCACCCTCCAATGGCCGCCACTGCCAGCGCGCAGCGGCCGGTGCACCGCGCTGATCCGATGGCAGGAGCCAGGAGCCAGGTGCTTTTCCTGGTCTCCCATGGGGTGCAGGGCCCAAGCACCTGGGCCATCCTCCACTGCACTCCCTGGCCACAGCAGAGAGCTGGCCTGGAAGAGGGGCAACCGGGACAGAATCCGGCTCCCCGACTGGGACTAGAAACCGGTGTGCCGGCGCCGCTAGGCGGAGGATTAGCCTAGTGAGCCGCGGCGCCGGCCAAGGGCATTGTCACAACTAAAATCAACAGGAACCTCCTTCAGAGGAAGCTTTACTTTACTACTAATCTATTATCTTGATTGTAGGCATTGTAATTTTCTGGATGCATTTGTTTATAAATGTTCAACAAAGACTGCCCTCATGTCATAGGCTCTTCTAAGTATTTGCATCCTTACAGAGGTACTAGTATTAGCCCACCTTACAGATGAAGAAACTGAGGTGCAGAGAGAGTAAGAAGACTGCACAAGATATCACAAATAGAAGGCAGGACAGCCAGAATTCAAACCCAGGTATTTTGGCTGCCAACTTCAGATGTCTGATCACTATATGACCTCTAATTGTCACTTACGGGTTTTATATGATTATTATACAAAGCAGTAGTTGCACAGGCATGGATTCTGGTAGGACACAGCTAAATTTGGAAGAACTTGTTGCCTATTGATTTTAAATTCATTTGAAATAACAGGGTTTGGGGAGAAGAACAAAGAAGTCCAAATTTGTCAGTTCCTCTGAAAATCTTGTTTGTAGCCAGGGAGTTATTTTGTCTTTTTGTAATGAAAAGCTATAATCCCTTCCCTAAACAAGCACACCAACAGAAGCCCGCCGGCTACAGGGCAGAGCTCTTGACCTGTCAGCCGAAAAGCCAATGCACACAAAGCAAACAACCTTTAATGCCATCAAATGCAACACATTTCAGCCAGGGAAATGTTGCGATGGCAATGACACACAGCAGGCAGATGGCCCCTCTGGTCCACTCTGTAGTATGTAAACCAAAGAACTGAGAGCAAGTATCAATGCAAACCTAGCAACAACAATTTATAGTAACACTATTCCCAACAGCCAAAAGGTGGAAACAAGCCAAATGTCCATCAGTGGATGGGTGTATAAAGAAAAGGAGGTACAGCCGTACTGTGGAATATCGTTCCACTGTCAAAAGGAAGGCGGTGCTGATACATGCACACAGGTGAACCTTGACTGTGTTATGCCATGGAAAAGAAGACACACGAACGGTCACATGCTGTATAGTTCCATTTATATGAAATATCCAGAGTAGGTCATGACAGAAAGCAAATTAACGATTGCCAGGGACTGGGGACAGAGGGGAGGCGAAAGGGGCCTCTTCGTGGATACAGGGTTTCTGTTTGTGGTGATGAAAATGTTTCAGATACGAGGGTGGCATTTGTACCACACAGTGAATGTACTAAATGCCACTGAATCGTTTACTTTAAAGTAGCTAAAATGGTGAATTTTAGGTGAGTTTTTACCTTAATAACAAACCCCTTAACATACACTGAATTTATAAAAGAAAATTTTACCGATATTCTAAGACTCCAGACTATTCTATTTTTTGTGTACAATGAGTCCAACCTACAAAGACTTCGGCATCCTTCTAGTTAAAATGTAACCAGTCGGTGCCAGCGCTGTGGTGTAGTGGGTAAAGCTGCCGCCTGCAGTGCCAGCATCCTATATGGGTGCCAATTCGAGTCTCAGCTGCTCCTCTTCCAATACTGCTCTCTGCCATGTTCTGGGAAGGCAGTAGAAGATGGTCTAAGTCCTAGGGTCCTTGCACCTGCATGAGAGATCTGGAAGAAGATCCTGCCTTTGGATCAGTGCAGCTCTGGCCATTGCGGCCATCTGGGGAGTGAACAAGCAGATGGAAGACCTCTCTGCCTTTGCCTTCCTCTAACTCTGCCTTTAAAATAAATAAATATTTTTTTAAAAAAAGATCTCTCTAAAAATAAAGAAATAACCAATCACCAAAGGGTTATCATGTTTCAACTGTTTTTTGTAGTTGCTAAAAAAAAAATAAAGATCAAAGAACTCTCAGAACAGAGAGAAACGCAACTAAATAGTAAAATAATTGAGTGTGATGTACAGAGTAATGAATGCAACAGATGTTTTGGACGAAGAGTTTGAATCATGCAGAATGTATTTTTAAAACATTTTCTTGTGTCCTGAGATTGCTTGGTCATTGAGGAATTAGAACAGATGGCTGAGGACCGCTTTATTCAATATCCATTTCAATATACTTTTATCTTACAGACTGGACAGCTTTTTTAAAAAAACTACATTTCCCAGACTTCCTTGTAGCTAGGATTTCATACATGATCCAGTTGACCAATCATAGGCATTTTCATGAGTTTTTTTTTTTTTTTTTTTTTTTTTTTTTTTTTTTTTGGAGGGGGAGCAAAGAGGCAAAATGTAGGAATCCATTTTGTGTGTGGTTCATCGCAGAGCAGGGGTCCCCGATTTGGGGACCAGTTGTCCTGGGAGTTCCTTACGTTAGCAGGTGGTTTTCCTGTTCAGTGGTTTCAGCACCAGCCACAGCACATTCCTAGTCAGGAAAGTTCCAGTTAGCTGTTGCTCTGTGATAGGCCGTCTCCGAACTTAATGGCTTGAAACGACAATCTCTTACTGTTTCTTGTGGCCTGTGCCTGCTCCCCTGGGGATCTGTCATGAAGTTATGTTCAGATGCTGGCTGGGATGTAGTCACCCGAAAGCTGGACTGGGCTGGGTGTCCCAGGGACAGCTGATGCTGCAGTTGATGCTGACTATTGGCGGGAAGTGCTCCCGAGGCTGCTGATGGAAACAGCTCCGTGTAGCCGCTCTGTGTTGCATGGGCTGTGCACAGCCTGGTGTCTAGACTCAGAGAAGGCACCTCCCACGAGCAAACCTTCCAACGAGGCAGGGAAAGCCACAGTCAAGGGCCACATCAGAAGTGGGCACAGCATCTTTTCCACCTTGCTCTATTGGTCAAGTGATGCTGTTCCAGCAACCGCAGTTCAAGGCAGGGACAGAGGCTCCATCTTGATACAAAAGTCACAAGCTGAGCTGCAAAATGCTGCGTGGGATGGAAGGTAACAGTCACGCCATGCAAGGGGAGAGGCAGAGTGGTCTGGAGGGCTAATATACTTTCTGTTTTTTTCTAACTATTTTATCAGCACTGACTTCTTCATACGAAATATCTTTCTGTTGAAATTGACCAAGCTGGGATTTATCAGCTACAGCGGGATCTGGATCAATAGTGGAGACCAGGGAGCTGGTGGGTAAAGCCTCCACATGCAGTTCCAGCATCCCATATGGGCGCCAGTTTGAGTCCTGGCTGCTCCACTTCCGATCCAGCTCTCTGCTATGGTCTGGGAAAGCAGTAGAAGATGGTCCAAGTCCTTAAACCCCTGCACCCATGTGGGAGACCCGGAGGCTCTTGCTCCTGGCTTCAGATCGGCTCAGCTCTGGCCATTGCAGCCATCTGGGAAGTGAACCAGCTGATGGAAGACCTCTCTCTCTCTCTCTCTCTCTCTCCTCTCTCTCTCTCTCTGCCTCTACCTCTCTGTAACTCTGCCTTTCACAAAAATAAATAAATCTTTAAAAAAAAATAGTGGAGGCCAGGACTTCACTGCTCTCTGGCAAATGGTCTTCCAGTATATTACTCTCTATGTGACTGCTAGGGAGGTGAGAAGTTTCTCAATGTCTTGCTTTAGGCTAAGCCACTTATCCTTGCTGAAGTTCAAGTTCGCCATCTGGAAAGCAGGGTGATGAGAATAACGTGAGGATTACATGGGGCAACACATGAGCAATATTGTCTCAGTATCTGGCACCTGGCAGACAGTGCTTGGTGAAATCTACTTTGCTGCTTTGCTGGGTTCAGGCTGGCCCACTCTCTCTGGCAATTTCTCGCAGACACAGTGAAGCAAGTGGGCCAAAGATACAAAGTATAAGAATTTCAAAGGTAAAATGCCAACCCACATGGCGGCCGGCTCCAGAGCCCCTGCTCTTTACTGGTACCTTATATGCGTTTTGCAGCTGAGAACTGAGGGTGGTACAAGTTAGCTAGGACAGCTGTGAGTGCCGCAGAGTGGGGATGCAATGGCGGGCTGGAGGTGAGGGTGGGCAAAGGAATGTTCTGGAAGATAGGAAAAGCACACAGCAAAGGTCTGAACAGGAAGATATCAGGGGCATTCAAGACAGTGAGAGAAGGATGCGCTGGTAAGAGAGCTTTCTCCTTTTGTTCCCATCGTGGCTCTGAGAAAATGGCACTCTGTGTGGGCCGCTGGAGTCCATGCAGGAGCTGTGTGACTGCAGGCACCTGGCCCAGGGTCTACACCCCTGGGCCTGGCTGTAGCCTGCTGCGAGAAATCTTGTCTAGAATGTAGAAAGACAGGGGAAGAAGAGGACCCCGACACTGGGGGTGACCCCGACACTGAGGCAGATCAGGATGGGCACAAACTCATAGGTGAGGTGAAGCCTTTGAATGCTCCTTTGAGTGCATTGGGAAGCCACTGAAGGTATTTTTTTGTTTTGTTTTGTTCTGTTTTTATTTAAAGGCAGAGTGACAGAAGGAAAAAGGACGAGAAAGGCATCGCCCATCTGCTGGTCCACTCCTCAGGTGTCTGCAACAGTGGGGGCTGAGCCAGGCTCAAAGAGGGAGCCTGAACACAATGCAACCTTCCCATGTGTGCATCAGGAACCCAAGTACTGGGGCCATTGCCTGCTGCCTCCCAGGGTGCACATTCCCAGGGAGCTGAAACGGGAAGCAGACCCAGGACTGGAACCCAGGCACCCCTATGTGAGATGTGGGTGTCCCAATGAGTTTTATTGCTAAGCCACATATGTGCCCCGCTACTGAAGACTTTAACCAGGGGAAGCCACAAAGCCCAATTTGCTGCCCAGTTTGCCTTCAGGAGGACGCTGGTTGCTGTGAGCAGAAAGGAGCAGGGAGGTCAAGAGTAGAAACAGGAGGACCCGGCACTGTGGCTCAGCTAGTTAATGCCCTGGCCTGAAGCACCAGCATCCCATATGGGCGCCTGCTCTAGTCCCGGCTGCTCCTCTTTGATCCAGCTCTCTGCTGTGGCCTGGGAAGGCAGTAGAAGATGGCCCAAGTCCTTGAGCCCCTGAACCTGCATGGGAGAGCCGGAGGACACTCATGGGTCCTGGCTTTAGATTGGTGCAGCTCCATCCATTGTAGCCACTAGGGAGTGAACCATTGGATGGAAGACCTCTCTCTCTCTCTGCCTCTCCTCTCTAACTTTCAAATAAATGAATGAATCTTTAAAAAAAAAAAAAAGTAGAAACAGGGAACCAGTTAAAAGGCTGTGATCTTGGGAAAAGAGAAGATGGCAACTTAGACTAGGGTGATGGTGGTGGAAATGGGGTCAGGTGCTAGGGTTTGAGACACCTTTCAGAGCCAGAGTCTCCAGGGCCTGGCTATGGACTGGGTGTATAAAAGTGAAGGAGAAAGGGCAGTAATGTTGCTCCTCTCATGGTGTTCTCATGGGATGTTAAATTTGGTTTTGTCCAGGTTCTCCAAATGTTAAGCATTGAATTACAGTGTGATCCAGAAATTCCAAAAGCATTGAAAGCAGGGACTCGAACAAACACTTGCACACCAGTGTTCATAGCATCATTACTCTTGGCATCCAAAAGTTGGGAACAACCCAAGTGTTCATCAACAGATGAATGAATAAGCAAAAGGTGGTATAGACACACAGTGGAATATTATTCTGCCTTAAAAAAGAAAAGGATGTTCTGATATGTGTTACAACATAGATATATCTTGAAAACATCATGCTAAATGAAATAAGTCAGACCCAAGAGATAACTATTGTATGACTCCACTGATACGAGGTACCTAAAATAGGCAAAGTCATAGAGGAATGGCAGCTATTAGTTAATGGGTATAGAATTTCTGTTTGGGATGATGAAAGTGTCCTGGAAATGGACAAAGGTGATTGTCACATAGCATGTGAACGGACTCAATGCCACTGAATCGTACACTTAAAATGGTTAAGATGGTGGAATTATGTTATGCATCTTTTACCACAATAAAGGCAGTTAATTACGTACATAGAATGGTTTCAGTACCATTGGCTCCCAAACTCATGTAGGATATTAAGCCCCAGCATCATAAATCAGTGGTAGGAAGAAGGGGAAATAATCCAGTCATGGTGATTTGAGATGGAGGATATGGGGGAATGGGGAGCTTAGGGTTTTTTTTTTTTTAAAGGATTTATTTATTTATTTGAAAGACAGAGTTACAGAGAGGCAGAGAGAAAGAGATCTTCCGTCTGCTGGTTCACTCCCCAAATGACTGCAACAGCCAGGGCTGGGCCAGATGGAAGCCAGGAGCCAGGAGTTTCATCCAGGAGTCAGGAGCTTCATCTGAGTCTCCCACATGAATGCAGGGGACCAGGTGCTTGGGCCATCTTCTGTTGCTTTCCCAGGCACATTAACAAGGAGCTGGATTGGTAGTGGAGCAGCCGGGACTGGAACTGGAGCCTATATGGGAGGCTGACACTGCAGGCAGTGGCTTTACCCACCACACCACAGCACCTACGGCTTAGGACATTGAGGGTGTGCTGTCAGAAGGTAGCGCTCCCCAGAGGGATGTTATAAAAACCTGAGCTTGGGCCCAACAGTTCCCTGCTTCCTAGCTCGCCACGGGGTCCTTCCTGCACATACACTCTGCCAGTGCCATCCACCAACCTCACTAGATCACCAAACCCAAGCCACCCAGCCTTGGACTTGAAGCTCCAGAACGGTGCACTAAATAAAACCTTTCTCTTTGTGTAGTTAAACTTTCTCACGTATGGTGTTATAGTGATAAAAAGCAGCCTAATCCCGACTGATTAGCACAGACCTGCCCCATCACTGTCTGGGCTCCGTGAATGGACCCATTGTTTCCCTGGGTGTGGGCGACCTCATGTATCAGAGGGGAAACTTCCTCATTCTGCGCAGCTGAGAACTTTGAATTTCGGGTGTGTTGCCCTGGGGCCCTTCGTGAGTCCCTCCCCTTTACACCCAGCTCTCTGTGAACACTGCGCACTCCCCAGAGCACAGTCCACTCTGTAGCATAAGGCACCCTGCTCTCTGGAAGCAGGAGATGACAGGAGAATTCCCTTAACTCGTCATCCGGCCCTTGGGGTTTCCCTATGGCCACCTCGCTGGGGTGTAGGCGTGGGAACGTCTCAGAGTAAGAGCATCAGAGAGGAGAGGAAAAGCTAAAGATCAGGGCAAGCTAAGTGTTCCTGGACTCTCCGATGGCCAACACCTCAAGCTGAAGTCTTTCATGAGGACGGGATCCACCCCTGTCCCATGCATGGTGTCTACCCAGCCCTGGGCTCTCAAAGGGGCTCACCTAAAGGCTTCCTTCATCAGGGCTCCCAGTCTCCACCCAGCAAGGGCTGGCACTCCCATCATAGCACCTCCAGTCTGAGCCATTGCCTCTGGAATAGTGGCCCAGGGATGAGTGGCAGCTGTCACCACCCAAGTCTCCCCACAGAGCCAGGTCCCTTGCACACAGTGGCCCAGGGTCCTCCCGGCCTAGTGCAAGCTCCAGTAAGAGCTGTAGCTATGGCGGCTCCTTTAATGACAGATTCCTCTCCTGACCACAGACATTGCCTATCAGGTTCCGTATAGTTTCCATTCACATAGAAACTGGGAATAATTATACAAGCAGGGCACCTCATCCTCACTCTGGGGTCTTGAGCTCTGAACCACTCAGTTAATTATTTCCAAAGACTCCGTAGGATGGGATCCAGTTGCCATTTTCCCCCTACAGTCTTATTCTTATCACCACAAATCATAAAGGAACAGTAAGTAACCTCTACCTACTTCTTATTGAAATAGCCACAAAGATGCACACACAGAAAGAGACAAAAATGGGCAACATCAGAAGACGAAGGCTGACAGCGAATGTAGTAGAAAT
The DNA here is from genome assembly GCF_051225735.1 of Oryctolagus cuniculus. Taxonomy (NCBI): domain Eukaryota; kingdom Metazoa; phylum Chordata; class Mammalia; order Lagomorpha; family Leporidae; genus Oryctolagus; species Oryctolagus cuniculus. The sequence continues at coordinate 214,094,403 of NC_142867.1, read as the reverse complement.
TGAGCCCAGTATGCAGGGGGCCCTCTTGCCTTGAGCTCGTGCCACAGACCTGACAAAATGCTATGAAGAAGCTCTGGGCGGGTGCCGTGGCTCACTAGGCTAATCCTCCACCTTGCGGCGCTGGCACACCGGGTTCTAGTCCCGGTTGGGGCGCCAGATTCTGTCCCGGTTGCCCCTCTTCCAGGCCAGCTCTCTGCTGTGGCCAGGGAGTGCAGTGGAGGATGGCCCAGGTGCTTGGGCCCTGCACCCCATGGGAGACCAGGAGAAGCACCTGGCTCCTGCCTTCGGATCAGCGCAGTGCACAGGCCGCAGCGGCCATTGGAGGGTGAACCAACAGCAATGGAAGACCTTTCTCTCTCTCTCTCTCTCTTTCCCTGTCCACTCTGCCTGTAAAAAAAAAAAAAAAAAAAAAAAAAGCTCTGACAAGCTCCTACCGCTTGTCTCTTAACCAGCGCCCCAGTGACCCAGAAAACGGGGCAGATGGCTCACCAGAACAGTGAAGAACTTTAGAGCTATACCAGTCTCTGGACTCCCAGGCTCATGGAATCAGAGCATTCGGGGATGCATTGAAGCAGCGATGTTCCGAACGCTTAGCGATGGAGCCTCCTGAGTACATCCATCAGATGCAGGCGATCAGGGGTTCTGCCCCACCCCAATTTTGGTCACCCTTCCCTTTTAGTGGCATCCGAGATGCTGCTCTGGGCTGTTTCTTTTCCTTTTGTGACCGTGCTTTTCCAAGTTGCACCACTACCTTCCTACTTTTGTCTGCCCCTTAAATACTGATCATTCCCAGAGTGTGGCCTCTCAAAACATTCTACATAACTGAAGCTATCACCCAATTTTTCCAAGTGTTCAGTTGACCCGTATGAGCTGAAGCCTTCCATTCCTATGGAGTACAATGGGCATCATATCCTCCATAACTCGTGATGGGAACCCTATGCAACTCAAGCCAGGATAACAGGGAGAGGCCCAGATGAGATAGGGAAGACAGTGACTATTTTCGTTAACGTCATAGCCCGGAGGATATGCTAAGAAGTTTTGTAGTAACTCTAACGCAGCCAGGACCATTCATTCCCTACTCCAACAATTAGAAGAGAATGATAGCCCAGAGGCCGGGAGAAAGAAGGTAGACCCAGGGCAGGAGAAAGAGCAAAGTAGGAGGACACACAGGAGGTCCTCTACTGCCCAGTAAACACGGATTGAGAGGCAGAGGCTAGGGCGCAGCAGGTTAAGGGGCCATTTGGAATTCCCGCATCCCATACTGAAGTGCCAGTTCAAGTCCTGGCTTCTCTGCTTCCAATTCAGCTTCCTAAGGATGCTAGGCCCAAGTGCCTGGGTCCCTGCCACCCATGTGGGAGACCCACACTGAGTTCCAGGTTTCAGCCTGGCCCAGCCCAGCTGTTGGAGAGTGAACCCGTGGATGGAAGAACGAAAGATCTCTCTCTCTCTCTGACCTTCAAGTAGATGAAAATAAATAAATAAACATGGACTTGAGTGAGATAATGGAGAGACTTTAAAAAGAGCTATTTTGGCTCACCTCATAACCCTAGGTATTCCTGGCTGCCTGATGAGAAAAATTTTCCTGTGATGAACTATATCATATTCACAAATAATGACACCTCCATTTCCAGCTTCCATCTCTCTACCTAGCTTAGAACTCCTTTCTGACAACCTCAGAATGCAGCATCTCCAACAAATCTTCCATTTTCTGTCTCCCCCAGCCGGCTCCTCCCTGTGCCCTACTCCAAGAACAGAACTAATGAACAGAACTATGAATTAAAGTGCCCCCCCCCAAATCTATACATGGAAATCCTAAGTCCAGTCTCACAATGTTGCCTTCTGTGGAAACAGTCATTGCAGATATAATCAGAATCAGATGAGGTCATTAGGTTGGGCCCTAATCCAAGGTGACCAGTGTCCTAATGAAATAGAAAGATAGGAAGGCACACACACAAGAGAGAACACTGAGTGAAGATGGAGGCAAAGATCAGGCCAAGGAACAGCACAGCATGCCTGCGAACCCCCAGAAGGAAGGGGAGAGGCGTGGAACAGATTCTTCCTCGCTGTCCTCAGAGGGAGCCAGCCCTGTGGACACCTTGACCTTGGATGACTGTAGCCTCCAGAACTGAGACAGTAACAGACGTGGTTTATGCCTGTGGTTGTGTCAGCCCAGCAGACCAACAGGCTACACCATGAAGATGCACGCTCTGTCTCCTAACCCCCGCAGTGACCAGATCCCGCCAGCTGCACATCTCCGGAGTTCAGCTTCTACTGCTTCTCTTGCCTCTAAGCATGCTGGGTATTCTGTGAGCACCGCATTAGGAGAAAGCAGAAAGGAACTCAGCTGGGCAAGTGGAGCAAGGGCAGGTCAAAGCCAGCATAAGGGAGGGTCTGGGATCTGGGGGGCTGCAGATGGTGGGGTGGCAAGCAGAGGGTGAGGGTGTGCCTGGCTGTGGGTGACATGAACACCACTTTGCTGCTTGTTGGAAAACCCTGAGACCACAGAGGCTGCCTCAAATGCCAAAGGGGCGGGGCTGGCTGCAGCCCAGGGCTCCCTGGCCTCTGTTCCCACGGCTGACTTTCGCACTGGGCTTCTGCCTGGTGTGTGTGTTGGGAGCACCCGCTTCATGGGGCTGCCGAGAGAGTTCCTTTGGATAGCTGCAAACCCAACTGGCAGGCTGGCCGCTTGCTGGGCAAGTGTTTGGCATGGCTCAGCCCCAGCTCCAGGACTTCGCCATAGCTCTTGGAATTGGATTCTAAACGTGAGGATCAAGCAATGAAGGACTTGGAATAAGACCCCCTCCTGGGGCTCCCAGAAGCACTCTGAGCAGCTGTGCCTGCCTTGTTCTCTTTCCTCTTTCTACGCTTCACCCCTCAACCTCCCACCCCAGTCCCTGCCCCCACCTGCTCCTCTGCCCCATCTTCCTCACTTTCTCCTCTCACCCCACAAAGAATCCCCCCTTGCAGTCACTCCTTCCTCTACGATTCCTTTCCTCTCTGCCGCCCCGACTTCCTTCCTCCGAGTCTTTCTCTTACCCCCCTCCTCCCCATAATTTCTCCCTCTTCCCACCTGCCCCTCCCCTCCACGTTCTTCCACCCCCTCACCTCCCCCCCTCCCTCCCTCCTGCTTCCCTTTGCCCCGCACCTCCTCTCCACCCCCCTCCTCCCACTCTTGCCCCCTTTCTCGCCCCCACCCCAGCCTCACCCCACCGGTGTTTGCTTTTCTCCCGGATCTGATCCGGATGAAGGGGTTGTCCTGCCCGTGCCCTGCCCTGCCCCAGTTTGGGCAGCGGGAGCCTCGCTTCATGGCTCAGGGCTCTGGCACTCCGGCGCAGGGGCAAGGGCCCCCTCTCAACGCCCAGGTGCTGCGGGCCCAGTACGAAGGCTTGAGGAGGCTGCAGAGGACCCAGGCCCACCTCATGGTGCTCCCAATAGGTAGGACCGGGCAGGGTGCCGGGGGAGGGGACCTGGCTGAGCTGCAGGGAGGGCAGGGCCAGGGCTCTGCCAGCCCTCCTGGTGGGGGAGTGGGGAGGGGGGAGAGAGAAGGGGCGGGAAGAGCCGGGCTGCCGGAGCAGCGCTGCAGGGAATGCTGGATCAAAACAGCTCGATCCGGTCTGTCCCAAGGTCTTCCTGGCCCCTGTCTCTGATCTTGCTAGACTGGTCAGCCCGGTGAGCCAAGCTTGGCTTCGCTGCTGGGCCAAGGGGGGTGGGGGGGGGTGGTGATGGGAGCTCTGCCTCCTGGCTGGGTTGACCTGAGAAACTGGCTCTGGGGGCAGAAAACTAGCGGCATTCCCAGCCGCCAGGGAGCCCGCTACAGGGCGTGGACATCTATGAGGCCCCTTCTCCCCCAGGCTCCTCTAGCCTCAGACAGCAGACAGAGAAACCTCTTCCCTGTCGGGAGAGACAATGAAGATGTCATACCAGGAGCAAGTTCGGTGCACAGGCTCAGGAAGTAAAGTGGTTGTCGAATTCCAGCCCCTTATCCTCCAGCAGAGAGGAGCAGGTGGAGGGAGGAGGGAGATCCCCAGGAAGGTCAAAGCTGAGTTCTTTCGGCTGTTACTGATACAGTGCCGTGGACTCTTCATGGTCTGCCCTTTGCAGGCCAGCATGGGAGGGTACTGGGAGCCAGAGGGCCCTGGCTGTCCCGCGTAGCAGCTGTGCCGCCTTTTGGAAAGGAAGGTGGCGCCTCTGAGCTGAAGGAGCCCATCATTGCTTCAGCCATTGCCAACCGCTGGGATCCATGCGAACTGGTCAGTTCAGAGAAGCTGCTGCAAGTGTCTTTGCAGAACAGTGTCTTTGGAATAGAAGGGTAACGGCCGGTTCTCAACAAAACAAGGACCCATCTTTTTTTTTTTTTTTTTGACAGGCAGAGTGGACAGTGAGAGAGAGAGAGACAGAGAGAAAGGTCTTCCTTTTGCCGTTGGTTCACCCTCCAATGGCCGCCACGGCTGGCACACTGCAGCCAGCGCATCGCGCTGATCCGAAGCCAGGAGCCAGGTGCTTTTTCCTGGTCTCCCATGCGGGTGCAGGGCCCAAGCACTTGGGCCATCCTCCACTGCACTCCCTGGCCACATCAGAGAGCTGGCCTGGAAGAGGGGCAACCGGGACAGAATCCGGCGCCCCGACCGGGACTAGAACCCGGTGTGCTGGCGCCGCAAGGTGGAGGATTAGCCTATTGAGCCACGGCGCTGGCCCAAGGACCCATCTTAAGACATAGTTCAAGGGCAGGCATTTAGCCTCAGATTCAGGATTACCACCACCCCCGCACGCCCCATGGGAGTGCCTGGATTGGAATCCCAGCTTCAGCTGCTGACTCCTGCTTCCTGACAGTGCAGACCCTGGGAAGCAGTGGCCACAGCTCAGTGATTGGGTCCCTATGACTGTGGGAATCCCAGACTGAGTTCCTGGCCTGACCCAGACCTGGTCATTGTGAGCATTTGAGGAATAAACCAGTGGGTAGGAGTTTCTCTTTCTGAGAGGGAGGGATGGAGGGAGGGAAGGAAGAGAGAGAGAGAGAGAGAAGAAGAAGAAGGAGGAGGAGGAGGAGGAGAAGGAGGAAGAGGAGGAGGAGAGGGAAGGGGAGGGGAGGGGAGGAATACAGCTCTTTACTACTCTGCTTTGGTTGGTAATCTCTTTATCAGAATCCCAGGACACAAAGCCCCATATGTAAAGAGTACCCTTTCCCACTGGTGAGTGCATGTGAACCCTTGCATGTGTGGGAGTGTGCATGCACCCTTGTTCCTTGCCATTCCTCAGCTCTCAAGGACTAGCTTCCTACTTCCTCCCAGAGTTCACTCCCTCGCTCCAGTTTGTGACTGTCAATTATATTTGAATTTTTCCATAGCATGGTTACCAGCTGCAATGTTCTTAAAACATGCTCGTTTTGTTATCATCTTCCTACCCTACTAGGACACATCCATGCAGGGTTTTATCTCCATGTTCACTGCTGTATTCTTGATACCTGGAGTAAATTAGGCCTGGAATATGTTAAGTGTTCAATAAACATTTGTTCAATGAATGAATAATTATATGTAATTTGTGTGCATGTTAGGGGAAGCATGCACATGTGTGTGTGAGCGTGTGCTAGTGAGATCATGTGTGTTCCCATGTATGTATAAACACAGGCAATAATGCTGAGTACCCCTCCCTGGGCATTTGGAGCATGATCTCCCCTCAGCTTGAAAGCTTAGAGACCCTCTAATTGAGAGCTGCTCATGTACCTCCTGGTGACGACCCTGCCTGTGCCTTCTCTTCTCAGGAGGGAACACACCTACTCCTGCTGAATCCATGACCAGTGCTGTTTGGATTAACAAGGAGAGAAGGAGCTCAGTGTCTCTGGAAGAGGGAGATGCTGAGGTAGAGGGGACGCCAGATGAGGCGGCCAGAGGTCATCATCAGGCCCCGGGGTCTGCATGGCACACGCACCTGGAGATGCATCGCTTGGTCCAAACCTCCTACCAGGAAACCGATCATCAAGTAAAACCCAAAGGCCAGCTCATAGAGTCTCTCCAGAGGCTCCCTCCAGACGGAGACCCATGCTTGCTTGAAAACAATCAGATGAGTCAGCAAGGAACCCAAACTCCAGAGGGAGCCCAATGTCAATGTCAGGTGGGCAGTACCCAAACTAAGGCAGTGGGTTGCAGTTCAAAAACCAGCATTCAGTGTCTTCCTCCCATAGGGAACTCACACAGGTCTGGCAAAGCAGCTCATTATCCATTTCCACAGAGGAAAACTCCCAGGATCTCCCAAGCTGCCCGGAACCTGGGCTTGTATGGCCCAGTCTGAAGCTCTCTACTCAGCCAGATGTCCCAGCCTTGTGATCATCACAGAACCACGGAGGTTCTAGGTCTGAGCAAGAAACAGTCTACTGGTCTACTGAAAGTATAGGAATTCTGAGAAATGAAGGTGTGGGAACATGGCCTTGTCTTAGGGGAGAGAGAGAGATTGCCAAAGTCAGATTGCTCACCGTTTACAATGAAAGGGTACTGCCTGGTCAGTGCAGACCAATTCTGCTTGAAACAAAGCCTTTGCTATGGAGCCCTGGATGCCCACACCTTGGGGAGGCCAACAGCACATCTGCTTTGTCTCTAGGCCTGGAGAATTTTCAAACGCCAAGCAGGGAACCTAACCTGTGGGGTGCCTCAGTGATCCCAGGGACCAGTGGACACAGGCAATCTTGTTTTCAGTGTCTTCTGATTTGTCACATATGCTGGAGAAGTTGAGCTCAGAATTCACAAATTTTTCTGGTCACTATGTCCGGGGGATACTTCACCCAGTAGTCACTACACTGGTCGTGACCACGTCGTTTCATCTAGAGCCTCCTAAAATGTGGTCACCCTGGAGAAGGAGGGTCAGACCCTCGCCACCTACCATTTTGTGTTGAAGGCATCTTCAGGCAAGGCTGGCTGTCACCTGTCACCGAGGCTGCAGATCCCAGCCTCATCACAGATGTTTTCTCCCTCCCTCCTGTCTCCCTCTCTCTCTCTTTTCCTTCCTTCCTTCCTTCCTTCCTTCCTTCCTTCCTTCCTTCCTTCCTTCCTTCCACCTTTCTTTCTTCTCTTGCTCTCTTTCTGCAAATTCACTTCTTATTGTAAACTGCCAATCATTGAAGCTGTATAATGATAAGAGACTAAAAAACACAGAGAACTACTCCTGCTTGGAAAATACCTGTTCCCCACAGACTTGCCCCCATTCAGCTTGATTTGTATCACTCAGACCCTGCCTGGGATCAAAGACATATGTTTTAACCTAAGCCTAAGTGAAGCAGATGTTCTTTGGGTGATGAGGAAGAAAGTGTATCTTTCCTTTCTAATGTTTAACTTCAGCGGTGATATTGAAACACGCGCCGAGCCTTTGTATGTGTATCTGTTTCTCTTTCGGTAAAGTTTCAACCACATCTTCCTTTTTGTCACATGATGGTTCAGTCTTACCCATCCATATCACGGCTGCTAACTTGGAATGTGTATGTGCCTGCACTTGGACCGCTCAATTCACTCCAATCTGCAGATTGATTGTGATTCCTGTCATGAATAATGAAAGTTTCAGTTGTTTTTATCTACATTGAAAATCAAGGACAGTTTCTGAAAATACTTTGTCCTTTGCTTTTGTTTTAAAGGTGCTTCTTATAAGTAATCCCTCTTCGTATGCTCTTTGTAATCTTTATTTCTTCCTTGTTCCAAAGGCTCCTGCAGCTCTGTGGCAGGTGCAGGAGACCTAGGTCCTGCATACCAGGTGATGGAGACTGCATGGGCTGTGGAGCCAGTACACCTGGGTTTTAGATGTTTGCTTAAATTTTTAGTTATTTATTTTCATTTTATTTGAAAGGCAGAGTGGCAGAGACAGACAGACAGACACAAATCTTCCATGCATTGGTTCACTTCCCAAATGCCTGCAACAGCTGACGATAGGCCAGGCTGAAGCCGGCAGCCTCGAACTCATCAGTTTGGGTCTCCCACATGGGCGGCAGGGACTCAAGTACTTGAATCTTCATCTGCCATCTCCCAGGGTGCACACTGGATTAGAAACAGAGCCAGGACTCAAACCAGGTACTTTGATTACAAGGTGCTGTCATCCCAAGCAGTGTGTTTTCTGCTGTGCCAAACACCTGTCCACACCTGGGTTTTAATCCAGCCATTCTGAGTATGTGATGTGGACGAAGTGACTTAATATCCCAGCTTCAGTTTCAAAGTCAGTCCTCTGCACCCATGGGTTCCAGATCCTTAGGTCAACCAATTGCAGATTGAAACTATCAGAAGGGGGAAAAATGCATCTGTACTGAACATGTGACTTTTTCTTGTCACTATTCCTCAAACAAAACAATGTAGCAAGGCCGGCGCCGTGGCTCACTAGGCTAATCCTCCACCTTGCGGCGCCGGCACACCGGGTTCTAGTCCCGGTTGGGGCGCCGGATTCTGTCCCGGTTGCCCCTCTTCCAGGCCAGCTCTCTGCTATGGCCAGGGAGTGCAGTGGAGGATGGCCCAGGTGCTTGGGCCCTGCACCCCATGGGAGACCAGGAAAAGCACCTGGATCCTGGCTCCTGCCATCGGATCAGCGCGGTGCGCCGGCTGCAGCGGCGGCCATTGGAGGGTGAACCAACGGCAAAAGGAAGACCTTTCTCTCTCTGTCTCTCTCTCTCTCACTGTCCACTCTGCCTGTCAAAAATAAAAAAAAATAAAAAAAAAAAATAAATAAATAAATAAATAAAAACAATGTAGCAGCTATATATATATAGCATTGACATTATTTTGGGAATTACAAGTCATCTAGAGAGGTTTGAAAGGACACGGAAGGGTTGTGAGGGTTATATGCACATCCTACGATGTTCTGTGTAAGGGTCTTGAGCCTCACCAGACTTGAGTGTTGGGGGTCCTTCATCCAGTCCTCTGTGGATACAAAGGGACAACTGCACTCACTTTGGAAAGGATTGGAAACAGCGTGTGTGAAAGTTCCTGGCACTCTTAGCCAGAGGCAGAAATTATTGTTTATTAAAGTTCATTGCATCCCCATCCACTCCCACTCGTGCGTCCACCTGCTGCAAGCAGCCTCTGCCCCGAAGCCTGAAGATCATCAACTACCTCCTCATCTTCAGAGCCAATGGCTTCTCCTATGTCTTTTATCTCTTTTTTAAAAAATATCTATTTAATTATTTGAAAGTCAGAGTTACACAGAGAGAGGGAGAGGGAGAGACAGAGAAAGGGGTCTTCCATCCGCTGGTTCTATCCCCAGTTGGCCGCACAAAGGCTGGAGCTGAGCCAATCCAAAGCCAGGAGCCAGGAGCTTCATCCAGGTTTCCCATGTGGGTGCAGGGACCCAAGGACTTGGGCCATCCTCCACTGCTTTCCCAGGCCCTAGCAGAGAATTGGATCGGAAGTGGAGCCACCAGGACTTGAACTGGTGCCCATATGGGATGCTGGCACTGTAGGTGATGGCTTTACCCACTACTCCACAGTGCCGGCCCCGTGGGAAAATTAATTTTTTATAAGAAGTCATCCACTCACTGGTTTACTCCCCAAGTGACCACATAGCAGGGGCTGGGCCAGACTGAAGCCTCGAGCCTGGGACTCCTTCTGGGTCCCCAACATGGGTGGTAGGGGCCTAAGTACCAAGTCTTCACTGATACATTAGCAGGGAGCTGGATGGGAAGTGGAGCAGCCAGGACTCGAACTGGTGCTGGGATGTGTGATGACGGGGCAAGCAAGGGGCAGCTTTACCTGCTGCACCACAATGCTGGCCACCAGAAGCTTCTTTTCCAGGAAAGAAGGTCCACTGCAGTTTAGGGTACATTTCTAGGGCAGCTGTCCTTGAGATGCAGTATTATCAGCAAATCAGGTTTTCCAATTTCATCCTCTGACTTATGGCAACATATACATCCATACTGGTTTCCCCAGTCTGTGTCGCAGGAAAAGAAAGTGCAGTTTCATTATGAGCTGGCTCTTAGATCACCTTTGCTCGCAATTCATTGTCTAAAACAAGTCCAATGGTCGAGGCATGAAGAAGTACAATCATCCCACGTGCCTGGAAGGAGTGAAGAAATGAAAGCACAGCTGAGCAGCACTTCTGGCCGGCACAGGTAGATGGGGGCCAGGTCACAGAGGGCCAGGCAGGTGCGGTACAATATTAGATTTCATCCCAAATATATCACATAGCCAGTGAGGGACTTACACAGGCGATCCAGATGGTCTGATTTGCAGTTTATCCAAGTTATTCTGGTGGTTCCATACGGAAAGAATTGAGGGTCAACTTAAGAGGCAGCGTCAGGACAGAAATGGTCAGGGCAAGTTCAGTGGGAGAGATGCTGTTAGCTCAAACAAGAACAGGAGCAGAAGCTTATAGAGAATGAGTAGATCATGTGTTTTGGAAATAGCACCAGTAGGATTTATTGAAGGAAGACTCACATTCAGTGAGAAGTTATTTGAGGTTTCAGATGTCCATGAGACACAAATGAAGATTAAAGTTTGGGGCTAGAAATGTGAATTTAGGATCATCAGGATGTAGAGGTACTTAAAAAGATGCAAAAGTTTGAACTTGCTTCTGCAGTGTAGAGAGAAGACAGGGTCCAGAACGAGTTTCCAAACCCCTTGGTTTGCTAAGGAGATCCTTAGGAAACATGGGTGGAGGGAGGAGGCGGCACAAAGGATCCTGGGAAGGGCGGCCAGGGAGAATGGAGCAGAGCCAGGAGGATGTGAAGTCACAGCACTCAAGAAGCCAGAGTTGGGGCTTCTTGATGTGGAGCAGTGGATTAAGCTGCTGCTGGGCATGGCTCATCCCATATCGAAGTGCCGGTGCGAGTTCCAGCTACTCTGCTTCCCATCCAGCTTCCTGCTAATGCACCTGGGTGGCACTAGATCAAGGTCTATGTGCCTGGGTTCCTGCCACCCCTGTGGGAGACCTGATGAAGTTCCTGGCTCCTGCCTTAGACCAGCACTGGCTGCTGTGGGTATGGCGGAAGTAAACTATATGTATATCTTCTATCTGCTAGTGTCTGTATATCTTCTATCTGCTATATGTGTGTCTCTGTCTCATTATCTCTCTCTTTCTGCCTGTTGAATTAATTAATTAGCATTTTATGCATGCATTTATTTAAGTCAGAATGAGAGAGAGAGAGAGAGAGAGAGAGAGAGTTCTTCCATTTACTGCTTCACTCCCCAAATGCCTGCAACAGTCAGAGCTGAGCCAGACTGAAGCCAGGGGCCAGGAGCTTCATCTAGATTTCCCATGTGTGCAGCAGGAACCCAAACACTTGGGCCAGAATTTATTGTCCTCTCAGGAGCATTAACAGGAAACTGGATGAGAAGTGGATCAGCCAGGACTCCAACCAAAACTCTTAACCCAGTGCACCACAACACTGGCCCCAAATAAACCTTTTTTTTTAAAAAAGCGTTAATACAAAATGTTGTACAGATCACTCCCCTCCTTGAAAAGCTTCCACAAATCCCCAAGTCCTGGAGTTGACATTCTTCAGCCTGGAGTTCATTTTCCTTGAGCCTGTGTTTAAGAGACCAGAGTCCAAGAGGCAGTGCTGTGGTGAAAAAACTTCATTCAGTGGCAGGTAAAGTCAGCAAAAACCAATCCAGGTCAGCACTGCCTGAGGGCCACCTGGCAGGCTTGAGGGTGCCTTTGACCCTAGAGTCTGGCCTTCTGCTGGGGGCTGGGTCATCCCTGAGCTGGGTGGGTAGAGGATTAGGTGTTCCTGTGGCAGAGCGTGAAGGGGGTGGAGCAGATGAGGGGCTGAGCTTTGGATCCATCTACTTCCTTCCCACAAGACTACTCTTGCCAAGAGTACTCTGTTTCTCAAACACACACACACACACACACACACACACATCATTCCAACTCATAAGCTGTCACACCTGCCTGGAGCAAAGAGCTCAGATTTCACACTACCCACGGCTCTGATTTTTTCCCCGTGGGTGGGACACACACTCAGTAGAAGCAGGGCTTCCTAGGATAAAGAATGACAGACGGCCGGCACCACGGCTCACTTGGCTGGTCCTCCGCCAGCGGCGCCGGCACCCCAGGGTTCTAGTCCCTTTTGGGGCACCGGATTCTGTCCCGGTTGCCCCTCTTCCAGTCCAGCTCTCTGCTGTGGCCCAGGAGGGCAATGGAGGATGGCCCAAGTGCTTGGGCCCTGCACCCGCATGGGAGACCAGGAAGAAGCACCTGGCTCCTGGCTTCAGATCAGTGCAGCGCGCCGGCCATAGCAGCCATTTGGGGAGTGAGCCAACGGAAAGGAGGACCTTTCTCTCTGTCTCTCTCTCTCATTGTCCAACTCTGCCTGTCAAAAAATAAAAAAAAATTATATATAAAAAAAAAAGAATGACAGACGATGCTGCTTCTGGCAGGTCACTTTCACTGAGGCACCCTTGGCCTCCCAGTTTCTCAGGGCTGCCACACCTGTGCTTCTATGGCACGGAGATATGATCAGGCTCCAGTCGCGGTGCTGTCGTTGGCAGATGCGTGGCTTTGAGAGTTACCTCTCAAAGTCAAGGATTTCTCAGGTGTGACAGGAGGGAGTGACAGCCCCATAGGGCCTGGGGAAGAGAGTTCTCGGGAAGTCAGCAACAGGAAGGTCTCATCCAGTAACTACTACCAACTCCACTTGCCCAATGAGAGTAGGCTCTGCTCACGCTATCTCTGTCTCAGTCTAATTCCCTAACTTTTTAGACACCTTGTCATTAGAGCCCATTCGTTCCTCTTCTTCAGATTTGAAACTGTTCAGATTTAAGTCTGTCTCACAGTCAAGCCTGGTGGCACCAGGCAGTGCCTCCTCCAATCCCTGCTAGTATAGCCTAGAGGGAGTGCCTGGTCTTCTTGCTCACTCACTCACAGCCTTTGGCACTGGGGTAGGAAGGACAGAGAGAGAGCACAGGTGGTTCATTATGTGACTGGTTACGCTGCAGCTTTGGTCTTCGCCCTTGGCCATTGATGCTGGCCTAGCTCGTCATCTACAGGCTTGGTAGGGACACAGGGGTTGCCCTAGCAGGTTCCTGCTGATGAGTTGCTCAAACCCAAGTATTTCTCCTGGTGCTGGGGGCTCCTTTTAAGAATGGTCATTTTGCTGGAGCTGTCACTGCCCTCCTCCATTGCCTGGGAGGTCCACTTCTGTTTGCCCTTTGCTCCAGATTCATCCATCTCCGCTGGCCCAGTGGAGCCAGGAGGCCTTTTCTACGCCTGTGTAAGGCGACCATCCACATACCACCTCTCCCTGGCTGTCCCATACTGTCAGGTTTCTCCCTTCTCCGGAGACAAGTCTACTGGTTGAGCACTCATCCAATGGAAGAATAATTAATTAGTTCCCCCTTCTTGCAACCACCACCAACAAAAACCTCCTTGGCTTCACTCCCTGTCCGCCTTGGCTTCGAGGAGAACTGGCCGAGTGTCCACTTCCATGGAGATAGACAACTACTGACCATCTCAAGGGGCAGCTGCTCCCAGTCCCATGTCGCTGAGGGCAAAGAGTGATGCCCATTCTACCAATATGGCACCTGGCTCTCAGCAAGCCTAGGACTTGGTTCCCAAGCTTCCCCACACATCAGAATCCCCTGAGGGCTTTGCTAAAACACAGATTACTGATCCTTTCCCCATTTGAGCTTCTGATGCCATACTTGTGGAGGGGCGCAATATTTTGCATTTCTGACAAAGTCCCAGGTGATGCTGTACTGCTGGTCTGGGGATCACACTTTGAGAAGCCTCGCTCTTGGGAATATGATGGACCCACAAAATTGGCAACTCTTAGAAGACTGTGGGGCCCTTTCTTTTGCTTTCAGCTGTGGGTTTTAGACATCATTTTAAGGAAAAGAGGGAAGATCTCATTGGCGCCTTAACTAGCCTGTTTTGGTATCTATTGAGTAGTGGAACTCCACTGCCCCCCAACTCCTGGCTATAAGAGATGGAGGGGAGCTGTGGACAGAGACAGGAGTCCACGTCACCATTCTCTCCACATCTCAGGAGGAATAAAGCCCCCCTGGGCCCCCACACAGATGGGAGAATCTCCTTTCAGAAGCTGTTGAGTTGTTGATTGGGTGCCAGGATATGTCAACACCGCCAGCCACTTTCTAAATGCAGAATTTCCTTTCCACGTCTTGATTCCAGGCAGAACACGAGGGGGCAGGGTGCTGGAGTCCCATGTCTTGTGCTGGTTCCTTCAGGGCCTCTCGGGCACTCAGGCTCCTCCCAGGGCTCAGTGCTAGGGAACCCGTGGCAGCACCCTGACCAGAAGGAGAAGGAGGGCTTGCTCACATTTCTAGGCTGTCTCAAAAAATAGGGCTGGATTAGCACCTCTGCCTGTCTGTGTGCAGGACTGGGGGTTCCACTCCAGTGATCCCTGAGAGAGGTTGGAGAAGTGGCCAGAGAGAAGGGAACTCTGAAGATGTCACCCACCAGTGCACATCCCAGTGGCTGGCGGGGAAAGACTACCCCACAGGGAAGGGCTGGGTCATGGTCGCTGCTTAATACTTTGTGTCTGCTTCCATTTCTGATCTTTCATATTCTTTTGAAAAATGATCATTTTAGAAGTGGCTGTTTAGCCTGGTGGTTAAGACACCCACATCTCACACCAGAGAACTTGAGTTTGGTTCTTGACTCCAGCATCTTGCTGATGTTCACTCTGGGAGACAGTGATGGCTCAAGTGGTTGGGTTCCTGCCACCCACATGAGAGACCTGGGTTGAGTTCCTGGCTCTTGGCTTCAGTCAGGCCCAGTCCAGCCATTGCAGGCATTTGGGAAATGAACCAAAGGATGGGAGGGCGCTCTCTCTCTCTCTCTATTTCTCTTTCTTTCTCTCTCTTTTTCTCTCTGTGTGTGTCTTTTCCTCTGCCTCTCAAATAAATTTAATATTTTAAAATTTTGTTTTACTTGGGTAATACATTTTTCTTGGCTTTTAAGAGAGGTATCTGAAATTCTTTTAGCTTCTGGAAGAATGACCAGTTCTTCCCCTGGTCCTTGCAGCCTCGGGTCCTTTCTGCAAGAACCCTTCTCTTGAGTGTCCATCTTCTTGAACTGGAGGCCAGAGGGAACCTCGTGACTTTTCCTAAATGTGTCTCCCTAAAACCCAGCCTTTTCCCAGCTTTTGAGGCATTGGTAAACCCTCCCCATTCTTCAGTAACGGCTCTATAGGCCACTTCCTTATTGCTGAGACTCGACTCATCTACTCTGGACTCGCCCGCTTCCCAGCATTTCCCATGTGCTCAGACATTCCTGTAAGCTTTTCATCTGTTGTGACTGTGTCTCCCACAGTTAATGAACAACGTGCTTCCTAGAAACAGTGTTCCAGGAATTGCACTTGGCCTTGGGCTTGTGGCAATGACATGAGTTTCCTTCTGCATCCAATCCAGAAAGGCGACCCACCCACTGTGCATTATCCACCCTTTCCTCTCCCCCACCCCCTGCTCCCTGTCTGGAGGCAGCCCCAAGTCTGTATTATACCAGCTCTGCGGGGGAGGAGACAAGGAAGTGGTCCAAGCGGGGCTTTCTGAAAAAGAAAGCTGATGAGAACGGGGAGCCGGCATTGTGGAATAGCGCGTTCAACTGCCACTTGCAACACTTGCATAGATTGCCAGTTTGAGTCCCAGCTGCTCTGCTTTTGATCCATCTCCCTCCTAATGCACCTGGGAAGGCAGTGGAAGATGACCCAAGTGCTTGGGCCCCTGCTACCCATGTGGGAGATTAGGATTATGCTCTGGGCTCTGGCTTTGGCCTGGCCCAACCCAAGTTTTTGTGGCCTTCTGGGGAATGAAATAGCAGGTGGAAGAGCTCTCCATCTCTGATTCTCTCTCTCTCTCTCTCTCTCTCTCTCTCTCTCTTGCACCATCTCTCCGCCTTTCAAATAAACAAAATCCTGTTTAAAAAAAATTGATGAGGCCCATAGGGTCTTATTCTGGGGGTCCAGGGATGGGGGCAGGGAAACTCTTGTGATTCCCCACCAGGGCCAACCTGTCTGCCTTGTCAACACCTGGAACCAGAGGCTCCCGGGGCCCATCAAGTTCTGGAGCTGGCTTGGATGTCAGCACAGCTCTGGAGATGAGCTAGAAGTCTGATGAGCATCAGACTACAATGAGGAAGTCTTCCGGACAAAGCACAAAGCTCCTGCAAAAGTCTTGGCAGCATTTAGCCACAGAGTGAAGGCAAAGAATTATCGAGAGTGGGCTTAGGATGCGTGCAAACCTCCGAGGTGGCTAATTTCAGAGTGATGTGGCGTTACCAACGGAAGCGCAGCATTGGCTTCTTCAGTCCAGCTCAGCGGATCAAATGCACTCTGCAGGCTCCGAGAGCGGTGCTTGTGTGAGGTCAGTGTCAGCCCCGCGTGGGCACACGGGAGAAGTGGAAGTGCTCCAGCCCCAGCCAGCCCGGCCGACGCAGGGAAGCAGGTGCTGAGGCCCGGCCCTTGCGTTCTGCAAGCTCTGCTGGGATTCGGCAGTTTGAGGACCACTGCTGGGGGCAGCGGCTGCTCTGGGCCCCACATCGGATCAGCATGGAGGGGTCACACCGGGCAGATTTCACCTTGGAGACTTTTATGTGAAGAAATCCCCCCATCAGGCTCGCAAGCACCTTTGCTTGCAGACCTGCTCACTCATTTGGGGAGACGATGCCGCTGTAACAGGTTCAGCCCATTTTCCTGTCCAGTAAGGCCATGCCGATAGCCTCTGCTGAAGGACAGCCGGTGCAAGGGAAGAAAAAGCTCACCCCGGCCAGTCCCGCTAAGAAGACACAGAGCGTCCTCCCTCGGTCTCGGGGGTCCCTGGGCCTGTGGCTGTGCCGCCCTCAGTGTGTTTGCTCATTGAGCCGAGGCTGGAGTGACATGATTAGAGAGTTACAGAGTCTGCGAGCGAGAGAGAGAATGGGACTTCTCTAGACGCCGAGCTGGCCTTGCAAACCCGAGTCTGTGCTGGGACCAAAGGGACAGATGCACAGAGTCACCTGCTTTGTTCTTAAGGAAAGGCAAGTGACAAAACCAAGCCACAGGACGCAGGCACGACCCATGGGATATGTCTTAATCCGTTCAAGCTGCCACAATGGAATATTATCAACCAGAAATGTATTTCCTGCAGCTCCGGAGGCTGCGAGATCAATGTATTGGAAAATTCGGTGTCTGATAGAGGCCAGCCTCTGGATGCATAGACGGCCCGCCCCAGATCCAGGGATCTCTCTGAGGTCTCTCTTAGGAGGGTACTAATCCCCACTCATGAGGGCTCCAATCTCATGGCCTATCACCCCACAAGTCCCGCCTCCTAACCCTATCACACATGACCCGGGTGGGGGGAGGGAGGCAGGGGACAGGTTACAAGCCTTTAGGTCCCGAACAGGAGGGGATCATGAACAACTTTATTTTTGTCTTCCACGGCGGTGGATGAAAGTCACGGCAGGGCCTTTCACTTTTGTGGCCACTCGTGAGACTGAAACCACCCCTGGCCACTCAAAGTCACAAACTGCAATTTCCATTCAAAACTTAGCACATCCTGCCCAGTTGTAATTAATAAATGAACACAGCTTCCAGTGCGATTCAAAGGAAAACCTCCTTCCTCTGCAGCCCTGGACTGGGCATCTGCAATGGCGGAGGGTGGGGAGCTTCTCCCACCTCGATCCCCAGAGTTCTTCATTTTTATAAAATCTATTTATTTATTTTCATTTTATTTGAAAGAAAGCAAGAGACAAAGAGGTATTTTCTATCTATTGGCTCACTCACTCCCCCAAATGCCCACAACAGCCAGGGCAGGGCCAGGCCTACGCCAAGAGCCTGGCACTCCATCCGGGTCTCTCACATGGGTGGTGGGGACCCGAGTACACCTGCTGCCTCTCGGGGTGTGCAATGGCAGGAAGCTGGAATGGGCAGTGGAGCCAGGACTCCAGCTCGGGCACTGTGCAGGTGTGCAGGCGTCCCAGAGGCATCTCAGGTGTGCGCCCTGATGCGGGCTCAGATGGAACTGCGTTACGTCTCTGCATAATGAAACTTGAAAGGCGGCGTCTGTGTCCAAAGATGACTCACAGCACGCCTCTGTGTGCCAGGCTTCACTTTCCTGTCTGCTGGGGTCAGCCCTGTGCTTTTACACACCGTGCAGAGAACAACCTGAACTCTCCTTTGTGCTGAGTCATCATTGCAATTCCTCTTCATTCCCCTCACATTAAGCCAGTCTGTAGCTTTCCAACCACCAGACCAATGGCCAAGGACCAAGTGCACCACCCAACCGCTTGGGCGATTCTAAGATTACGAGTATGAAGTTGTATCAAGAAGCTGTGAGCAGTAATTGCACCTGTATTACCTGCAGTGAGTAAACTCAGACTACTTTATTGCAGGCAAGGTGTGGAACACGGCGGCCGCAGGAGAGAGAGGCGTGGCCAAAGGGGTCTGGCCATCTCAGACACACACTTCTTTGTCTTCCCATTGCTGAGTCACACAGGAAATGCTGTTTCCTGGTCTCCAACCTCCACCACAGGTGCATGCAGAGCACCTGGGTCCAAGACCCCCAAAGCCTCCTGTGGTGGGGCTCTCCTGTGGTGGGGGCGAGCTGGTCTTCCACACCCCGTCCCGCATGGCCAGCCCTAAACATCAAACACTAACCCCCAGGCTCCACCAAAACCAGGCGCCTATACAGTTGTTTTTCCCCAGGGACTGGTGCTGTAGCATAGCGGGTTAAGCCACCAGCTGCCCTGCCTACAGTTCTGGCATCCCGTATGGGTGCCGGTTCGAGTTCTGGCAGCTCCACTTTTTTTTTTTTTTTTTTTTTTTTTTGACAGGCAGAGTGGACAGTGAGAGAGAGAGAGACAGAGAGAGACAGACAGAAAGGTCTTCCTTTGACGTTGGTTCACCCTCCAATGGCCGCCGTGGCCGGCGTGCTGCAGCCGGCACAACGCACTGATCCAAAGCCAGGAGCCAGGTGCTTCTTCTGGTCTCCCATGCGGGTGCAGGCCCAAGTACTTGGGCCATCCTCCACTGCACTCCCAGGCCACAGCAGAGAGCTGGCCTGGAAGAGGGGCAACCGGGACAGAATCCAGCGCCCCAACAGGGACTAGAACCCAGTGTGCCGGCGCCGCAAGGCAGAGGATTAGCCTAGTGAGCTGCGGCGCTGGCTGGCTGCTCCACTTCTAATCCAGCTCTCTCCTAATGTGCCTGGGGAAGCAGTGGAAGATGGCTTAAGTGCTTGGGTCCCTGTGCCCAAGTGGGAAACCTGGAAGAAGCTCCTGGTTCCTGGCCTCAGCTTGACCCAGCTGTGGGTGTTACGGCCATTTGAGGAGTGAACCAGCAGGTGGAAGATCTCTCTCTCTGTCTCTTCCTCTCTCTGTCTCTGTAAATCTGCCTCTCAAATAAAATTTTAAAAAAACAAGTCTTTAAAAAAACTGTTCTTCCTGATCTTTGCAGGTAGGCTTGTACCTCCTTTCCCAAAACTACTCATGAACTCATGGTCCAAGAACACCATTCACCTTTAGTCAATGTGCCCTGCGTATTAGCTGAGGCGCGCAGCCCTGCTCCACACAGCTGGGGAGATAAGTATACAGCCCACCCTGACCTGCTGAGCTGAATCCAGACTCAACATAGTCGGCAGCCACACGAACCTTCGTCAGGTCAATCTGCCAGGCTTGCAACTCCAAGTTAGGGAAACGAACCCAAGTACAAGCAGGTTCAAGTACAAGGATGACCCGGAGAGGCTCTGACAACCCCCAACACCACCACCACCGCTCTGCCTTTAGCTGCCCTGGAGCGAGGCCAAAGCACGTCTGGGCATTGTCAACTTCCATGTGCCCGTGTGTGGTTGTCCCTGTGGGCTTCACTGTCCCCGTGATGCAGGGTTTCTGGAGCAGGCATATCCGTGACTTTGGTGTTGGACAAGGAGGTGCGCATTAGCCTTTAAAAAATGAGACATCCTGACCAAGCCTGAGGGCTTTCCAGGGCTAACAGACAGGTCCTCTATGTCTTCCCTTCTGTCCTTATAGCCATTCAACTCCTCACAGCTTGTGCCGTTTGCTATGGGAAGGAATAAACAAGGCGAGGATACGTGATGAGGGAGGATGTGCAACCTTGTTGCACCCTCCTCGGATGCTTCCCTTGAACTTGGTGTGAGCAGAAATTCTGGAGTGACTGTTCCCATGTCTGGAGAGGGTGGCCTGAGTCAGTACAGCGAGGCCACTGCTGCTGGAAGCCAGACAAGGCAACCACGTGTGTTCTCACCGCATGGCTATTCTGTATCTCCTAAGGCAGGGCCACGCCCCAACAGCAGGGTCCTGGGTGCAACACAACCAGGCAGCAGGATGCTGTGAGCGTGAATCTCCAAACGACAGCTTCAAACAAATCTGCCTTCAGTCCTCAAATGGCCCCCTTGGGCTGTAACACGAGAAAGAAACTCCTGTCGTCTTCTGGCCACTGAATTATTTATTGGGGCTCCTATGTTGACCCTCTAGCTTTATCAGTACAGAAACAGACACCTGCTACGGGGGCGATTCTGTAAAATGTGTGCGCACACATGTGAGTTTGTGTGTGTGCATGCATGTGTGTGTGTGATGTGCGTGCATGCACGAGTACACACATGAACAGCTGGAGGTAAGGAAAACAAATACTGCAGGTTGGAGGGCTGGAGGTGATCTTCCCGGCAAGCCAGAACCCTTGCGTAACCTGGTAGGCATCTGAGGTAACTTACAAGGCAGGTTGCACGCCTGTCTGCTCTCAGGGAAGCAACTGAAAGAGCCCGAATGTGAGTGTTGTGGGGGTCTTGGGGATGGTGGCTGCTTTTAGTAGGCACCACCAGCATGCACCCGTCCCCCAGGCTGTAGTCACTGCAGTGAACACAGCCCCATTTCCAGTTTCCAGCCAGCCTCCTCCTTGGCTCTGACCATGTGGAGGACAGGCCCCACTGGCCTGCAGGAAGTGAGCTGGCCCAGGACCAGGGCTAGAGGTCTGTTTGCTACTGAATCAATTCGAGGAGAAGGAAAGGGTGGAGGCTTTGGCTCGGACCGCCTGGGCTGAACCGCCCTCCCCTGACTGCTTACGTCAATGACCTGGGGCAGGTTGCGCAGAGCCTGCGCATGAGTTTCTCCATGTGCATAATGGAGCTAATACTGATGGTGCGCACCTCGATGGAGTGCTGTGAGAACTGATCAAAACAGGGGCCAGCACTGTGGCACAGCTGGTCAAGCCGCCACTTGTGATACCATATGGGAGTGCCAGTTCGAGTCCCAGCTGCTTTGCTTCCGATCCAGCTTTCTGCCGGGAAACCAGTGGATGGTGGCCCAAGTACTTGGGCCCCTGTCACCTGTTTGGGAGATCTGGATGGAGCTCCTGGCTCCTAGCTTCAGCCTGACCCAGGACTGGCAGTTGTGGCCATTTGGGATATGAACCAGCAGATGGAAGATCTCTCTGTGTCATTCTAATATTTAATTAGTAATTAATTAAAAATATAACTGTATGAAGCAATCCCTGTAAAGGGCTCAGCACTGTGACCAGTGCACAGCCAGCCCTTAGCAAACAGGGGCCATTATTCATGGAAGCTGCTTGCTTGTTTCCACTCACCTGACAATAATGATCCGTTTTCTGTTGAAATGAAGTTGCTAACAACAGGAGTCACTGTGCACTTACTCCTCATGTAGGATCTCTGTCCTTAATGTGCTGTACATTGTGATTTAATGCTATAACTAGTACTCAAACAGTATTTTTTACTTTGTGTTTCTGTGTGGGTGCAAACTGTTGAAATCTTTGCTTAATATATACTAAATTGATCTTCTGTATATAAAGAGAATTGAAAATGAATCTTGATGTGAATAGAAGGGGAGAGGGAACAGGAGAGGGGAGGGTTGTGGGTAGGAGGGAAGTTATTGGGGGGGGAGCCATTGTAATCCATAAACTGTACTTTGGAAATTTATATTCATTAAATAAAAGTTAAAAAAAAGAAATGAAGGTGCTGCATTCAACCTACAGGTATGACTGCACGTGTGGTGGTTTTCATCGTGGGGTTTTGAGAGTCACCGCCTGTAGGTCTCCGTGGGTTCCTGTCTATTATGAAAAGTGGGGAAGGTACCGACCAGCCCAGGCAGCCTCTTGGTGGTCAGAACTTCTCTTACCCTAGGGACTACTGCCACCGCGTGGCCACACTTTGCACTTGCAGGCAAAACTGTGAGTATCGAAGCATGGAAAATAGCAAGAGAGCCTCCACGCTAACAGCAGTGCAGGTGTTTCTGTAGGCTCCACGTGCGTCTCAGGAAGCTGCCTCCTCAATCGCCCCCTCCTGGAAAGCGCCTGCTACTCTGTGATCCTTCCTAAGGGAGCTCTTAAATCTCTTCTGGATTTTACTAAACATCATGTCCCTTGGCTGTCTCTCTCGTGTTCAGAATACAGTTCTCTGAGTCCAACAGTGAGAGGTGAAACTGAAAGCACTCTGAGACAGTACTACTGGCTGGAAGACAGCAATCTGGTCTAGAATAAACAGGCTGTCAGAGTTCGGTGGGAAGAATGGAGGGCCGTACATGTGAGTTCCCTGCCTGATTACCAAGGTTGAGCTCCTCCCGGAAGGGACACCAACACTCTATCAGGAGCAGGCAGATTACAGCCTAGGACCTGTTTTGCTACATCCTTCAAGCTAAGGGATTTTACGCTTAAAAATGTAATCATTCATTTAATTAATTTAACTGAAAGGCAGAGTGACAGAGAAAGAGAGATCTTCCATCATCTGTTGGTTCAATCTCCGGTGGCCATAACCGAAGGGGGTGGGCTAGCTGGGAGCTGGGGACTCCACCCTGGGAGAAACTCAAGGACCTGAGCCATCATCCACTACGCCCCTGGCCTATTAGCAGGGAATTGGATCAGAAGCAGAGTATTTGAGACTTGAACTGGCACTCAAATAGGGGACATTGGTGTCCCAAGTGGTGGCTTAATCCAATGTGCCACAATGCTCACCTGATTTCACACTTTTCTTTTTTAAAGATTTTATTTATTTATTTGACAGGTAGAGTTACAGTGAGAGAGACAGAGAGAAAGGTCTCATCCTCCAAATGGCCGCTCTGAAGCCAGGAGCCAGGAGCTACTTCCTGGTCTCCCATGCAGGTGCAGGGGCCAAGCACTTGGGCCATCCTCCACTGCACTCCCGGGCCACAGCAGAGAGCTGGACTGGAAGAAGAGCAACCAGGACTAGAACCCAGCGCCCATGTGGGATGTCGGCGCCACAGGCGGAGGATTAACCTAGTGTGCCACAGCGCTGGCCCCTCACACTTTTAAATGTCGAAAACAAGCAAAAGAAAAACATTTTGTGACATATGGAAATTATATAAAATGGAAACACCACTGTTCAAAAATAGTCATAATGGAACACAGCCAGGTTCGTTCATGTACGCATTACCTGTGCCTGCTTCTGAGTGACCACAGCAGAGCTGGGTGTGACAGTGGCAGGGTTGCATGTCACACAAAGCCCAAAATAATCACTATCTGGCCCTTCACAAAGACAAAATTTCAAGGGCAGATACTTAACCTAAGAGTAAAGGTACCTGTGTCCTACATGAGAGAACCTGAGTCCAGTTCCCAGCTCTGGCTCCTGACTCCAGCTTCCTGCTAATGCAGCCCCGGGAGGCAGCAGTGGTGGCTCACGGAGCTGGGCCCCGCCTACATGGGAGTCCTGGGTTGAGTTCTCAGCTCCTGGCTTCAGCGTTAGCCCAGCCCCAGCTTCTGTAGGTATTTGGGGAGTAGAACCAAAAGATAAGAAGTTCTGTCTCTGTCACCCTGCCTTTCAAACAAATGAATGAAATTTTAAAAATAAATTAGCAAGGCCAGCACTGTGGCATGGTAAGCTAGACCTCTGCCTGTGGTGCCAGCATCCCATGTGGGTGCTGGCTTGTGTCCTGGATGCTCCTCTTCTGATCCAGCTCTCAGCTATGGCCTGGGAAATCAGCAGAAGATGACCCCAGTGCTTGGACCCCTGCACCCACGTGGGAGACCTGGAGGAAGCTCCTGGCTCCTGGCTCTAGATTGGCCCAGCTCCAGCCATTGTGGCCATTTGGGGAGTGAAGCAGCAGATAGAAAACCTTTCTCTCTCTCTTACTTTGGGGGAGTCCTCATTCGGTGTTCAGTGTCCTTAACAGTACAGAAGGGAGAACAACGCCCCTTATCTCATGAGCATCATCATCATAATGATATAATAAATTATAAATAATATATCTACATATTATATGTTATATTATAAGATAATAACTTATAGCTGTACTATTACGTTTCATCAAATCTCAGAAGCCATGTTGGAATTTGAATTTTTAAATATACCATTAAGACAAAAGCACCATCACCTAAACCACACCCAATACCCTCTAACTGCTGAGAAGTTTTAATTTATATCCATTGAAGAGCTCCATTGGACTTACTTGGATATAGATTTTTAAAATATATCACACTTGTTACCTAAAAAGAAAAATGTATGTTGGCCCAGATATTCCTAAACCATCTTTGCATTTACAGTCTGATTCTCCTGAGTCCCTTTGCCATGCTTCTGTAACACTGCGGCTGCGGCTCTCTTAGCATCACGCGTGTTGGTGCAACACTTCCCAATGGAGTTCTTTGCTATTGAAGCACTCATCTCGCAATGTTCTTCCAGGCCATCTACACTCATCTGTCAGCCTAGTCCGGCACCTTCCTATCGCTAAGCCCAGAACTTCATTTTTTCCCTAACTGGACTACATGGTCCATGAAAGTTAAGTTTTGTTTATTTATTTGAAAGGGGGAAAGCCATTGCAATCCATAAACTGTACTTTGGAAATTTATATTTACTAAATAAAAGTTAAAAAATAAAAATATCAATATAAACAAAAGGAGAAAAAAAAGGGATATCTTCCATCTGCTGATCCACTCTCCAAATGGCTGCAATGGCCAAGGTTGAGCTAGACCAAAGCCAGGAGCCAGGAGCTTCTTCCAAGTCTCCCACATGGGTACAGGGGCCCAAGGACTTGGGCCATCTTCTACCGCTTTCCCAGGCCATAGCAGAGAGCTGAATCAGAAGTGGAGCAGTCAGGACTGGAACTGGTGCCCATATGGGATGCCAGCACCCCAGGCAGCGGCTTTACCCACTACGCCACAGCACCAGCCCTGAAAAATATTCTTGAATGCCTATTTTCTGGGCCTGTTCTCTTATTTCCATAGGATATTTCTCTCCCTCCACCTTTCTCTGTGACAAACCCTGGCAACGGGAGTGGGAACATAACTTAGGCTGGGTTTTGTATTGTTTCTCTTTGATTTGAAAGGCAGAGAATCAGAGACAGAGACAGAGAAAGGTCTTTCGTCCACCGCTTCACTCCCTAAGTCCCTACCATAGCCAGGGCTTGGGCCAGGCTAAAGCTAGGAGCCTACAATTCAATCTGGTCCTCTGCCTGGGTGGCAAGGACCCAAATATACGAACCATAATCTGCTACCTCCTGTGTGTAGGAAGCCGGAACTGGAAGTGGATCCAGGGCTTGAACCCAGGCACTCCCATATGATGTGCAGAGAAGCAGTGTCTTAAACTGCTGCACCAAATGCCAGACCTGGGGTTTTGTTCTAGTTTTTGTTTATTACCTAGGAGTAATCGTGATCATCAGAAGAGATGGTCAGAAATCTGAATCTTGGTGGCTACCCACTATGACGATTCATTTATTTGACGGGCAGAGTGACAGAGACAGAACTTCTCATCTGTTGGTTCTACTCCCCAAATGCCCACAGAAGCTGGGGCTGGGCTAATGCTGAAGTTAGCTCCAAGCCCATTGGAACAGTCGTAGTGGGTAGCCACCAGGCAAATGAATACTTCTTAGGGCTTTAGTGCATACCTTCGGGTCATCCTGTATGTCTTGTAATCACACACTTTTTCCCTCTCCAAGTATCAAATATGCAGGAATTGTTTAAGCCATTTATTAAACTACTGGTATCTGGAAATCAGCCATTGTAGAAAGATTTACACCATGGGGAATGGCAACACTTCTAATAACAGGAAAGAATGACCCAGGTTTTCGTCTGCCCCAAATAATCCTATGGCATTTGGGGCCTTGGTCTATTTGAGCTCCTTCTATGTGTGTACCTAGTACAGTGTAGATGTCTCTGGCACTAACCCACAGCTCATTTACCACTCAGCCCACAGCTAGGCATTGAACCAGTTACTCTGATAGGGGACACAGGTGTTTACACTGGAAGGCTAAACACTTGTTCCCCAAATGCAAGCTACTGTGTCACGCTACACAACATAAGCTTCCTCCAATGGTCAAGTCAGCTCCTTGATCCTGTCCTGAGACTCCCGGCACGTACCAGCATGTCATTCCAATCTTCTTCTTACTCTGCTTAGCCCGTCAGATGGGCCTCCCTGGATAGTCTGCATGCAGTCCAGGCTTTGCTAAGCCAAGCCCCACAGAATGGTGAGCTGATGTGCTGGTGAACAGACACAAGACCCTCCCCCCCACCTTCCCCGCAGAACCACGTGACCGGGTCGGTAGCTCACAAATCATGAACTGGTTTCCCAGTGTTCAGACGGAAGTAACACGCCCAGACTCACTCGTGGCTTACGCTCCAGAGTGGCGCTTGCCGAAGGGCGATCACTGTTCTCACACAAGCGGCATCCTCAGGGGACCAGTCAGAAGTCTTGGGCTGCACTCCGGGGAACAGGGCCGGATCTGTCTGTAACAAGCCTTCCAGGAGGTGCAGGGCCTGTCCAAATTCGGGCCTCAGCGCTCTCCAGAAGCACAGTGAGGTGACCAGCTGGAGCCCACTGCAGACAGAATGCTCTATAAAAGAGTGGGCAGAAACCAACCGAAAATGGAAGGGGAGATCTATGTCTTGATTCCAGCCAAGTCCACCACCTGTGAACTTGGGGCAGAGTCGGGTTAACCAACACTGAGACCAGTTAATCGTGGCAAAATACAGTGACGCACACCGTGGCCGTGCAGTCATTCTTCTTTCTCCCAGAGAAGGCATCTGAAAGCGTGGGCAACATTGAAGCTCGCCAGTGTGGTACCTTCCATATGTAAGGGCAGTTAACAAACTCCATGGGAAATGGAATTAAACATAAGCTTATATTGGTGCCAAAGAGTTTGAAATCCATGCATGAGAGATCTCCAAGAAGTTCATGAAAAAATGCACTTTGTGAAAAAACTCTCCATGCATTTCAACATTTTCAGCACCAAAAGCAAACATCTTTTCATTCCACGCTTCACAAACTTTTTGAGGTAGGCAGAGATCCTGTTCTTCCCTCTGGCATCATCTTGTACGTTTAAAACCCTCTGAGTTCTTTCAGTTCTCTGTTCTTTGTGCCCCTGGCAACTCCTATTGTGCATTTTTTGTGGGTTCTGCACAGGGAGGATACATCACCACCCTCTTGTGGTCCAGGAATTCCCTAATTAAAATGAGCAGTTGTTCCCAAGAAGCTTTATGGCCTTGCATATCCCGCAATGATCATCTCTTTGCCATCAGGGAGAAATAAGAGATGAGCCTGGGATGGTGGGCACGGGGCAGTGAGCCTGCACACCTGCCTCTGCCAGTGGGGTGTTCATGGCTCAGCACGGGTGGTTTTGCAGTGAGAGCCTCAGAGTAAGATTGATTCTTGGAAACACATCCTCTAGCCTAACCAATCCAGACGCACATCCCACCTCTCTTTATCCGACTCCAGAGTCTTGCTTTTCAAACTTTTTTTTTTTTGACAGAGTGCACAGTGAGAGAGAGAGACAGAGAGAAAGGTCTTCCTTTGTCGTTGGTTCACCCTCCAATGGCCACCGTGGCCGGCGCGCTGCGGCCGGCCGGCGCACTGTGCTGATCCGAAGCCAGGAGCCAGGTGCTTCTCCTGGTCTCCCATAGGGTGCAGGGCCCAAGCACTTGGGCCATCCTCCACTGCACTCCCAGGCCACAGCAGAGAGCTGGCCTGGAAGAGGGGCAACCGGGACAGAATCCGGCGCCCCGACCGGGACTAGAACCCGGTGTGCCGGCGCCGCAAGGGGGAGGATTAGCCTAGTGAGCCGCGGTGCCGGCCCCAGAATCTTGCTTTTCACAGCCTGAGACCTAGCACCCCAGCAGCCAAATTTCAGGCCTGGGTGCCTTGACTCAACCTGCTCTGGCTAACGTCCCGAAGTGTTAGTAGTGATGGATGGAGAGAGGGGCCAGGCCACAGCTGATCACAGCTCCACTGCCCCTGGTTCCTGGAGGCATGCCACAGACAAGCTTTAGTGCTGGCTACACATCAACTTGAGGACTCCTTTCAGTTTATTCTTTTTAAGTTTATTTGAAAAGCAAAGTGTCACACACACACACACACACACACACGGCAGGGGTTGGGGAAGGAGAGAGAGAGAGAGAGAGAGAGAGAGAGAGAGAGAGAGAGAGAGAGATTGATTTTTACATTTGCTGGGTCACCCCCCAAATGCCTGTAACAGCCAAGGCTGGGCCAGATCGAAGTCAGAAGCTCAGAACTCCATTTGGGTCTCCGTTATGGGTCCAGGAACCCAAGTACTTGAGTCATCACCTGCTGCCCCCCAGGGTGCCCCCCCAGCCGGAAGCTGGATCAGAGGCAGAGGCAGGGTTCACTCCCAGGCACTCCAACAGGAATGCAGGCATCTCAAGAGGCAGCTTACCCCACTGCACCAAAACACCACCCCCAGCCCTTTTTTTTTTTCAAGATTCATTTATTTATTTGAAAGGCAGAGTTACTGAGAGGCAGAGGTAGAGAAGAGAGAGGTCTTCCAACCGCTGGTTCACTCCCCAGTTGGCTGCCAATGGCCAGAGCTGGACCGATCCAAAGCCAAGGACCAGCAGCTTCTTCTGGGTCTCTCATCTTCTTGAGCCATCTTCCACTGCTTTCCCAGGCCATAGCAGAGAGCTGGATTGGAAGTGGAGCAGCTGGGACTCGAACCGGTGCCCATATGGAATGCCGGACCTGCAGGAAGCCGCTTTACCCGCTACACCACAGCGCTGGCCCCAGCACTTTCATTTTTTATAAGGCTGTGTGGCCTCTTGGCCCAAACTCACACAGATTCCTTATTTCCTTACCCTCCACTCCATGTCCTAGGCTTTTTTTCCCCTTTTCTGCTAGATCTTTATTGTGCTACGATTATAGTTTACCCATTTCGGGTATACATGTGAACCGATTTTTAGTAAATTTAGAGCTGTGTAACCATCAAAATTTCATTTGAACACATTTTTCACCTTATTTGCAGCCACATCTGGTTCCTTTTTGGCAATGGGGATGCCTGGGCCCCATTCTCTCACCGTCTCCTGGGAGAGAGGACTCCAACGAGAAAAGCCTAGAGACTTCCCCTTCAAAAGAAGAAACGTCTGTGCTGCCATCAGACCTGCCCCCTCCTCCCACCCCACCGGCTGTCTCCCTGACAGCCGTGTGGGAGCAGACGCTGCAGGCTCACCCAGGCCTCCCTTGCATCAACAGGTCTCCCTGACTCTGTACATGGACTTGGCCGTGCGCGTCCCTGTGGCAAGCGTGGTGAAGAGCAACGCCACGAGTCAGGATGCCCAGGTTCCAATTCAATGTTGCAGGGTTCAAGACACATGGCATCAACAAACCAAATCCCCCACCCCCAACCCCTGAGCCTTTTCCCATGCAAAGTGGAAATCAAAGCCGTATGTGCCATGGGGTAGTTGTAAGAAATGAGATCACATTTGTGGAAAGCCGGGGGAGTGCTGCCAGTCTCAGCATCTCATAAATGGGACACACTGTTACCAGCGTTGGACCACATTTTCAAAGGAGACTGTTGGCCTTCTCATTCCTTTAAAATCCAGTACATAGAGGTTGGAAGATGCCACCCAAGCAGGGTCCCCTGGGAACCCTTGGATGCTCAGAGCAGAAAGACGCAGGTGGAAACTGGGGGTGGGAGTGGGGCAGAATTGGAAGTCACCAATGGAGAGAGAGAGAAAAAGAGGCAGCTGGAAAGGAAGTCCGAGGAAAAGGATGGGTGAGGAAGAGCGGGAACCTGACCTTCGGGGGCCCAGGTGAGCACAGAGGGGCGGGGCAGGTGGTGGAAGCAGGAGGGGCACAGATTTGCACAGGGAGCTTCCTGATGAAACTTTGACCTTGGGATGCTCCTTGCAAGTCTGAAATGCACTCTCTGCAGAAGCGAGCCAATACAGTGCACAGAATGGAGTAAGGACCAAATCCAAGGAACCACCTGCAAGGCTTGAATTTAGGGTCCGTCCTGCTGTGTGGCTAGTTCCTCTGGGTCTCATCGCGGCAGCTGGAAACAGCCCTGCAGAAGGGGCGTGGCGAGCCTCTCCCTGCTGGGACTGCTTCCCAGGTTCCCGGGGTGGGGAAGCAGCAGAGGCCAAAGGCCACGGCAGTTCTGCTCACGCTAGCCAGGCCAGCTCCCTACCTCCCCCACCCCCAACCTGGTCAATCAAGTGGCCATCCTTTAGAAAAACGCAACACACGTTGGATTTTAATGAGAAAATAAGTGTATACTTGCATCGAATGCCTCACAATCACTATAAAACCGAAGCAGGATAATAACATTGAAGTGGTTAACATACACAGGAAAGCCAGATACAGAGTATAATTTCCAAACACAGTATTGCTTTTTCCCCCCTCCTCAAGGAAAAAAAAAGAAAGAAAAGTCATTTGGGTAAAAAGCAACACAAAATTCAAATTGGCAGCTCACTGAATGCTTACAATTCAGCAAATTGGTTCTGTAACTAAGATATATTCACCATCTCTAACACTTAGGCTAATTTTTTTTCAGTACATAGTTTAATTAAATCCATTTTTAGTTGGAAAAAAAAAGTTTGTCTTTAAAGACAAGAGTCAACACTGTTTCAGTGTTCCTAGGTATGTCGTGTGTGTATGTGTGTATGGGTGTGTGTTTGTGTGTGTGTGAATATATATGCGGACACTGACCTATATACTGCTTATATGCCTAGGGGAGGCAGCATGCATGGGGATAGAGGCAAGGAAGTCGCATTGCATCATCCAAGTAGAACACAGCCCAGCCTCCTGCCACGGGCAGACCCTGTTTCCACAATTTCTGGGTTGAGAAGGCCAAGGCAGGGTGGTCGCTGCTCGGCTCCAGGAGAGTGAGTGCCCCTACGCTCTGCAGGATGGAATGCTCTCAGGAAGCCCTGGACAGCTCTGGAATCTAAACATTTGCTAAGGTTGAGATGAGCAAGCTTTGCAGGCTCTTTGGAAGTGGGGCCAAGTGTCAGAGGCATAATTTTTTTTTTTTCCCCAAGCCTCTTTCTCTTGACGGAATAGCCACGACTGACCTTCGTCCAGAGGTCTGTTCCACCTACAGAATGTTCCAGGGATTCTCGTGGGATCCCAGAGGCTCACACAGTGCTATGTACGCACAAAGCAAGGGCCCAATGCGTCTTGAGTAAAAAGCCTCAAGAGCACAGAAGAAAAATCTAGGTCTCCCAAGGGAACTGTAATGTACATTTTAATAGGGTTAAAATAGCTTTGTGACTGACGTGGGGGGTGGGGGGGGGTAGTTCCAGAGCCTGCTGGTTCCCTTGTCTACACAGGGAGCATGACCCAAAGGACGCCAGCTCTGTTACCCTGTAGTCTTTAAGCAGTAAGTGTTTCTGGTTCAGTCAGTCGTCGTCAAAGATCACTGTGTCAGCCTCTAGGTGATTCCATGAGCTGTGTGGCCTCCTAAGCTTTTCTTTCAGCTGCCAATTCTCTTCCCAAAAGTCGGTTTCATGTGGGTACGTGGTTTCCTTCCACACAGAACAAAAACACTTCAGGGGTGAGGACGGCGCCCCCTTGTGAACAATGGGGGAGTTAGTCTGCACCCTGTCTGTGGTCTCCATCTGATCCATCCAGTCTAGAAAGCACGGCGCACATTTCATTTTGTGTGCAACCCACAGAATTCTCCTACTCTCCAGCCATCCTAAATGCCACTGTGCCTAGACCCCTCAATGCTGCAGCCTCCTGGGCCGCTCCTGTTTCCACCTGTCTGCCTTGGGAACACCCCCTTATCACTGGGTCCTCAGTCCAAGCATCTGGGACATCTGGCTGCAAATCATCCAGCAGAGACCCCCCCCCCCCCGCGCACCTGCGAGGACCTCTAATCTAACACGGAACTCATTTTCCTGTCTCCCCAACTAGAAAATGAATTCCTTGCAGCAGGGCTCGCATCTGTCCAGTGTGCCCAGTGGCCAGCACATTTGTGGACTATTCAGGGTAGACCATATAAAGATGGTGCTAGCAGCCCATGTGCTATTTTGCCTACCAATTATAAAATGTGGCTTCAAATTACAGGTTCCCTTGGCAATACAAAAGGATCCTTCTAAGTCACCAGTTTCATTTTCATGTTGTGCCCACCATTTCTCTGTGAATAAACTTTCCCCCCCAAATCAACACTCCTCTAATAAAAGAAGCAAAGAGAATGTGCATAATACCTACATACAAA
This sequence comes from Oryctolagus cuniculus, assembly GCF_051225735.1. Lineage (NCBI taxonomy): Eukaryota > Metazoa > Chordata > Mammalia > Lagomorpha > Leporidae > Oryctolagus > Oryctolagus cuniculus. The sequence continues at coordinate 214,062,087 of NC_142867.1, read as the reverse complement.
TTCTGTGGAATTTCTACTTGTCAGAATAACATATGGGAGCTTATGACATAACAATATGAAAACAAAAATGAATCCTAGTGAGGTCTGACTTCATTATTGCTTCTTTAAAAATAATAGTTTTAAAGAAAAAAAAAAAAAAGCTGGTCAGTTTTTTTTTCTCAAGGCCAGAATTCAAACTTTTCTCATCCAGAAGTTTAGGGCATTCAATTATTGAATGCCCTCATCATATTGCTTTAAATGACAGAAAGAGTACAGCTGGCATCTTGTATAGTATACTAAGCATGAATACAAAGCATGAGAATAAATAGATTACTTTCCTAAATGTCAAATTACAAAACTGCCCCAAACTCTGCAATTACAACTCATGCGAATACCATGTTAGGTCAGTTTAATATTACAAATACTGCATCAGCTCGGTGCCTTTATATCCCTTTTCATAAAAAAGAAATTCTCACTCACTCCTGAAGCTGGCAAATAGCTCTGGAGGAAATAACTGTACACTCATGTGCCATGATCATTCTGGAATTGTAATACACACTCTCTCTCTTTCACACTCACACACTCACAGACACATCTTACACAAACACACAAAAGTTAAACATACACACACACACACATGCACACACCATCTTTAGGATCTGTAGCTGATTCCAAGCCCGCACTTAAATTTCTATTCTATATTTTTCTCTGCATCATCCTGAAAAACACTGGTTGCGCAGCAAAAATAGTATCTCTGACTTCCTTATCTCCCCGTCATTCTTCCTCTCTCCCTTTTTTCTCTCTCCTTTCCCGACTTTTCTCTAATGTTTCCTTTCTGATTGATTCCAAACAATCCATCTTTTTTCCTATTACTGCTAAGGCCCATTTTATAATACAAAATAGTTATAAACACCCTTTTTATTTCTTGTCATCTACCTCTGTAAGGCAGAATTCACCTTTTTTTTTTTTCAATTATTGCCATTCTAAAAACACCCCTACCATCTTGAACCAAGCTGTTCAATGTGCACAGATTTTACACATGTATATATTCCCCTATCCCATCATAAAAATAGTTGTTGCCCACTAAATATAGTTTTCATTTGAAGAAATGTAATTGTGAAAATGGGTTTTCTTAAACTGCACCTCAGTCATTATCAGAAGCAGACAAGATTCTAAAGCTAAAACAACCCATTTGGTTTGGCTTTCTCCCCCTTTCTCAACCTCCTAATGTAGAACAGATTGTGTCTGCAAGATGAAGAAGTAGTGTCTTTAAAATATGGATGGTATGTATTGCATTCATGAATTGTTCCCCAAGAAAAATAATTAACTGTGAGTAAAATGGAGTAACTGCCTCTTTTTGGGCAAATATGGAGAGAAACACCATTCACTTGATGGCTGCTGGAGAAAATGGAGTTAACCCAACACCTCTGATGCCACAAGCAATGGGTGGGAAACCAGCGCACAGGAAGCTCCTGTGCCAGGCAGACTGCTGGGCCCCACTGCTCGCCAACTGGCCCGCGGGCCATTGTTCTTCCTCATCACCCAGCAGGGCTGATCTCTGTTCTGCCTGTCGCAGCTGTTGATTTGTTGGTCGCGTCTTTGTCCTTTTGGATCGATTGTAGATTAGTCCGAATCCAGAGGATTCTTTGAGTCACAAAAAACAACAACAACAACAACAACAACAATCTTTCTCTTTGACTCCTGGGTGTCAGAGTGTGATGGGTGGACTTCTTTATTTGTCATCACTGTGTATTGCAGCTTCTGGTCTACATAAGGATTGCTGAGTTTGTGTGCACTTTAATAAATAGTCCATTAAAATGCTTTGATTCGGTACTTTTTTGGTTTCTTGGTATCCCAAGCACCAAAGAAGCTTCCTGGGTCAAAGGATATTTATTCGTTGTCCTCTTCCTCCTGGTTGGCATAGATCCCGGCTTCCCAGCGCAAGGCCAGGGCGCTCTTTCTTCGATTAACCCTTGTGGCCTCAAGGACCTGAAGAGAGAGGAAAAATAATTATGAAGAGCTCAGGGATGTTCAATATCCGTTTCTTTCCTCCTTTCTCTCCCTCAGTAGCATCTGTATGAAAGGAGAAAGGAAGCAGGTGTCTGGTACGATTGGAGGGAGGTGGTCAGAGAGACATCGAGAAAAAGGAGGGTATGAGTTCATCTCATAACCAATATGCATTCGCTATCTAAGCCATACTTTTCAACAGACTGAATTTTGTAAAATGTTCTGCAAGTATCCCTGAACTACACTTTGCTCTGCATCAGGTTTTTAGAGAACGCAGATCTCTGTTCACACCAATCTCCCCAATAGAGCTTAATGCTATGATGAACGCATTCTTCACCTGTACTGTCCAGTTTGGTAGCCACTAGCCACAGGACGCTGTGGAACACCAGAAACAGGGCGGGCTTGGTTGAGGCTCTAACTACAGAATTTTATCTAATTTTAGCTAACTTCAATAGCCCCAAGTGGCTAAGAGTCATCCTATTGAACAACACTACTACAGATCGTCTTAGTCTCTTCATAAACAGATGAGAAAGTAATGCCAAATAATTGGACCAACGTGAACTCAACCACGCTTTGTGGATCTACATAAGCTATGATCATATGTGTATCCCAAAGATCGACATGGGTATAATTAAGCTCAGAGTCAGGGAGTGGGGGAAATAGCACTTCAGGCCAATAAAGACCTGTCTCAGCACTGCAGCAATTCCAGGGCCGTGAGAACTAACAACAGATGGCAGTGGCAACACCAAAGACAAGCAGGCTCACCACCGCCTAGGTAGGGCCTCCCTCCCTCTCCTTCACGAAAATCATCTGTGGACTCCTGAGAGATCTGCATGGATGACATTTGGGTGGCCAACATCTGAGAAATGGTTCTATACCACGACGCCGCAGTAAGAGCAGGACCATGCTCGCCAGCCAGTGACTCTGGATTACAGCTTAGGATGTGGAGTTTCTGATCAATGAAAAGTCTAATAGAGCCAACACTGGTCTACTACCCAAGCTGTAATGAGTTTACTCTATAAATCATCATCTAGGCAAGAGAAAGTGACGTTGGAGACTCCAGAGAGCCAAGGAGGTACAGGTTGTGGGTAGAGGCAGGAGCCCAGGTCGGCCCAAGCAGAGGCTGGGCAGATTAAAGGCCTGGGGTCCATCTTAACCTGTTTCTCTGCACCTCTGTCAAACGAATGGACTCTCCAGAGCTGCAACGTGCTTGCCTTTGGAAGACGTTCCCATGCCTCCTAGCAGAGGGGACTGGACCTGCCATGTAGGATGTAGCAGTCACGTTCGCTGTATGGATTGCTAAACACTTAAGCCATGCCATAAAGTATCTTGTAAGCATGCCACAGTTCACGTAATATCTAAGAATAACAAATGAGTAGAAATAAAGCAAACTTTCCAATCTGGTTACACTCAGAGAATTGTTGCTGGCCAATTGGTAGTACGATGGTCTTGAGAAACAGCCCTGGTGTACTTTTTTGCAGTTTTGCTCCTTGATGTTCATCTCGTATTTCACATTTCATTACCTATAAAATGGAGAGTGCACCTGCTCTCTACTTCACAGATTTTTTTCAGGAGGCAGAGTGGACCCTGAAGTCCAGGTATGCCTAGGTTGAAATCCTGGTGCCTGTGTGATCTTGGAAAAGTCACTTAGCCTGTGCATCAGTGTCCCCACGTAAAACAGAATTATAAAAACTCAAGCATGGAGTTGGCCTGCAGAATACATGAGGCTATATATATATATAGAGAGAGAGAGAGAGAGATAAGAAACTTAGCACAGTTCCCACTGCATAGCAAGTTCTGAAAATAATCATTTCTATCAGCACAAGGAAAGGACTTTTAAACTATACAGTGGCATACATATATAAGGCATTGAAATTTTTTTTTGATTCATTTATTGGAGAGACAGAGAGAGAGGGAGAGAGAGAGAAAGAAATAGCTCCTATCTGATGGTTCATTTCCTAAATGCCTGCAACAGCCAGGGCCAAAGTTTAGAGGCAGGAAAGCGTTCCAGGTCTCCCAAGTGGGTGGCGGGAAACCAGTTGCTGGGGTCATCACACTGCCTCCAGGGTCTGCACTGGCAGAAACACAGGGTCAGGAGCCAGAGCCAGGAAGCAAACCCAGGTATTCCAGGATGGGATATGGACAACTTAACCACTGCCCTAAAGGTAATAATAGCTCCCCAGTACTCAGGCATTTTTATAAGAAACTGCACAGGCTAAGTGGTCATCACTTCAACTTTCAGGTACAAACTGAAAGGCTAAAAGAAAAGCGAAAAATAAATTGAAAGCTGTGAAAATAATGGTTCTTTTTGAATGCTGTCTCTGTACTGAAGCCCTGTTTTTAATTCTCAATCAACTTTGCCAAATTTGTTTTGTGCTGTTCTTCAGGAATTCATGCTATAATTCATGCTATCCATCCATGCTGCAGATACTCATCAGGTTCCTGCCAGGTGTTGGTCACAGTGCTCCATGCTGGGACTAGAACAGTCCCTCTCTTCATGAAGCTTAGACACAAAAAGTCAAATGGACCAAAAGGTCATACTATTTCTCATCCTGGGAAACATTTAGCAACAGCTTGGGTTTGAATCCAATTACACAAGCTATTACTGCTACCTCCCAGCGTCTGCACTGGCAGGAAGCTGTGGCCGGGAACTGGACCCACGTACTCCAGCGTGGGATGCGGCGTCCTAACTCTTGGGCTAAATGCAGCTGCTGTTTCAATTCTCAGTACCACTCTATGAGGCTCAGCCATTCTCTCCCATTGATGTATGAAGAAACCAAAGCACAGGGAGGCTAAGTGACCTGCCCACGGTCACCCAGCTGGCAGGAGGCACAGCCAAGGTCTGAGCCCAGGATCTGGACGCAGACAGGAAGGTCAGGGTCACCAGGCCACAATCACTGCTCAGTGTCTACAGGCGACTGGAGGGAGACACATCCCAGAGGAGCCACAAACAGCTCCCCATGGAAATGGGGAGGAGGAGGGGCGCAAAAACACTGACAAGGCCTAACTTAAGGTTTTATGGTTTTCACAAATTAAATCAAATTCAGGTCTAGTGGGGGAGAAAGCAAATTCTCTTCAGAAAACTCTCTCATACTACTTTTCCCCACTAATGCTTAGAGATTTGAGTGCATTGCTTTAACTATGAATAGCTATCAACATAGACTTTTTATTTTTTTTATTCTGGGGAAGTGAAACAGTCAAATGAATCAATTACCTTATTTATATTGATATTTATATTTTATCTCTCTCTCTTCTCTTCAGCTGAACATAGATGAGGCTCAACTCTAACTTCCTTGGACATATTCGACCACATTCTTCGTTGTTCTACACTAGGCTGACTCACGGGGGATACAGGCTTAGAGATAACTTTCAAACTGCCATCCCTCAAATGAGAACAGCAGCCAGCAAGGAAGGTACAGGGAATGATATTTGTAATATTCATTTTATACCTCACAAATAAAATTCACTGATAATAAACAGCTCAAATCTATAGTTAAACATAATTATTTTTTGCTAAATAGTGAGATTTTTTAATGTTATATCATAGGTTGGTGCAACCAATTAAAAAATAATTTGCAATATCTAGAAAATGTAAGAACGTGTAAGCTCCATATCCAGTACCTCTAGGTAAAGAAATTCTTCCATGGGTACCCAACGAAACATGAACAATAGCATTCATTGAAGCACTGTTTGTGATGGCAAAAAAGACTGGAAACAACCTACATTTCCGTCAGTAGGAGACTGAATAAATAGTAGTCTATTTATTCAATGGAATACTATAGAGCAGTTCTGAAGAATGCACTAGCGCCAAATATGAAAACAATGCAGACGGAATAACGGAAGGAACAGAGGATAATTACACTATGACTCACTATCTACAGAGAGTTTTAAAACATGCAGAAATAAGACACTCTTATGTATATGTACATATGTAGCATAAATATAAACACATGCATGGAACTGATGAACACCAAGGTCAAGAATAGTTAACTCTCAAGAGCAAAAGAGTGTGACAGAGAAATGGGAACCTGGAGGGGTTAACAAGAGGGCTTGAATTGTATCTGCAATGTTCACTTCTTTTTAAAGTACTCAACAAATGTTATGAAACAGGAAGAACAGAGCTGAACGGGTACGTTTTTATTATCTCATTACGCTATATCATTGCAAACTTTAAATGCCAGCTCCATGACGTCAGGGACTTTGTATTCTTGGAATCTGCAACAGTGCCTGACACACAGGAGAGGGTCAATAAATCGTCAACTGCGGGAGTAAGTGAATGATTCTCTCTACCATTATGCTTATTTGAAATAATTCTTTTAAAATAAAAGTAAACTATTATAGAGATTTAAAAAATGGGAGTATAATATGCTTTCTCACAGCACATGTTATTTCTGAAACGGAAGTCGTAGAGCAATGAGGGAGACTTTGGGGGAGATCAATGCTTATGGGAACTTTCAAAACAAAAATGCAGATTTCAAGACTGGAGGGAGTTGGGGGCGGGGATGCTCACCTTGGGAGTAACACATCCTAGATCCATGGAATGCAGCTTTGATTTACGTTTGCATAAACAAAAGGCTGAGTGATGAGACCCACAGCTCAGGCTGCGTGAGCTACACTGTGTTCTAACCAGACCAGAGTATATTAGCTATACATGTTCTAAAGAAACTTCAAAAATCAGAACAGCCCATGAGTTGTGGCTCCAGGCCGTGGCGGTGAGGAAGCTCCACCACACAGCATAGCACAACACAGCACCACGTCTCCCTCGGGCATGGGCACTAACATTGGAGGCAGCCCCCTGGTCCAAAAAGAAAAGGCAGGGAGAGGTACACAGACAAGCCACTTTTCTTGCCATTCTCATTTTACTCAACAGGAAATGGCAAACCACACCAGCATGCACTTGAGTCAAGCATGCATTCAGACCAAGACAAACAAGTTGAAAAGTACCTCGGAAGTCACCTTGCAAGACAGTAACTTAGAGGTGTACTGGCAGAGAGGGAAGAGACCAGGGTTAGTACACGGCAGACACTCACAGAGCACCCCCAGCCAGGAACTGGCACCACGCCAGGGGCTGACGGGCGAGGAGGCAACATCAGACCGTTACACATCCACGCCGAGGCTTGCTCCACCTGGTAGTAGTTTATTTAAAAGTCTGCATCTTCTGGAGCAAGTAGACACCTTGTTATCCACAAATCGAAATATTGGAGGACAGGCTTTGTTAACTCAAGGTGTTGTTTTCATCTTCTGCACTTTGAATGAACAAGATTCTTTTCCAGCTGCCCATCAGCAACACCCCTGATTAGCATCTGGCTTTGCTACACTCGGTAGCCAAACAGCTTGTTTCTCTTCTTGGACACTTGAACCCCCACCCCCAAAGCAGTCTTGGGGTCTTAAACAAAGACCCCAAGCACAGAACAGCATTGGTTCCAATGCAAGGCTTGTGGAGCACATCCACTGTCACTGATCTGAGGATGGTCCAACCTCAGGGAGAATGCACAGGGGTTCTACGGAGTCGGGTGACCCATTTGCAATCATTACTTAAGATTAGGATGAGCACCGAGGACCACAAACGATCCTTTATTTTTTGTAAGAGATCAAAAGTCTTTTACAGTATATGCACAGAAAAAAATAAAATAAAACATGGCCCCACTAGGGGAATTGAGACAGCAAGACGCAGAGTGGGACAGCCCTCTGCGAACAGTGATAATCTTGGGTGAAGGCTGCTTAGCACGTATGAAGCACTTAGTGGGCGGGGGCATTGGTACATGTAGACCAGTTTGGTGGAATCATTCGCTTGTCAGTCTGTGATCATCCATTGCTTCTTATGTGTAGCATTTAAGAAGTTGCAGTCCTGTGACGACTAGGCCTGTTAGTGGCCATGAGTTGGTGAGTCTGGGCAGTACCAGGCATCGTTGATCATGGCTGGGCTTCTGGTAGTCCCTGGGAAGGGCAGGGCAGGTGGAGGCAGATGGGTCTCCCTCCCCCACCCAGTGGGAGCACAGTCAGGACCCTGGACGTGTGCCCCAGTCTGGAGGGAGCCTGTGCCAGGAGCTCTTAGAGAAGCAGAACTGCCCGCCTCCAGCTTTGACACCGCCCAGGAGAACTGATGAGGCTTTCTCTTGTTCCAAGACAGGAAGGGAGGCTGGAAGGCCTCGCAGTCATGCGGTCTTGGGATAAGACAGAAAGAGCGCTTGGGAAAAACCCACTGGGGTAAATTCTGCACAGGAAGTGAAGATGGGTCTGAACACCCAGGAGGCTGTGATACGGACTCTGGCCAGCATCCCTTCCACTGAGAAAGGAGGGGAAATCCACCAATACGTTCACGAAATCAATGACCCATCATCTTTGCCTTCTGAAGCTGAAGTCTGATTGGAGAGAAATTGGCCAGAAAAATGCTATTTGCCTAAACACAGTCATACAACTCATTACAGACTCATGAATCAAGGGTCCTCACAAGGGCTTCCTGGTGCCTAATGGTTTTAAAAAAAAAATCCCAACAGCTGTGCCCTTGAGTCCAGATACTGTGCAAATCTATGAGTGAGCCAAGTCTTCTCCAGCCCCACCTTCGAGGCTGCTCCTTTGCAGGACACCAAGAAGTTCTTTAGGAAGCTATGACTCATCAGCCCATTATGAATTGCATGACTGACCAGAGATAGCATCAGACCCAGATAAGGGGACTTTTCCACATAAGGGTACATTCCAGATAAGAGACACCCACAAAAACAGGGGCACTGATGCAGCCGAGCACGCAGTGTGTACAAACTCCAGGTCAAAAAGGATAAACGGTGCTCAAGCCCAGCCCTCGGCCCCATTCTCCAGATCGTGACTGGTGCAGGGCTGTGCCTTTTTCTAATTCACACAAAGGCTCTGCAGAGGCTGGTAACTAAGCCTGGTTAAGGGCATGCGGGTGGGGGCAGCCAACCCTCCCTCTGCAAAAATCAGCCACAGGGTCCCTCAGTCAGTGGGGCCAGGCTGAAGCCTCGGGCATGGAGACACTCATCCATGAGCACCCCACCCAGGAAAAGCAGCCAGCCCAAGGGAGCGCAGACTGTGGGGACGGAAGGGAGCAGCCTGCTCAAGTTCAAGTGTGCATCTTCTTCTGAGAAAGGGGGCTTTCCCCAGCTCCGTGTCATTGCCTTTTCTTCCCCAGCTGTAAAATGATCAGGATATCTACGGCTGGCTTCTTATCACCAACACACTGATTCCCGGGCAGGTGTTCCAAGACCGTTGATGATTTAATCTTCTGTCTTCTGTCATTCTCGGAGCCTTCGGGTGACCAGCTTATTTGCAGCGAGAGAGGATGGCAGCTCCGGAGCATGAGAGAGACCACCAAATGCGTCCCCGACACGGCTCCCAGGGAAGCAGGCCACAAGCCAGCGGCCTCCTCAGCTGTCCACATTATCGACTATCTTATGAAGGGGGAAAGTGGGGCACGGGGGGGCGGGGAGCAAGGCCCTGAGCTGTGGATGGGACTCCGGGCACCATTGCTGCTCTGGTGGGCTTCGGCAGGGGGACAGTGGCGCTGGGTGGAAGACAAGGATCAGTGTTTGTCGGTTCTGCCGGTGGGAGGTGGGAGTCACTGTGCCACACTGCAGGGATGCATTTGGGTTCTCCAGCTTCCTCCTGCCCTCTCGCTCAGGACTATTCCTGGGCCTAACGTATCACACGGAAGACCCTCGGGGAATATCAGCCTTTGAGTATGCCTCCTCCTAGGCAGCTGCAACCCATCAACATGCTTTCCACTGAGCTCACAAAGGACACGCTGCTTTCCGTGGGCGAACACGTGGTTGAGCTCCAGCCCTGGGGGAGGGACTCCAGTTCTCACGCGTTCTTTGGGATCTCCAGAAGGGCCCACAGACACCGCCAAGTATCAGCAAGTGAGGCGCCAGGGGTGATGCCGGCTGACACTCTGGGGGTGGAAAACGGGAGAAACAACATTTTGCCCTGAGACTAGCCTATGAGGGATCGTCAAAAAGCTCGTGGAAAAAAAAAAAAAAAACTATCTGTGGATAGCAAACATTTTTTGCATCAAAATAAACTAAGCTTTTAAATCTATTTAAATCTATTTTCCATGAGTTTTTTGCGGTACCCTCGTATGAGAATGGAGGCAGGCAAACAGAATGGCCTAATTTCTCACAGACTTACCTCTAGCTTCCAGGAGCAGGGAAGTCCGTTACAAAACTTAACCACTAAGCTCCCCATCTGCTCTGTTACCAGCCTGGTATCAGAGACAACGAAAGAGAGATGGAGAGGGGGCCGCATACCAGCTAGGAAGAAACGAAGACCGCTTCATTCCTACAGGTAAAGTTCCAACCTGTTGGCTGGCAAATGATGCACATACAATGGAAAAAAATCCCCTGAATCAGAGGGGCGAGGAGATGGAGTTCTGAAATTAAGTCTGGGTGATGATCAGACTGGTGGATTTGCTTCCAAGCCACCTGAACTTTATTTATTTATCTGTTTGTTTTGAGATTTAGGTCTCTTAGAAGAGGGTATAATGGATTGGAGAGATTTTTGTCCTGTTCCTAAGAGCTTTCAACAAAGACAAACTTTGTTTTATTGTAGTATCAGTCAATAATACAAGATACTTGGCCTTGAACCCAAAACCTGGTGAAAAAAAACAGCTTGATTAGTTAGCAGGTTCCTTCCTCGTCCAAGATGTTTATTTGCCTGGGAAAATCGGAGACAGGAGGCTGCCCCGGGGCTGCATAAAGGAAGGGCGATGAGCTTGATAAAACGTTGACTCCAAGCAGCTTCCTGAACCCAAAGGGAAAACCCAACCTGGTTGGCATTCAGTATCAGGTGGCTGCTTTAGTGCCTGAGTGGACACTCCAAAGGCTTCCAGTCATCTGCCCAGTGTGACAGCTGGCTCTCGCCTTCTGCATGGAGCACCTTTCTCTGACATTCACACGCCAACACAGAAGGCATACACACCAGATACACAGACACTGCTAAGAGGTTCTATTCGCTCTTTCCCCAACCATACCAGCACGGGAGGGGACCGCTGGGCTCACGTTCACCCAAGCTGCTGCTGTATGGTGTGGGACCACTGGGAGAAAAGAAACAAGACACTTCCAGTGCTGTGCTCCAACGTGGCCACAGGCAACCAGAAAGTCCCCAATGGGGAAATGCATACCTAAAACGGGGCTGCAAGAAGGGCTGGTTCAAGTGACTCAGTGGACAGGAAAAGTCCCACCAGCTCAGGGAAGGAGCTCCTAACTCCTCCATGTTGCAAATGTCCAGAGCAGCCGCGGTGGGCTAGGCCCTGCCCCACTTACAACACAGAGGACAGACAGAAACCATCCAGCCTCACAGGGTAGCTAAAGCTAGTGTTCTATACAGCTCAGGTGTAAACGCATAGGGAAGCCTGAGAGATGCCCGCTGGGCTGTCCATCAGCCTGCTGTGTGTGTGTGTGTGTGTGCGTGTGTGTTCTTCCTTTCTTTACCACCATATACTTGGAAAGCCACGTTCAGGATCTGCCTTCAGCTCCACAAATGCTTAAGCTTATCAGGACTATCTGTCCAGGATATGAAAGGCAGCAACTTGACATGGAATTCCTACTGTGAATTCCGCAACATTCAAGTTTCAGGTGACCAAATTGCTTATCATCCAAACTTGGGCATTAACGTGAAAGGGGATGGTATTAATAACTATGCCTGGAATGCCAGGCAGAATAAAACAAGTCTGATCCTGGTAAGTAGCATTTGCCAACCAACCACAGCTAAGTGTGACTGGGGAGGCGGAGTGATAACCTCAATCGATGCGGAGTAACTACCACCAGAAGACTCCTAGGAGGTTAGCACAAAACCCGAGGCCGAGCCCCAGCTCCTGTGGACTGTGCACAACAATAGCTCAGGTCTCTCCCCGGAGAAAGAGACCCCAGGGCAGACAGCTTCCACCAGAGTTAATGTGACGTCACAGGCAAAGTTCCAGGGGGTTAGGGAAGGGTTGAGGTTAACCCAGTGGTTTTTAAGTCTGATTTTGAAGGGCTCTTCCCTGCCAACCCAGGCACACAGACTTGGTCAGCAGCCCCAAACCTAGCCAGTCTCTTGAGCACTGGGTAATCTTCAGAGGGCTTGACCCCTAGGAGACTTGGAAGGTACAGCATGTTCGTGGCTCCCTAGAGAAATAACATCTCTAAGGAGGAGGAAGTCAGCCTCCTGGTGCCTGGAATGACTTCAGGGGGTGTGAGCCTTCTTCCCCGTGGTGCCCCTTGGCACCCTGTCTCTGTCTACTCCAAACATCCCAAGCACCATCCTTGCTGGTGGGCGCCAGGGATGCCTGGCAATCAAAGGATCAGTTCCTTGCATCAACATTTTTGGGAATTGAGGCAAAAACCCAAATCCAACTCCAGGCCCAAACCCAACTCCAGGCACAATACCCCGTCCATTTGAACATTGGTTTGGAAGCGCGAAGCCGGCCAGCTGACGGCACACACACAGGCGCCTGAGCTGGGAAACCACGCGCCCCCCTGACGGCCGCTCTCAGAGAAGTGAAAGAGGAAAGGAGGAAAAACTTACACTACTATCATCCATTCTCTCGCGCCTTTTAGATTTGTGGGTCTCATAGTCTTCCATGAGGGTCTGCATCAGATTCTTGGGCCGCTGGCTTCCGGCAGCCTCTTCGGGCGCTAGGTCAGGCTGCAGGCTGGGGCCTTCGGCTGTGGGGGATGGAGGAGGTCTGACTTTCTCTATTTTCCCTGAAACAACACGAAGAGAACACCCTTTCTAAGCTCGTCTGCTCGTGACTGCTTTCTAGAAGAAGAGAAAGTGGCAAAAACGACAAAGCACCCTCTGACATAGACAGCGGTACCCGAGTGAGGGTTACGTGCAGGTTGGTTTATTACAGAGAGAAATGCACTCAGCGATAACACACAAACCAAAAACCTCAACGACACCGGGTCTAAAACATCAGCTGGGATCAAACTGGCCTGCTGGGCACTTGGCAAACGTGTCAGACAGACAGACAGACAGACACGGGCTCCAGCTGATGTTCCATCAAGGACACAGACTTAGGCTGTCAGAGGTGGCAGTGCCTGGAACCTTGGAGATTCGGTCTGCGAAGGGAAGGCTGTGTGAGGTCCACAGGGGCCGACGATGGTACCCTGGCCTCCCAGTTTCCTCCCAGGGTTCTAGCCTCTACGTTAGAGGCGGCCAACAAGAGTCTGATGGCCTTCCCAGGCATAACAGGTGCACAGCACAGCATCATCCAAGTGTTGAATGAGAACAAGGTCTGTCTTTCCCAGGTCTTCCCAGTCTTACACTGGCCAGCTTCACTCGTTTTCCTTACCTGCTGGGGTCCCAAAAGCCTTTGGGGTAGAGGACTGCCCTCTCCCCTCCTCTCACCCCACCTTATGGAAGGAATGCAACAAAGCAGTAGAGAAGGTGCACCCCAGACCTGGGGCATCTTCACCCACCCTCCAGCAACTCCCAGGAAAAGGTAGCGTGGGCCCCAGGCCTTTCACTAAGACCATCCACATCCCTCCCCAACAAGCCTGGGGAATCTCTTTCCTGCCAAGGGCCATTTACAGATTTACAGCATCACTCGCAGGCCAGACACAACTGCCAACGTAAACATCAGCCTGCTGTAGACTTATGGAAGCTCAAGTGCCACCTGGGCTTGCGTTGGCAGGGCCAGACCAGATGACTCCCTGGGCCCTGTCTCCCAGCTCATCAAGGGACAGGTTTTACTGCCACAGAGCCCCAGGCGCACCTCTGAGAAAGTGCAGCAGGCATGACAGGGCATGACAGAGCACCTGCCCTATAAGGCCTCATTTAAGAGCCATGTTAATATTCAGAACGGACAGCACTCAGTGAAACCTAGCTACTGTTTCACTGGAATACCCAAAGAGGAATGACTACTGGGTGAGGACGAGCAAGTCCCTGGTGTTGGGCATCGACTTTTTACAACTCTTGTAGGACCAGAAATGGTCACTTCCTGTGTGTCCTCATCACCACCATCAGCCACCCCTCCAGCTCTGAGCTTCCAGGAAGCACAGTTTGTCCTCTCTGCCTGTAGCTGTTCCTTTTCCCACACCCCTCAGAAGGGCCCTCCACCCTTTGGTCACACTCTGTGAAAGCCATTGTCACATACTGACCTGGCTCATATCTGCTTATTGGAGCTTCTGTAGCCTCCACTCGGCTAGGAAGTCACCTGAGGACAGGGACTGTTTCGGTCACTGGGAATCGCCTTAATCCACTTGAATGAACCTCAACAGAGCAGGGCCCTGTCTGATCCGGTCACTGTTGCATTCCTGCCCTGAGCGACTGTGGAATACAGCACGAGGCGGGAGTCCATGGTTGTTGAGCAAACCAGTAAGTCCATGACGATATACACAGCACAGCCATGCAGTGAGTGCTTCTGGATGGGGCAGAATGCCCCACGGAGAATCTAAGGAAAGAGTTTTAACGCCTTCACCCAAGCCCTGAAATAAAACCTTTTAAGTACACAGAATCGCAGACTCAATGGCTTCATAGCAATGTATATATATGGACATTCTTCTATGAGCTACGTGTTGCTCTGCCTTATGGCAACCTTGTGATGTAATTAGGCTGATGTCCTGGAACCCTCTGTGGGTAAATCGAGGAACAGGATGCATGCTGAGAGAGAGACAGAACCAGGCTGAAAGGTTACTGTAGAGAGTGGTCAACCATCAAGCATGAAAGACACGTCTGGCTTATTTCCTTTTATTCTCACAAACCCAATCTCATTCTTAGAGCCAGTTTTATTGGTCACAGCCACTAGAGGGCACAAAAGCAACAGGAAACAGAAGCTGGCTGAGCCGCCCTGGAGCGGCGGCTTCCAGAGAGAAGGTGGCTCTGGCTCATCAGTGCCTTGTCAGAGACCAGGGAGGGGCTGTCCCAGGTCTGCAGAGAAGGGAGCCGCTGGTGTCTCTTAGACTTCCCGCCAGTGTCTTCTGGTTAGTGTCAAGGGAAGCCAGCACGGCCAGGGCTCTAATCCCAGCCGTGCTCTTCCAAGTATGGTTCACACCATGCACTAGAACCGTGTGCCACCTTAGGGAAGCAATTAGAGAGGCAGTAGTGATCCCTGGGCAAGCAGGATTAGGAGGCACTTTATTTTTATTCTTTATTCCCCTACCCCCAGCCTAAGCATAAATGAAAATATAAAACCAGAAAAAATGTTTTCAATTTTCCCATACTGAGAAAAGTAGGTAAGGCCGATTGCTTTGACCTGCACGGACTAGACAGCTCCCCAGGGAGCCGCTGAGGCCACACTTCCCTAGGGTCTCCAAAAAGAAACTGCTTGTCTCTGCAACAGGGGTTCTCACAGGGCCTGGGCGGGGCTGACGAAGGAGCAGGGAGGGCAGCCGGATTTTCAGTCCAGATTAGCCAGCTGCTGTCTCCCAGCGAGAGTGGAAGAGAAAACCGGGGAACGTGGATTGGTGTTTCCTGTTTACTTAACGTCAGATCGTTCAAGCACCTTTCTGGTCCAGAGAAGAGAGCCAGGCCTTGGCTGCACTTCCGGAGTCTGCAAGCAGGACGGATTCCCCTTGGGTATCGGTGGCAGCTACACTGGCAGGGGGCGGAGGGCAGAATCCGCAGCTCCTCCTACCCAAGGGAACCCCGGCGTGGGTCTTGCGCGTATTCAGAACACAGCTGCTGTCACCCTCAACAGCACAAACCCCCCTTCCTGGAGATCAGCTCCTAACGTCTAAAGAGCCAAGGAGGCGCACTCTAAACGTTTAGAAGATTGCTTTGGTTGAACCTGATGGCTGGGAGATGACTCCACACCAGTGGAGTCTGAGGTCTCAGCTCAAAGACCCTTTGTTCCCGCGTGTCTCAAACGAAAAGAAAAGCCCTCACCCACGCTCATTTAAACACCCAACCGAACCGAACAAAAACACCCACCGGGTGACATGCCTTGGCCCAGGCTTCCTCAATGACCTCTTTCTTCACACAGCACTGGGCTGGCGTTGCAAGCCTCTCAAAGGTCTCCCGAGTCCCCAGGAATGAGCTCAGACTTGTGGCTCCAATTTCCTGTGCTCTCCTTAAAAGGGAACATCCTGCTCAGGCCCAGAGCGCATGGGCTTGTGTGGGTCCAGCTGTGACCCACAGCGCGAGCGCTGGGCCTTGTTCTTTCATGTCCTCCTTTGAAGGCCCCAGGGGTGGGAGAATGTGATGATATGAACCTCCAGATCCTAAGCCTGGCCCAGAAATGAGAAATGCCTGGGCCTGGTGACCTATGTCCGAGAAACCGTCAAATACTGTTGCTTCAAGGCTAAGTCTGGGTGATGGATGAGTTGCTGATATTGGGCCTGTCCCTACACCCACAACTGGAAGGATGAAAAGTCTAGAAGGAGAGAGCTCTGCTTCTCCAGGGACACCTGGTTCCAAACAACAGCACCAGGGGCCAGCACAGTGGCGCAATGGGCTAAGCCTCTCCTGCGGCCCCAGCACCCCGTATGGGCTCCAGTTTGTGTCCCAGCTGCTCCACTTGCAATCCAGCTCTCCGCTGATGGCCTCGGAAAGCAGTAGAATTTGGCCCAAGTGCTTGGGCCCCTGCACCTGTATAGGAGATCCAGAAGAAGCCCCTGGCTCCTGGCTTTGGATTGGTACAGGTCCATCTGTTGCAGCCATCTGGGGAGTGAACCAGCAGATGGAAGACCTTTCTCTCTGTCTCTCCCTCTCTCTGTCTGTAACTCTGCCTCTCAAATATATAAATAAAATATCTTTTTTTTAAAAAACAGCAAGGAAGAAAATCATGATGATAACAATTCTACCACCAAGAAGTTTTTGTTAATCACATTTCCCTACCAACATGGTGGGCTTGGCTGGGTGAAGGGGGAGGGGGAGAGAGGGGAGAGGAAATGTTTTCATGGTAACGCTTATAATTTTATTTTCACTCACTACACTTAATGATGAACTATGCCACTCTTTGGTTTTAAAATCATAGCTAGGGGCCAGCGCCACGGCCCACCTGGTTAATCCTCCACTTGCGGCAACGGCATCCCATGTGGGCACTGGGTTCTAGTCCCGATTGCTCCTCTTCCAGTCCAGCTCTCTGCTGTGGCCCAGGAGGGCAGTGGAGGATGGCCCAAGTGCTTGGGCCCTGTACCCGCATGGGAGACCAGGAGGAAGCACCTGGCTCCTGGCTTCGGATTGGCGCCGCGCACTGGCCGTAGCAGCCATTTGGAGGGTGAGCCAATGGAAGGAAGACCTTTCTCTCTGTCTCTCTCTCTCTGTCTAGCTCTATCTGTCAAATAAATAAATAAATAAAATCACAGCTAAATACTGAGCATTCATTCCTAAATCAGACTTTCTGGGAGAAATTTTAATTCTAAGGAAGTAATCTGGAAACATTCCCAAGTCGGAACAGAAAGCAATTTTACCATGCGTGACCTGTTACTCATTTCAGGCTCACAGCCACCGCAAAAGAGCAACTTGGAAGCTTTTCTGCGAAGGTTCTCCAGACCTTTTCTTATAACCTAATGTTGACAGCAACAACACGAACTCTCACTGGGAGTCTTTCACAGGCCAGGCAGCGCGTTGCCTTGTCTGTGACGCAGGCGCGACGTTCTTCCCCGTTTTGGACACTACGTTCTCCATGAAGAAACTTGAGTTTATAGAGGGGAAGTAAGCTGCTTACAGCCTTGCAGCTGACATGCAAGTTTACTTTCAAAGTCACGAGAAATAAAAATGTCATTAGGTGAACTACAGATGTATTCTCTGGTGTTCCAGCAGCTCTGTCCGGCACACTCTCCCATGTCCCTATCTGACCTTGCGTCTCCCGCCCCCTGAGTGGAAGCAGTTGTCGCTTATCCACAAAGATCAAATAGATCTGAGATGCCAAGTCTGCCGACCGGTAACCGTGGCTGGTAGGAGGCACAGTCATATCCTGTCCTGAACTCCAGCAGCCACAGAGGACATCCTGCTCCCAGCCTGGCCCTGGCTGGCTCCCACTGCTTACCACAGAACGTGCAAGGATTAGACCCTTTGATCTGCACCCTCTGTCAGCTGCAGATCACGCGTCTTTCTTGGTACGTGGCTGAGTGTGATTCCTTAGGGGGCATTGCCCTAACTTGGCCAGGTAGGCCCAGGCAATGAGGGCACCATGCAAGGACCCAGTAAGGCACGAGCACCACCAGGAGCCAACCTGGATGCCCTGGGTCTATTAGAAGGAGCGGCAGAGCCTGCCTACAGCAGGAACCGGTGAGGAACCTTCTCCTATTCCCAAGTCCAACTGTACAAAAGCCGTGACCTTAGGCTTGCCAGAACAGAAAGCCTGGGAGTCTATATTTTCCAAGGAGTGAGGCTGTCGGCAGTTGCCCTTCTCAAACATTTAAGGGTTATATCCAAAAGAATTCTGAATTCTGTAATTTGAGAAGTCTTGATTTCATCATTTGCCTTCACCTCACGTCAAACCTAAGACTTTTCTTACTAAGTCCTGTTCAGATAGTGTGTGTGTGTTTTTTTTTCTTTTTCAAATGAACAAATTTTCTGGGTTCAGATACATAAAATACAGGGACGTTCTGGTCTAAGGAACAAAGTTAGATCTTAAAGAGGAAAGGGGAACAGCAGAAAGCAGGCACGGTGCTCAGAGATACGGTAAATGAGTTTGGCTGACCTACATGTTCACGTTCATGTTCAGTTCATGATGTAAATACTGAGCCATGGTCACCCTCATGAGGCAACTGATTCCGTGTGCTGAGAACCCAGTTCTCCCAAAGATCTCAGGCAATGAGCCTGTTGCTGGAGTGGGTGGCTGAGTTTCCTTTGGGAAAATGGACTTGAGGAAGGACCTAGTGAACAGCCAGGCTAGACGGTTGCCAGGGACTATGACAGTTCCTCCAGCACCTGCTCAGCTCTTTGGAAAACATCAGCAGTTTTGCCCACCGTACTCCAGGGCACTAGAACTTCGTTCTGAAGGCACCAAGGCACCATCCTGGGCCACTGGGGTAGTACTGTTTCGTGGCTTCTGAGAGTCAAACTCATACATCCAGGCCACCGCAAGCAATGGTTCCTTAGCTACAGTGGCTCCAAAAACAAGGGTCAGGAAGGAACCAAGAAAATGCAGAGGTCAGGTCTGAGACCAGGAGGGGACAGGGGGAGACCGAGCTCAATCATCATGGGTTGGAGAAGGCAGTGTTTCGTGCATCTCATGGAGCAGGAGAGGGTGGGGGAACGGGGTGGATCTGGGAGACAAATGAGCCTAGGTTTTTTTTTGTTTTTTGTTTTTTAATTTATTTGACAGAGTTAGACAGTGAGAGAAAGAGACAGAGAGAAAGGTCTTCCTTTCATTGGCTCACCCTCCAAATGGCTGCTATGGCCAAAGCTGTGCTGATCCAAAGCCAGGAGCCAGGTGCTTCCTCCTGGTCTCCCATGAGGGTGCAGGGCCCAAGCACTTAGGCCATCCTCCACTGCCCTCCCGGGCCACAGCAGAGAGCCGGACTGGAAGAAGAGCAACCGGGACTAGAAGGCGGAGGATTAACCAAGTGAGCCACGGCGCTGGCCCCATGAGCCTAGGTTTGAATCCAGGTTCTACCACTTTCTGGTTGAATGGCCTTGGGCAATTTGCTTAATCTTTCTGGGCTGCCGTTTATTCCAGAAAGGGAATAATTTGACAGGTCCGTAATCCTTTATGAATAATTCCAACATCCGAAAAGCTCTGAAAATCAATTTTTTTTGTAACTTATTTGGCAGCAAAACCTGGCATGACTCTTCCCAGGCTTGTCTTAATCCTACAGAATGTTAACGCATTCTTCCAAAGTTGTACAACAGAAATATAGTCAGATGGCAGGGTGAAGCCCAGAACCCATGTTAAATAATACTTCTTCTAAATAATACCATCTATCAACTTTATGGATTGTCTAAAATCAGAAGTAGTCTGAACCCAGAAATATATCAAGGGTCCGATAACTTGCATTACATCTGAGAGGGCTGTTGGAAGGATTACACAAGAAAACAAGAAATGAGGAATCACAGGTGAAATAACTAGCATTGTCCATACCACTGAGGTCTTAGCAAGTCAGAGCTGCCAGGAATAGACTCGTGTCACCAGAGAACCGTCAGGAAATACGGCAGCGGACAATAACCAGCAGTAGGCTACTGCACGGGCCGAGCTCCCCACAGCCAGCTGGGCCCCGGCACGCTCTCTTACAGAAAAGGGAGGCGCTGCACGGTGCTGACCGAGAGCCCTCTCCCGCCCAGCCTGCAACGGGATCTTTCCATCAGCTGCTGACACAGGGCCGAGCGCCACAAGTGAAACCCGGCCTCAGCTGACTGCCTCAGCCTGATATAAGCCACAGCCTCCGCTTCTCACAAAGTATTTTGCTCTGTGTAGGACTTTCTTTGTGATATTTAAAGATGATGAAGGGGTTAAAAAAAAAAGAACTTAATCAAAATCTTTAGATTGCAATGATCATCTCATCCAAGCTAACAACAGAAGTTGACACCCCCACACAAATTCCTTTAAAAAAAAATGTGTTTTTCTTGAGAGGCAGAGAGATAAGAGAGGGGTTCCCATCTGTTGGTTGCAGGTAATGGTACAGGTCTCCCATGAGGGTGACAGGGACCCAACCGACTTAGATCATCACTACTCCTCCCCCCCCCCCCCGCCCCGTTAGCAGGAGACTGGAATCAGGAGTGGAGCCCAGATTTGAACCCAGGTACTCCAGCATGCAATATGGGTGTCTTCACTGGCCTCTTAACTACTATGCCAAATGCTCAGACAGAAATTCCATTTTTATCAGATGCTTAACCTGCACATTACCACACTGTTCTAACTTTTAGAAGATGTGGATCGACATTCCAAGTTTATGGGGTCCCATATTCACATCATCTTCTTTTTTTTTTTTTTTTTCTTTACTGCTCAAGCCCTACTATTCAGTCCCCTGAGTGAATTCTCTGACTCGGTAGGTCAGTTCAACATCTGGCATGAAAAACAGAAACTATTTCAAAAATCAAAACGACTCATCCCCTGAGTTTCTCTGGCATGTTTAGAACTTGGAAGTGAAACCAGGATATTTAAAAATAGACAGAGGCACTGAAGTGAGAATTGTGCTGCCCTTCCCCCAACACGAAAAGACACTTGAAATGGTCCTAAAATGTAAGACTCCACACACACACACACACACACCCCCCCCCCCAACTAGCACAAACTCCTCTCCTCAAGGGTATTTTGCAGCCAGCCCTTCAAGTCAGGCTGTGCACCTGCCAAGGCGAGGCTTTGATTCTCTACTTCTATGTCCCATGAGTAGAAGGCACCCATGTACATGCTTTTGAGGCCACGGCCTCCCACTCCACGCGCAGGCACTGGGTAAGACGGTGGCATGCCTTCAGAAGTACTTGAACAGAGGAAGAAATCAATCTGAGTCCGCACAATGGACTTAGTAAAGCAGGAAGACTTCCGGTCCATCAGTCATGGATGGAGGCAGGACGGCCGGGAGAGGTGCGGAGGTAATCACCCCTTCAGAAGCCTTCATTGGCTTCCCACTGCCCACGGAATGAAGTTGGACGTCTACAACCCTTCACATGATTGATAGAGCTCTTGGCTGCCTGAATCCCAACCAACTTTTGCTTTCTTTCGTTGTAAATCTCTTCCTTTAGCTGCCCGGGCACCTCTCCGGGTGCCCTTCCTTCAGGCAGGAACAATCTCCCCCACCTCCTTGGCCCAACCTCTGCTCCTTCAGTTCTCAGCTTGGATGGTAGCTTCCCCAGCAAGGAAGACGACCCTCAGCTTCAAAAGAGGGGCTCTCCCTTGCTCTGTGCTTCAGGTATTCTCCGTGCTGCTGTCATGAAATTGCCAAGTTCACATGATGTTGTTTCTCATACTAAGCCATGAACTCTCTGACAGCTGGCACTGTGCACCTTGCTCTCCTTTATAAGAACAAACATCACTCAGATTCTATTTAAGAGGAACTTTTCCCTTTAAAAGTCAAGAACCAACAAGATACAATTCCCAGATAGCGGGACTTTGAAAATGATTACATCCTTTTCAAAACAGAACCTCTGGGGCTAGCGCTGTGGCACAGTGGGTTAATGCCCTTTCCTGAAGCGCCAGCATCCCATATGGGCGCCAGTTTGAAACCCGGCTGCTCCACTTCCAATCCAGCTCCTTGCTGTGGCCTGGGAAAGCAGTAGAAGATGGCCCAAGTGTGCGGGCCCCTGCACCTGTGTGGGAGACCTGGAAGAAGCTCCTAGCTTTGGATCAGCGCAGCTCCAGCCGTTGCGGCCAACTGGGGAGTGAACCATTGGATGGGAGACCTCTCTCTCTCTCCCTGCCTCTCTTCTCTCTGTGTAACTCTACTTTCAAATAAATAAGTCTTAAAAAAAAATACAGAACCCCTATCACTCTCCCTCTTTTAAAGGCAAAGAAACTCAGAGCAAAACCAAATATCTTGGATGGGGTTTATGTCTAATTCACTTTTCAGTGGAAGGAATTAGTAGATATCTCCTTTCTTATCACATCCTAGTTCTCAAGGGATTTTCTTTGCCTAAAGTTTTTAGGATTCCAGCATGTCGACATGATTTCTACCAGAGAAGTAAAAAATTATATTTTTCATCACCTAATCCCAAATCATCAGTCTGAGTCACATGGCTGAGTCACTTCTTTTGGCATAAGATGTGAGGCAGTGCAGCAAGAACTTAGCAACATCTTCATTCACAAAACCAAAGTCAGAGCCAGCAGCTCTGACCTTGGCCATGAATCATCCAGTTAGCCTGCTCAGAGTAACGTGTCCACCTGCTTCCTGATCATGAACTTGGAGGTTGGCTGGTCAACCAGCACTCTTTAGGAACCTTTAGGTTCCCAGGTATAGACAGGAGAAAAAAAAAAAAAAGGCAAAATTGCTTTGCATTCAGTTTATTTCAATCCATGTTGTAATTCTGGGAACCCCTAGGGCATTCTTTAGAGGTTCTAGAGATAAATACAAAGCCATGAGGTGTACTCACGTCATCACCGTGTCTGTTCTACATGAACCAAACTGGAACAGAGTGTAGACTTACACGGTTGAATTACAACCTTCCCAAAGGGACAGACACCAATCCCATGGGCAGAGCTTTGGGAGAGGAGACAGGTGCTCACACAGAGGTAAGTTCTGGGGAAATGTCAAAGGCAGACATTAGGACTAAGACTTGTTTCAAGGCAATGTTAGTACTGGCGGGGACATCTGACAGACCAGAGCAGGTAGAGGACCCAGAGGAGAGTATCAAAATGTATTTGTATTAAATAAATGTCCATGTTCTAGAAATAAACTTGGGGGAAAAATGATGAGGGATGCAAGTAAGAAGTGTAGTGGGAAAATATAAACAAAACAAAACTAAACTTCTTCAATGGTCTGAACATTTGCACCCTCCCAAAATTCCTATGTTGAAGCTTAACCACCAACATTAGGAGGTAGGAGTCTTTGTAGATTGGATGGCGAGGGCTGAGTCTTCCTGAGTAGGATTAGTGCCTTTATAAAAGACCACACAGAAGGGCCGGTGCTGTGGCATAGAGGGTAAAGCCACTGCCTGCAATGCCGGCATCTCATATGGGCACCAGTTCAAGTCTTGGCTGCTTCACTTCTGATCCAGCTCTCTACTATGGCCTGGGCCCTTGGGTTCCTGCACCCATATTGGAGACCCGGAGGAAGCTCCTGGCTCCTGGCTTCAGATTGTACTTTACGGCAGGTTCTACAATGAGATAGTCCTAAGGGTTGGCGAGGTAAGAGGAGCTGGTGCCAACCAGCAGGAGGCGGGGGATCATGGAACCTGCCTTGCAGATGAGCGGAAGGAGCTGAGATGCCTGGAGAACTTGTCTCCAGCAGTGAGGCTACAGGCTCGTGTTGGCATCCTTAGTCATAAAGTAGACTCCCCAGCTTGGAATGACATCAAGGGGTATGAAGACTTTTTTCCAGGTCAGGAAGGTCCCCTTTTATCTCTGTGCCAAGCCAGCCCATCACAAGGAATTTAAAGTGAAACTGGGGGCTGGCGCTGTGGCATAGTGGGTAAAGCAGCCAGCCGCCTGCTGTGCTAGCATCCCATGTGGGCGTCGGTTCAAGTCCCAGCTGTTCCACATCTGGTCCAGCTCTCTGCTATGGCCTAGGAAAGCAGTGGATGATGGCTCAACTCTTTGGGCCCCTGCTCTCATGTGGGAGACCCAGAGGAGGCTCCTGGCTCCTGACTTCAGATCAGTACAGCTCTGGCCATTGCAGCCAACTGGGGGAGTGAACCAGCAGATGGAACACCTCTCTGCCTCTCCTCTCTCTGTGTAACTCTGACTTTCAAATAAATTAACAAATCTTAAAAAAAAAATAAGTAAAGTGAACCTGACAACTAAGCATCTTCAGGAAAAGCCAGCTAGTTACTGTCAAGTATGGACAAACACTCCCCTGAAAGTTGTCTTTGCCTTAAGTACTCAGCTGGCTCAAGGCTGACCTGACGAAGTTGAAATCCTATCAAGAAAGTCCCTGTTCTCTTCTTTCTCCCCCCTTTCCCTTTGTTCCTGAACAATTCACTCCAAGAAGCACGAGGCGGGGCTGAACAAGATGGAACCTGTCGTGGAGGTGGGAGGAACCACAGTGGTCCAGTGGAGGATGCTAGAGCCAGAGCAAATTGGACAAGGGACAGCGGTGACCCAGCACTGGGCACTGGGACCCAAGAAGGGTAAGGAAAGTGTTGGTGTGAGTGATTGGAGCTCAAGTTTGGTGGGAAAAACAGGAGAATGGTTACAAAACAGAAGGGTGGGACTTGACCTAAATAGAGTGAGGGTAACAAGAACCAGACATCCTTATTGTCAAAAAGGAGGATGTAAATATGCAAAGTAAGAAAATGTAAATGAACCTTGTACTGGGTTAGAATGAAAAGGTATCAGGGTTTGAGAGAGAGAGATCACCTCTGAATGGGCCCATTGGGAGTGGCCTGGGAACGCTGGCAATCCAATAGCAAGGAGAATACCTACAAGCCAGATCTTGGTTTCTAAAACCCATTCTCCACTGATAGGAACTAATGCCCTTTGGAGAAATGGCTGATTTCAGGGTTGGGAAAACAGAAGAAGAAGCTGGAACACCTTGTGATACCAGAAAGTGAGGAAGTGCACCAAGAATAATGAGAGCATCTCAACAGAACATCGAAGTTAGCTTGAAAGGAATTCCAGCTGTATCTGAACGAATCAAGGATAAAAATAATAGAAGAAATGGATCATTACCCACTGAATACAATGGGAATCCAGTGGACTGTACTGACATAAATAAATAATAGATTTAAAGTTTGATGAGAAGAGGAATGAAGATTCCTAGTACCAATGCACCTCACCACAAAAGGGAAAAGTAGCTTGCCTGGCAGGCACACCCTCAATCAAGAGTTAACTATTTGGCCTCATCATGGGAAAAACTGACACCATGTACTACCTGTTGGGGTACAGTGAGGATACAGCATCAATTCTGCAAGTGCTCCCCTCCTAAGCCACATGACCCGAACGTAATCCCACCAAAGCATCCGGCAGACACGCACTGAAGGGCATCCCACAAAACTGGGGGTGATGGGGCACCCTGTTGGCCATTTACTTTCAAATGGCTCAGAACAGATAGATATTTGCACTGTACATGGGTATTCTTCTTTAGGTCTGAGGTTATTTCAAAACATCACCGTTAGTAAGCAAACGTCAGTGGAGACTCGATGGAAACCAAGAGTCGGGATGAGATCTGGAAGGACAGAGGTGAACACCAGCAATATGCTGTAGGGGGATACTTTTAAAACATCTCCGGTGCAGGGTCGGTTCCCTGCCCCTCTCCACCAGAACATTGTGCAGCAGCACTTTTGTAAAACAGAAAAATCCCACACTTGGATTATAGGACAAGACCACATTGCTACAAGAATTTTCACATGCTTCCTCTCAAAGTCTGCACTTAGCTTGGCAGAGACCCACAAGCTGGCAAACAACTCACCAACCAGCATGGATGAACTCTTGAGCACCGTCTCTCAGTGCTAAGTTGTGTGGCTCCCCCATTGCTGTCCCATCCCCACTGTTATCCATCATGGTACCAACGACTACCACTCTAATCACCCTCAACCACCTGCACAAAGGGCAATCCCTTTGTTGAATAATGGGAGGGGGATTACTGGGATCCCAAACACAGTAACACACTGATTAACCAAGGGGTAGGTTCTGAGAAACACATCGTTAGGCAATGTCACCATTGTGCAAACATCACAGCGTGGACAAATACAAACTAAGACAGCTCTGACATCCCTCGGCGATGTCTTACAGGACCATGGGAGAGGTGGCTGGCTGTGGACCTCGGTGCGCGTGCCTGTAATTACTTTGAGGTGACTCAAAGGAAGCCAAAGCCAGGCACACAGATGGACAAAAACGCCCTCGGCAACACCAAGTCCTGGTTATACCTGCAGGGAAGGAGGGGAGGAGCCCAGGATTCTGAAGGGGTGAGTGGAGCACGTGCCTGGAATCAGACGGGTTTGACTGAATGCCAGATACTGAAAGTCAAGCTACTGGCTCAAACCCTGCACGTGCATGGGCCGGCTCTGACTGGCTCCGTGCCACGCACGACCCCTTCCTCAGCCAAGAGGCAGCCCCTTCAAACCACACAGAACAATTTCGTGTCACAGACTGAAGACCACCGCCAAGAAGCTACATCTGCCGCCCAGCAACACGTGCCCTCCGTGCTCCCGGCTCTCCCAGAGGGTGCTCTGTTGTTTCGGGAGCATGCCCACAGGGGCTGAAATCCTCATGCCAGTGTCACCGACACACACACACACACACACACATACACACACACGGAAACCCAGCAACACCAGGTGCCCACACATCTGTCGCCGCCGGGCTGGTGCCCTGCGCTCACCTGGGGCGGTTTTGTAGCCAGCTGTTCTGGAGGGCAGCGACGGGGCGTTCTTGGCCCTGGGGCTCTGTGTGCTCTGCAGGACCTGTCTCTGGCGCTTCAGCTCCTCTTCCCTTTCCTGGGCCGCTCGGATCTCTTCTTCGATCATGGACAAAGTCCGCTGCTTCCGGGACCTCAGCTTGAAGGGCCCGACCATCACGTCGGACTCTTGAGTGGCCAGCAGGGAGGCCGTACTCCTCAGCTCGGCCGCCTCCGAGTACTTGCTGAAGTAGCTGCCTTCGGGCCTGCTCTCCTCCATGTCGACCGGCCCGCTGGACTGCACGGTGGGCAGCGGCTGGGGGGCCCCCCGTTCCCTGAGCGCCCTGTCTTCTGTGGGCAGGATCTTTGGTAATACATCCCTTTTCTCTTGAACGGGAGAGGACACCTGAGGTGGCGCGAACGTGGCCTGGGGCTTCTCTGGACCGGAAGCCTCCTCGGCATCGGCCTCCTCCAGGGAGACCTCTGGTCCCCCCGAGGTGGCTCCGTCTTCGCCGGCTTTGCCCGCAGCCTTGCTCGCCTGCTCGGCGATGGCGTGCTGAATGGCGCTCTGCACCAGGAGGCCAGCCTGGTACTCCAAGGGGTCCTCCACCGACGGGGAGTCTCCGAGCGTGGAAGAAGGGGAGTAGAAACCGTGATCGCTGAACGACTTGGAGACGCCTTCGCCTCGGCCCTCGGCTGGGTGGTCAGTCTGGGGGGTCTGGGGCAGGGAGAAGTCAGCCAGGGAGTTCTCCTGGAGGGCGTTGGCTGTCTCGTTGGAGGCTCCACTGTCACTGATATTGTCCATGCTGAAGTCATTGGACAGCGTCTCCAGGACCGTGGTGTCCTGGGACCGCACCGACAGCTCCTCCAAACCAGAGTCCAGCTCCTCTTGGGTCAAAGAAACATTGACCGAGCGGGAAAACTGATCCAAAATGCCATGGTCGTCATCCTTGACCACGGTGAGGACGGCCCGGGCGCTGGTGAACTCTCCGTCCTCTGCCCACAGTTTGGACAAAGGCCCACGCTTAGAGGGCTCGCTGTAGGGCCCTTCTTTCCCTGCAGGCGCTGTGCTGGCCTGTCCTCCTCCCGCCAGCTGGCTCTCTGGGACTCCGGGGGTTCTCTGCCCCTTGGCGGCCGATGCACCACTGTCCTCTGGAGGTGCCCGGACAGCAGCTGGTCTCACAGTGGTCGGCGGCTTGTCTGAGTTGATGGATCCCAGGGGCCTGTAGAAAGGCTTGATAGAGAACAGCCTGGGGTTGCTCTGGCCCTTGGCCACGGCCGGCCGGGAATTCTCCATCAGTTGGAATTGCTTGCGAGCGGCAGAGAAATCTATCTGCTCAGTGACGATGTCCTCCTTCATGCTTTCAGCGAGGCCGGCGTGGTCCTGAGAGGGGGCGGGGGCGGGGCAGAGCGGTGATGGGGCTTGCACCTGCTGCTGCAGCAGCAGCTGCTCCTGCTGCGCCCGTCTTTCCTTGCGCTCCTTGTACTTTTTGTGCGACTCCAGGTGCTCCTCGTCCAGCTGCTCCTCCAGGGTCTTCTCCTGGGGCGGGTTCCACCATTTGGCGGCAATGCCGGGGTTCTTCTTCACCGCCTGACTCCGGATGAGCTCCCGCCGCTCCTTCTCCAGCTCCAGCATCTCCTCGGAGGGCCGGACCTTCCTGACGCAGTACTGCTCCTTCTCGCGCTCGTCATCCTCGAAGAGCTTGGAGGGCTTCTTGTCCTCGTGGAAGGCGCGCAGCTCGAACTTGGCCTCCTTCTTCAGCGTGGTGAGCGTCAGCTCCCCGTCCCGGGAAGAGTGTCGCGAGCTGGTCGAGGAGCTGGGGCTCACGGGGGCCTGCGGGCTGTCCCCCAGCACGTCTCTGGGCTGCTCGGGGTGGTGGCCGTTCGTCCTCTGTCCCTCTGCCATCGTGTCTACAGTGGGAGGTGGTGCCTGCCTGCCAGCTGCTCTCTCCGTGGGTTCCGGCTGGCTGGCCGCGTGGGCTGGGGGGCTCAGGTTGCCCTGCAGGGTCCCCGTGCCCGGCTCTGGGGAGGATGTCCCGTTGTACGTCCCATCCACCGCTGACTCACAGCAGTTGGCCTCCAGCACCTCGTCTAGATAGCGGATCTCTCTGGCCACGTCGTTATCCAGGGATTCGTGATGATCTGAGACGAGGCCATTGTGGGGGGGTGAGTAGAAAGGGGATGGGTGATCTACAGAGTGGGGGGTAGAAGTTACGCCAGGAACGCCTTTACATTCTGCCACGGACACCTCAATTTCCATGGTGTTGGGATCCAGGGGGAGGGGGCTGGCAGCGGGTGCCAGGAGCTTGGCACTACCGTCGTCTCTCTCGCTTTTTAGCCGGATGTCATCCTCGGACAGTTGGGGAGGCTTCTGCAGTAGAGAGAAAACAGAAGTCGGGTTTAAATGCTGCACCTGCCACAGATGCGAATGCTGAGAAACTCACCCGTAACTCACAGGAAGGAAAATCCCAACTGTGACAAGTCCTGATGGACACTGCCCTCCTCATAATCGTGAAAGTGTTCCTCGTGTTGTGGCGATGGCTGCCTGGCCCTCTTAAAGTCTCAGATTCCTGGGTGGTTGGTTGGTTGGTTGGTTGAACTAGGAATCTAGAGGACTTGGAATAAATGCTAACCCCATTTTTGAACTTAAGGGGTTGAGTGTTTGGTCCAGTGGTTAAAGCCACTGGTTCAGCCATCTCCGTTCCATATCAAGAGTGCCTGGATCAAGTCCTGGCACCAGCTTTTTGCTGATCTGCACCCTGGAGTTGTTTTGTCCCTGCCACCCATGTGGGAGACCCAGATTCAGTTTCTGGCTCTCCGCATCAGATTGGCTGAGTCCCGGATGTTGTGGTTATTCAAGGGAGTGAACCAGCAGATGGGAGCTCTCGGTCCTTTATCTCCCTCAAATTAGAAAAAAAAAAAAATAAAAACAAAAGCAAAAGCAAAACCAAGTCAATTAGGATGCAAATCGTAAGAAGAAACTGCTGAAATATCTTCTAGAGAGGAAGAGATTATAGAGCTATTATATAATCTTCCAAAATATTTCATAGCAAACGACTGCAGCTATGTAACAGGTCTATTTATGTGCTCTCAAGTGTAAAAAGAAAGTCCTTTAGCATGAACCAATCCTCTTAAAAACACGATTCTTTGCCAAATGTAGTTCAATTATTCAGAGACAAGAAACTTTTTCCAAAATAAAATACTAGAAAACAGTAGATCTCTTCAGTGGCTCTCCCCAGGCCCCAGTGCCCCACTGCCAGGGCTGCCGCTGACCGTGTGCAGGATAAATACCATCCACAAAGCCGCTGACTGCACAGCTCTGTTCTCCAGAACCGCATCACGACAGGCGACAGTTACGGCGTGCGCACTGCTTTGCAAGGCTGGGGGCCAGGGATACCCCCCCACAACTGCTTTGCCCAGCTTCTAAAATGCTTCATATATGATATCTGCAATTTGTGGTTAACCCAGAAAGCTGCGTCTGAATGTTTTTAAATGCGTCAGTTTCCATCCATCATTTCCATCCGTCCATGTAGTTTTGTTATTTATCATTAGCAGAATGAATATTCAAATCCTAGGGTTTCTCCTCCCCCCGCCCCCATTATCAAAGGACTCTGGTTCATCTCAGATAATTCCAGCCATAAATTATGAGCTTACTTTGGGTTTCCTTCAAGGACTGCACTCACACTTCAGTCTGCTTTGTTTCCTGGTCCCAAGTTTATAGTGTGACTGGTAATGACTGACATAGCACAATGCAAAATTGCAATGTGCTATAATTTCATTTATTTTAGTTTTGAACAACCTTAAGGGCTTAGAACGAAATATTAAATATTAAATATGCCACCTTAGAATGCTTCTCAGGGAATTAACTTCAAAATTCTTCTGAGATACGTGGGTAACTGACGTTACCAAGAAAGACAGGAACACACCTTCTGTGTATTGTTTTCAGGATGGTGGAAATCTCATGGTTATCCATGATTGGATGGGGGGGCAGAACTTCTGTCAATCTTCATTTTCCACATTTCCCCTTCAGATTCAAATGAATCAACAAATATATATCATTTTTCTTCTAGTGGCAGGCAACAATCATGAGTATCCCTGCTTCATAAACACCTGTTCTCTTTCAAGTCTCAGTCTCAACTCTTGTCAAGGCTTGATACTTAATACAGTCAAGAATTATAACCATTTACGTCTTTGTTCTTGACCATAATTACCTAGTAGGGGTCCTTTTACAATCTTCAGAATTACACCAGAGGCACGTCAAAGAAATTCTCACTGCCCTTTCAAAACTCACTAAACTTTTTATGGTGACCTCATTGTCAATATCTTCTACGCACATGTCATTAAGAAAGAAGAAAATGTGAATTAAGCAGAAAATGTGAATGCATGAAACTTACTGGCCGCCATTCAATTTCAAGTAAACCTAGGCCCAAATCAGCCCATTCTATGGAAAGGAACTACTGGGACACACAGGCCAACAAAGAGATGCAAGGCAGTGCTAAGGTTGGAGTCAGATTTCCCTAACCCCACTGGTCAACAGTTTCCTGCCAGTATCCTTCCCTGAATAGCAGAGCTTTCCTTCCACCCCCTTTAGCTTTGGTGGGGAAGGGGACAGAAAAATAACAGAACCCAATGGGCCTGACATATGTTTAAAAATCACTGCTGGGTGGGGCAGTGTTGTGGCACAGCAGGTTAAGCTGCTGCCTACAATGCAAGCATCCCATATGAGCGCAGGGTTGAGTCCCAGCTGCTCTACTTCCTATCCAGCTTCCCGCTTGGAAAAGCAGTGGAAGATGGCCAGAGTGCTTGAGACCCTGCCACCCACTGGAGAGACCTGAATGGAGTTCCAGGCTCCCGGCTTCGGCCTGGCCCAGTCCTGGCCGTTGAAGGAAGCCACAAGGCAAACCAGGAATTCTACAGTTCATTTGTTCATTGATCCACTCACAGGCCATGCCGGACTCGCACTGCAGCACCATCGTGAAACAAGCAGTGGAAATGAACTCCAGGAGACGACACCCATCTCTTAGGAAAAGCTGGACTGACCACACATCCCAGGAAGCCCCCTTTATTTTAGGGTTTCCTTAGCCCGAATCTGAAGAACTTGCCTGCATTTGTCTCTTGTTGCCAGTCCCAGCGTGGGGGGTGACTGGTCCCTGTGTCCACAGCGTCCCCCAGGAGCCCCTGCACTGCCCCCCTCCTCACACAGCAGGTGCGTACGCCATGCCAGCCTTGCCTTTTCAGAATTCAGAGACCGGCACTTTGCAAGGCACGCTTTTTAAAGAAACAACAGTTTCAGCCCAAAATTTTAAAAAGCTGAGAAAAGCATTTGATAGTATATTTTTGCAGTGTCCAATGTGTCAAAAAAAAAATCGCCTTCATCTTTGAGTCAGAAATGAATAAAAAGTGAGCCAGGCACTGGAGTTTGGGATGTCGGCATCCCGTTATCAGATTGCTGGTTCCAGTCCTGGCTGCACAGCTTCCGACCCAGATTCCTGCTACAGCACCAAGTGCTTGAGCTCCTGCTACCCACATGGGAAACCAGGAGGGAGTTCCTGGCTTTTTGCTCTAGCATGGTCCAGCCTTAGTGGTTGCAGCTGTTTGGAGAATGAACCAGGGGGATGGAAAAATCTGTCTCTTCCTTCCTCACTGACACCCTGCCTGCCAAGCCAGCCTCCCTTAGGAGATCACCAGTTCAAGTCCCGGCTGTTCCACTTCTGAGCCGGCTCCCTGCTAATAAGCTTGGGAAAGCAGCAGAAGGTGGTCCAAGTGCTTGGGCCCCTGCCACTCACGTGGAAGACCCGGATGGAGTTAAGTTCCTAGCTTTGGCCTGGGCCGGCCCTGGCTGCTGGCACCATCTGGGGAGCGAACCAGGTGATCTAAGATAAAAAAAAAAAAAAAAAAAAAAAAAAAAAAAAAGTGCTTCCTGGCACTCAAGTCCCTGGGCTCCAGGAAGCAGCATCTCTAACCCTCATCAGAGCAGGAAAACCACTCTGCAGGACTCAGTAGCAGTCTTGTACCAGAGGTCCAGAGATTCGGTAAAGCCAGGCAGGAACAGAGAGGCACAAAGGCCTTCCCTCAGCAGGGAGCCCTCACCTCCACGCAGGAGGTCCCCACGTGACCAAAGCCGCCCATAGCTGTGCAGGTAAGCGGAAATGGGCTGGACATTCCACAGCCCAGATTTGGCAGCAGGCAAGGCTAGGGACCATTAGACGGTGTCTTGTTTAAACCAACCAAGGCGTGCTATTCCCTTTGAAGATAAGAAGGGCCAGAATTTTCTCCATCTTCCAGATAAGCTGAGCCTGATTCCAGATCCAGATAAAATTCATTGAATCGACTGGAAGGTATTTTCTGAAACAGATCATGCCCCAATCCCTAAAACACAGGAAGGCATGAAAGAGCCATCAAATTGGGTTTTCTAAGGTCAGAGAAAAACTAGGGTACTAAGGAGCCGTGGGAAATCTTGTGAGTGGCTCCAGGTGGAGCCCTAATAGCAATGCACCTAAGACCTGCCCCTTACATGCTTCCTAGCACAGCTAACTGTGGGATGGGATGTTGGCAACCTGCTTTAAAATACTGGGGCAGAGACAATAAAACGTACTTGTGTGTCCCTGAAATTAGTTTCCAACACAGGAGCAGATAACCATGCTCATCGGGAATACACACTCAAGGAAGGGTTAACCAGGAGCTGACCAGACATCCCAAGCTCCAGGGGTGGCTCCCTCTAGCACCACAGCTCCTTTTAACTCCCAAAGACCCCTGAAGCTTTGCTAACTGGCATAATTAGAGTGAAACACGGTTTTTTGTTTGTGACATAGTGGTCTGTCAATGGGCATAATGAAATTGGAGTGTGTGTGTGTGTGTGTGTGTGTGTGAGAGAGAGAGAGAGAGAGACAGACAGACATGTCTCCCACTCCGTCAGGAAGAGGGCATACAAATGGAGTGAGCCCTTTGGTTAGGTGGTGTTTGGGGTTTGAGGACTAAACGGTCCCATTTCCTGCACCTGAGTTCAGAGGATCTGGGTTGTTTCACACCCACTCTCTGGTGCTCTTGTAAAAACTGCCTCAAATGTCTTCATGTAAGATGGACTCCGAGCATAGAACACAGATTTCAAAGGACCATGCAATTTGTTACATTGTTAATGCCAATGTTCATTATTAGCCATTTTACAGGGAGGTGTAACCGATCAATACTGAGTTCTTTCCGGAGCAGACTGACTCTCTTTTGGAGAAGAGCAGCAGGTGATGACCAGGTTTTGACGTTAAAAGGTGGGGAGGGAGCATCATGGTGCAGCATATTAAGCGGCCACCTGTAATTCCAGCATCCTGGATAAGCACTGGGTCGTGTTCCTGCTATTCCATTCAACCCAGCCCTCGGGAACACCCAGATGGTCCAAGTACTTGGGCTCCTGCTACCCACATGGGAGACCCTGATGGAGTTCAGCTCCTGGCTTCAGCGTGGCCCAGCCCTGTCTGCTGCGGCCATTTGGAGAGTGAACCCGCAGATGGAAGATCTCTCTCTCTCTCTCTCTCTTATCTTGAAAAAGAGAGAGAGAGAGAAGAAAGGATAAATAAACATGAGATCAAAGGAAAAAGAGGTAGCACGGACTAAACGTTAGACTGAAGGCACCTCTAATCTTCCCTTCCCCACCGCAGATCCTGAAATGTTAATTTTATTTGAAACTAAGCACAATGAAGTAAAGCATTTGCTGCTGAAGCAAACAGAATGATTTTTAAAGACCATCAACTCCTGTTAGAGGTCAAGTCCTGGAGACGCAATGAAGGAACAGTCAAGTACCTCTTAGACGTGGGGTCTGGCCAGGTGGGATGCAGAGGAGGGGTCACACAGGGGACAGAGCAGAAAAAACCCACTCCATCCCCAGTCCTCACTAGCGGGCTAACTGTCGTTATGAGGCCACACAGCCAGCCCACCCTGCAGCACGCTGTGGGAGCTGCGTCGCCATGCAATTCTGGACGCATGTCCTGCATTTCCCAGTACACACGCCTACACAAGTTCACCCGAGGCCTGACACAGGGCCCTCTGTGAGGGGGGAGAGGAAGGGATATTATTTCAGGATTAAAAAAAAATTGAGAACCAGAGGTACTTTTCTCAACATCAGCAGGCTCGTTAGTAACTTGCACACCTGGGATCTGAAGGCTGATTCTTCTTAATCATTCTAGCCCAATCTATCAAAGAAATTCTCAACAATAGGAAGCTTTCAAAAGGATAGGGGGAATGTTAAGAGTGGACGGGTTAGGGGCCGGCGCTGTGGTGTAGCGGGTAAAGCCGCTGCCTGCAGTGCCAGCATCCCATGTGGCTGCTAGTTCGAGTCCCAGCTGCTCCACTTCAGATCCAGCTCTCTGCTATGGCCTGGGAAAGCAGCAGAAGATGGCCCAAGTGCTTGGGCCCCTGTGCCGGTGTGGGAGACCCAGAAGAAGATCCTAGCTCCTGGCTTCAGATCGGCACAGCTCCGGCTGTTGCAGCCATTTGGGGAGTGAACCAGTGGATGGAAGACCTCTCTCTCTCTCTCTCTCTCTCTCTCTCTCTCTCTCTCTCTCCTTCTGCCTCTCTAAAACTTAATGACCTCTTCCCCAACTCTTTATTCTGAGTGAACCAGACACAGACACCCTGGAGACTGTATCAGCTTCTGGTCTTGGGATGCACCTGTCAGGCCCTCCTGCTAGCAATGGGGTCTTCACCCTCTGAATCCTCTATTTCCTCTTAGGACTTCCCACATGATCCCACATACATGTCATTGCACCTGAAACAGTGGCAGGAGTCTGCGCGCCACCACCAATGCCACAGCCCAGCATGCTGGCGAGAATCTACATGCCTGTTTAGTCTGTACGGAAAATACAACACCGGGAGCCAGTGTTGTGATGCAGCAGCCACGACCTGCAACACCTGCATCCCATATGAGCACCAGTTCACGTTCCGGCTGTTCCACTTCCAATCCAGATCCCTGTTAATGGGCCTCGGAAAGCGGCAGAAGATGGCCCAAGTGCTTGGACCCCTGCACCCATATGGGAGACAAGGATTCTGGCTCTGGGCTTTGATTGTTGCAGACATTTGAGGAGGGAACCAGTGGATGGAAGATCTCTTTCTCTGCCTTTCAAATAAATAAATAAATCTTAAAACAAAACTACAACATTGGGGTGGATGTTGTGGTGCAGTGGGTTCAGCTGCAGCACAGCCCACATCTCATATTGCTTCAAATTCTGATCCAGCTTCCTGCTAAAGTGCATCCTGGGAGGCCGAAGATGAAAGCCCAAGGATGTGGTTCCATCCTTGGTCCACCCTCGTGGGGACCAGGATGTTTCCTGACTTTGACTTTGGCCTTGCCACTTCTGGCTGTTGTGGGAATTTGGGGAGTGAGCCAGCAGATGGAAGATCTTTCTCTCTCTCTCTCTCTCTCTGCCTTTAAATAAAACTTAAAGACACATCGCATCAGGGCCTTGACCCTTGCTCGGCTGGGGGATGGGCAGCACTGTGCTCTTTCTGCCCAGGTGTACAAGCCTGCAGCCAGGCACATCAGGAACAGGAAGAATTTGAAGGAAGTGACAGACCTTCATCTACAAGGACGAGCAAGAAGGTGAAGCTTTACCCACCTGATCACCCTTCTTCCCCACCTCGCGACAATGTCTGTCACCCACGCTGGCCTCCCAGGCTCCCAGCCCAGATGCACGGTGTGACCCAAATCATTCAAACATAAGGCACCCGCTGCCAAGCCCGCTTTCTCAGGCTCTGAATAGCCCAGATTACTTCCTTCTGAAGCCATGATGCTTAAACTAAAAACGCTTTTCCCCAGGTAATAAGTGACCTGATCCTTTAATCCAGTTATTTTTAAATTCTACCAGAAATACAAACTCGCTCTCGGCCTAGGAACAGAGGAGACGTGGCTGTAAGATAAAACTTCCTCATAGCTGGGAAACCAGAGGAGACCTTCATTCTCTCTTCTTGCCTCCCCTCGCCCCCTTCCAGAAATCACATGCTCAGTGCACCTGGCACGACCCCTGGCCCCCTGCATAGCTGGTCCTAGGATGCCCCTTTCTGGCCGGGTGGTAATGTCACCCTCGTGAAGGTCAATGGGAGGAGGGCGTGCGCTCTGGCAGGTGGGCGCTGCTCAGACACCTGCATAACACCTGCATCAGCTTTGGAGGGGCTAGGAGGAGTCTAGGGGTCGGGAAGTCTGGAGGGAGATGGACCCCCCCCCCCAAAACTGAGGGACCCCCAAGGATTGTTACTGTTATGAACTGGAGAGAAAACCCTAGCCCTGTTCACATAAAATCCTACAGGCCAGAAAGAGTTTAAGAAGAAATCCGGGAGCACCCAGGTTCTAACAGGGCGGGCCTGCAGCTCTGCTGGCCCTCCCTGCAGAGGGCAGACTGCATGGGGAAGGGGCTGAGGCTGGGGCTGGGAGGAGGGCTCTGCAGCCTGGGCTCAGAGATCCCAGCAGGAGGGAAGCGGAGGGGAGAGGCCCAGTGATAACCCAGGCTGATGTCCAGTCCTGTAAGCAGTGAAGCTACTTCTGGCCTGCAGAACCAGGGGCTGTGCTGATTGTGAGAAACTGGGTGCCAAGCCTCTTCCCTAAGGGGCCCAGAAAGCCCGCCCCCCCAACTCAAAGTGGGTGGAAGGCAGCCAGCCAGACTTCAGACCCCAAGCACTTCTGGGACAGCTGCACGCCCAAATAGGGTGGGCAGGCTGAGGTCAGTTCTGCAACCTCTACAAAGAAGCTAACACTAACAAGGCTGCAGCTCATTCTGACCAGAGCAGGGCTAAAGCCAGACCCCCACCTCCTCGCACCAGTCCCATGTCTACTAATACAGGCCCCGGCTTTTTTATTTTATGATTTTTTGTTGTTTATTTTTGTCCCCCTGAGAGCTGCGATGGTCCCTGGCTTATGCATCAGGTACAGGCTTGGAGACAGGACGAAATCACTTCCAGAGCCCCCTTCCTTTTTGTTGGAAACCAGGCTGGCCCTGGTCCCGGCTCACCCTCCTGGGGAAGAAAAGCAGCGGAGTCGCCCCAACACCACGGTGCACCCCACGA
The DNA here is from genome assembly GCF_051225735.1 of Oryctolagus cuniculus. NCBI lineage: Eukaryota > Metazoa > Chordata > Mammalia > Lagomorpha > Leporidae > Oryctolagus > Oryctolagus cuniculus. Next base: position 214,024,249 of record NC_142867.1, on the reverse strand, counting down.
ATAGCGCATCCCCCAGCCCTGCAGGAAAAGTTGTGCGTAGCGTGTCAGCTGCACGCCTGGAGAAGGCGGAGGTAGTATTTGATTAGCACATTTACAGCTCAGGAGTTCTGGGAAAGAAACTGGAGATGGTGCATGTGGGGGTGGGGGTGTGGGAGGAAGGAAGCCCACGCCTGCTCCTGCGGCCACTGCCCTAAGACTGGCTTTCCTTCTCTTCCCTGGAGACCCACTTCCTGCACGGGTGACCGGAACCCCAGCAGCTGCAGAGGTCTCCCTGAATAAGGAGAGATACAAGTTTCATGTTCTCCTCACTGTACGACACTCAGGGCTCTAGCAAGAAACCCTGGGCTGCTCTTCCCACATGTGCTGAGGGCAGGCTCCAGCCTTGGAAGAAGCCAAGTTCAAGGCCACCAACGGAACTCTGGCTCCCGCGGTAATCGACTCTGCTGAAAGCCAGAGCAAGCCTAGCCTCAAGTGCTTTCTGACTTGGCTGCGGCCCTCTCCTTTGAAGAGTTCAGGATCTTGGATTCACTCCCGGCCAACCAGCGATGGCAGAGACAAAAAGCTGAGCCCAGTGAGGACCCAGTCGCACCCACTACGTTGAGACAGAGCTCAGAGCTCAAAGAGCGCCAGGTGCATCTGAGGTTGACCCTTATCCACAGAAGACTCTTCTGAGCAGAAGAACAGAGCTGGCAAAGCCCCCTTCCGCCCCCGTGGCGCCTGAGAGATGGCCACACATTCCCACCAGAAGCCCCAAGTGCCCCTGTGAATGCACAGACACAGAGACGGGATGAAGAACAGCGGTGAACCTCTTAAGCAAATACAAGAGGAAAACGCGACAAATAATGGGCCAGCATCGTGGCACAGCAGAGAAGCAGTCACTGCTCCACCTCCCTTCTAGTTTCCTTCTAATGCACCTGGGAAGGCAGTGGAGGATGGCCCAAGAACTTGTACCCACGTGGGACACCTGGATTGGGTTCCAGACTCCTGGCTTCAGCCTGGCCCAGCCCCAGCTGGTGCAGCCATTTGGGAAGTGAACCAGCAGATAGAAGACCTCTCTCTTTTTCTCTCTGCTTTTCAAATAAATAAATCTTCAAAAACAAAGAAGAGAGACAGAGAGAGAAATCAGTTACCAGAATGACCAGGTCCCTTGGAAAAAGATTTCTGTTCTGAAAAGAGGTGCCCAGGCCACTGTCCTGGCCGTGTTCCCGAACCATCTTAAAGCACAGCCTGCCACGCAGGACCTGTGTAGCCTTGCAAGGGTACGTGTGCTGCAGAGCTTGCCTTTCGCCTTTCAGCACGAAAGCTGGGAGTTTTACAAGATTTGGAAAAAAAAAAAAAAAAAAAAAAAAAAGCACCAGCGGCAAGTCCCCAGCCAGAGCCCAGCTGCCCCCAGCCCAGCAGGAAAGAACCCAGCCACACAGGGCCAAACAGCTCTGCCCCTTTCCTCCACAAAGACCTGGCCTCTGAGAGAAACCCTCTCCTTTCAGATCAGAAAGACAAAGACAGCAGGGGCGGTCAGCAGACTCGGCTTACCCGGCCCGGAGCACGCGCCTCAAACAAACGTCCTCGGTCAGAACTGCCTCTTTTTCCAGACAGATTCCTGCGCACGCACTGGATTGAGCCGGCCAAATTCCTTCCTTGGGAGCCTCGGGCCGAGGGCTGTGATGTCACCGCGGCCCTCCCCCTCCTCCCTAAAAGGCCATTCACACAAAGAAGGACTTCAACCCCCTTCAAGGAAGCCCGGCCCCTCCCTCGCTGGCGGAGCCTGGAGGGCAGAGCATCAGCTGACCTGGGTGGTGCTCAGGGCTGTGCGGGAGCTTGGCGGGGTTGATGGGAGCCAGCTCCCATTTCTCCTCGCAAACTCAGAGGTGGGCTTTGGGACAGGCAGGGAATTCAAAACCTAGTGGACCTGAGACAGCCAGGAATCTGATTGATCCTGGTGAATCTCCACCTAAATGGGACTTTTCAGGACACTGTGGTGTGTGTGTGTGTGTGTGTGTGTGTGTGTAAAATAACAGATGCTCAAGGCCAGCGCTGTAGCATAGCGGGTAAAGCTGCTGCCTGGGACACCAGCACCCAACACGGGCGCCGGTTCAATTCCCGGCCGCTTCACCTCTGATCCAGCTCCCTGTTAATGTGCCTGGGAAAGCGCTGGAAGATGGCCCAAGTGTTTGGGCCCCTACCCTGTGTGGGAGACCCAGAATATGCTCCTTAGCTCCTGGCTTCCTCCTGGCCCAGCCCTGGCTGTTTGGGGCCATTGGGGTAGTGGACCAGGGGATGGAAGACCTCTGTCTCTCCCTTTCTGTCTGCAACTCTGCCTTTCAAATAAATAAATAAAAATCTATAAAAATAAATAAATAAAATAACAGAAGATCACTGTAGCAGTTTTGGAAAACAGAGTGTTCACCATCCCTTCACTCAGAGAAAAACAGTTCATATTTATTGCATTCTCTGGCCTTCTTTTGAGAAATTTCTATTTCACATCCTTGAGGCCATATGCAATTCTGCAGCCCCAGTCCACCTGCCCTTGCAAGCATTTGTGTCCTATTTAAGGGCCTGTGTGAGACATGCTGTACGTGGTCGTACAAACCCCAGGCTCAAGCTCAAGTGCACAGGTGACTTTTAGCCTCTAGATGAGGGCTCCGATTTTAAGCAATGTCCAGAAGAAGCGGGTCCACCACCCCACGCACACTAACCAAGTCTTCTACCACAAAGAAGATGTGGGTGGAGGCCCAAGTGTCACAAACACATCCCTAGCTCATTCCCCACAAAATCAGACCCTAGCACGCAGCACATCTCCTGGAACACCGAGGGGCTGTTATCAGGGACCCCCCCCTGGAAACATCCACTGGCTCCCAGCCCTGCCCCCGGGCTCCAGGCTCCCAGCTGACCTGGAAAACAGGGGTGTAACTTAGGGTCAGCATTCCAGCCCAATTCAGCAGGTGAAGTACTTGTTTTCTCCAGTGAGATTTGAGGAGATAAAGGAAAACAAGATTTACAGTAAACTCCGAGGGAGAGGACGAGAAAGGCCACACAGAGTCCTGCAGGGCCTGCTGGTCTGGGGCCAGCTGGGGAGCAGTTTGTCCTGGCCTGGGGAGGTGGAGCAGCCACGGGGCTCCCCCTGCGGTCTGTGGGTTGGCCAGCATGGCAGGCCTCCTGGGACCCTCCGGACTATGCGGGACTAATCACATAGATGGAGCCCAGGCATGCCTTATTGAGAAGGAAGGCACAAGTCTACATCCCAACTACCAACCACATCCACGGAGGGGACTGACCTGGTGGCAGCAAGCCACCAGGGAGTGCTAGGGACCCCTGAATGTATGCCGCCCTGTGGAATAACTGGGATACTCCGCTGTGCAGGCAAAGACCTGTCCAGATGCCAGCGGAGCAGTCTAAAATAAAACGAGGTGGGGAAACCAAGCGAGAGAGCTTGGGGAGAACACTGCTGGGCTGGAGTACAGGCAGCCTTGATGGGACCTTCCTCTAGGGGGCACGGTAGACCCAAGAGGCAAGAGCGGTACCCGGCACCCACTATCACACCTGCCCTGCAACATTGGAAGAGATTTGCAAAAATAAATAAATAAATAAATAAATAAATAAATAAATAAATATTTTGCTTTATATCTGCCCTAGTCACAAAGAAAAGTATATGGGTCTGTAAAGAGCTGTTTTCCAAGTCACATGAACACACAGGACCCAGGCTCTTTCCAAGATGCCACAGTTCACTCCCTACAGGCACAGGTGCACACACTCCTGCCCATGGCCGAGGCTTGCAGGGTACCCTCCCTGCTAATTCCTACGCTGAAGTCCTGACAGCCAGAACCTCATCTGGACGTCTTTATAAAGGTCATCAAGGTGAAGTGAGGTCGAGAGGGTGTGCCCTCACCCAACAGGACTAGCGTCCTTGATGGAGGAGACTCGCCTAGGGGAGGAGCCCGGACAGAAGATGACCACTCAGGAGCCAAGAAGAGAGGCCAGGGATGAACACCTCACACGCAGCCCTCGGAAGGAACCAACTCTGCCCACACCTTGCCTTTTTGCACATGTAGGCACTGCCATGACCGTGAGACTATAAATTCTTGTTTAAGCCACGCACTTGGCGGTCATTTGTGATGGCAGCCCCAGGATGCACACACAAACAGGGCCACAAAAATACTGCGGAGCTCACGAAACACACCATGGCCAAGTCACACAAAGTGCTCTAGAAAAGCAGTTTCTACTCAGAGGCGGAGGTTGGAACTCAACTGGAAGCCCAGAGTCAGGCTGCGTGAGTGTAAAACTGAGCCGCCCCGGGCTCCGTGAAGGTGGGGTCTCCAGGCAGAAGCAGCCAGAGCAGACCAGGCAGGCCACACCTGGCTGCAGCTCAGCTTCCTTCCATCCCCCAGGCGCAGGTGCAGGCTTGCAGTTATGAGCGGATGAAAATCAGTTTGCTTTGCCAGCTTAGTTCTCCAGGTGCTCTAACCTGATCTCTGCTGAGTCTTCCCCACTCCCGGTGCCTGGCTCTGTCTGTGCATTTTACAAGAGCCATTCTGACCATCACTCAGCAAATACTTATTGCGCACCTGCAGCATGCCAGGTCTGTGCCAAACCCTGACACGCCTCCTGTTTGATCCTCCCGTCAACACCAGTGGGGGCATTCTCAGCCTCTCCCAAGAGAAGCAGACCCCGGGCCACGGCCACAGCCACACAGCTGGGTAGGGGCAGAGCCTCCTGGAAGCCACGCTGGTGTGTTCAGGAGGTCTCAGATCCAGGAAGAGCACTGGGCTAAGTAAGGCACAGAGTCCAAAAGAAAAGCTTGCGAAGCTTCCCCGCCATACACCTGCTGCTGTGTGGCTGCGGGAAGGCCACGCTTCCAGTCTGGGCCTCAGTTTTCCCATCTGTGAAATGGGGGAACTGAACTAGCTAAGCCCTCACAGTCGGCTTCCCTCCGTGTCTGCCGTTCTGGGATTCCAGCCTGAGTCTTGGACAGAGGTGAGGTTGCTCCCTGTGGGCCGACAGAGGATGAACCACAACTGGAGCTCCTCAGGCTTCTGCCAAGAGTTCAAGAGTTCCCGAAAGGAAGCTCGGCTCTGTCTTAGACGCTCCCCTGGGCAGGACTTCAGCTCTCCAGGGGAAAGCCGAATCTGCTGACTGTGGTCTCACCATGTATGCCAGTTACTGCACACTGGTATCTCAGTGTGACAGAATGTTCCCAAAACAGATCCGATGGGGTCAGGAGGAAGGAGACCGAGGCAGCAATGTGGAGAGGCCGGCTTCCGTGACCCTGACCTTCAGACTCAGGGCTTCTGCCTGGAACTTCAAAAGGCAGGCAGCGAGGGGCACTGGGAAGGTTCCCTCTCCTCACCACATGGGGGCGCCGCGGAGCTGGAGGGTTGCAGTTTTTCACACTGCTCCAAGGCCTGCTGGGCCTCACTCCAGATGCAGGCTCTGCCCGTCCTACCTGCCCCACCCACCCCCGCAGCCACACAGGCTTGCCTTCTGCCCACTTCACCCTTCAGGTGGCCGCATCCACCAAAGACCCCAATCTCAGCAAGGAGTCAGATCACGTAGGTAGGAATCCGATGAGAACAGCTACAATTTTAAATTGCAGCTTTGCCCAAAGAAATCCCCACTGAGAGCAAAGTGTGGGACACTAAGACACACCCAGCCCTCAACTTATTAAAGAGTAAGGAGATGAGAGAAGGCAAAAGGGCTTAGGAACATCCAAACCCTGCAACACCCTCTCTGGTGCTCAGGGCAAAGAAAGCCCCATGGAGCAGGGGGCTGGGAAGAATGCCCAGGACCAAACACAGGGACCACTCAGCTATGTCACTGCTGTCGTCTCATTTACATTTTTTTTTTTTTGACAGGCAGAGTGGACAGTGAGAGAGAGAGACAGAGAGAAAGGTCTTCCTTTTGCCGTTGGTTCACCCTCCAATGGCCGCCGCGGCCGGCGCACTGCGCAGCCGGCGCACCGCACTGATCCGATGGCAGGAGCCAAGTGTTTCTCCTGGTCTCCCATGGGGTGCAGGGCCCAAGCACTTGGACCATCCTCCACTGCACTCCCTGGCCACAGCAGAGAGCTGGGCTGGAAGAGGGGCAACCGGGACAGAATCCGGCGCCCTGACCGGGACTAGAACCCAGTGTGCTGGCGCCGCAAGGCGGAGGATTAGCCTAGGGAGCCGCGGCGCTGGCCTCATTTACTCTTGTAGGAAACATTCTTCTATGGAAACAGAAAGAGTCTACAACTCCATGGCCCTGGTTCTATGCACCGCATCCTGCCTTCTCCTAGCACATCCTCTGTCTCCGCTATTGCCTAAAAAGTAGGTTTGAGGGGGAAAAGACGGCGTGGAGCCCCAGTGTGTACGCAAGGAAGCCAGTGGGGACATTTAAAGGAAAGCAGTGGAGAGTTCTCTCAGGCCAGGTCCTCCCCCATCCCCTAACCCTCTTTCTGCCCTTTCTGAGTCTGCTGTGAGTTCCCGCCCTTCCAGCATCTTAGACTCAGAACATCCCTCCGCTTGCTCCCGCTGATGCTACTGTCTTATCTCCTGTGGCAGCTCATGGTGCACCCTGAAGGCAGCTTCAGAAGAAAGGCACTGCTATACTGTCTGCAACAATGAGAACCTGCAGGCAAGGCAAACGAGTACAAGTAAAATGAGCATCTTGGGAACCGCTTTGCAGAGCACTGGGTTAAGCCCCTGCCTGTGACGCCGGCATCCCGTACAAGCACTGGTGGGAGTCCTGGCTGCTATACTTCCTATCCAGCTCCCTGCTGACACAGCTGGGAAGGCAGCTGAAGATGGCCCAAGGACTTGAGCCCCTGCCATTCATGCGGGAGGACTCAGATGGAGTTCTAGGCTCCTGGCTTTAGCCTGACCCAGCTCTGGTGGTTGCAGCCATTTGGGGAATAAACCAGCAGATGGAAGGTCTCTCTCTCTCTCTTTCTCTAACTCTGCCTTTCAAATAAATGAATCTTTTAAAAAATAAAATTATGATTTGTGCAATAAGCAGAGCACTATGCAATCTTTGAAAGGCTGTGTATCCTAACTGCATCCAACCCAGTATGGTGTGCACAAAGGGAGGTGGAGCTCCAGTTACACAGGGGCTGGGGCAGGGAGCAAACATTCGATCTGGCAGTTAGATGAGAGGGCCTAGGTTTCACACTGGGCTCCAGCTCTTGACTCTAGCTTCCTGGAAACAGTGATGACTGAAGTTACTGGGTTTCTGCCACCCATGTGGGAGACCTGGATGGCATTTCTGGCTCCCAGCTTCAGTACAGCCCATTTGTGGGCATTATCCTTGGATATGAGCTGTCTCTCAAAAAAAAAAAAAAAAAAAAAAGAGAGAGAGAGAAGAAGGAGAGAGAGGAGGCGATAGATGAAGAAACAGGTTTCCATGCCTAAAAGTCCTGAAACTTCTTCCTTCCCTGTAAAATGGTACAACACCACTCCTATCTTCAGGTGGAATTAGAAAACATTAAATGCTACCAGAAGGCTTGTCACACAGCAGAAGGACTCTGAATAGTAGCCATAACAGAATCAGACTGGGAAAATATTTGCCAAACATCACAAAGGCTTCAGATTCATTATACTTAACTCTTGCAAATCAGTAAGGAAAAGACCAAGAACCCAAATGTAAACAACAGAGAAAAGATACATAGTTCACCAAAAAATATACATTATGCTTAGAGACACAACACGATTTGCAATCCCAGTTAAACAGAAGAAAAGCAAAATTACATTTTCCAGTTATAAAATTAGTTATCAGCATGTGACGGAAGGGGTTCCCTCATCCAACTCTATAAACCTGAATTGCAACTTGTTCCCAACTTTAATATTTTTAGCCTAGTAAAGCTCTCTTCCAAGAATTTCTACCACAGATACAGCAGCATGTGTAGGAAATAATCCACACCCAAGGAGCTCAATGCCACGCTGCTGGATAATAAAAGCCTGCAAATAACCTAAATGAACGTGGAACATATTCATTCCATTGAATATTATACAACTTTAAGAGACTAGGATAGCTGCCAGCTCTCTGAGAATTTATAGACAAATAGATGGATCCTCAAAAACCTACTGTTAAGTAACAAGTAGTATGGAACACTGTAGAAGCGTGTCATATTTGATGCTAACAAAAGTGAGTGGGAATTCATAGTCTCATGTGTGACTGTCTGATTTGTATCAATATCCATGTGTATGCACATTTTCAAAAGGACAGACTATCCCTGGAAGGACACACAAGGACCTGATAACAGAGGCTTTCTCTGTAGGGCAGGTCATTGCGGGCAGGTAAACTTTTCTTCCCACTGTGTCCTTAGATTTTCTGAATTTTCAAATATGTGCAAAGAGTAGCCTCTGAAAACATGATGAAGTGCATAAAAAGACAAGCAAAGAGACAGATAAGCAGGCAAGATCCAGAAGGGGGGCAGGGAGGTCCCTGGAGGAGATGAAGGCAGTGTCTAAAAGTCATGGGTATCATTGGGATACAGGATGTTTTGGGATACAGGACTTGGTATACACAGGTCTCATTGGGATACAGGATGTTTTGGGATACAGGACTTGGTATACACAGGTCTCATTGGGATACAGGATGTTTTGGGATACAGGATTGGTATACACGGGTATCATTGGTATACTGGATGTTTGTAAGAATCACATCCACACAGCAGCTGCAGTTAACCCTGGAGGATAGCAATGGGGAACGGTCGTTGTTGGGGGTGGGGAGTAGGTCGAAAAGCTGAAGTAGACAGGGCCTCTCCTGTTTTTTTTTAGGGAGATTTGCATTATTGAGCATTTATCACTGCTGTAGCTAGAAAAGCAGTGATGAAAGTAACCATGCATAAGTAAGTTGCACAGTGGAGTTTTACATACACTGGGACTTTTGAAAAGGCTACGGTTCATCCACTTATTAGGCCTTGCAACCCCTCCTGATCTCCATCCCCTCTCTACATTTGGATGGTGAGGCCTAAACTCAGCCAGGATCAACAAACGTGTATCACTGCTTGGCCTTCTCTTGGGGGTAGTCAGGAGTGGGGCTCTCCCCTCTTACACAACTGCGCAACAAAAACAATCTTCTTTTTCCATCAAAGGTAGACTAATTGGGCTCTCTGCTCTACACATTTTCCTCCCATGAGCCGCTAATTCCCAGAAAAGCTGTGAGACACTCTTGTGGGAGCAGCCAGATTCCTCCCTGGGAGTCAAATGTCATAGAAGTCCATAAAGTACGTCACGGACAGGATGTCACAGGAAAACCCCACTGCAGAGTTTCCCGAGGTCTGATCGCTCAGAGAACACAATTCAGGGGCCGACTTTATTACTCTAAACAATAGTCACTTTTGCTTCGCTTGAGTGTCGGGTGAGTCAACAGGAGCCTCCCCATCCACCTCGCAGACAACACCCACACCCACATACACTGGGGCTTGCCGAATTGGAGTCCAAGTTTTGTTCTAGTAAAGTATTTCAAGGCCTTGAGTAAAGTTATAAAAATAATATTTTGGTTTTGCTAAATCCAGTCTTCCTTAAGTAAAACCACTACATCTCTGACTAACGACGTTTAAAGTGAGGGACGGGGGCTGGCACTATGACATAGTGAGTGCTGGCATCCCATATGGGCGCTGGTTGGAGTCTTGGCTGCTCTACTTCCGATCCAGCTCTCTGCTATGGCTTGGGAAAGCAGTAGAAGATGGCTCAAGTCCCTGGGTCCCTGTACTAGCGTGGGAGACCTGGAAGCTCCTGGCTCCTGGCTTTGGATAGGCACAGCTCCAGCTGTTGTGGCCATCTGGGGAGTGAACCAGCGGATGGAAGACCTCTGTCTGTCTGTCTGTCTCTCTCTCTCTCTGCCTCAGCCTCTCTGTAACGCTGCCTTTCAGATAAAATGAATCTTTAAAAAAGAAAATAAAGTGAGGGACAAGTATTTGGTGAAGGTGGTTAAGGCGGCCCTTGGGAAGCTCCCATTCTCAGTGCTTGGATGCAAGCCCCCTGCTTCTCTCTGGATTGTGGCTTCCCGCTAATGCACACTCACTACTTGGGTCTCTGACACTCACCATCAGAGACCTGGACTGAGTCCCAGGCTCTTGGCTTCTGCCTGGCCCAGCCCTGGCTGTTGCAAACATTTGGGGAATGAACCAGCAGATGAGATTCCTCTGTCTCTCACTCTCTGTCTTTGATCCAGCAGATGAGATCTCCCCTCCCTCCCTCCCTCCCTCCCTCCCTCTCCTCCTCCTCCTCCTCCTCCTCCTCCTTCTTCTTCTTCTCTCTCTCTCTCTCTCCCTCTCTATTTCCAGTAAGCAAATTTTAAAAATAAAGCAACAGGGGCTAGCACTGTGGCATAGCAGGTAAAGCCACCGACTCCAGTGCTGGCATCCCATATGGGCACCAGTTCGAGTCCCGGCTGCTCCACATCCGATCCAGCTCTCTGCTATGGCCTGGGAAAGCAGTAGAAGATGACCCAACTCCTTGGGCCCCTGCACCTGTGTGGGAGACCTGGAGGAGGCTCCTGGCTCCTGGCTTCGGATCAGCGCAGCTCTGGCTATTGCGGCCAATTGGGGAGTGAACCAGCAGATGGAAGACCTCTCTCTCTTTCTCTCTTTCTCTCTCTCTCTCTCTATTTCTCTCTGCCTTTCCTTCTCTCTGTGTAACTCTGACTTTCAAATAAATAAATAAATTAAAAAAAAAAAAAAAGCAATGCTGGGGGTTGGGACTGACAGTGACTCTGTACCAGGCAATCCCAAACCCTAGAGGCAAGGCCAATTCTATCTATGTGGGGATCCCTGCCCAGTTCCTGGCCCTCAGATGGAGCCTTAGGGTTTGGAAGTCAAAGTAGATTGCAGCTGAACCCAAGGAACAGAAGAGACGTCCCTAACAGACTCACCTACCAAGCTTTTTCCCACTCAAAGACAGGAGGCGGTGACATGGCCAGCCCTGTCCGAGACAGAACTCCCAGTTTCAGAGAAGAGAGTAGAACTGCGATGGTTCTTCCTTGTAAAGTAAACACCAAGTGAGTTCTAAGAACGCCTGACAGTATCTCCTAAGAGGGAAACAACCCGATCTGATTGAACCAGCTCCTGTCTGCTTGCAAGGAAGCTGGTAAAGGCTCTAGAAGGTGTAGACCTCCAGCCACACAGCTGTCCCACCATGAACAGCCTTTCCTCTACTATTCTTCGAAAGCACAGAGCCACACGTGAGACCAGACTGTGCAGCAAACAGGCCTCGGATCCGGTTTGCTCTGACTTCCTGTGGCCGGAGAAGACAACTCCGGAAAAGTCCCGATGGTCAATCCGGGAGTCCTGCTCGGTGGCTGTGGAGCAGGATGGGTTTCGGGGACTCAGGGCCTGATGAGCAAGGAGGAGCCCACCCCGGCCCACCCAAATTTTCTGACGCCCACCTCATGCATCAAATTGATGCCACTGTCCACCCAGGGTTCTGGGCCTGCTGCCAGAGGGGCACTTAAGGTTTAAAGCAAAAGACGATTGTCCTTGACACTGACGACCTGACCCTTGTTTGGATGTCCATTCTGGCCGCCAGGTTGTGTGCTTCAGGGACAGCTCACGGAACCACACCTCTCTCACTCACAGCTCTGCTCTCCCAAGGCCACCCGGGGCCAGCTCTGCAGGCCAACACTCTGAGAAAAGTCAGGGCAGCTGGGAGCCAGTCACCTGCTTCCGTCCCCTGCGTTGGAGGCTCTGAATGCCAGGAAGGACCTCGGCAGGAGTAGGGAAGCACAGAATTCTTCCATCCACCAGGGGGATGCGTGATGAGCAGTGCGGGGGGTGGGGAGCAGAGGGGAGTCGCTGGGGGTGCCCTTGGCTTCCCGCAAAGAGCTCCTTCCCTGCACTTCGTGCCGAGGGAACCCAAGCATTCCCCTCTCTCATTTATGCGGAATCTCTCTGCCCAACCCGCCACCGCAGGATCCCAGGAGCGGAGCACCGTGGTTGGGAGCCAGTACGGACAATGCAAACAGGTCAGTCTGGTCAGTCTGAGAGCAGCTGCAGGCGGGGCTGCCACTGGCTTACAGTCTCTGCCTCATCCTGTTTGCCCTCCGGGGGCCCTTTTGATCTGGGGCCGCCTGCTGCGGATCATCCTGCTGCTATGTTCTTTAGACCCCTGCTCTCTTCTCTGTTTGTTTACATGGGGCAAGGTGACCCAGAGGAAGTTCATGAATTTAGGGAAAGGAAGGACTTTCTAGCATCCCAGGCAGACTGGGGGTGGGGTGGGGGTGTGTGTGTGTGAAAGGGCTTTTCTTCTCTCTGAGACTCAATTCCTTACCCATTATATGGGAATAATAATTGCTAAAATGAGTTGGATAGCGTCTTCCCCAAATTTATGTCCATCTGGACCACAGAATGGGACCTTATTTGGAAAAATGGCCTTAGCAGAAGTCACTGGTTAAGATGAGGTCACAGGAGGTGAGGGAGGACCCTAAATGCAATGACTGTGGTTCTTATAAAAAGAGAGGATGGTGTGGGCACATAGCCTGGTGGCTAATACACCGGTTAAGACATCCGTGTCCCACGCTGGGATGCCTGGGCTCAATACCGGCTCCAGCTTCCTGCGCATGCTCACTCTAGGCGGTGGCAATGATGGCTCAGGTAGTGGAGTTCCCTGCTCCCCATGTGGGAGACCTGGACTGAGGCCACAGCTCGCTCCTGGCTTTGGCCTGGCCCAGTCCCGAATGCTGTGGGCATCTGGGGAGTGAACTAGCAGACCAGACGGGAACTCTCTCTCCCTCCATCTGTCTCTCTCTCATTCCCTCTTTCTCTGTCTCTCACATAGACAAATAGCAATGTTTTCAAGGGAGAGAGGACGTACGGTTTTGTTCTCAGAGGAGACGTGCGGGTGAAGATGGAGGCAGCCATGGGAGTGATTCCTCTGACAAACCAAGTGACCACTGAAAGGGAGGACAAAGTTACCGAGCACCTGTCCCTCCAACCCTCCAAAAAGGAACCCACCCCGACTCGCTTCACTTCAGGCCTCGGGCCTCCTGGACTGCGAAAGAACCAGCTGCAATGGACTTTAAGTTGCTGGGTTTGTGGCGGCTTGGTGTGGCAGCCATAGGAAACGGACACACTCGGCTCACAAAGCTGACCTGCCGAGGACCTAAGGGACAGGAGGTGGGGTGGCCGGCAACCCCACCCCCAATATGGGTACCAGTCCAAGTCCTAGGTGCTCTACCTCCTATCCAGATCCTTGATAATGCACCTGGCAATGCAGAAGACGGCCCAGGGCCCCTGCACCATGTGGGAGACCTGGGTGGAATTATAGGCTCCTGACCTTGGCCTGGCCTCGCCACAGCTGTTTCAGCCATTTGTGGGGTGGAACGGTGGAAGGAAGATCCCTCTCTCTCTCCCTCTCTCTCTCCCTCTCTCTCTAACTCTGCCATTCCAATAAAATAAATCTTCAGAAGAAGATGAAGAGGCATACACAGGCCCTGCAGGTGCAGGGCAGTGGTCAAAGGAGAAGGCAGAAGGCACCCAGGGGCTCAGCATACTCAGAGGTGAGGTGTTGGCCGAGGGTGATGACGAGGTGACCACAACCATTACTGAGCATTTATGATATGCCGGGTGTTAGACCAAATGATGCTTGTGTACAATCCCCTTTACTCTTCAGAGCAAGCCCAGGACTCCAGTACTCTCGATATCTCTGTCTTACCGCCTGGGAAACAGAGGAGTCAGAGTTTTAAGCTGGGGCTGGGCCCAGGCTGCCTGTCTCTGGGCTTTGAACTGTGTCTTGCCTCTTGCAAGATGCAGAAGTAGAAACTCGCATGATCTGGATTAGAGGTTTATCAAGACAAGGCAGACTGCTTAGCAGATTCATCATTTTCTGTTTTTTTTGTTTTGTTTTGTTTTGTTTTTTGGACAGGCAGAGTTAGATGGTGAGAGAGAGAGACAGAGAGAAAGGCCTTCCTTCCATTGGTTCACCCCCCAAATGGCTGCTACAGCTGGCGTGCTGCGCTGATCCGAAGCCAGGAGCCAGGTGCTTCCTCCTGGTCTCCCATGCAGGTGCAGGGGCTCAAGCACTTGGGCCATCCTCCACTGCCTTCCTGGGCCACAGCAGAGAGCTGGACTGGAAGAGGAGCAACCGGGACAGAACCCGGCGCCCCAACCGGGACTAGAACCCGGGGTGCCGGCGCCGCAGGCGGAGGATTAGCCTAGTGAGCCGCGGCACCGGCCTCATTTTCTGTATTAACAGCTGCTCTACCTGGGTCCTGGAGCCCACTCCTGTGCTTTCTGGGGTAGCTGGTTTGCCGGATCCCTTTCCAGGAAACAGAAAACATGGGTGACAATGGTAACAATGACATTGAACACCTACCACGTCAAGGCATAGTCCTCTGCCCAGGCTGTACGTTATCTCAACAAACGCGCACAGTGACTCTGACAGGGAAACAATTTCCTATTTTGCAGATGAAGACTTTGAAGCTCAGAGCTGAAGTCATTTGTCCAAAGACACAAAGCAAGAGGTGGGCGAGAGCCCGCTAGACGGCAGTGCGTCATCACATCCTCTCAACTCTCCCGGGAAGCCCGAGGGAGCGGGCTCACTGATTCCAGGAACGCAGTCTGAGCTCTTGGCTGCATTTCAGATGGCAGTCTTAACACACTGTGCCTGAGGAAAGCGGGGGAAGGGGCAGCTGTCTCGCAGTGGCTAAGGCTCCTCTTAGGATGCCTGAATCCCATATCCCAGCTCCACTTCTGACCCAGCTTCCTTCTAATGCTGTCCTGGGGGGGAGCAGATGATGGCTCAAGTCTTAGGTCCCTGTCATCACCCAGGTGAGAGACCTGATGAGTTCCAGGCTTGTAGCTTCAGCCTTGACCAGCCCAAGTTATTGCACGGTTTTGGGGAGTGATCCAGTAGATGGGATGATCCCTCTGTGTCTGCCTGTCTCCCTCTGTCTCTCTAAATTTCAAATAGGCAAAGAAAGCTTAAAAAAAAAAAAAGCCACTTGCCCCTACTTTAGATGCCTACAGTTCTCTAACCCTCCACATGAATGACTCTCTCTTCAGCTGAGTGGTTGGAATTCTCTAGATATTGTCTAACCACTCCCAGGAATGTGTGTTTGCCTTCTATACAGGTTCAAGTACAATAGCGGGGATGGGAGAGCAGCCAGTCTGTTCCAGACACAGACCCCTCCCCAAACAAAGAGCAGAAGGAGGGGATCTGAGAGCAGGAAATAACAGGGGCTGGGGGAGGCGGACCCAGTGCCTCAGGGGCACAAGCTGCACCTCCAGCTGTGAGGCGCTGGAATGTCAAGATGCTTCCTTGTTGCACAGTCTGGACTTGCCGACTGTTTGACTTCAGGATGGCGCCAAGGCCATGGGCATTCAGTGGAGGCCACACTTGCAATCTGGAATCTTGAATTCCCCTCCCTATCAGCTCCTGGCAGCTGTGTCTTTGAGATTAACCTTTTTACATTCCACATCTAGATGAGATGATGCACTATTTGTCTTTCTGTGGCTGGCTTATTCCAGTCAGATTAGTGTCCCCTAGGTTAATCCGTGGTATCACAAGTGTCAGGATTTCTCTCTTTTTTTTTTTTTTTTTTAACTTTTATTTGATGAATATAAATTTCCAAAGTAAGATTTATGGATTACAATGAGGATTTCTCTCTTTTTAAGATTTATTTATTTATTTGAAAGACGGAGGGAAAGAGAGAGAAGCAGAAGAGCCAGGACTAGAACCAGGCACTCCAGCACACAGAATGAAGACATCCCAAACACCATCTCTTTCTTTTCTTAAAGGTTGAGTTATTTATTTGAAAGGCAGAGTTACAGAGAGAGAGGCAGAGGGAGAGAGAGAAAGAATATCTTCCATCTACTGGTTCACTCCCCAAAGGCCACAGTGGGCTGGGGTGGGCCAGGCTGAAGCCCAGAGACTGGAACTCTAACTGGGTCTCCCATCTGGGTGGCAGGGGCCCAAGTACTTGAGCCATCTTCCACTGTCTTCCCAGGCATATAAACAGGGCACTGGAGCAGAAGTAGAGCAGCTGGAACTCAAACCAGAGCTCATATGAGATGCTGGCATCACAAGCAGAGGCTCAATCTACCGCGCCACCTGCCAGCCCAATCAGGATTTCCTTCTTTCTTAAGGCTACACTGCAGTCCATTGTATATATGAGTCACATTTCCTTTATTCATTCATCAGCTAACAGACACTCAAGCTGACTCCAGAATCTGGGCTGGGAACCTTATTTCTTCCAATAGCCATTTGGATATTTATACCATCATTCGCAGGCCATACAAAATTATCAACTTAAAAGTTAGCCTGCTATTTGAGGCCAGCATTGTGGCATGGTGGGTAAAGCCACTGCCTGTAATGTTGGTAACCCATATGGGCACCAGTTTGAGTCCCAGCTGCTCCACTTCCCATCCAACTCCCTGCTAATGTGCCTAGGAAAGTCGCAAAAAAATGGCCCAAGTACTTAGGTCCTCGCACCCACGTGGGAGACCTGGAAGAAGCTCCTGGCTCCTGGCTTTGGCCTGGTCCAGCCCCGGATGTTGGGGATATTTGGGAAGTGAACCAATGGATGGAAGATCTTTTGCTCTGTCTCTCCTTTTCTCTCTGTAACTCTGCCTTTCAAATTAATAAAATAAATCTTTAAAAAAAAAAAGTTAGGCTCCTATAGATTTATTGAATTCTGAGTCCCACCTGCCATTGCCTTGGTAGGGTCACACCAAATGATTTCACAAGCCTTATACACCCCTGCTCTAGATCTTGGCTATGATGAATTCTGCTGCACTGAGCCTGGGAGTATAGGCATCCCTTTGATAAGACTGATCTTCTCTCCTTTGGATCTATATCCAGTGGCAGGAGTGCTGGATCATACGGTTGTACTAGTTTTCATTCTTTGAGCCTTAACATTTTTTTTTTTTTAAGAAACTCCTGAAGCTGGAATGAAAGGCCTTGCCACCCCTTCCACTCAGTCTCCCTGCTGGTCCCTCCACCTTGGCAAGTTGCTCCCTTTCTCACTTTCGGGCAAATCCATCTCAGCTTTTCAGCAAGGCCTAGGTCAAATCTGCTCCCCCAAAAGTTGCCTGGAGACTTCTCACACACACACACCCCCACTCCCCTCCCACGCCCCCCAACCCCCCCACCCCCCCCCACCCCCGCAACTGCCCATTTGCACCTGGCAGCAGCTGGCATCAGGAGACCTGCCAGGCTGTTGTAGACTCCCTGAGGGCAGGGCTCACATCTGGGAAGCTATTTATCAGCAACACCCCCCGACACCCCCCTTCCCTGTGAGTCCTGGGCCACTCTCAGGGCCCTCCTTCCCAGAGAGCAAGGGGAAGCCGGCCCCAGGAGGGCTGTGTCTCTCCTCCAGGGCTTTAATTACCCAGGCCTGAGTCATGACCTCTGAACTCTGGAAAGTTTCTGAAGTTTTACTAACATGCCACCCTGCTGCTGAAATTTTCCCTTCAAATTGCAGGCTTATTATTGCAATTATTCCACAGCATTAAAATGTTTTGGTTTTTGAACCCCACAAAAAAAAAAAAACAAACAAACAAACAAAAAAAACCACTCCACACTACAAATTTCTCCTAGCACGGCAAACACTGAAATCTGCCAATGTTTTCTCTCTCAAGAAAGGAGGAAAAAAAAAAAAAAAAAAAAAAACACCTTGGGGGTATTATTTTTACTTTTTTTTTTTTAAATTGTAGTATACTCTATATAATTTGCCCTCTTTAATGCAGTGGCATTAATGACATCCACAATGTTGTACAACCATTTCCACTATTCCCAAAATGTTTTCATCATCCAAATAAATTCTGTACTGATTGAGCAATCCTAGTCAGGATTTTTGAGACATTCTATGAGGCTAATCAGGACACAGAATCCAAGTAAACGGATTACGTCTTTGTAGCAAACATAGGGGAAAAGAGATTAGCAGGAAATAAAATGACGATTTACGTCATTAGGGTGGTAGAGTAACTACCCTATCCCACTTTCTAAATTCGTGGCAATTGATTAGCAATACTTCATTACTTCATTACTTGAAGGTGTTTGAAAGTCAAAAGCAAAAAGTCACCTTACCTGACTTGTGAGCCTCAAGCACACAAACAGATTTGCCCTTTCTGCACTGAAATGCACAACATGCCACTTTCTTTTTACTGTCTACAAACAGGTGACTCTCTTTTTTAATTATTTTTTTTTTTAACCCTAGCAATGTGATCGTATTATGACCACCAACACCTGAAGGAATTAAGATGGTAACCAGTTTCGAAAGGAGCTTCCGGTCATGCTCACCCAGCCTCAACTGACCTGAGATCCTATTTCTTTTTTTTACTTTTTTAAGATATTTATTTATTTGAAAGACAAAGCTACAGAGAGAGGAGGGGAGTGGGAGGGGGGAGAGAGAGAGAGAGAGAGAGAGAGAGAATATCTTCCATCCACTGGTTCACTGCAATGGCCAGAGCTGTGCTGATCTGAAGCCAGGAGCCAGGTGCTTCTTCCGGGTCTCCCACATGGATGCACGGGCCCAGGCATTTGGGCCATCTTCTACTGCTTTCCCGGGCAATAGCAGACAGCTGGACTGAGATCCCAATTCTAAACTCACTTTTACAACAAACCAAATAACTCAAATACTTTTGCACCCACATAACCCTCTGCCTGGGTGGAGATTAAGTCTCTGCATGAGAATATATCCCACCTAGATAACATCAATCAGTGGCTAACAACTCAGAGATAATGCCTGCCTTAGAAGTCTGTTTCCAGCTTAACCTTCAATGGAGGTTAATTGATGACTTCTCTTCCATTAGGAGTGCCTTCCACATCAAAGCATTGTTTGGGAAGACAGCAAAACAGAAGACTGCAGGGATGCAGGCTCTTTAACCCTCCGGGCTAATTGCTGGAATTGAATGTTTCCTAATGGAGACAGCAGCTTTCAGTTTAATACACAGCCATTTGTTTTGAGGACTGCAATGGCTATTCCATCTCTGGACTGTTGATGGATGTCTGTGTACACACACACACACACACACACGTGCTTGTACTCACTCACAAAGCCACACAAGCCTTTGTGCTGTCCAAACCTCCAAACCCACTCCTGGCTAGCATTTTCTCCTTTCCCTGGCCTCCTACTTTGCTATCCCTGGGACCAGCACAGGTGTCCTCAAGGCAAGGCAGGGATGGCTTTGCAGTGGGAAAGAACGAGCACCAAGAGCCCATTTCCATTCCCGCTCAATCACACCCTCCTTGGTGCACAGCCCCCAAGGGAATCATCTCTCCTCCTCACCACTAAGAGGGAAGGTTGCAGCTTTACCCATGCCCTCTGCCTGATAATTAGGTCCAGCCTTGGGGTGGTTACAAGTAAGGCCCCTCCCCTTTAGGCCAGTATTTTCTTGCATACTCCAGGAGCTGCTCTTCTGGGATTAGATTCTCCCATCTGCCAGTCACCTCTGCACCCAGCTCTCTGGGCCTCTGGCCTTTGTAGTCAGCTCCCATAGAGCCATATTCACAAACTCTTATTGTCTGGGGGGTGGGGTGGGGGGTTGACCATGCTCAGACTCCAGGCAGTCCTACCAGGTTCTCTACCTCTGGAAGTGCTGGCCTGATATTAAACCACATTTGTCAAAGAAGCCTTCTCATCAGGGCCAAAATAGGCAGGTGTAGCCACATGCTAATTTCCAGGACAACTAAGGTTGTTGGTGCTGAGTAATAATGTTTGCTTTAACATTGAACAAAGCAAGTGTGGGGAATCTGGCTCTACCAAGAAGGTGAAGACGACAACAGACACAGTAGGCTAAAGAGAATATAAAGCATGTACAAGTGGCCCTCCGTATCTACGGGTTCCACCTTCAAGAACTCAACCAATAGCAGATTGAAAATATTTGAAAAAAAATTGTAACTATATGAAAATAACAGACTTTTCTTGGCATTATTCCCTAAACAATACAACATAACAACTGTTTACATAGCATTTACATCGGATTAGGTATTGTTAAGTAATCCAGAGATAACTTTAAATGTAGGAAGATGTTGAATACTCTCCCATTTCACATCAGGGACTTGAGCCTCCTGGAACCAACTGCCCATGAATAGCAAGGAAAAACACAAGATACAAAATAACCTGGGCTGCTTGGCCTTATTGGACAGCTATTTCTTATAGCACTACACTGCATTCCAAACGCTTTGGAATGAAAACCACAGACAATTGTCAAAATTAGTTGGCTGACAGGGCCTGCAAGTCTAAAAGGATAATTGTAATAAAGTTAGATCCTCCTGGATATGACCACAGAGAAATTTTATGTCCACCCACATTAAGCAAAAAAAGGGGAGACCTAGTGCCCCACAGTAAGAAGCAGTGAAACACAGCAATGCTTAGGCATCTCATTAGCTCAGCAGGCTAGCACCAGTGAACAGTGGGGTGTGCTGAACAGGAGGGATAAAGGGTTTTAAACACATTAATCTGTAGCCACCAAAAGGACCTTATTGAAAATTAACTCCTAATGATTTCCTTAACCACACAGACACAGTATGTGCACACACGTGGCTAAGTGACAAGGGTCCTTTAAAACAATTACCACCCAATGTGGCAAAACCTGCTCAAAACTTTATAGAGAAAAGTATGGCTTCTACCAAGAGCACTGAAGTCAATTCAGTTGCCAACAAGGATTTACGAAGCAACGGGATATGCTATCGGGGAACCAGCTGCATGGATATTACTCCTGCATAGGAGAAATAAGGCATGCATTACATCCGAAACTCATTTTGTGTGCTCTTTTCTGGTATAATTAGCCAGGGGCTTTCTCAAAAAAAAAAAAAAAAAAAAAAAAAAGATACAGGAACTCTTTATGGAAAACTGGTCACTAAATGGTAACGTGGAACCCTGCCTGAGTTTACCCTGCAGAATGGGTTCTTACCTGTTCCTTTTGCCACTTTAAGCTCTCCTCCTGCAAAATGGGGGATAGTTTGTAGGATGACACAGTATACACTAATCTAAGAGACAGTATCACTAACCTGCCCAAGTTTATCAGTCTCAATCTGAGCGCTTGCATTCTAGAAACATTTAATACAGTCAGAGTACACGTAAGACTCACCACACCTGTTAGCACATTCTATTTCGATAGCACTAGGAAGATGGAGACTTTGCAGACCTCAGTGGGAACCTGACATGAGATAGCCTGGAACCACAAACATCGTGTTTCCCGAACAGAAACACGAAGAAGCAGTTTAAGGTTTGAAATACTGTAACCAGGTCAAAAAAAAAATCTCAAGGGAGTCCAGGTTTTCAGCACATTCCTACTGAACAGAAGAGCTAGGTTTTGAAATTGGTTTCATTCCACATCTGTGAGCTTTGGCCACTCTCTATCTTGATTCTGCCTTCTTGGAATTCTTGGGTTCCTTCTGCTCATCCCAAATATTCAGGTCTCAGGAGGTTTCCAGGCCACTGGAGCTGATAAACCAAGGGCTTAGACCAACTCTAAAACCCATCCTTCAGAACCTGATAAGCTGACGCCTCTGAGGTGTTCATGCTTATTTTTCAAGTCACTG
Organism: Oryctolagus cuniculus; assembly: GCF_051225735.1. Lineage (NCBI taxonomy): Eukaryota > Metazoa > Chordata > Mammalia > Lagomorpha > Leporidae > Oryctolagus > Oryctolagus cuniculus. Next base: position 214,002,791 of record NC_142867.1, on the reverse strand, counting down.
GAACACAAGCAGATTAATCGTTAACTGTTTTTACCACAAAGTGTTGACTGAATGCAGAGAATTGCACTTACAGCTTCAAGTAAGGGAGGACTGTGCTCGGGGTGGAATCTTAAACATTGCCTACGCCAGTTTCAACTTCAATCTCAATTTGTTTGGGGGCTGAACATCTGAAGCCCCAGCAAAAATCTGGACAGAATCCAGTCTGAAACTGAACTACAGTCAAAAATAAATAATTAAAAAAGAAGAAGAACAGAATTGTGTAGCCAAGTGACAACCAATCCATCATATGGGGAGCTTCTGGGAGTCCTACCGTAAGGTAGAGACCCTTGGGTGAACTTACAAGATGATGTGATGATATGACCGGCACTTAAACCTGGGATGATCAAAGGACCACAACACAGACCAGAAAGGAGAGGGAAGCGTGTGGTTCCAAGCTGAGAGAAGTTAAGAGCAAAAATAACATTTATACAGGGGCCGGTGCTGTGGTGCAGTGGGTTAATACCCTTGCCTAAAGTGCCGGTCCCATATGGGTGCCGGTTCGAGACCCGGCTGCTCCACTTCCTGTCCAGCTTTCTGATATGGCCTGGGAAAGCAGTGGAAGATGGCCCAAGTCCTTGGGCCCCTATACCCACGTGGGAGACTTGGAAGAAGCTCCTGGCTCCTGGCTTTGGATCAGCACAGCTCCGGCTGTTGAGGCCATTTGGGGAGTGAACTATCAAATGGAAGACCTCTCTCTCTCTCTCTCTCTGTAACTCTTTCAAATAAATAAATCTTTTAAAAAATAATATACATACATATAGAAATAATATGTAATAAATATAATATACAAATTATTTGCTACCTTGGCCTAAGGTCCTTCAGATATGTTCAAATGGGCTCTGGGAATGAGAATCCATCTCATTCCGGAGGTCTGAGTTTCAGCGCCTCTAGTTAGAGCACAGCTCTGTTAGGTCGACTTACACACGCCTCCTGGATTCATGAGGGGACACTTTCCTTCAAGATAAAAATCCAAGAAAAGGTAGAAAAATGAGCCAAAGGAAAACCTCAGATTCCCAGGAGCAGCCACACTCCAGATCCCACCCCTGAGTGCCATACCCCGGAGGGCAGGGACAAGCACATCACACGCTGAGCCCTTGGAAGTCCCTCCTTGCCCCTCAACAGAGACTCCACTCGAGGGTATTTCACAAAGAATGTAGCAGAAAAGTCAGGACTCTGGAGGTGGAAGGTAACACACTCTCCTTTATAGCAGCACTAAGCAATGCCGGTTGCTCACTGCCTAGTGTCTCCCTTGCTGCAGTGTTAGCACACAATGCAGTGACTGTCAGTGTGAGATCTGAATATTGTGCAAGGCTTTGCTTCATTCACTCATTCATTCAGGCCATGCAACCAATTATCTACTGTGTTTCAGGCACTTTGCTGGCCACTGGGGACACAAGAGTGAGGACCAGGCACAGAGCTGTCTTCTTGAAACTGATTATCATGGCAAAGTAACAACCTTTGTCAACCACAAGTAAGTGTGAAATTATATCTGTGATCTGTGTGCGTGTGCTCTGGTAACCCACAAGATGGGGCTCTGAGGCAGGCGGGGAGGTCAGCAGAGGCTTCCATGAAAGATGAGGAGTCAAGTAAGCCAGGAAGGGGACAGGAGCCTTTTCTCATTAGGAGCATCGGCCCGAGAAGGCCCCGCGGTCGGAGTGAGAGAAGCAAGGACAAGAAATGGCCACGGCTGGGAGGGAGGACAGAAGGGCCTCCCGTGGAAGAGCTGTCTGCAGAGTTGCATGGGGCCAGATCATGCGGATTTGGGTCTTCATTCTAAGCACCATTCAGAGAATTGAAGCATGGGGGAGGAGTCGGGTGGACAATGACAGTATCTTGGGTTTCTGTCCTGACGGTGCCCTGGCAGACTTGCTCAACCTGCACCAGCCCAGTCGTTCGTCACGGATAGGAACCCTGCATCACCAACCGCCCAGGACCCTGGGCAGTGCCCAGGCTACCCTGGGCCTCCAAGAGGCAGTGGGCAAGTGCTTTAGAACCACAATCCTGTGGCCCCAGGAAAAGAATGAAGCCAAGCCTGAAACAACCCTTTTACTTTTAAATGTCTGATATTTTTTTTCTCCCTCTTCACTTAATCTTTTCAAATTCAGCCCTGGAAAAACACACACACACACACACACACACACACACACACAGGATGCCAGTAACACTGGATGACATTATCCTCCAACATTTAATACACATAGTAAATACTGCCCAGGATACAGACGTTCAGCCTGACCCCGTTAGCCTGACTCACTGCTCACTAATGAGGCTGTTCCAGCTCTCAGATGGCACTGGCTCAGCAACTGAGGCTGAAAATGCTGAGGAGACACAAACTCCCTGCGGAATAGAAAGTGGTTGGGATTCACCAGTGACCGAAACTGGTTTTGGATCTTGGTTCTGCACCTGCTCACGACAGGACAAGTTGAGTGGCCTCTGTGAGCTTTAGATTCCTTCCCTGAAACGGGAACGAGAGCCTGGAGCTTAGAGTGTCCCTGTGTCGCGGGTGACCAGTGCTGTGCCTGGCTGCAGAGGGGTCGGTGGTGCTGGGAGGACACCCACAGCTCTTTGCGGACTGTTCCCACAGGCTGTCTCCGAAGCGGGCTGTTTGCTAACACCAAAAGCAAGGAAAAGCTTTTGGAGCTTTTTTTGAAGTCTTCGTACAGAAGACTTCACAGAGTAACCGCGGCTGGGTCGCCTGACTTGCACATCCAAAGCCTTCGAGCAGCTGCATGAGATTTTAGGCAGCTGCATTCTCCCTCTGGGGAGGAGGGTGGAAAACCAGGTGGCAGCTGCCCTGGGGACTGCAGCCGTTTGCATGTGAAAGCATGTGGCTGCCTTTGTCTGCTGGTCCTGGCCCATCCTGCAGAGGCAATGCCATATATTTCCCTACCTTCTATCTTTCTTTCAGACAGACCCAGAAGTGACAATGAAAGAGGATTAGCTCCCAGCTTCTGATACAGGGCTGGAGCCAGGAGGGGGCTCAGTTTCTGCACAACTCCCCTGGGCTGTTGGCAGTATTCAGGGAGAAGAAGGTGCATGACCATTAAAACACACAAGGACAAAATCCCCAGTAGCAGCCTGCGCCCTGCATGTCTTATTTTACTTTTATTTATTTATTTGAAAGGCATAAAGACAGCGAGATTGCCTATCTGCTGGTTCACTGCCCAAATGCCCACAAGAGTGGGCTGGACCAGCAGAAGGTCAAAGGCTGAGAACCCCATACAGGTCTCCCATGTGGTTGGCAGCAACTCAACTAACTTGAGCCATCACCTGCCACCTCTCCAAGTGCGCATTAGCGGGAAGCCCAAATCAGGAGTAGAGCCAGGACTCAAACCCAGGCACTCCGATGTGGGATGCAGGCATTCCAAGCACCGTTTTTCACTGCTGTGCTAAATGCCCACCCCGCGTGTCTTATTTTTTGAAGATTTCTGTTTCTGCAAAATTTGATCCCTAATAGGATACAAGAAAAAAGAAACAAGGAAACTGAAAAGGAGAAAAGGAGATGGCACTGGTAGAAGGTCGCACAGTCACCCCACGGATCTCACACAGGCGCACAACAGAGGCTGGCCAGCTCTCAGAAGCCACAACACCTGTAATGTGTTCTTCCTAATCCTCACTCCAGATCCCATCACTCGCCTCCCCAGGCGCCACCCCAGGCTCCCGTCTCAGGGGAAAATCCTAAGCCCAAGCTCCTACTGCCTGAACCGAGACCTGAACCTACTGTATCAGAGGTGCTTGCAAAGCCAGGATGAACCGCCTCGGTGGCCCCTGTGAGACTGAGACTGAGATGAGGTGGGCACACAGGGACACAAGCAAAGTACCAGGCGGGTCTTCCTCCCCACTGTCTAACCTTCCAGGGAAGCCCTGCCTCTTTCTGGGCCCAGGGGTACACCCCACCCCCCCAACCTCCGCCCTTCCAAGCCTCAACTTGAGGCTAAGGGTAGAGAGAGCTCTAACCCTCGCTAAGCGAGGCTTACAAAAAGCCTTTGGTTGTTCGCTGAAAAGACTCTACTTAACTGCCCAGGTCTTAGTACCTTTCTCCATAAAGTGTTTAGGTTACAAGTAATAAACTTAACAGTGTGTTACCTGCACTAATTGACCTCTTCTCCTCCATCTGCTCCTCCCTCACTCCCTCCTCCTCCCGTTTCCTCCTGCTCCCAGCTCTCAGAGCTAAAGTATATGCCCCAGATGATCCGGTGCCAGAAAAAGCGAGAAAGGAGAGGAGAAGCCAAAAGGTTGTCTAAGCTTATTCTGCTCCTGCTCACATCAATGAAAAGCCCTCCCCGACCGCCACAGAAGTGCAACAATCCCTATTGACTCGCACCTGCTCGGTCCCAGCTATTTCAGGGCAAGCCTGATTCGGATGTGTGGCTGTTACACGTTACAGTCCTGCGGCCCATTTCTCATTTGTCATGCAGCGCAAATGAGGTTTCATAATAGACTCCGCTACAATTCCAACCCCTGGGGGCAAGCCTATTTATTAAATGTGGGTGAGGTCATTGCTGTCCATCTGCTAGGAAAAGCCCCGTGTGCTGGTCGGACGGCGAGATCACGGAGGAAAGATGTGAAATGTCACAGGCTGATAGCTTGTACCTCCTTGGGTTTCTTTCCCAAAGATAATTGTTCAGGGTTCTCAGAAAAACATCTCATTCGCAGTTGCCTGGAAACTGGAGCCATTTTTTTCCTGATAGTAATTTCACTGGTTCAGGGGACGCCATTTGCCCTTATCCTAAGCACCAGATGTCAGCAGAAGGAAAAAAATCCCAGGACAATGCATATGGCACAGGAAGCCCAGAAGGCTGCAGGCAGCCAAGGCTTAGGGGCGACTCTGCAGCCCCCATGGTTTCCATTACTATTAAGTGGATTCAGTAGGAACACACGACGGCATCATACGTCCACAGCAATCCTCTCTTCTCATGCATTCAAGATTTTTAGACTTAGCTAGGAAATTGCAAGGATGAGTCAGATTTTTCTTTACCATGTAGCCAAAATGTGTTGCTAGTTTTCAGTAGCGCTGATTTCTCCAGATTGTCTCAGTGTTGCAATGGGAGGCTGTAATATTTCAAAGTCAAAAAATTGGGAAACTGGGGCTGGTGCTGTGGCATAGCGGGTAAAGCCACTGCCTGCAGTGCCAGCATCAGTTTTGAGTCCTGGCTGCTCCACTTCCAATCCAGCTCTCTGCTATGGCCTGGGAAGGCAGCAGAATATGGCCCAAGTCCTTGGGCTTCTGCACCCACAAGAAGCTCCTGGCTTCAGAACAGCTTAGCTCTGGCTGTTGCAGCCATTTGGAGAGTGAACCAGCAGAAGACCACTCTCCCACCCCCACCCCACGCCGCCTTTCTGTAACTCTGCCTTTCAAATAAATAAATAAATCTTTTAAAAAATTGGGAAATTGAGAGCAATAGCTTGACTGAAAAAAAAAAAAATGTTTACTCTCTGTCCAGAGCTGCTGGAAATGCTGGCGTGCTTTCCGCAGTTATTTCTATAGATTTGTCTGCAGTCTCAGATACCGTGGAGGAGTGTGGCAGGTGAGGCGACTGCAGGAAAAGAGTGGGTGGAGGTCAGATACCAGGGCCCCAGGGCACGCCACCAGCCTTTCTGAAGGTTTGCTTCTGCACCAGGACGGAACTGACCTCAGCTTCCAATGCAACTGCAACCCCCATTGTATCCCTGACAATTTGCAAACAGCTTGGTCTATGTGCCAGGGAACCTGAGTTCTAGATCTCTGCTACCCACTCACCTTGAGCAAGTCCTTGACCTGCCTTAGCTTAAGCAAGCAGTGCCACAACAGCTTCATGAGACAGAATTCCCATATCCTAAAATTCACCCCCTTAAAAGTAAGCAATACGCTGGTTTTTAGCATATTCACAGACTCGGGCAACTATCGCCAATATGGATTTTTTTGTTGAATGAATCAGAAGTTTCAGTGCCAGGCTGTATTCTGAATTAATTCAAGTGACCCTCTCCTACAAATCTATGAAATTGGTACTACTATCCTCTCATTTTCCAGAAAAGTCAACTGTGGCTTGGATTCAATTCCTTATTTAATATATCATTAATGCCATGAATAAAAATAAAACAGCAGTCTGCCTATTCATGTTTATCATAAGCTTCCTGTTCTGATCCCCAAAAAATTATGTTTGCCTGGAATGCCCCAGGGGAAGGGATGCAGCTGGCTCATTGTTGGGTCCCCAGCACCACACAGCGGAATCTCGGTGGATGAGTGACAAGTGAGAAAATTATACAGGGAATACTGGGAAGTCCCCATCAAGGTCACTGCTAACCCAAAGGAAGCCCAAGGTGCTAGTAGCACGCTATTACACAGAAACTGGATCCAAATTACATTAGCCAATACCAGAGCCAGGAGGCCTCTGGACAGGAATCTGGCACTAATTGGGCCAGTTTTCTTTTTTGGAGCAGTAAGAAGAGATGGGTCAGGGGAAAACCAAGGAAAAACCCATCACCCTCTGTACGCACAGGGAGCAATGAATGAGCTGCCTGGTTTACTACACTCTACCTGGAAACCAGGTACATGTGTGTGCTTTCAGACGTCACAAGCTCCCTGGTCTGAGGACCGGGTACAGTAGTGTCCACTCAAACACTTGGAGAGAGGCTGCTTCCACACCACGGCCAGTCTCGGCCCCAGAAGACGGGAGGTGGCCTGCGCAAGGCAGCCCCCCGGCAGGAGCTCAGAACCCCTTCCTCCTAAGGCTCTGACGACACATCACTTTCCCACAACACCACGACTCGACCCAAATGCTGGGATTCAGGCGAGAGAGAAAAGCGAAATCCTAGCGCCCTCGAAACAGCACAGGATGAGGAGGAAGCCATGGAAGGGGAGCGTTATAGCCATGTTCTTTCATGCTACAAAAAGTCTTCTTCTCAGGTCCCTCTGGCTTTGTGCAGCTCCCTGAAAACCAAAGGGCGATGCTTCAGCTTGACAGCAGGCCACATGTGATTTGCTTTCATAGCTCAGGGTCAAAAGCCGGAGGCCTGGGTGGCTGGCTTAAAGGAGGGCTGCCTCCTTCTGCTTTCTAAGCCTCCCCAGCAGCCAAAACACAGGCAGCTCATGCCAAATGCCAAAAGCAGGCTCACCCCAGGACTTGCCCCCATGGCACCCACAGCTGGCTCTCTGGGGCAAATCAAGACTCCCAGTATTGGTCTGAAATAAGTAACACAGGTCCCAGCCTGCACCAAACAATGGTCTGCTGAGATGGTCCCCCATTGATGCAATTTTCCCAGAGGCCTCTCCACGGGGATTTTCTCTGAGGTTTTCTGGGAGCCCCTTTCTCTCAGGCAAAAGTCACAGGGCAAAAGGGAGCTACAGGGGCCAGCACCGTGGCTCACTTGGCTAATCCTCCACCTGTGGTGCCGGCATCCCATATGGGCACCAGGTTCTAGTCCCGGCTGCTCCTCTTCCAGTCCAGCTCTCTGCTGTGGCCTAGGAAGGCAGTGGAGGATGGCCCAAGTGCTTGGGCACCTGCACCTGCATGGGAGACCAGGAGGAAGCACCTGGCTCCTGGCTTCAGATCAGCATAGCTCCGGCCATAGCTGCCATTTGGGGGGTGAATCAACGGAAGGAAGACCTTTCTCTCTGTCTCTCTCTCTCTCTCTCACTGTCTAACTCTACCTGCCAAATAAATAAATAAATAAATAGGGAGCTACTGCCTTGCACTGATGCTTGGCACAAGAAGAAAAAAGTCCAGCAGTCAGACAACTTGAGGTTCATTATTTCTGCTCTTAGCATGGTCCCTTTCTGATCTTCCTTTACTATCAAATTTTACGAATTGCCATCCTCACATGTTGGCTGGAAAAAAGCATCATGGTCAAAGGTACTGATAAATGCAGCTGCAATCCTCACCAGAAGCAGCGCAAGGATGTGGCCAAGTCACCCAGCTCCCCATGCAAAACGCGCGATTTGACAGTAGGAGGAATCCCAAAAGAACAGGCAGTAAGGACACGCATACACCAACACTCACAGCAGCAGCATTCACAAGCCCGAAGGTGGGAAAAAAACCCAAGCGTCCACCAGTGGATGGATGAATGGATAAACAATGCAAGAGCCGAAGGATTAAATATATTCAACAAATACTTATGCAGCACCTACCATACGCTAGAAGCCCACCATTCAGGGATGTAGTGTTTGTGGGGTTTCTCAGATTCTAAATCTTTGAAAACCAATTTAGTTTGAACAGCCTGCCCATTCCTAAGTCATTCACAGCCAGAGGACGTATTACCCTAAAAATGACACGTGATTAAGTATAACGCACAGTGGTCCCTAACGAAGAAAAGGATTCCATCTTCTCATGCATCCAATCATCTCCAACTACTCTTTCCTGGGAACCTACCCTATGCCAAGCACCGAGGTATTGGAGACACAAAGATGTGGATCGTGTACACGGACCTCAGCCTAGTGTGGAAGATTAAGACTCCCGATGAAGCCTTCAACAGTGTGGCAGGTGCACTGGTAATCAGGATCCTCAGCTGGGGCACTATGGGCATTTGGGGTCAAATGACTCTGTTGGGCATGTCCTACACACTATAGGACATGCAGCAGCAACCCTGGTTTCATCAGCTGGATGCCAACAACACGTACTTATGCCGACGATCAAAACTGTCTCCCAACACTGCCAAATGTGCTCTGGGAGACAGAGTTAGCGTCCGGCTAAGGTCACTGAGAAGGACACCCAAGACACCATGAGCTAACAGGACACGCGTTCATAAGCAAGAGGCAGCTAAGGAACACTTCTCAGAGCACTTGCCACCTCAACACGTCTCAGAGGGTGGTATGGTGAAGACACGGCGGGGTTCCACGCAAAGGTGAGAACACAAGTAGTAAGGAAACAGGGGGCTGGAACATGGCTCCAAACCTCAGATAGGCTGGTGTGAAACTCAAGGCAGCAGTAGGCAGAGGCAAGGCTAGAGAGGGAGGCAGGGCCCAGAGGACGAAATGCCATGTTCTGGGATCTGGGTTTGGTTGAGGGACCAATCACTCTGGACGTGATTAGACCAGCTATGGCGAGTCTTTAACCTCTGGGAATTTTTGTCAAGGTTCTCAACAGAATTCTTCTCCAAGACAGTATTCCTGCTCTTTTGGCAATGGTAATCAGTGACACATCCTCCTGCTGATGACCGATCAATTGCTGGCATCTTTGTTTCCTACCCTGGCTCTTTACCCTCGTGCCAGGCGCCCTCCCCACGGATCCCCTGAGAGGCCCATGACCAGTTCTGCTCATGTCCCACCCAGCTACCTCAGCAGAGGCCCATGGCCACTCAATGTCCACTACTTCCCCAAAGCATTACACCTTACATCCAGAAAGTGCTAATCATCTCCCAGGCCACAAAACAACTGATCACTCCATCAACCAACTAGTCCCGAGAGCCTTCGCTTCCATGAAAGGTTAGCCAGATAAAGATTATTGTGTGGGGGCAGGATGGGGGGGGGGGGTGCCCTGGCCACACAGCCTGCCTGTCCCTGTAGAGGACACGCGTGATCTTGATCTCCGACATACATGTCCCTAAGAACCATCCCTGTTGCCCTTTCCACCTTCTGCCCTGCAGACAACAGGAGCTGACAGTCCTTCAACTCAAGAGGGGAGCCTGTGGCCCAAGCCTGGCCAATCAAATCCTCAGTCCCCGCCCCTACAGCCACAGGAGCAGGAGAACCAATCAGAGCCAGTGAGACTCCAGTGGTGGGAAGGGGGAGGAACTGAGAAATGAAGTTAACAGCTTGAAGCTGCTGTCAGTCACCCAAGCGAAAAACGCCCACCAGACACTGGAACCAACACAGAAGGAAACACAACCGAGCAGAGAAGGAGTCACGTGGGGAATGCCAGTCCAGCTCCTGCATCCCACCATGCCTGAAGTCCATCTCCACACCTTTCAGGACGGGAGCCATGAGATTCCTCTTCTTAAGCCAGTTTCAGTTATGCACTCCTTGCTTCTAGCAGCATTTTAGCTCTGCTAAAATCACACAGAACTAAGTTTACATTTTAAAAAAAATCTACATTGCAGAAAATGGGTTTTCTACACTTTCCACATATTACTTTTACTAATTTTGATATTTATTACACATTCCCTCAGTTTTATTTTTACACATAGCAAACTACATCACACCATGCTACAGTCATTAATTAAAATACTAAGAAGCTAATCAGACCATCATTTTCCCACTCACAACTCTTTTTGAAAAAAGGCTCAACAAATTACACCTTGCTGGTGGCACCTCACTCAGCCAGGTGCATGAAAAGCCTCAGACGGTGCTGTGCTGTTTGTAACAAAATGCCTTGGCCCCATCCTCACAGTAATAGCAAACTTGGCCCATACTGCCAACAGAAACTCAAAACAAAATATATGCGGTCTCCTGATTGTGGCGATATTCCCTCAATAGTAAAATAGTAAGCATCTGTCCAAAAAGAGCGACTTTTCCTGAATGCAAATGAAAAACAAATACACCCTAAGCAAGGGTTTTAAAAGTCTATCACACAAACACACACCACAAAACCGTCTGGGATCCAAAAAGCAACACGAACCAGGTCCTTTATAAAGTGGCACATGGAAATCTGAAAGAGTATGAGTCTAAAGAAGAAATTCTCTCTGGAGTTAAGAGGCTGTTCTTTTAACAGTCCATGGTGAGCGTGGACAATACTTGGTCTTTGCGGACTTGAATTCAAGTTCACGAGTATGGCTCCCTGCCTTTCACTACTGCAGTCACGAGACGGACACAGACGGAACCGCCCAGTTATCCAGCCGACTCTTTTACATGGGCTAGGGGAAGTAATACAAACACAAAACCGCCCCCACCCCCCTTAAGAGGTACAGAGTGCCTGGCCAGAAGAGGGCCTCAAGGGGAATTGTTTTCAAACCCTAAGAAGGACATCCGTTGGCTTTCCCTATGCCTATCCACCCTGCCAGCATGCTCAAGGTCAAGGGCAAATACTCTGTCCAGATGGAAAAGCCAGGCCCATGCACCTCTCACACAGGCCCCAGCTTGAGAGCTGCCTGCTCCCTAAGGTGCCCGCCAATGCGTGTGAATTCATTACTCGCTGGTCGAGACATCGTGACAGCATTAAATCAACAGGTAAATATGCAGTTGAGGCCGGGCTTCCCAGAAAAGAAAAAGTGTTAGATAAGATCCAAGTGCTAAAGTATTAGAGTAACCAAGAGGGAGAGAGAAGTCATTTACTGTACAACCGGGATGCGGGCCGATTTTTGCAACCCTAGATCTATTCTTTAGGACGTATTCATTAAGAAGAGCAAAGCGCTTTCCAGAGCAGGAAATGTCAAGGACGTGGATCCCCGCCCCCCTCTCTTTCTGGGTGGCTTAAAGTCTTGAGCTCGAAAACTATGTTTGTATCATGATCCTAAAGAATAAAGAGGAAATGTGTCTTTCTGAGTCTAAGGCACGGAGCAGGCACCCCAGGCGGCAAGCAGCAGAGCGCCACAGGACCAACAAGCCTCACACCTACCGTGAACAGGGAGAACAGCATCCAGGTGGCAATCATGACTTCGGCCTGCCTCACTTACACCTGAGCTTGCGAACCGGCTGCTCCGACGGCTTGCCCCGTCTTCCTTTCTTCCGCTGGAGCGCCGAGGGAAGGACACGGCCCCAAGCCGGGTCACAGCGTTTCAGGGGAAGCGGCGGTGAACCTGCATCCCGCCCCTGTGTGAGCTCGTACCTGGCGGACGCTGCCCCAGGAAGCAGACACTGTGCAACGTGAACCGGCCCGACTTCTCCGATTCAAAGGTACGGTTTGGAACCATGTTAGGGCCTCCAAGGGCAAACGAAACGGGAGTCGAGTGTATTTATTTTTACACAGCTAGCAATGATCAGATTACATTTTATCAGATCAGTTATGATTCAACAAGTGCTAGCTGCAGTTGGCTGAATTCAAGTGGAATGGGATAAGAAGCCTGGTGTCAGCTGGGCTCAGCTCTTGTATCTTTTATTAAGCCGCGATGATTTTACTTTGTAACATAAACGCCAGCCAGTGACCTTTTTAAGACTTTGTTTTTCCCCTCCTGTAAAGCTGTGACCCTCTGCAACAAGGAAGAGTCACTGGACTGTGTTTACAGTGGAGAGAAGTAACTCTATTGGTTCAGACAAAGGCACCTTCACAGGAGAGGAAGAAAACCTGTTTGGCAAAGCAGCAGGTGCGAAAGGGCCCGGCATCTGGGGAAAGTGATACGGGATGACAAGCACATAACCCCCGCCTCCTAGACACGAGTCAAAATCCTACTGAGAACTGTATTCAGGAAGAACTGGCTTACCCTGGCCTATTTTTAAGAGATTTGGGATACAAACATGGGGAAATTATGCTCCTGGCACTGGCTGGGAGGACTGGCTCTTTGCTTCTAAGGACCTGGGGGGGAAACCTCGTGACCTCGTTCTGGCCAGGGGAGCTGTCCATCATTTACCTCCAGCTCAGGACTTACGGCATCCATATCCAACTCATCAATGGAGGTCTTATTTCTGCTGCTTTTTACATGCTTTCTATTGTCCATAGAGATCATTTTCATTCTGCTAATAAACATCCAATCAGGGGCCGGCATTGTGGTACAGCGGGTTAAGCCATCACCTGTGACACCAGCATTCCATCCCATATGAGCCCAGGGTTCGAGTCCTGGCTACTCCATTTCCGATCCAGCTCCCTGTTAATGCACCTAGGAAAGCAGTTCAAGTGAAAACAGCTCAAGTCCTTAGGCCCCTGATGCCCATGTGGGAGACCAGATATAGTTCCAGGTTCCCAAACTCTGACCTGGCCAAGCCCCATCATTGTAACCATTTATGGAGAGGACCAGCAATTTGGAAAATTCTCTCTCTACCTCTCTCTAGATCTGTTACTCTGCCTTTCAAATAAATAAGAAAATCTTTTAAAGTATGTAATCAGCCACATCCAGTCATAGCTTCAGCCCCCATTTCTTTTTTTTTTTTTTAAGATTTATTTTATTTATTTGAAAGACAGAGTTACAGGGAGAGGTAGAGCCAGAGAGAGAGAGAGAGAGAGAGAGAGAGAGAGAGGTCTTCCATTCTCTGGTTCACTCCCCAAATGACCACAATGGCCAGAGCTGTGCCGATCTGAAGCCAGGAACCAGGAGCTTCTTCTGGGTCTCCCACATGGGTGCAGGGGCCCAAGCACTTGGGCCATCTTCTACTGCTTTCCCAGGCCACAGCAGAGAACTGGATCAGAAGTGGAATAGTCGGGACTCGAACCGGCGCCTATATGGGATGCCAGTGCTGCAGGCCGGGGCTTTAACCCACTGCACCAGAGCACCAGCCCCTCAGCCCCATTTCAACAAAGGGAATCTGAGGAGGCAGTCTCATGAACGCATCCACGATTCAACAACTCATCTGATTTTCCTTTCTGACCTGCTTCCCACACCAGCCTCACCAATGCCTTCCCTCCCTACCGCTCCCCATCCTACAGCCACACCTGCCTTTCACGGGCCAGTCTGGTCCTGCCCCAGGGCCTTTGCATATCTGCTGCTCCCTCTTCCCTAGGTGATCTTTCCTTACTTGAGCACTGCCTAAGAGAACTTTTCGGCGATGATGGAAATGTTCTGTCCCTGCACTGTCCATGCTGGTAGCCAGAAATCACATGTTGGTATTGGCTCCTTGAAAGTGCCTAGTGTAACTGAGCACTTGATTTTTCAAATTGTATCTAATTTAAGTGCAAATCTAAATAGCTACACGTGGTCAATGAGACCACCTCGGTTGCTACAGCTACAGCTCTTCATTTGTGCAGCACTTCTTTTTTTTTTTTGATCATTCAGGCCTCAGCACAAATGCTGCTTCCTCCGAGAAGCCCTCCCCTGCTCATTGCCTTTAAGTAGCCTCCTCACCCCATGCTCAATCTTCTTCCTTCTCTGTACTTGGCACCGCCTGCAATGATTGTGTCTGTGTCCCTCTGCTAAGATGCAAGGTCCCTGAGGTCTTACTCATGGCTGTCTCCCACCGACCCAGCGCACTGCCTGGCATACGGCTGACACTTAGGACATAGCTGGAATGACCGACGCATGAATTCATTCACTTGGCCCCACTGCTTCCGGGAAGGGATGGAAGAAACGGAGAGACCACCCCCCCAGGCAGCCTGGCTACTGAACGGCTTCCATCAGCACTCTGCCCCAAGGAACCAGGCCCGCAGCTCGCTCACAGCTTCCAACTCTGCCAGGAGGTGAAGGTGCCTCCAAACTCGGATCCTGAGGTTGGAGACCCAGAAGCCATGCCTTAGGATTCCTGTAGCAGGAGTGGGTTAGAGCCACCTCTGAACAAATGGCCAAGACCCTGCCGGCCTGGGAACGAGCTGTGTCAAGCAAGAGGCACGGGGCAGTGACCAGGACAGACAAGGTCCTCCGGCCCCCTGGGAAGCCCCACCTCTTGGCAGAGACATCAGCAGTATCCAGATGACACATTTGTTCCGGGACCTTGGGTTGGCCTGACCTACAAGAGGACACCTCCCTCGGCCAGGGTGGCCAAGGAGGGCTTCCTGGAGGGAGAGCTGGTGGATGAGGCTTTCAGCAAAGGAGAGCGAGCCACGCTAGACAGAAGGGCTGGCATGGGCTGGGGGTGGGGACCGGCTATCGCAAGCAGGGAGAACAGCAGGAGCAAGGACGTGGAGAAGTGAAGTGACATCGTGTTTATGGCCAACTCCAAGCACTGGGTTTCACAGGAGTGGCAGGACAGAGGGCAGAGCAATGGGTCTCAGGTCACCCAGGCCTGGAAGGCCAAGGACCGACAGTCTTCTTCTTAGGCAGCTTTAAGACGGATGAAACGATTACCTGGCTTTTAATGATCTTCACGACCCCAGCCATGTCCTGGTGGTGAAGCAACTGGGAAGGAGCATCACACTTGAGACGAATGCATTATGCAGCACAGGGGTGGAAAATACGGCCTCCCGGTCCAGAGGCCTGGAGGCATCAGCCAGGCCCAGTCAGATGGCTGCCAGAGCCGGGCTGATACGGTCACGTCATTTAGCCTATGTTAACAAGCCACTGCCTGTGCAATCGCCCACACACACAGGTGCACCTGTCTGTGGGGTCATGACCCAAGGCCCCTGGGGTACAGCTGCATTAAGCAATGGAGCCACACCAGGAAATGCCACCTTGGAAAGGCAGCCAATGGTGGCCAAGTCATTCTGGGCAGCTTTTCATGGAGCTATCCCTATGCAGGGCGGGGGGGGGGGGGGGGGGGGCGGTGTCTGGTCAAGCACAATTTAGATTCAAATACAGCAAACATTTAGTGCCTATTGTTTGCTCCGGTACTCTCACAGATCCCTCAGTTAGCATCTCCTTCAAAAATCACAGTAATAAACATTTTTTTTTTCTTCTTTTTTCTTTTGACAGGCAGAGTAGACAGTGAGAGAGAGAGAGAGAGACAGAGAGAAAGGTCTTCCTTTGCCATTGGTTCACCCTCCAATGGCCGCCACGGCCAGCGCACCGCGCTGATCCGAAGCCAGGAGCCAGGTGCTTCTCCTGGTCTCCCATGCGGGTGCAGGGCCCAAGCACTTGGGCCATCCTCCACTGCACTCCCTGGCCACAGCAGAGAGCTGGCCTGGAAGAGGGGCAACCAGGACAGAATCTGGCGCCCCGACCGGGACTAGAACCCGGTGTGCCGGCGCCGCAGGCAGAGGATTAGCCTATTGAGCAGCGGCACCAGCCAATAAACACATTTCTTAACAAGATGAAGACCTGGTATCCTGTCCAGACAGCTACACACAGAGATTTTTTATATTCCAATTAATCATTACCTCCAGTGCATACAAATGCATATGGCACGCACATACTTTTTAAATCCAAGTAGCTGTAAGGGTCACACTATCAAACAGTCATCCCACCCTTGTACTTCTCAGTCTTACACAAGTTCTAACTCTTCTGTAGTTATCTTCTATGGAATTTACTATGCTTTCCTAAATAAAGTATTTAGGTTATGTTTTTTTATCAGCATTATCCATCAAGTTCCCCTCTTCTTGTCTTCCCAGTATTTTTATTTTCCTCGGAAAATTCAGTTAATTTTTCTTCAATGTGTTTATTTTTAGGATCATGTGAATTTTGTAAACCAATGACCTAAGAAATCGAAGCGTACTTCATGGAGAATGGAATTAAAAGGTACGTTTAGCCTGGCATTATGGTGTAGCAGCTTAAGCAACTGCTGGGGATGTCCACATCCTATATCAGAATGCCAACCCAGTTCTAGCTCCTCTGCTTCAGATCCAGCTCCCTGCTAATGCGCCCTGGGAGGCAGCAGGTGATGACCCAAGGGCCTGGACCCCTGCCATCCACGTGGGAGGCCCAGATGGAGTTCAAAGCTCTGGGCTTCAGCCTGGCCCAGTCCTGGCTGTTGCAGGCATTTAGGGAGTGAATGAGCAGATGGAAAATCTCTCTCTCTCTTTCTCTGCCTTTCGAGGAGATGAAAATAGACGAACGTGAAAAAAAGAAGTTTATTTTGGTAGAAAAACATTCTGAAATCCACTCAATGTTTGTTCATAACGTGCAATTTTCTCTGAACTTTTTGAAGGCCTCTGGCAGAGTGTTGGTCCCCAGCTGCATCAAGAAGGCTTCGGGGACTGGGGACTGGTTGAGCAGGACAGCCCTACCCCAGGTCTCTCAGAGAAGCAGTAGCCTCACCGGAAACAGGCACTGTCCAGAGCCTCTGGGCCCAGTAAGAGGAGCCCTGGTGGGGCTGCCACCTGCACTGCTGGCATCCCATATGGGCGCCAGTTCTAGTCTCAGCTGCTCCATTTCTGATTCAGCTCTCTGCTATGACCTGGGAAAGCAGTGGAAGATGGCACAAGTCCTTGGGCCCCTGCGCCCGCATGGGAGACCCGAAAGCAGCTTCTGGCTCCTGGTTTCAGATCGGCACAGCTCTGGCCGTTGCGGCCAACTGGGGAGTGAACCAGTGGATGGAAGACCTCTCTCCCTCTGCCTCTCCTTCTCTCTCTGTGTAACTCTGATTTTCAAGTAAATAAATAACTAAACCTAAAAAAAAAAAAATCCAGGAAAGTAGACAGGAAAGCAGGAGGAACTCCTTTGGCTTGGGCTGGTCTACCACTGGAGACTGAGGACTGGTCTTGGTGGAAAGACCCCTGAGGAAGGCGGTGCTGGGGTCTGGATTTCCCACCCCTCCAGGGTCCTCTCAGCCCCGGGATTTGCTGTGCCATGGTCACCTTCATAGAAGGTTGGCCCAAGCAGTAAACGCAACACTGAACCCTGCTGAGCCAGAGAGCAGATGTGGGATGTTCTATTTTAAGAACACGACCCACTAAGACAAACAGACTCCTAAAAAAGGAATACGTGATTATAGGCAACTCACAAGCCGCAGTTCTGGGCCCTGCCTTTCCCTGTCTTTTTGACAATGTCCACTCCAAAACATAAACAAAGATAATTGCCAATGAAATGCTCCGGGGTGAGTTGTGAATTTTTTTTGTCCTACGAAAAATATCTTGGGTTCATCACTTTGCAGAGAGGAAAACCTTCAACTTGAACACATTTATTTTTCCAAACTACACATTTTCTAGAAGACTCTAGAAAATGAAGCATCAAAAAAATCACCTTCTCCCATTTACTGAAATCTTTCTTTGTGCAAGACCCCAAAGCACACTAATAAATTGAAGAAGTGCCTCTTCCTCCTGATTGGAGTCCCTTTAAACATGTGTTTTTTTTTTTTTTTTTTTTTTTTTTACAGGCAGAGTGGACAGTGAGAGAGAGAGACAGAGAGAAAGGTCTTCCTTTAGCCGTTGTTTCACCCTCCAATGGCAGAGGTGGGCCAGGCATCATGGCCCAGTGGGTTGTGGCCTTTTGGGAAGGGAATCTGCGACTGGAAGAGCTCTTTCTCTCTGCCTTCCAAAGAAACAAATAAATTTTTTAAAAGATTAATTTATTTATTTGAAAGGCAGAGTTACAGGAGGGCAGAGGCAGAGAGAGACAGAGAAGTCTTCCATCCGCTGGTTCACTCCCCAATTGGCCATAACGGCTGGAGCTGCGCCGATCCAAAGCCAGGAGCCAGGAGCTTCTTCTGAGTCTCCTACACAGGTGCAGGGGCCCAAGGACTTGGGCCATCTTCTACTGCCTTCCCAGGCCATAGCAGAGAGCTGGGTCGGAAGAGCAGCAGCCAGGACTCAAACCAGCGCACATATGGGATGCCGGCACTGCAGGCAGCGGCTTTACCCCCTATGCCACAGCGCCAGCCCCAACAAATAAATCTTTTTTAAAACATTTCCTATCTTTAAAAAATACTCGGGAGGAATTAGAACTAACTTCCTATCTCAACTCTAAGATGAAAGTACACTGCACGTCCTCACTCCCCGCTGTACGTCAGAAAGATACAAGTACTTCCAGTCCACATCCACTGCACAGCACAGCCGGGACACACGGGGGCACTCCACCAAGCCCGCACCTGGGAAATGTATTTCTTGCCAGGCTAATGCAGAATAAATCATTGAAGACCACAGAGCCCGACTTCTGAAAGAAAACATCTTTATGCAGCCCAGGCTGAAATGCCCACGGCAGCACCTCCAATTCATCACCGAATGTCCTAAGTGAAGATGCTCCCCGCGGCGGCTCTGGCTGGCCGTCCTCCTCGTGGGCAAAGCAGAGCCAAACGTCCTTCAGCCTAAGGTCCTTCAGCCTAAGGTCCTTCAGCCTAAGGGTCGGGAGGCCGCCCCTGCCATTTCCTTCCATGAGGAAGGTTCTTGGAGCAAGCCCACCAGCGGCTCCACAAGCTGATTCCTGTCTAGATTACAGGGCAGCTTGTTTACGCTGCGAAGAATAAACGTTAACTGTGGGAGTCAACAGCCGTGCAGTGCAGGTGAGATATCTTCCTAATTAAAACAAAGGCTTGTATTAAGTATCCTCAGTGCAAGAGAATGAAAATAAAACAGCAAACTGATATATATATATATATATATATATATACACAGAGACTATCTGAAAATATTTTTAATATATATTTGGAGATAAAAGCTTTTTTGGCCCCCCAACCCACTTTTTAAAATTTTATTTTTTTATTGCAGAGAGTTACAGAGAGGGAGGGAGATGGAGAGGGACAGACAGAGAGGTCTTCCATCCACTGATTCACTCACTCCCCAGATGGTCACAATGGCCAGGGTTGGGCCAGGATGAAGCCAGAAACCAGGAACTTCTTCTGGTCTCCCACATGGGTGTCAGGGGCCCAAGTACCTGTGCCATCTTCCACTGCTTTTCCCAGGCCATTTGCAGGGAGCTGGATCAGAAGTGGAGCAGCTGGGACTCAAACCAGTGCCCATATGAGATGCCAGTATCCCAGAGGGTGGCTTAACCCTCTATGCTACAACATTGGCCCCACAACCTGCTTTTAATATCACTTCAGAACAAGTGAAACAAAGCAAATTTAAAAAAAAATCACAGGTGCTAAATAAAAGTCATTTTTAAAAAATAGAGGAATATATGACTTCATAAAAATTCACCCTGCAGCTGGCAAAAAAAAAAAAAAAAAAAAAGGTAAAAGGGAGCCCCAAGCAACAATGGAGTAATCTGATCATGACAGGTGCCAAGGTCAATGTCAGTTTACTAAGCAGCCCACAAAAAGTGGCTCAACACACAAGTCAGAGGTGGCCCCTGCCATCCTGTCTGCTGCACACTTCTGAACATGATGGGTGCATAATCTGAGAAATTCCCATCTTTGCTGAATAAAGTACACCTGCCAGAGAAAACTCAAGATATAATATCATCAAAGGAGACAGTCCATAGGTTTCTGTTTAATACTACTCTCTCCAAAATGGAGTATAATGCAGCAACCTGTAAGATTGTATTATTGCCAGTTTTACCCTCTCAAAAGCAATCTGAAAATATGTCTCAGAGGTCTCTAGAGCTATGCCAAACTACCCAGGATTTCTACTTCCAGGTTTCTGTCAAAGGGAGATAATCATGGATACGTAACAAAAACATCAGGATAAGGATGTTCATGGCAGCATTGTTTATACAGGCAAAGACTGAAGCCACTTAAATCATGCAGCGTAAGCTGTTAGGTAAAATTCAGTGGACTGTTTAGTAGCCACTAAAGACAATGTGTGGAAAACAGACAAATTTACATGCAGGCACAGGGGACAAAACAGCCGGCCTGGGCTTCTCACAAAGACCCCTGAGCCATTGAGGAATTCCAGCCAGGGCAGGCCGGAGAGACAGAACATGGAGATCACAGGGTGGGATTCTGCACTGGACCCTGATTGGGGTCAAAAAGCCAAAAAAAAAAAAAAAAGTGCTAGTAAGTGTATTTTGGAGAAAGCTGGCAAAATTTTAAATAACGTTTATATTAGATAGTGGTGATTCATGTCAAATTTCCTGAACTTTATATCACTGTTGTGGCTGTATAAATAGAAAGGGGTATGTATCTACAACTTACTTTTAAATGCTTCATAAAAAATTATATTGGCCTGGGAACCTGAATTGACTTCTTGGCTCCTGGCCTTGGTCTGGTCCAGTCCCAGCCACTGTGGGCATTTGGGGATTGAATCTGTAGACGCAAGCTCTTTCTGTCTCCCTCTCTCAAATAAGTGAATAAAATTTTCTAAAAATGGAAAATTATAATATACATCTATAATATTCACTATACAGAGATATGTAATATACATATCTATGAAGAGAATGGAAGCAAATATGAGAATGGTGAAGGGAATACAAAAATTCCTTGCATTATTATTTTTTTAAATTGTCATCTTATTTGATAGGCGAAGAGAGACAAAAATCATCTTCCATCTCTTGGTTCAGTTCCCAAATGCTCACAATAGCCAGATTCTGGTTCAAACCAAAGCAGAAGCTGGGAGCTCAACTGGGGTCTCCCACACAGGTGGCAGGGACCTGAGTACTGGGACCACAGCTGCTGCCTCCCAGGGCGTGCATCAGCGGGAAGCTAGACTTGGAAGCAGAGCCAGAACTGGAACCCAGGCGCTCAGACATGGGATGTAAGTGGCCCAAATGGCATTGTAACCACTGTGCAAATACTCACCCCTTCTGGGTCTCTCATGAGGGTGGTAAGAACCCAATTAACCGAACTATCCCCTCTGCCTCCCATGGTCTGCACCGGCAGGAAGCTGGAGGCAAGAAGAAGTGGAGCTAGGAACAGAACCCAGGCACCAAACTGGGACAGGGACGTCTTAATCACTAGGTCAAACACCTGACCCTTGTACAACTCTCACAACTCTTCAGTAACCTTAAAATGATGTCAAAACAAAAAAGCTAAAATCCATATCCGACATTCTACTACATTGGGAAAATGCTTACGCTAGAGTGAGTGAAAGCATTAGGACCCCAAGATGCCACACTCAGCAGGACGCCTCAAGAATGAGGAGGTATAAAGATTACATTTTAGAAAGAAAGAAGCCTAACTGTCACCAAGTGTGTGTTGTTTCTGAGTGGTGAGATTCTGTTTGTAGGGTTCTTTTTTAAAAAATTATTTTTATAATTTTAAAAATCTACTTTGCACATTATTTTTATAATCAAGTGCAAAGGGGAAATAGTAGAGAAAATTATACAGTTTTACGAATCAGATAAACATCTGAGTCAATCTTCCAACACTTCTTATGCACTAACTTGGTATTTCAAGTCAATGGAATTTGAACATGAAACAGCTGGGCCCTAAACAAATTAAATCCTGTTTATAGCAGCAGCAACATCGTATTAGTGAAATTACTTTTCCACCCAAATCTCAGAAGGGCAGCGGGAGACTAGGGACTCAGTACAGGAGAAAGCTGGCACTCCAAGCTTCAGGCAGAATTGTCTCAAGACTGCCAACTTGCAGAATTCATTAAACAATAATTTGCCAGCTTAAATAACTGTGCCTATACCCAAAAGCATGTTCTTCCAATTCATTTCTTATAACATTTTCTGTTCCAAAAATTAGAATACTATACAGTATGTGTGTGCGTGTGTGCGTGTGTGTGTATATGATTTTTTTAGAACCTCTGGAGGCAGCTGCACACATAGTGCCCCATTGTTACTAATACTTCAATGTACAATTCGTAAAAATAAAGACATTTTCCTACCTAACTAAAGTCCAAGCCTCAAAATCTTGGAATTGGCATGGACAGAATTGTACCATCTAAACCACAGACCCCATGCAAATTCCAACAGTTGTCCCAGTGAAGTTCTTGCCAGCAAAATGGTCCAATCCTGGGTCCCATCATTCTCATGTCTCCGGTCTCCTTCAATCTGGGACATAGTCTTCTGTGTCTTTCACGACCCTGACACTTTTAAAGGTTACAGACCCGTTATCTTGTCCCTCAATTTGGGATTGCCTGCTATTTCCTCATAATTAGATCTAAGTTAGGTATTTATATGGGAATATTACAGTTTGTAAATTAGAGTGCAGATATTGTAATTCTTCTCTGAGTGCCTTCTCAAATGGCACACAATGCCCATTGGTCCAATCACTGCTGGTACTGAGTTTGAACATTTGGTTAGGGCCATGTCTGCCAAGTTTCTCCACTGTGAAGTTACTATGATCCCTTTGCAATTAATTTATAATTTTGTAGAGGAGACACAAGAAGCTGTATAAACATCCTGGTGGAACAATATAGGAAAATTTTAATGCTAAATAGTGATCAATATTCAGCCTGTACCCCCCCCCCAAAAAAAAAAAAAACTAAGAGCTCTTCATAATATATATGTTAGTTACCTTTAAGAAGCACAGTACCTCAGGGATGAGAGTTTAGTGCAGTAGTTAAGATACAGCTTGGGACACCAGCACCCTGAATCAGAGTTGCTTGGTTTGAGTCCCAGCTCCACTCTCGCTTCCAGCTTCCTGCTAGCACGCACCTGAGGAAGCAGCAGGTGGTCGACTCAAGTACTTGGGTCCTTGCCAGCCACGTGGGAGACTTGGATAGAGTCCCAGGCTCCTGGGCTTCCACCTGGCCTAACCCCAGCTAGCCTGGGCATCTGGGAAGCAAACCAGTGGGTAGAAAAATGTCTTTCTCTCTCTGTCTTTAAAAAAAAAAAGAAAGAAAGAAATTTAAAAGAGGAAGGCAAGCAGACAGGCAGGAAGGGAGGGAGGGAGAGAGGGAGGAAGGGAAGGAGGGAGAAAACAAAATACAGTACCTCTAAAATGATTTTCCCAGAATTTGCACAGAGAAAAGGTTTTTGGGGGAGAATTCCTATAAGCTAGAAGTGCAGTTCTCCAAAGATAAATGTACTTTTATTTGCACAAGTTACAAGAAGGGGTGACATTTAGATGTGCAACCTACCATCCCTGGGCAAATTTTCAAAAATAAATACGATTTGTCTTCTAGTGATATGCTCAGAGTTGGCATCTAAAACACGTTCCTGACTCATTTGAACTGTCATGTTTGTAACTTAAACAGCAGGCCAGGCTGACTCAGGCCTGAGTGTGCAGATCCCATACAGAGGTGTGACACAGAAGGGCCTCAGGTCTTTGCAGAACCATCAAAGCCGTCAGCCACGGCGACTCTCAGGTCACGAGGCTCGCGTCACGCGTGCCAGCTGAGAGTTCTCCCGGGAGCTCCCGCAGGACAGCGACCTGCAGCCTCCCTGTCCCGAAGGCTTTGTGTTGTCTGAAAACACAAGGGCAGGAGTGACGCACTCTGGCCGGGACTCAGACTCGCTCGTTAGCGTGGACCTGCACGCAGACACAGCTTCAGGGCTTCGCGCACAAGACTCCTCCTGTGCTTGAGCACGCGCGATGAGCTTACCCCAAGAGAAACGCACAGGCGGATGTGACCACCGTCCTGTCTCTACCTGCCAAGCACACTGGTCAGCACCTCCCCTCAGGCAACACGTACCTGTGTGGGTCTGGTGCTGTGTGAAGCTTCTAAAATTATACAGTGACGCATTTCTCGTCTGTCAGCACCTCGGATGTCCATTTTTCTGATGAAATGATCCTCTTGCAAGAACCGAAATGGAGCGGACAAGCAAAACTAGGCAAGGAAGGAGGGGACAGCAAGCTTGCTGCATTCTCAGGGCTGCCGCAGGACACAGGACAAGGAATTGCTCTCAGGCCCAACTCTGGCCTAGAGTGACCCATCCATTCCAAGCCATGGTGGGCAGGGGCTCCTCGTGGGCTTCTGAGAGGCTACGTTAGCCCACCTGGCCCTGGAGTGCAGGTGCAAAGAGCTCTGTGGCAATGAGTCCTCTGTCCACCACGCTGGACAACCCATCGTCCTTCTCTCCTGGGTCCCCCAGTTCATGAATCACTGCTTGCGAGAAGCGAGAATTTACTTGGTAAATCCAAGAGCATCATGTAAGTGCCAGCCCTTGAAGGCTGCGGTGGAATCTCGCCCTCACAGTGGGGGGAAAGACAAAAGGAGGAAGGATGGGGACAGAGCCAGGGAGGGGTCGAAGGAAAGGTCAAGGAAGGACCTTTAACCTTAACCACCTCCTTGTCCTCACTGCCGCTGCCCTCCAGCGAGCCCTCCCTGGCCCTGGGCCACTGCGCCCACCTCCGGATCCAGCCTCCCGATTTCGGTGAAATCTGACAAAACTTTTCAAAAATGTCCTCATCTTTTTGCCTTAAGAGACGGTTTCTTGATAGGACATCTGAATGCACAGCACCTGGGGCCAGTGTCGTGGTGCCACTGATTAAGCCATAGCCTGTGACGCAGGAATCCCCTGTGAGTGCTGTTTTGCGTCCTGGCTGCTCCACTTCCGATCCAGCTCCCTGCTTAGGCACCTAGGAAGGCAGAAGAAGATGGTCCGAGTACTTAGGCTCCTTGCACTCATGTAGGAGACCTGGATGGAGTTTCAGGATCCTGGCTTCAGCCTGGTCCAGCCCCAGCTGTTGCAGCCATCTGGGGAGTGACCCAGTGGATGGAAGACCTCTCCTCTCTCTCTGTAACTCTATTTTTCAAATAAATAAAATAAGTCTTAATAAATAAATGAATGAATGGATGGTACCTGACTCTTTCAGAGGACCGTACTGTCAATAGCCAATGCCATGCCACATGGAGGTGGTAGAATTTGTTCTTCTGACTTTTCCGTTTCTTTATTTTCCTGTTTTTATCTAGGTGGCAAGACTAATAAGATGCCTCATCATAAAACTGTGCAGACAAGTGAAATAGAGGAGACGCATCTGCAGTTTTAATGAAACACGATCAATCCTGAAAATGTATACAGAGATGTATATTACCACGTAGGACAGGAAGTTGTAGATTGAGTTCAGCTTCACTTAAGTGTCAGTTTCCTTTTTTTCAATATTTCAAAATACATCAAACAAACAAGACTTAACCTGCTACTTTTGGGGGTAGGAAATTGAGTAGAGTCCCGTGAAAAATGGTGAAGGCAAATTTTCTTATTTTTTTTCTTCCACTTCCTCCTGCCTCTTACCTCTGCCCACAAAGAGTCTGCAGATTGCCCACAGTCTTATGCATGCTATTTCCCTGGGTATGGAGTTGTATTCATGCAAAGAAAATTGGTGAGAAAGAAAAATTGGAAAGTCCAAGCAAAAGAAAAATATGATCTGATAACCCACCCTTCGCTATCTCACTAACACTCATGGACTGCACTATCTATAAATATCTAATGGCAAGAAAATTATAAGTAGCCAGATTTTTTTTTTTTTTTTACTTACGGCAATCTTGTTTATTGATAACCATGTCATGGAAACAGTACATTAGGACCAGCAATCAACACAGCACAAACATCTCCAAACCCCGGCCCCACCCCAGTGTCTTACCAATTGACAATACTACCGTTAGGCTAAGGGAAGTTGAGAGATGAAGTTTTAGCCGAAACTGCCCCACAAGAAACAATGACAGTGCTAAGTAATCCGAAAATGTGCCCATTTTCTATCAGTGAGCAGGGCAGTTTATGCACAAAGATTCTCAAGCTAAAAATAATTGATGGTCAATGAAAGATAACCGGAAGGAGGGGTCTCAGGAGCCACATCCCAGCCAGCTGGGCAGCAACAGGTTGGGAGAGAGTGAGCCGAGCTCTGCACCGTCAAAGACGTCACAGGTTCTGAGGAGCTAAGGTGGCTGACAAGTAAGCTGAAGGCTTTCCAGAGTCAGAGGGCACCTGCTTAACAATAACAGCATGCAGAGCTCTATTCCTGCTCATCACAGCCTTGAGAGAAGAAAGTAGACATGGGAGACCTAACCGAAACACCTGCAAAGATTTTACTTTTATGCACGACCTGGTTAGATCTACCGGCTTCCTAGCAGTTACCCTCTGTACTAGGTTAAGCCAAATGAAATTCCCAGTCTCTGGCCACTCTGACCTACAAAAACGGCAAGTTCAGCGTGTGCTCCGCTAAGTTCATTGATTTCGAATTCTAATCTTACAAGGTGAGTGTTATTATTCCCAATTACAGTCAGAGAAACAGAAGGGACAGAGGAAGGCTGACATGCCCGGGCTCCCAGGGACACCAAGTAGTGCCATGTCTGGTCCTTAGTCTCACAGACCCCAAAGTGGAGGACCCCTCCCAGTGGTCCAGCCTGGAGTCATGTGGGTTAGCTCTGGCAGCTGAAGACGTTCTAAGTCAGAGTCATCCCAGGTACTCTGTTAACTTTCAAGATAGATTTTCCACCACCACCCAGCTGGTCACATTGACCAAATGACAAGGGTCTTCTGATCCATAAAACTGAGAGCATCGGACTGAAGAACTCAAAAGGTCCCTTTCTCATCTTTGGAAATTTGAATGATAGTTAAAAACATAATAAACAGAATTTTTAGTTTTTGAAAACCATGGTTATTTTTAAAGTTGCCAATATTCTTTGCAGACAACCCATAATATGGAAACATTTGAAGTACGAGGGGAAAGTCTCCCCACTCCCCTCCTAACTTTGGTGACCTGTGTGCATCTGGAATTTTGCCAGGTCAAGTGCGTGACCTTGAGCCATTCACCAAGACTCACCTCAGAGCCTCAGTTTTCCCGTGTGCAAAATGGGACTGGATGATGTGGGCTCCCGGGAGAAGAGGGTAGCAATGCAGGTGAAGGTGTCTCCACAGTGGGTTTTGAGTAGTGTTGCTCTGCTAGGAGTCCCAGTCACATGCTCCCTCCCCTGCCTGGAGGTCACCAGGCCACCCACTGGGTGGGGAGCCTGCTTCCTCTCCCAGGTCTCACTGTTCATCCAGCAAGCAGCCTCCCTGAATGAGTCAGTGCCAGAATGGGTGGGCATCCTTGAGCTAATCAAGGGACATCAGGAACACGGAAGCAGCCACCTGATTATGATTCAACCAAAGGAAAAGTTGTTCTCGAACTCTCTCTGAATCACGTTTGCTTCACTCCTGATCAAATCAGACCAGGTGGAAACCGGTGCATGTGGGTGACTGCTGGGAGCCACTTCGGTGTAGTGTTAGCTAGTGCCAGCTCAGTGGTCCCCCAAAAGACAAAGGCTCTGAGCAACAGGGACCATATGGAGACTGCTCAGCACCTCTCGGTCTGCAGTTCTGGCATGTATCCCACATTTTTAGAGTTAAGAAGCCGAAAGGCAAATGCACACGCCATCTAATGTTAGCACCAGCAGAAGTCCACAAGATCATGTAGTGACTCACACGCCAGGAGACGGCCAAACGCTCTGCTCCCTCTGGAACACGGAACCTCAGCAACAGGCCACAGGGATGACACGCTGGCCTTAACATACTAGAAATGCACCTGTCTCACCATCAGAGGACACGTCTCTCCTGTTCCCAGGACAAATGTTTTGAAGTAACAGGCATGCATAAACAACATTATCAATAGTTTTGAAAACCATTCAATATTCATTCAACTATTCAGTAGATTTGAAAACTCATCTGCAGTCAATTCATTTGCTGGGCAATGATCAGGAGATGAGAAATCGATGTATTAAAGACTTAGCCTGCATCAGCCACTTTGGATTTATTACTGCAATTACTCCTTAACAGCAAAGCTAATCATAGGTTACCATTAGCCCCATCATGCAGTTTACAAAAGCAAGGCTTTGAGAGGCAGAATAACTTGATTTTCTGCCCCCCCTCCTTTGCTGGGCTCTTAGCCTACAACCTCTTCTTCTAGACACTGTAACCTTTGACCGTGGTGAATTTGTAGATTGTTCTTTGGCTTCAGAAAATACAACATTTTGCAAATTGAGTCAGGGTGTCCCTGAGAAACACCAGCTTTGCTTCCTACTGTCCTTGCCATACTGTGAGACCCTCCCTTGGTGAACAACCCTGCTCTCTAACAACGAATGGCTCAGTTGTTGCTGGCACCTCATTGAACTAGAGGGGAGCAAACCATGTGAAGAGCTGCTCCCTTTTAACCAAGCACTAACCTTGCCCTCACTCAAAAGCTCTCAGGCCACGCCCAGAACCAGCCAACAGAGCAAGCAGTTCCCATGGCACCTCATTATTAGTAGGCTGTGCTTCCAAGCCCAATGTCATTCCCCCTGGGACTATGCCATGACCCAAACCCCTTATTTCCATGCTGTCCCCTTAAATGGGTGGTAGAGAAGCCTAATCAAGAAAACAGGAAAAGAACAAAAAACACAAAATCAGCCAAGTACAATCTGCTGGAGACTTCGTTCTACTTAACTAATCCATCACAAAAGTTTACTTAAGGAACATATAAAGCCCAAAGGGATTATACATGCCACGTGATTCCATCTGCCTCAAGTTCTACTGATTCTCAAAATTATGGACTTACCCCCCCCCCCAAAAAAAATCTGGAAACTTCTCCCTTGTTAAATCCTCACTTGCCTAAGATCCACACAAGTGGTATTTCAACCATGGCGACCTTATCATTCTCAAGAGATCTGGGTGAAAAGCAAAGCATCGAAATTTAACTAGACAAAATGAACCTCCGAGTTTCATTTTTGCTTTTACAGGCAAATATGAAAATGAACGTGAAGGCAGAGCAACATGCCTTCCCCACTTGGCCAGACTGTGCCACTGTCAACACCAAAGACATTCTGGATCCGAAAGGCTGGTGGACAACACTGGAATAACACAGGAGGCATAGAGAGAGCCTGCAGGAGGTATCCGAGGAGCCTTGAACTCATCCTTGCAAACCTCAGAAGGTGAAGCCGGAAACCACTCCGTGTAACCGGCATTTGCAGGGAAATCTGCACTCATAGCGGTAAACAAAATGCAAAGCAACATCTCAAGGGAAGCTGAGCCTTTGCTGTTTTCTCTCACACACAATATTAGCTTACAGCTTAGCAACAGCTGGGTGGAGGAGGAAATTCCTCTGTTCACACCCACCCCCCTCACATGTTTTTTAAAGAGGACCACGTACAATGCATTAAGAAAAAAATCTATTGTTGGGGTCAGGGAGACTCACATGTTTTTTTTCTCCAGGCTAATAATGGATTCAACTGCCTTGAAGTCAATGAACTCGGGTAGGGAAACAGCAAGCCAACAGGCGCAATACTGCACAGGCCATATCCTGTGTCTCCAGCCCCCATTCCAGAAGGCCTCGGGGCACGCTGATTAGCAAAAGGTTGCACTCAGCAAAACAATTCAAGTACTTGGAAGTTTAAGGCCTTTTCCTAATTATAACTAGAAAAAAAAAAAAAAAAAAGAGTACCTCGAACACCAAGGTGAACATAGTGTAAATATGAAGTCCCTTACCCCAAGAAGAGCCATGAGAGCAGGGTCCACCCAAGGGACTGCAGCCCGGCACCCCACTCTCCCTACAGTCCAGAGAGGGGGAAAGCCACCTCCCTCGGCAGTCAGAGGCGCTGGCCTACGTGAGGATGACTAACGGTCATTCTCCTTCCTTCCCAGTGATAAGAGCACTGAGTCACTTTTACTCTGATTATCAATTCTCTGATAAAAGCAAATGAAGAGCTTTTTCTTGATTGTGAGTCTCTAAGCCTGGACAATACCTTTGTCACTTGTGGACACTAACAGACTCTGAAGAGGGAGGAGAAGTGAGGCAGACAGAATAGGGATCTTGACTACTCACAGACCTACAGCAAACACAGACACTGGCGCGGCTGATCAGAGGACAAGAACAAGAACTGACAAAGAGTGCACGTGACCGACACGTAGTGGGTGGTCCATGGCTTACTGTTTAAGTACTGAGGGCCACCCGTGAGCCCGGCTCTCTGGTGAACCCTTTACCTTCATTTTCTCATCTAACCCCTCCCCCCAACAACTGCAGGAGGCATTGCACCCATCTTATTTTTTAAAAAGATTTATTTATTTATTTGAAAAGCAAAGGCACACACACACACACACACACACACACACACACAGAAGACAGAGTAATCTTCCATCTGCTGGTTTACTCCCCAAATGCCTCCAACAGCCAGATGAGGAAATCAAGGCTTTCACAGTGTCAATCATGCACCCAACGTAACACGGGCAGTCAGCGACAAAGCCAGAATTGGAGCTGGAGCTGCCCAGCTCCAGAATCTGCACTCTCTACAAGCTTCTTTGCAAATGCACAACTATGCTGTTGAAACACACCCTCAACTGAGTATTGTTCAACTTCCTTTTCCGTATTTTGTTCTTTGTGTCTTTGGCAGAAAGAGGGAGCTGGGGTACTCTTATCTTCTGAAGACCTCACCGAGGGGCTGTATCCTAAAAGCAATGGCAAGACAAAAGGTAGAAGTAACTCCAGCACCCACTGATGGGTAAATGGCTAACAAAAATATGAAAGGCACACACAGTGGAATATTATTCAGCTTTCAAAGGAAGGAAGTCTGGACACATGCCAGGGAATGGATAAACCTTGCTGACATTATGCATAGTCAAAGAAGCTGGCCACACAATACAAATGCTGTGTGACTGCACTGAGTTCCTACAGCAGACGACTTCCCAGAGATGGGAGATAGAGTGGTGGTTGCCGGTGCTTGGAGAAGGGGTGTAGGGAGTTACAGTTTAATGGCTAGAAGAATTTCAGTAATTTGCAGGATGAAAGGGTTCTGTCATGACCTGATGGATGGCGGTGATGGTTGTGCAACCATGTGAATTGTGCTTAATCCTAAGAACCGCATGCTTTAAAATAGTTCAAGATGGCAAATTTTTAATGGAAATTTTATCAGAATTAAACCTCAAAATAAGGGAAGGGCAAGCGGTTGGTGCAGTGATGAAGATAACGGTTTAAGATGTCTGCATCCCACATCAGAGGGCCTGGGTTCGGGTTCCAGCTCCACTTCTGATCCCAGCTTCCAGTGATGCACACCCTGGGAGGCAGCAGCTGATGGCTCAAGTACCTGGATCCCTGCCACCCACTTGGGAGCCACGGATTGAGTTCTCAGCTCCCAGCTTCACCCTGGGCCAGCCCTAGCCATGGCAGGCATTTGGGGAGTGAACCAGTGGATGGGAGGTCTGTCTCTCTGTGTGTGCTTCTCTGCCTTTCCAAAAAAAAAAAAATAAATAAATAAATAAATAAAACTATTATAAATGGCAAAAGCTAGAAGAACAGGTGTCTGTCATGGGGCCGTCAGCGGAAGTCCTGCTGCTGTCCCATCAAGGAACTGGACCTCTACCAGTCATCCTGCTGGTGTGACACCAAAATCCACTTACAGGGACCGGCCACACAAGCTGCCACCTCTGTTTCCACAGCCTGGCCACCCACAGGTCACCCTCGGAGCAGGATCTCTCCAATAGTGGCAGCAGAGGAAACACCGAAGTCTGAGACCTCGGCAGGCATGGCTTCCTGCTCCAGAGGCTGGCCCTGGGGAGCAGGCTGGTATATGGCACCAGAATGCCAGGAAGACACGTCTGAGACTCTCTCCTTTCCCTCATCACGGAGCCACTAAAAATACAGGGGCTGGCAATGGTTTGCACCTTGGAGCTGTGCCGAGCCAGCACCCACTGGCAAAGGAAACATCACTGGGCCATGAGATCGCCCGGGATTCCTTTGATGACAGAGGTGTGGTAATGAAGGAGCCACCCAGGCCCAGCGCCAGCCAGCTGCCCTGGCAGCAGACAAAAGTCCAACTCACACCTTTTCCTTTCAATCCTAGGCCTGGGGCCTCAGCTGAGGGCACACCGTTCACCACCCTGGCTTGGATCATGGGTTGCTCTTCAAGTGAATAGGACTCTTGGGCCCTCCAACACTTTCCGAGCCAAGCATTTCACTGCTAGGTGTGGTCAAGCTCTGGGCTGGGCTCAGAGGTCTGAGAAGCCAGACATGTGCCTTGGAGGAAAAAGAACACATCACCCTGTAAGGTCTGACTTTCAAAACCCACTCTCCATGAGCATTTTTCCAATCATAGGCAATGTCTTCTTCTTTTACCTTTTCTCTTTCCTCCTTAGGTAGGCAGCCAGGCTCAGAAGTGCTTGCTTCTGCCATCTGGTATCTACAGTCACGGTTCCTTCCTCCTGACTTCTGTAAAAATCTAAACCATGAACAAGACTACGCAGGGTGTTCAGAAAGGGCCCTTTCTCTCTCCGCTCCTGGGTGTTGCTACTGTCTTCCCTGGACGCTCCTAAAGGACTTGGCGAGACTCCAGAGAGGAAGGATTCGGATTCTAGGCACCAGGTTCCCAGACTACCAAAGATTCCCATATCCTGCCCCATGCTGGCATGGACTAGCAGAGCCTCTAACTTGATCGTGTGGACAGAAAGTCAAAAGTACCAGGCACGTGTTATGGGCTTCATTGTTTGCCTCCCCCAATTCCCTCAGTATCTCAAAGTCACAGTACAGGGTACCTGAGTATCGTGGGGGACCTGACTCAGGATCCCCCGTAAATGCAAAAATCCATGACGATCAAGTCCTTTATATGCAATGGTGTGGTCGGTATTTGCACATCCTCCACATACAACCTCCCTGTTCTTTAAATCTTCTCTACATTACTTATAATACATAATGCAATATATATACTATGTAAATAGTTGTTTTGTACAGTTTATGGAGCATTACAAGAAAAATGTCTGCATATTTTTTTTTGACAGGCAGAGTTAGAGAGAAAGGTCTTCCTTTTCCCGTTGGTT
Organism: Oryctolagus cuniculus; assembly: GCF_051225735.1. Classification (NCBI taxonomy): domain Eukaryota; kingdom Metazoa; phylum Chordata; class Mammalia; order Lagomorpha; family Leporidae; genus Oryctolagus; species Oryctolagus cuniculus. The sequence continues at coordinate 213,969,926 of NC_142867.1, read as the reverse complement.
CACCCCACAAGTGGCCGCTACGGCCGGCGCATTGCAGCCGGTGCACTGTGCCGATCCGAAGCTAGGAGCCAGGTGCTTCCTCCTGGTCTCCCATGCGGGTGCAGGGCCCAAGGACCTGGGTCATCCTCCACTGCACTCCCGGGCCACAGCAGAGAGCTGGACTGTAAGAGGTGCAACCAGGACAGAATCCAGTACCCCGACCAGGACTAGAACCCGGGGTGCCAGCGCCACAGGCGGAGGATTAGCCTAGTGAGCCGCGGCACTGGCCTGCATATGTTCTTTTTACATGCATTTTTTTTTCCCAAATATTTTTGATCTGCCCTTAGTTGAGCCTGCAGATTCAGAATCCACAGATATGGAGAGTCAGCTGATTTGGAGATAGGGACTTTAAAGAGATAATTAAATGAAAGATCTTCCTTTAAAAAAAAATACTCGTTATTTATTTAAGAGGCAGAGAGAGATGGATAGATAGAGAGCAAGCTCCCATCTGCTGGTTCACTCCCTAAATGCCCATAATGGCTGGGGCTGGACTAGGCGGAAGCCTAGAGCTTGGAATTCAATGCAGGTCCCCCACATGTGGGACAGGAACCCAAGAGCTTGCACTATCACCTACTGCTGCCCAGGCTCTGCATCTCAAACAAGCTGGAATCAGGTAGTTCAATGAAGGATACAGGTGTTCTAACTGGCGACTTAACTGCTAGGCCCAACACCTGCACCTAAAGGGAGGTCTTTAGGGTAGATTCTAATCCAATGACTGCTGTCCTTATAAGAGGAGGACATTTAGGGGCCGGCACTGTGGTGCAGCAAGTAAAGCTGCCAGTTGGAGGGCCGGCATCCCATATAGCTGCCGGTTCAAGTCCTGGCTGCTCTACTTCTGATCCAGCTCTCTGCCATGGCCTGGGAAAGCAGCAGAAGACAGCCCAAGTCCTTGGGCCTCTGCCCAAGTCTCCACATGGGAGACTCAGGATCTCCTGGCTCCTGGCTTTGGATTGGCACAGGTCTGGCCCCTGCAGCCATTTGGGGAGTGAACCAGCAGATGGAAGACCTCTCTTTCTACCTCTGTCTATCTGTAACTCTGCCTTTCAAATAACAAATATTAAAAAAGAAAAGGATATTTGGCCACAGACTTCAGAGAGGAAAGATGTCGTAAAGACTAGGGGAAAAATGGCCATCTACAGGCCAGGGAGAGAGAAAGCTGGCACAGAAGACTTCCTCACAACGCTCCAAAGGAGCCAACCTGCCCACACCTTGACTGTGGTCTTCCAGCCTGGGAGAAAATACATGTCTGTGTTTACGCCACTCAGCCTATGGGCCTTTGCTATGACAGCCCTAGCAAACTAACACAACACGTGCTGGGAACCACAGGTGTTGGATGGCTCCCATCCCACAACCTAGCACCTTTCCAAACCTTCAGGACCTGGATAGAAGCAGAAGCTAAGTGTGTTCCAAAAATTACTGAAGTTAAATTTTATGTTAGCCAGACAGGTTGAAGAATTGGAGACAAGAATTAATTTATACAAGTTTTAAAATGCCATGTGTGGTTTTTGAAAGCTCTTCATGGACTTAAGAGTCATACCCCCGGCCATAGGGAGGGATAAGGCAAGCTTACTTTGTATTAAGTACTAACAAGACAGAATTAAAAAGACTAAGTGTCTGTCTATAAAAGCCGGGTAAGAGTGATTCAAATTTTGGCGCTGCCAGTGGCTACGTGCTCTTGCCCTAAACCGCCAGGCCTCAGTTTGCTCTGTAACAACAGCAACAACAAAATCCTATTCATGGTATCTCCTTCTGAGACTGTTCTGAGTGAGGTTAGATGCGACAACTTATATATGGCACTCAGGGTAGGGGCTAGCTGTCGAAGTAGGAAGCAGCTTAGACTCACATGAACCTCAAGAGTTGCTGCCCTTATGGAAGATTGAAATCACTGAAAACAATGTAAAAATGAGTGCTTTTTTCAAAGTTGTACCCTTCTGAAAGAAGCTGGATCACCACTTGTGGATGAAAATGGGCCCATGTGAAAAGTTCAAAGTTTGCCCGTTTATGCCCCTATTGTCTTCTGTTCTTCTCTGTTCAAACTCTGTCCTTGCTTTGCAGGCACTGCTCATAAAGCCTGTATTTGAGTGTTTGCAGCAGCCAGTTGTGGGATGATTACTGCCAGCATTCTCCAGGCACACTTTGTAAGGCATTATTTGTCATAAGTCTACTTTGGTTCCTAGCCTTGTCTAAAACATCTATGTCATGGACCACATCCAACTCAGTAGAAAATGATTGTTATAATACTAACAATTAAAGAAAGCAGGAGGACACAACAGTACCGAGGGAAAATGCTGCTTCAGAATCCTGGACCTGAGAAAAAGCACATTGGATCAGCAGTCAAACCAGACAGCACATAGAGATACTTGGAGTAATTCTCACGGGGACTCTCACAACCGGAGACGAAAGACAAGGAGTTCTGTAGTGGACGCAATTTCATTTCAATAAGCACCCTGGTTTCACTTTCCCAGCCATGATTCAGGCCGCTCTGCAGCTCAGTGAAGGAAGGAACGGCAGGCGAGGGGGCAGAGGGGATGGAGGGAGCACGCTCTGGGCCAGAGTCTAAAGAGAAAGGGAAGGGAGTCAGGAGAGAGGGTGGCTTCCAGTGGAAGTACCTGCAACGTGGCTCGATTACAGGACCCAAAGAAACGAAGCATCATAGCTCCAGGAGGCAGGAGGAATAAGCCTTTGCTTCCCATTACCAGCCTTTCACTTCTTTCTCTTCCTCTCCCAGCCTCCAGGTGGCACAGCTGCCCCAGGACCACTTGCTTGGGAGACAGAAACACAAGACACTGTTGCCAAGCAGGACTGGAGCAGTGGCGTCACGGGCACCCTGCAGCACCCCCAGCAGTGGGCACCCAGTACAGGCTTAGCTACACCCCACTGCATCTTTGCACGAAGGCCACATACTCTCACCACTCTAATGGCAAACTTTCCTGCTTCAATTTAAGCTCTTGTTCTCTTTTCAAGCCCCAAGAAAAAGATTCACATCTGCAGAGCGCATTGCAATTTGTGTCATCTGAGATCCACTTCCTAGAGATCTGCATATATCTGATGCTCCAAAAACAGATGCCCAGGATGTGAATTCGAAGCATAAACACCGACACCAGGGTTTCACAACATCAGTACAACTGACATTTTGGGCAAGACAACTCTTTGTGGGTGGGACAGGGGTGTCCTGCACTGTAGGATGCTTAGCTGCACCCCTGCTCTCTACCCACCAGGTTCTAGGGAAGGCCCATCCTTCCCCGCTTGCTGAGACAGACCTCTCAGCTTCTGTCTGCTTGGTTCCAGTCCCGAGGCTTGGCAACCTTGCCTAGTGGGAGCTGCCAGATCTTCTTCCTCCTCCCCCTTCTCCTCCAAGTACGCCCCTCGTGCTGTAACATGCACAACAATCATCGGGCATGTCAAGCAGATTCTGATTCAATAGGTCTGGGATGGGGCTCAGGAGTCTCCAGTTTCAACAGGCTCCCAGGTGATATGAATGCTGGAGGTCCCTGGACCACACTTTAAGTAGCAAAGTCCCTACGTAGGACACTACGTAGCTGTGGTCTGACACTGTGTCACCGTGGGACTCTTGGCTTTTACATAATCTCCAAGCACTTCAGTATCCTCCTCCTAAAAATGGGACTGGCCTTGTGGGGTAGCAGTGAAGTGAAGCAGCTGCGTGGGTGCCCACATCCCATATCCTAGTGCCAGTAAGTCCCGACTATTCCATGCTTCTGATCCAGCTTCCTGCTACTACACCTGGGAAGCAGCAGGTGATGGCCCAAGTACTTGGGTCCCTGCTATCCACATGGAGACTTTAATGGAGTTCCTGGCTCCTGACTTCAGCCTGGTCCAACCCTGGCTTCTGCAAGCATCTGGGGAGTGAATCTGAAGATGGAAGATCCCTGTGTATCTCTTATCACTGTGTTGCTCTGCCTTTCTTATAAGTAAATCTTTAAAAAAAATCAAAATGATGGTTAAAGGCAAGTGTTTGGTGCAGTATTAAGGTGCAACTTGGGAGACTGGTGTTGTGGTGTAGTAGGCTAAGCTGCCGCCTGCAGTGCCAGCATCCCATATGGATACCAGTTCATGTCCTGGCTGCTCCTCTTCCGATCCAGCTCTCCGCTGTGGCCTGGGAAAGCAGTAGAAGATGGCCCAAGTCCTTGGGCCTCTGTACCATATGGGAGACCCAGAAGAAGCTCCTGGTGTCAGATCAGCTCAGCTCCGGACATTGTGGCCATTTGAGGAGTGAACCAGCAGATGGAAAACATCTCTCTCAGTCTGTCCTACTCTTGGTCTGCAATTATACCTCTTAAATAAATAAAATCTTAAAAAAGGGGGGGCAACTTGGGGTACCTTCATCCCATATCAGAACGCCTGATTTGAGTCCTAGCTCTACTCCCTGCTAACACACAGCCTGGGAGACAGCTGATGATGGCCCAAGTACTCGTGTCCCTGCCTCCTACGTCAGAGGCCTCATTTGAGTTCTGGCTCCTGGTTTCAGCCTGGCCCAGCACAGCTGTTGAGGGCATTTGGGGAATGAAACCAGAGGATGGACGATCACTGTCTGTGTCTCTTATCTCATTGCCTTCCAAATAAAAGAAAAACAAAACAGCAACGAAAAACACTTAAAAACAAAATTAAAAAATGATGGTGATTATAAAGATTAAGTAAGAGAGTGGAGGTAAACCAACTAACTTAGCACCTAGCACTCAAAACATGTTCTTCCCTCCCTCTTCCCACCTAGCTCCTATTAGCAGCATGCCCAGGAACCGCCAGCTCCGGGCATCCCTGGGGAATATAAGGAATTCCCTAGCAAAGAAAAAATTCCACTCCGCATGGTGATTGCAAAGGGGAGGGTTTCTTTTCTTTTTGTCATTGTAACACCTCCTCTGCCAGCCCAGCTGTTAACACCTGTCATCCTTTGGAGGCTATGCATTGTTTTGATAATGAAGCATGACATGGAAGGAATATTTTAAAACAATGCACACGTTGTGATTCCATGTGAAAGAAATGCCTCCCACTCTCCTGGCTCATCTCTGTGTTGCACTCAATACTGATCTGAGCTCTAAAGGGAAACTGATCCCAACACGAATGATGACAGCCCCTGCAGGTCTAACCTAAATTTCCTACATGGGTTGCTCCTATTCTCCTCAAAATGAGTGGACTATGCTCATCGGTAATTGTATAAAGCTCTGCTTTATAAGGACAACATATTCTAATGCAAAATACGACTCTACCAAGCTAAATAGAGCGTTGGAATCACATAGCACACGGCACATGGATCCTTGATTTTAATGCACGTACAGAGATAGCATTAGATATCATTAGATAGAATTCAGAAAGTACCCGGATTCTTTAGCAAAGGAACCGAGACGAGACGTACTCCTCTAGGGGAATCACTTCTGCAGTCCCAACGTGGGGCAGAGACACACTGGTGTCTTTTCTGTTTGGAGGCTGTATCACAAAACTTACGGCACCACTCCAAGCAACCTGAGCTTCTGGATTATTCCACCATGAAGTGATGCTATGAACATGCAAGCTGCCACAGCCGGCCACACAAGGCTGGGGGCTGAAGCAGTTACCTTCAACCACCGCCAGGGAAGTGGGGTTTGGTTTGCTGCACACCTCACCCAGGTGCTGGACTCGCGCGGGCCTAGGGCCGGGCTCTGCCTTGGGGACCGCAGCCAGGCCACTGCAGGGTAGAAGGGAAGAGAACTGTTTCTGCCTCTCTCCTGCTTCACAGATGGTGCTTTCCAGGGCACGGTCCCAGCTACATGAAGCCCTGCTCAGTCCCCAGAGGATCACCACGTGTACCCTAAAAAGGGTGATGAGGTATGGCTGTGACAGCCAGCTAAAGGGCCCTCCCTGTCCTCTCCTGAACTTGGTGTGGTGTGGATGGTAGCTCTGTGGACATACCCTTCCAACCCACAAGAGACTAAAGCCCCGGAAGTCCTGGCAACCCAGGGCACTTTCAGCACAGGGTGGGAGTGGGGGGTGGGCAGGTAATACAGGACCTTCTAGCCCAGCAAACCCCCCCCCCCCCCGCCCTCTTTATCCTGACCATGCACAAGCAGACTCCTTCTCAAGCCACCTGCTAGGACTGAATGTTTGTGTCTCCCCCTCCTCCCACCTCCAAATTCAGATGCAGAAGCCTGATTACCAGCGTGAAGGGGCTGTGAAGGGGCCATTGAGAGGAGATTAGGCACTGGGAGGTGATTAAGTCATAAGGATGGAGAGCTCATGGATGGGATTAGAACCCTTATAAAAACAGGCTACGGGGAAGTTGGGGCAGTGGGGTGGGGGGCAGTCATGTGGTCCAGCAATTAAGTAGCCACTCACTGGCGTCTGCAGCCCACATCAGCTCAAGTCCCAGCTACGCCACTTCCAATCCAGCTACCTGCTAATGAGCACTCTGGGGGGCAGGAGATGAGAACTTGGGTCCCTGCCATGCACAGGAAAGACCTGGATGGGAGTTCTGGGTTTCTGGCTTCAGCTTAGCCTAGCTCCAGGTGGCAAGGTACGTTTAAGGAGTGACCCAGCAGAAGGAAGAGCTCTCTGTCTTTCAAATAAAATGAAAATAAATTAATAAACTAAAAAACTTCTAAAGAAGCCCCAGAGAGATCCCTGGCCCGACCTGCTTTGTGAAGGACACAGTGAGAAAGCGAATCTCCCAGTGCCCTTGATAGCAGATGTGCAGCCTTCAGACATAAACCATTGCTTAAACGCCACCCAGCCTGGTATGCTGTGACAGCAGCTGGAAGGGACTAATTAAGTGCCTTGCTGGCCAGCGCCGTGGCTCAATAGGCTAATCCTCCGCCTTGCGGCGCCGGCACACCGGGTTCTAGTCCCAGTCAGGGCGCCAGATTCTGTCCCGGTTGCCCCCCTTCCAGGCCAGCTCTCTGCTGTGGCCAGGGAGTGCAGTGGAGGATGGCCCAAGTCCTTGGGCCCTGCACCCCATGGGAGACCAGGAGAAGCACCTGGCTCCTGCCTTCAGATCAGTGCGGTGCGCCGGCCACGGTGGCCATTGGAGGGTGAACCAACGGCAAAGGAAGACCTTTCTCTCTCTCTCTCACTGTCCACTCTGCCTGTCAAAAAAAAAAAAAAAAAAGTGCCTTGCTAACGCATGTGCAAGCAATAGAAGGCTCTTTACAGAGCTGAAAGAAAGGTCAGCGTTTCTGAACGTGCACTTGTCTATCTTCACACATCGTTCCAGTGCCCGCTAGCCCCACAGAGCACATACGCAAGGGAGGGGCTTCGCAGGGCAGGATCCACACGGCTCTGAAGGAGCTCCAGACCCAGCCCAGGCAGGTCGGGATTTATGAACTGCGGGCACTACGGCCAAAGTGAGGGGCAAGGCTGCACATGTGGGCAGGCGGGAGGTGTGCAGTGTCCACCTCGGGCTTGCGTGCTACAGCAGCAGGTTTGATTTGGCATCCCCAGCAGTGGCTGGCAGTATTCAGGCAGCTCTCCGATGTGCCACCCTGGGGGCCAGCCACTAGGAACCCACCACGGATAGTGGGGGTGATAGAACCCCAAGTCCAGATACCCGCCCAAGTGAACAAGGCAGATTCCTGGGCAACTGGGTGTTCAGTGCAGGGTCAAGGGCCTTACCCAGGGGAGACACCGGCGAGCCTTCAGGCCACTGTGGGACAATCCCCCTCCACAGTCCTTTGGAGGGGGAATTTGCTGCCAGCAGACACCACTCAAAAAAGGCACCGCAAACTGGGTCCCACGCCAGGGCTCTCTGCTTTTTCAAATCTTTCTCCCTGTGAATCCCCGGCCACTGTTTGCAACTTCCTTAAAGTGACAGGTTCCTCCTGGTCCAAAGTGGGAACTCAGGCTGGCACCTCCTGTTGGGTGGAGAGGTTTGGAGCCAGAGTGGAGGAAACCTTTTAAGCATGTGTTTGTTTCAAAGAATGGTTCGACATCCATAAGATCTAACTCAAAGCAATGTTCCTGCTGTGTGTGCCTCACCACAGGGCCCCATCAGGATCCATCCCACCCCACCAGCAAACTCTACCACAACCTGCGGCAAGTTACATTCAGGTTCTGAGACCCCTCCGGAGGCCGTGTTTGGGCACAGCCCTCATGGCAAATAGTCACTTTATACATCCGTCCACCCTCCTGGGAAATAACATGCTCATTAGGGGTGGGGAGGAAGCTGTGGTTGTTTGGGGAGGGGATTCCCGGTGACATCCAGCACCCTGGGGTCATGGAGCGAGCCCAAAGCCCAGGGTCCTGAGAACTGGGGTCCACTGGCCCCATGAGGAGTGACTTGTGACTGAGAGTGAAAACAGGGGGCCCTGAAGGAGAAATGCAAGAAAGAGCACCCGCGGAAGTGCTTCAGGAGCAAGGCAAGGAGAGGATGTCACGTGAACGAGAGAGGGGACGGTGGTGGTCAGGCGTCGACCACCCGCACGCTCTAGGCTCCCAGATTTGATCAGTGGGGAAGACGAACAACTGATCTGCTGCACATTTGCTAGTATCTTCAAAGTTAATTCCAGGAACTATTTACTTATCATTTGTATCTGTCACAGATCCTTCCGTCTACATCTCATGTGACACAAGATTTAAAATTACAACGGCTTTGGTTTTCTCATTCTTACAGATGAGTGAACTAAGAATCCACTCACATGATAAACTCAAGATCTTTTTTTTTTTTTTTTTTTTTTTTTTTTTGACAGGCAGAGTTAGTGAAAGAGAGAGAGGCAGAGAGAAAGGTCTTCCTTCTTCCATCGGTTCACCCCCCTCAAGTGGCCGCTATGGCCGGGACGGCCGGCGCTGTGCCGATCTGAAGCCAGGAGCCAGGTGCTTCCTCCTGGTCTCCCCTGCAGGTGCAGGACCCAAGCACCTGGGCCATCCTCCACTGCCTTCCTAGGCCACAGCAGAGAGCTGGACTGGAAGAGGAGCAGCCGGGACTAGAACCTGGTGCCCATATGGGATGCTGGCACCGCAGGTGGAGGATTAGCCAAGTGAGCCATGGCGCTGGCCCAAACTCAAGATCTTACAAAGAACTCGGCCCAGGCGCTAAGGTGGCCACAGTTCTGGGTAACTGGGCGTTACAATACCTGTGTACTTGGCTCCGCTCAGCCTGTGTTCTCCAATCAAGCATCAAAACCTTTAGCAAACCCACACCTAAGCTGAAAATTAACTTTCTCCACTGAGTTCCACACGTACCCTTCCCTGGTATTCACACCATGATCACCTCAACCAGCACAGGTATCCTCCCAAGACTCAGGAGGCAAAACAAACAAAAAGGCCCAACACCGCAAATCCATCACCTATCCCTGCCGCATCCTGCCTGGTGCGTTCACCCGCATCTGCCGACACAGGGCATCTGTGCCACTCCCATGGCCCACTCGATCACTCACAGACTGCCACCAAGATGGGAACAATTCCAGCCACAGGCTCCTGAGCCTACTCAAACATGTCCCCGGAGGCCTGGCAGCCCTGCTGTTCCTGGATGGGAGAGGGCAGCTAAGCAGGGCCAGGCCTGGTTAGTACTTGGATGGAGAACTGAGAGGAAAGAGAGGAAGATGGGGCCCCAGGACGCCCTCAGCTCCTCCTCTCCTGCAGTGCCCCAACCTCAAAGAAAAAGCCCCATTACTTAACCCTGGAGAAAGCACAGGGATTTTATGGGAAGGGAGAGACTTGGTCATTTTATTTTTCTACCATTCAACTTTTTTTTCAAAGTCTTTTTTTTTAAGGACTTATTTTATTTATTTGAAAAACAGAGTTACAGAGAGAGGTAGAGACACACAGAGAGAGAGAGAGGTCTTCTATCCACTTGTTCACTCCCCAGATGGCCACAACGGCCACAGCTGTGCCAATTGAAGCCAGGAGCTTCTTCTGTCTCCCACACAGGTGCAGGGGCCCAAGGACTTGGGCCATCTTCTACTGCTTTCCCAGGCCATAGCAGAGAGCTGGATCAGAAGAAGAGCAGCTGGGACTAGAACCAGAACCAATATGGGATGCTGGCGCTTTAGGCCAGGGCTTTAACCCACGGTGCCACAGTGCCGGCCCCTCTACCATTCAACTTTCAAGAGAATGGAGCAAAGAAAGGAAATTTAATTTGTATTGGGGGTTTTAGTTTTCTAAAAACCTAGCCTTGGGGAGGGCGTTTGGTGCAGCTGCCGAGCCCTTGACATTGAACTGCCTGGGTTTGAGCCCCAGCTCCGCTTCTGATCCAGCTTCCCGCTAATCAGCAGGTGATGGTTCAAGTAGTTGGGTCCCTGCCACCCACGCCAGAGACAATGAGTTCTAGGCTTCAGGCTTCAGCTTGGCCTAGCCCTGGCTACTGAGGGCATTTGGGGTATAAACCAGCAGACAGATGATCCCTCTCCTGTCTCTTCCTCACCGTCATCACTCTGCCCTCCAAATAAATAAATAAATCTAAAACAAAAACAAAAAACCCAAGTAAATAACATTGTCACCTACAGTAATTGAAACAAATTTTTAAAACTTTAACTTCCTAGTGTTGTTACTTAGAATACTCTATTTCTTACGTACTCTAGCTAATTAAATACTATCATGTCACAAAAACTTTTTTCTTTGAGTAAAACATGGATTTCCCTTTTAGCATAGATATGCTTTCAACTTTCCTGAAAAATATGTTGGAAGGGCAAATGTCCAAAATTTGAACAGTAGTCTCATATGTTCTGAAAGGAGATTATCTTACAAAGAGAGTATTTATTTATATATAGAGAAAAAGGACTCCCCCTGCCCGCTCCCATCCTAGCCCAAAAAGACATGCTGACCTCAGGCCCTTGTCACCAAAGTATTGCAGGGTGAGGCTCATGCCAGGCAGAAGACCTGAATTTGAAGCTTTTTTTAGCTTCACCAAAAAAAAAAAAAAAAAAAAAAAAAAAAACCACTGCCTCCGGGTGTTGAGTTTGCATAGTATAAAGAAACCTATGCAATTTTCTACCAAAACTCAAAGTGCTAAACCTTGTAAGTATATTCATCAATTACTCCAGGCTTCTAGTAGCTGGCACAGCAGCCTGGGCTCAATAATTTGAAGGAAGAACAGCCGTTCCAGAAGCTACTTCAAGGCAGAGCATGGATTCTACCAGTGTTGAGACCTGTTTACAATTAAAGAACAGAACCAAACATCGCAAGCTTGGCCTTCAGAGTAAATTTCAGCAGGCTCCTGATTCAGCTCTTCGAGTCCCTGAACACCCATTCCTCGTTATCCTAACAAGCAGAAACTGGCAACAACAACAGGCATAGATACCTGGGACACGAATATTGCAGGAGCCCACCAATACACAAGGGCAGAACCTGGACAATAATTACGTAATAACTAGTAAATCCAAAGGCGTCACTTGGGATGCCTGAATCCCATGTGGGAGTGCCTAGATTCCAGTCCTGGTTCCCCTGTGGATTCCGGCTTCCTGCTGGTAGGCACCCTGCTCCCCCTACCCTCTCCACCCCCAAATGACTCAAACACCTGAGTCCCTCTCACCCATATGGAAGGCCTGAATCGAGTTCAGCTCTGCCCAGCCCTGGCTGCTGTGGCCACTGGGCAGTGAAGCAGTGGATGAGAGACTGATGGTCTCTTTTTCTCTCTCTCTGCCTTCCAAATAAATAAGAAAATAATATATATATATATATTTATATAAGTGTAAATATTTAAGTATAAGTATAAAAAGTCCATATTATATATTTAATATAAGTATATATATTTTACAACACTTAATAATGTTGGCTTAATAATAAAATATTGAAAGTTTTAGAAACCAACCAACCAGTGGATCACCTCCCCTTCACTTGATAACTAAATTAAGACAACATGCTTCCCCTGGGTCACCAGAGATCCTGAAGCTATTGAGTCAGATGCAGCCACTTAGGAAAGCGAAATGAATTCTGACAACACTGCTCTAAACTCTGCAGGCAGGAGCTGTGCCAACTGCCATGCCAGAGCTGTGAGGTAATGGGCTTCCAAGGTGTTGGTCCCACCTCAGAGCCCAGCCACTGCTCTCCACCCAGCACCTCCACATCCCCCAAGGAAAGTCCTCAGGCAGAGTCTTCTGGGTCAGGGACTGGGAGGCCCAGGCAGTATTACCTTGTCCTAGCTCAGGACAAACTTTGTTGACAGAGTCAAGAATTACTGCTCCGTCCATCCAACTTGTGGGGTGCCCACATCCAAATCAGAAGATGCCCTAGCTAAAGAAAGGACCAAGCATCAATACTGGGGAGGAGGGGCCGGCGCTGTGGCGCAGCGGGTTAAAGCATTGGCCAGTGGCACTGGCATTCCATGAGTGCCGGTTCGAGTCCCGGCTGCTCCACTTCTGATCCGGCTCCCTGCCAATGTGCCTGGGAAGGCAGCAGAAGATGGCTCCCAAGTGCTTGTGCCCCTGCACCCACGGAAAACACCAGGAGGACTCCTGGCTTTGGCCTGGCCCAGCCCTGGCCACTGGGGACATTTGGTTCAGCCATTTGGGGAGTGAACCAGCAGATGGAAGACTGTGCCTCTCCCTCTCTGTAACTCTGCCTTTCAAATAAATAAATCTTTTTAAAAAAAAAACTAAGGAGGAGAGCTGGCAGAGGGGCTGTTTGTTACAAGCTTAACTTCAGGGTAAGTCTTTAAGTTTAAAGAAACAGTAGCCACGTTACTACGAAATTTCATCGATCATCATCGATCATCATCGATCAACCCTGGGCAGCGTCCAGGGGAGAAGAGAAGGGGCGTTTCCTTACATTGGGAACACTTCCAGGAAGGAAAGCGCCGTGCTTAAGTGAACTCTAATCAGAACAAAGACAAGGAAACAAAACCCCTGCGACCGTGAGGGCAAGCGGGGTTGGGCTTAATTCAGCCCCCAGGAGCCTGGGAGTCCCAAGGACGCTTCCTGGGCGAAGGTCCCGGGTTCACAGATGCGAAGATGTAAGGAGGGCCCCGCGGACGCGCTCCGGGTAGGCCAATCCCCCTTCTCATGGTGGAAGTTTGCGCAAATTCTGGGCGCCGCACTTAAAAGCCGCTATCAGGAAGGGTACAGACGTGTCCAAGTCCGATGGCGGACGCGCGGGGGTAACCCACGGCGCTACCCGCGCTGGGAGCCTGGGGCGCGTGGCGGCCCCGCGAGCGGCTCGGCCCTCGCCTGTCCGTTCTCACCCGGCCTCCAGCGCCGGGCTTGCGGACTCCCGGCTCCCCCTGGTTTCATTTCCGTCTCCTCCGTTTCTCTAGAATTTCCCGGGGCCGCTAGCTGTCCCCACTGTCATCTCCGCGGACATTACAGGCACGTCCGGTCCGGCGCTGTCCCCCAACGTTCCACGCTTCCATCCTCCAAAGTGGCCCACGAAGGACCCTAGGAGACGTTCCCCAGGCTTTATGCCCGACAGGACACTAGAGGTGACCGCGAGGGAGGTCCCAGCCTCGCCCAAACTTCCTGGCTCCGCGCGGACCGGACCAGACGGGACTGCGCAGAACGGCTGCCCCTCCGCCGGCATCTCCTCCAGAGCTCAGTTGCCCGGACCCTCGCCTTAAAGGGAAGCCGGGTCTCAGTCCCCCAGCAAAGTCCCAGACTTCCGACAATGCCCCCCGCGCCGCCGCCCCAGGAGGCAGGACTGCGCCTCCCGCGGGAGCGGGAACCGATGGCTCCATCCCCGCTGCTCCCGGGGCAGGAGAGATGGCCACATTCACGTTGGATTTCCCTGCTTTTCTTGTACCGCCCGGCTGTGGGGGTGGGGGGTAGTCCTGAGTATTTTTTAAGCACAAATAAGCAAGTAAGTTTGAACAAACCTAGGAATTCAAGTCCACATGGCCACAGCCCTGCCTGCCAAACCCGCGTCCGGCACACAATCCACTAGGCAAAGACCTATAAAAAAAATCCTTTAAAGCCCGCGGTGCCGACGACGACCCCCGAATCTCCAGCTGCCCGCCAGCCATCCCTCCCCCAAGCCCGGGGACTCCCCGGAGTCGGTATCCCGGCCGCCACGCCCCAGCGTGCGGAAAGTCGCCCTTTCCCCCACACCCACCTCTGGGCGCCGGCTCCCGGGGGCACAGCCGTCCGGCTCCGCTCCAGCGCCACGCGGCCGCTGCTTTGGGCTTGGGGCGTCCCGGAGACGCCGAGGGAAGACGCCGGGGAAGACGCGCGGCAGCCCCGGGCTGGGGCCAGCGCATCTGCCGGGAGCGACAGCCGCCGGGCGCGCAGGAGGGCGGGGAGTCCCGCCCGCCCGAGCCCGTGCCCGCCCCTTCCCCGCCCCACTCCGCACGCCCGGGGTCAGCCCTGCGCTTGCACAGCGCCTCCGTGCCCACCCACACCTTGGCTTGGGCAAGAAGCCAGGCGCAAACGTGAGGAATGTGTGCACCGAGAGGCTGGAGGCACGGAGCGATGGACCAGCGAGGGGCGCGGGCAGTCGAGCGCGTCCTAACTGGGGAGAGCGCTGTGTGTCCGGGCACGTGGACGAGGATTCGCGCCCGGGTGGGCGTGCCGGCGCGTGTGCAGCGCGCTTGTGTGTTAGTGCACGGGGCCCGTGGGAGAGGGGGTGCCCGAGCGCGCGCTCTGCGCCAGCGGCCGCTGTGCTCCTCGCCTAGGGGGCAGAGAGCCCCAGGACCCTCTGTTCCTGGATGAGTCCCGCTGAGGCCGGTTGGGAACTGCGTCTTTGTGACTGACTTGGAGTCCCCGGGTGTTGGGGCGGCTCCGCCAGAGGCCATCCACGGGCCCCCAGTGTGGACGGAGGCGCTTCCAGCTCACCGGCTCTCCCGCCTTCCAGCCGCGCCCCAGGTGCGGCGGGCAGCCGGCGTCCGTGTGTCGAGCACGTGTGTTAACAAAGCCTTCCGTGGGGACGCAGGCAGCTGAGCCACAGCGTGGGGCTCGATTAGACGCGCCGCCAGCCCTCCCCCCACCCCACCCCGAGTTGTCTGAAATTTCAGTCTGTCGTCCCCTCCCCCACCATGAATATTTAAATAATGTTAATGACCCTTGGAAAATAGACCTTGTAGAAATCCTGAGGACACACAAACACACAGCACCGCACACAGAAAACAGCATTTAAAAAAGAAAGCTATTGTGCGTCTCAGCTCTGCTGGAGGGCATGGCTCTCTGCATACAGAAAAATAGCATGAAATCAGATTACTTGAATTCAACTTTGCACTGGGCATAATTTCTCCACTAATTCTCTTTCTCTGGCTTTGCAAAGAAAGGCGGATCCCCTAGGGGTGGCCCTGCTGCTTTCTCCACCCAGGAGGAGGCTCTGGGGTCCACCTCTGAGACTCAATTTTGCATGTCAAACACAGCAGAGAAAGACTACTGCCAGGGCCTGGTTCTCCTTTCCTAACCCACAGAGGTCTCTGATTTCCAATACAAAGAAATGATAGCATCAGGAACTACCGGGAAAAGGGACACAATAAACAGCAGCCTCCGGAGGACAGGATTCCTTCCTGCCCTGGCTTTTACACCTTTACCCAGGGAAGAGCGCCGAGCCTGCAGTGGGGACGCCAGCTCTCCTCTGGGTCCCTGAATGTCAATAGGGCCCCTTTCCTGGGCATTTAGGAATGGTTTCACCATCCTTTTTGTTTGTCTCTTGCACTACTGAATTTCAATAGCACTTACTGGGGATTCCAGAGCTTCAGGCCAGAATCAGCTCTCTTTCCTTCTTTCTTTGGACTCCTTATTCACTGATGTACAGTGAAATATGTGGGTGACCTACACCCTGACCTGAACATCAGGTGAAAAACTCACAGTGAAATGAGCTTGCTTGGTATCACAGGTACTCTCCAGGAAGGCTTAACAGCAGAGGCGAGATTTTTAGAAACAGTATCATGGCAAGTGCTTCATCACTCTCTCCCATAGTCCACAGTTAGAATAAGTGCAAAATTTACAAATAAAGTTTGTTTCATTATTAGAAAAAGGAAAGCAAGTCAACTTTATTTTGACTATGTATATAATAGTTATTTTATTTTTATATTTCAATGTTTTGTTGGCATTGATTTGAGAGTTCTGAAATATCATTCTACAGATAACTATTAGGAATGCTTAGTTAAAATGCATGCTCAAAAGATATTAACTTAGAAGAGCAACTCCTTTTCTATCTTTTTTGAGGTGAAAGACATAGTTGTGATTAAATTAAACATTTTTAATATAATGGGCTTGGTGCATGCCAGATACTCCGAAAGATCTATTCAACTTATTCAGTAAAATGAACGCAAGGGTATGAGTGGCTGCGAGTGAAAGTAAAAGCTGTTTTCTAATTAATATTTTCTCATTAACTTTTCCCTTGGACAGTGGTTCTCAATCAAGGGTGATCTTACTCAGGGAACATTTTGGTGATGTCTGGAGACATGGATTATCACAACTGAGGAAGTGCTACTGACATCTACAGCACAGTCTCCCAACCACAAAGAATTACTCAACTCCAAACATCCATAGTGCTGGGGTGGAGATAAGAGATACCGCATCCCTAACTAAGCCAGTATTTCTCAAAGTCAGTACTAAAGATGAGCGATTTCAGAACCCTCTCTGTACTTGTTCAATACAGATTCCTGGGCCTTACCTACTACTAAGTCAGAATTTAGGGGGTTGAGAGAGGAGAAGGGCAGAGCCAGGAAAACCCTGTGTTAACAGCTCTTACATGATTCTTGAAGACATGACTGAAAAACAGTGGTGATGGGAAAACGACTGGTTTTTATTACCCAGTGTGTGTTTACCGGCTCATCCCATGACATGTTTCTTAGCACAATAATGGTTATTAGAGCTGAGAATATGTGATGAAAGAAAAAAATTTGTTTGAAGCAAATTAGCTTTCGATAATTCTGCAAAAGAAACCTAAGTGAAGGGAAGGTGTGAATGTGACATGCTCCCAAAGGCCCTACCCCATCTAGGACAGAAAGCCCTGCAGGAAAACTTTCCTTGGGGAGAGAAGAGATGGAGATTTCTTCCACTGTGACCTAGGTGTGTATTTTTTGCTCATGCGGCCTCGCCCATGCTGCTGGCCCACTTTACTCTATGGCCCTGAGCAAGAGTGGCTTCCCAGGGACACAAGAGGTAGAATGCACTTAGCTAGACAAACAGGAAAGAACAGGCTGGCTTTATGGAAAAGGACTCAGTGGACACACAAGCCAGCAGAACCCCTTCCCCCCTCTCTGGGTTCAGCAAAGTGAACTGAACCCAGCAGACACATGCTCCCAACCTTAGAGAAGAAGCTGCAACAAGCGGCTCCAAGAGCCAATATGAAAACGAGGAGAGGGGCCAAGACTATGGATCATTAAAGAGAACTGGAGAATTTACCATTTCCTCCCAGCAAGGGTATAAAGACCAAAAGCATCAGCTCAGACTAACTCCCAAGGAACGCATGTGTTCCACAGAAAATAAAGGTTTCCCATGGGGCAAAAGCGAGGCCACAACAAGAAGGCTGGCTCACAGCACCCCAGCAGCTCCAGGTCCATGGTGATTTCCCGCCATGCAGCAGCAGCAGCTGAGGTCATTGGAAAGGAAGGAACAATCCCAAACCCAAGGGCATCCCCTTGGGAGCAGACACGCCACTGAAAATCTTAGAGAAGAACCAACCCAGGGAAATAGTTGCAATACATAGTGGGTCACTATCTGTAATATGTCAACAGTTCTCACAAATCAATACGGAAATTACCAACTCCTTGGTAATATGGAAAACCTGTGGTTACAGTACATAAATTAAACTGGCAACTGACCTTATGAAGAAACGTTCAAACTCTTCACAATTAAAGACATGCAAATGAAAATATTGGGATACCATTTTTTGCCTGTGATATCAGTAAATACATAAGATACAAAGGTTATCTATTGTTGGTGAGGGAACCATGAAAATCAAACGATTGCCCTCTGTGGATGGGAGTATAAATTCATAATAATAAACTGGTAAATTTGGGAGACACTGGTGATCTCTCTTGAGATAAAAAATGTTTATGCACTTGAACTTGTGGTTCGCCTGTGGAATTCAGAAGCTGCAACATCTCTGAAGTCAGATGAAAGACAGGATGGTAGGGAGGAGTTAGCTAATAAGAAACTCCAGATCACAGAGGCAGCCAAAAGAAAAGTCACGTTTAGTATACACTTTGAAAGTTGTTTGAGTGCTATGTTGTGATGTAAGCGCTCCTGGCAACCACTAAGCCTCTGACTGCAGCGTTTGTTTAGACAACTACAGGTGAAGGGTGTACATGCGGCTCAGTTCAAGGTGGAGAGCAGACGCAGGACGCAAGAAAGATGTCAGAGTAAGAATTCAGAGGAACCAGGAAATCGGAACAAGAAATGAGAAGGAGGAAAGCTAACCCCAACCTACCCTGGCTTTATGCTAGGATCTGAGCGTATCCCCTGTAATTGGCAACTCAAAGTCACATGTTGGTGGTATTTGAAGTGGCCCTTGGAGAGCATTAGGATTAGATAAAGTCATCAGGGGGAGGCCTTTGTGATGGCTTTAGTGGTTATATAAGAAGGGGAAGAGATTGGAGCTGGCACTGTGGCATAGCAGGTAAATAGGTAGAGCTGCTGCATGCGTGGGTGCCGTATCCCATATGGGAGCCTGTTCGAGTCCCGGCTGCTCCACTTCCGATCCAGCTCCCTGCTAATGTGCCTGGGAAAGCAGCAGTAGATGATTCAAGTACTTGGGCCCCTGTAGCCACGTGGGAGACCCAGAATAAGCTCCTGGCTTCAGGTCAACCCAGCTCTGGCCATTGCGGCCATTTAGGGAGTGAACCAGCAGATGGAAGATCTCTCTCTAAGTCTGCCTGTCAAATAAATAAATAAATATCTCTTTAAGAAGAAGAGGAAGAGAGACCTGAGCTAGCACACTTGGTCTGTCTCCCCTTGTGATAGCTTGTGCCATGTTATAAGGCAGCAAGCAGTTCCTCCCCAGGGCGGGTGTGTGACTGAGCAGTTAAAACGCTGCCTCCGACCCTCACTTCCCATAATGGAATGCCTGGGACTGAGTCTCACCTCCACTTCCAATCCAGCTTCCTGCTAATGCACACCCTGAGAGGCAGCAGATGATGGCTCAAGTCCTGAGTACGTGCCATTCACCTAGGCAACCACCCTGTGGTTCTGAGCTCCTGGCTTCTACCTGGCCCAGTCCTGGCTCTAGCGCAGGCATATGGGGAGTGAACCAGTGGATGAAAGATCTCTTTGTGTCTGTCTTTCTGTCTCTCTGCCTTTCAAAGAAAATTAAAAATAAGTAAGTTCATTAATTCAAAAACTTAAAGGTCCCTTACCAGATACTGTGCTCATGCCTTCCCAGCCTCCAGAACCATGAGTGAAATCAAACTGTTCTTTTTAAACTACCCGGACAGTGGTATTTAGTTATAACAACAGAAAATGAACTAAGACACCCTGGTTAAAAACCCGCAGAAGCAGGTGCGGTGAGTTCTGGACGACCTCCGACACTAGGTGGTTAGGGTACTGAGCAATTTTAATTTTAATGTGAAAAGAAAGACTTACCCTGCAGGCTGGAGGACCTGCAGTGTGCAGTCATCTGTTTCCCAGGGGCCCCACGGATCACCTGTTTGCTGCCCGACTCGAATGGCAGCTGGACACTGTTCTTCTGGATGTTTTGTTTCTATGCATTTCCCAATGACGACATTTCCCACGCTGCTCTTGGAATCTTACATAAAGGCTAACAGGGCGAGGCCAGTGATTTGGCATAACGGGTAAAGCCACCGCCTCTTGTGCTGGCATCCCATATGGGCGCCAGTTCGAGTCCTGGCTGCTCCACTTCCAATCCAGCTCTCTGCTATGGCCTGCAAAAGCAGTAGAAAATGGCCCAAGTCCTTGGGCCCCTGCATCCTCGTGGGAGACTTGGAAGAAGGTTTTGGCTCCTGGCTTTGGATCAGTTCAACCCCAGCCATTGCAGCCATTTGGGGAGTGACCAATGGATGGAAGACTTCTCTTTCTCTCTGTGCCTCTGCCTTTCAAATAAATCAATAAATCTTTTAAGAAAGGCTAAAAGGGCATGTCTGTGTTGTGTATCATTTGGCTTGCTCATAGCGGGGAAGAGAAACTATTTTAACCATCAACTTTCTACAGACACTGACACATGCCAATGTGTTTTATCAAATCCAAAACCTTCTAGGAACCATCATCTTGGTTGCTCAGTGGTGGTCAGCTCTTAATGACACTGCACAAAAGTGTTTCTCCATCTGGTCTACCATTCAAGTAGCTGGCAAATTGGGCAGCTGGGTAAGTTGGGGCCTGGGAACCTCTGTTGAAGCTTTCCATCTGATTCTGTTGCACAGCCTGGTGTGGGAACCACTCGGGGAGGGCACAATCATCCTTAGGGAAAGGAGAAAGCAAACAGAACACGGTGACAGGGACAGGGTCACACGAGAGCACTGGCTCTCTGACTGTGTTTACTCCCGTTCCTGGCCTCGTTTGTGATGCCTGCCTTTCCTTCATTTCCTCCCCAGGGCCTCGGGCTTCCTGTGCCCGAGTAAGTCTTTCCTGCCCATTCTACACTTCCTTTCCCTGCATCCTCACACTTGGCCCGTGCTCTGCCAAATGTTTACACAAGGAAATGGTGACCTGCTTACATTCACCCCAGCTGCTCCAGACTCTTTTGAAAACACTCCAGCAAGTGTTCCAAAACTGAGGCAACGTGTGCCCCTCTCATTGTTTTCACTGTGTCCTGCCTTGTCTGTGCTTTCTCCACCTTTACTAAGGGAGTGGCAAGGCTTCATCCAGTTGCCTGTTATAATATGCATTTAAATGGTGCCCATAAAAAAAGAAAAAGTCAGATCCTACTTTGAATTCTCCAGTGGAAAGGAGCGGCCTGGGAAGGCCTGTGTTGGAAAGCATGGAAGGGGCCAGCTGTGGAGGGGAAAGACAGAGTGGGGAGCACAGAGCACCCGTGGTAAGAGAGGCAAGACAGGGATCCATGCTGTGGTGTAGAGGGTAAAGTTACCACCTGTGGTGCCAATATCCCATGTGGGTGCCGGTTTGAATCCTGGCTGCTCCACTTCTAATCCATCTCCCTGCTAATGTGCCTGGGAAAACAGCAGAAGATGGCCCAAGTGCTTGGGCCTCTGAACCCACATGGGACACCCAGAATAAGCTCCTGGTTCCTGGATTTGGATCAGCCCAGCTCTGGCCATTTGACCATTTGGGGAGTGAACCAGCAGCTGGAAGATCTGTTTCTTTGTCTCTCCCTCTCTCTCTCTCTAACTCTGTCTTTCAGATAAAAATAAAATCTTAAAAAAAGAGAGAGAGAGAGAAGTAAGACAGTATAGGTGATGACACCAGACAACTATGTGTCCCACATCTCTCCATCCAGATGTCTCAAAGCATGTGTGCTAATGACAGGAATGTACTTATGAATCACTTTGGTAATTAACAAAAGCAGAGTCCTATGAGGTCCAAGTTTTTTATTTCTTGGCTGAGAATTTTATCTCATTTAACAACTGAAGCATTTAAAAAATCCAGTAAACACTCCAGAGTTCATGCCCTAATGAAGAGATGGCATAAACCAAGGTATTCTGTAAGTATTGCATTGGAAATGCAAAATATGCCTAATATATTTGGAATGTACACAGCTTGTTCACCGATAGGCTGCTAGAAAATGGTGCCAACAAAGTGAAATTCCAGAAGACTGCTTTCACCGAGTCAACCACGTGAATTTGCGTGACCTGGGATTTCAAGGCAAGTCTGCCTTTTACTTCCAGTGGTGCTTAAGTCCATTTCCAGTTTACATGAGATGGAGTTTTGTGGGTTTTTTTTTCCAGTTTTTAATAAAATGAGACTATATCATTCTCATAATAATTTCTAAGTGTTTCCCTCAGTACAAGTTGTCAATTTATGGAAAGAATTGTAAGGATTTTCAGTTGTAGAAATGCTAGGAGGGAAATGACCAAATCGTGGCATTTTAAAATTGTAATAATCATGATTAGCACACAGTCTTTGCAGTAGTCCCTGACTTACTCATGAAATGCTTTAATATTGAAAATGAGCCAATAAGAAAAAAGGTGTCCTCCTTGTACTATATTAAGCATACTAAATGACTTTTTTTTTTTTTTTTTTTTAATTAGGCAGAGTTAGACAGTGAGAGAGACAGAGAGAAAGGTCTTCCTTCCATTGGTTCACCCTCCAAATGTCCGCTACGGCCGGCGCTGTGCCGATCCAAAGCCAGGAGCTAGATGCCTTTCCTGGTTTCCCATGTGGGTGCAGGGCCCAAGCACTTGGGCCATCCTCCACTGCCCTCCCGGGCCACAGCAGAGAGCTGGACTGGAAGAGGAGCAACCGGGACTAGAACCCGGTGCCCACATGGGATGCCGGCCCTGCAGGCGTAGGATTAACCAAGTGAGCCACGGCCCAAATGACTTATCTTAGTGTTAATACAAGTTCACCTGAAGACAGTGGGGCTATAGTAAGAAGACATTTTCAGTTTACATACATGGAATAAGTCAATAATTTCTCTTAGTAATGGTTAAGATTATAAAATATTGGGGCTGGCACTGTGGCATAGTGGGTTAAAGCCCCAGCCTGCAGCACTGGCATCTCATATGGGCGCCAGTTCAAGTCCCAGCTGCTCCACTTCTGATCCAGCTCTCTGCTATGGCCTGGGAAAGCAGTAGAAGATGGCCCAAGTCCTTGGGTTCCTGCACCCGTGTGGCAGACCCGAAAGAAGCTCCTGGCTCCTGGCTTTGGATGGACTCAGCTCCAGCCACTAAGGCTATTTAGGGAGTGATCCAGCAGATGGAAGACCTCTCTCTCTGCCTCTGTCTTTCTCTCTCTCTCTCTCTCTCTCTCTCTGCAACTCTGCCTTTCAAACAAATAAATAAATCTTAATAAAAAAAAGATTATAAAATGTTAAGATGATTTAACTTTGGAGAGTGTTAATAGCTTCTTCCACAGCATATGAAAATCCTCTGCTGGACTGGGACCACGGCCAACATAAAATCACTGTAAAAACCACAGAGATCCTAGTAAAATTATAGTAAAAACTAAGGCATACATATCCACCTGTCTTAGAAGATCCTCCAGCTCATCAAGGAAATGCCTTCTCCTCCCTCCCTTCATCTAACCTTCCTTCCTTCCTTCCTCCCCCCTCCCTCCTTGCCTCTTCCCTCCCTTCTTTCCCTTTCCAGACCACTGCTGAGTTCATTTAGGAGCAGGCATAGCAAACTCAGACTTCAAGCCACCAAGCACAGAACAGAAGCTGCCAGGTATCAGAAACAGGTTGGGACTCCTACAAGGGCCCCGGGCATTGAGGAGCCCCAGAGCCTGCCTGCTAAGTAATTTATAGGCTGCTTGAGATAAGATAGGCAATAGGCAAACACAGGGACAAGAACTGGGTCTTCAGATCACTGGCTGCTACTGTGACTCCTGTGTTACACTGGGGCAGTTTTTTTTTTTTTTTTTTTTTTTTTTTTAACTTGCTTGGGACAGGTGAAGGCACAGCTATATGTTTGAAACATGAGAATTAGGGCTAAAATGGAAGCTACCGTGTCATCCAAGGTACTTATCTCATCTCTCTGTATAGCAAAATGTCCATGAAAGGGTCTCTGATTCCTCAGAGACCAGGGCATCAGAGACCAAGGTTCGAATCTTAGAATCTTACCGGGTCACTTATCTGGCTGGCTGTGCATATCAGATGCATGCCCCAATACTTCTTATTCTCATAATAAAAAGTTCTTACTAATTTTAAAAAATCCCCATTTGATCAGGGTTTCTAGGAAATTTCTTTTCAAAAACAAAGTGCCAACTCACCAAAATAGTCTTTTAAAGTATACTGGGCTGGGTAAAATAGTTCTTAAATTTTAGGTTAAAAATGAACTTTTAAAACATTAAAGAAACTAGATTTTCCAACAAGGTGATTCCAAGAATTCAGTGTTTCCTATGAAAGAATCAGAGTGGCCCATACATTTCTAACACTTTCCCCTTTATCTCCTTCAATCACAGCTAGTTTCAGGCACACAGTTTACACAAAGAATGTGTGGCTTGAAAATTATTGGTTTCCTCCACAGTGAAGCATCATGTATCGTCTTTGCTGTAGATGTGACTTCCTAGTGAATGGCTGGTTGTGAAGGTAATTGGCTCAGCCTTGCCCAACAAGTGTGCAGGCAGAAGAATGGCCACAGCACAGCCAGGAGCAGCTGCTGAGGCATCATGGACCGACGACACAGGTTGGAGGCAGGACCCTTGTTCCTCCACTGGTTCCAAGCTGGGCATTCCGTAGGCTAGTTTACTTCCCTGCGCCTCAGCTTCCATTAGAGTGAGAACAGGGGCACAGTGAGCTGCCACCTGGGACACCTGGTCCCATATCAGACTGCCTGATTTGAGTCTCAGCTACTCTACTTCTGGCCTTGCTTCCTGCTAATGCACACCCTGGGAGGCAGCCAGTGGTGACTCAAGTGCTTGGGTCCTTGCTGCCCAGCCCAGCCCAGCCCAGCCCAGGCCAATGCAACCAATGGGGAGTGAACCAGAGGATAGAAGATCTCTCTCTCTCTCTCTCTCTCTCTCTAATAAAATGAAAATAAACAACATTTTGTAGAAAGTGGAGACAATTGCACAGTACCTGCATCGTGGACTTGTGGTAATCTTTGGATAAGTTAAAGCTTACACAAGGAGCCTTCAAAAATTCATGGAAAACGTGTATTATGAAAAAAACTATGCATGCATTTCAAATTCTTTCTTGGTTCTAAAATAAACATAGACTAACTTGTATAACATGTCTGACAAGATCTAGCTTGAGGCACTAAGAAGGATAAAACAACACTTTCAAAAGAACCCTTATCAAAGCGACATGGGGCTAAACTTGAAGCAAGAACAAGAATTGAATTTATGGTGAAGGATGAGTTAAAAAAAAATCACTGAAGCTCTGGAGAAAGTTTACCGAGACAATGCCCCAGAGAAATCCAGAGTTTACAAATAGACAACTTGTTTTAAGAAGGGACGAGATGGTGCTCAAGATGAAGCTTGCAGAGGTAGACCATTCACATCAATTTGCTGGAAAAAATTAATCTAGTTCATGCCCTAATGGAAAGGACACACTTTTTTTTTTTGCCTTTTTTATAGAAAGCTTTTACTTAATAAATATAAGTTTTGTAAGTACAACTTTTGGATTATAGCTGTTCTTCCCCCCATAGCTGCCCTCCCACCCCAAACCATCCCACCTCCTACTCTCTCTCCCATCCCATTCTTCATTAAGATTAATTTTTAATTCTCTTTTTATACAGAAGATCAACTCTATACTAAGTAAAGCTTTCAACAGTTTGCACCCACACAGACACACAAAGTAAAAAGTACTGTTTTACCATTAATTCGCATAGTACAGCACATTAAGGACAGAGATCCTACATGGGGAGCAAGCACACAGTGACTCCTGTTGTTGATTCAGCAATTGACACTCTTATTTATGATGTCAGTGATCACCTGAGGCTCTTGTCATGAGCTGCCAAGGCTATGGAAGCCTCTTGAATTCACAAACTCTGACATTATTTAGACAAGGCCATAATCAAAGTGGAAGTTCTCTCCTCCCTTCAGAGAAAGGTACCTCCTTCTTTGATGGCCCCTTCTTTCCACTGGGTTCTCACTCACAGAGATCTTTCATTTAGGTCATTTTTTTGCCACAGTATCTTGGCTTTTCATGCCTGAAATGCTCTCGTGGGCTTTTTAGCAGGATCTGAATGCCTTAAGGGCTGATTCTGAGGCCAGAGTACAGTTTAGGGCATTTAGGACTCACTGTTTTTTTTGTTTTGTTTTGTTTTTGACAGGCAGAGTGGACAGTGAGAGAGAGAGACAGAAAGAGAAAGGTCTTCCTTTGCCTTTGGTTCACCCTCCAATGGCCTCTGCGGCCGGTGCACTGCGGCCGGCACACCGCGCTGATCCGATGGCAGGAGCCAGGTACTTATCCTGGTCTCCCATGGGTTGCAGGGCCCAAGTACTTGGGCCATCCTCCACTGCACTCCCTGGCCACAGCAGAGAGCTGGCCTGGAAGAGGGGCAACCGGGACAGAATCCGGCGCCCCGACCGGGACTAGAACCCGGCGCCCCGACCGGGACTAGAACCCGGTGTGCTGGTGCCACAAGGCGGAGGATCAGCCTAGTGAGCCGCAGCACCAGCTGAGGACTCACTGTTAACAGCAGAAACAAGACCCAACACCAGAGTCCTCTCAGTTGGTTCCACTTCCACAATTCTAACTGAAAAACTAGAGTGGAACAAACTTACTACCCAGTGGGTGCTCAGACTGTTGCACACACATCAGCAGCAGACAAGAACAAAGCTTTCAAGGTAAATTTTAAACAGGGGATATCAGTATCCTGAAATATTTCTATGAAAAATTTTAATAGGTGAAAAACATGACTTTACCAGTACAATCCTAAGATAAAGCACAACCAAGGTAATGGCTACCAAGAGGTGGGAGTGGTGCAGTCAAAGCCAAAGTGGTGCAGTCAAGAGCCAAGGTCATGGGGCCGGTGCTGTGGCATAGCGGGTAAAGCCACTGCCTCCAGTGCTGGCATCCCATATGGGTGCTAGTTTGAGTCTCAGCTGCTCCACTTCTGATCCAGCCCCCTCCTCATGGCCTGGGAAAGCTGTGGAAGATAGCCCAAGTGCTTGGGCCCCTGCACCTGTGTGGGAGACCCTAAGAAGCTCCTGACTCCTGGCTTCAGATCGGTGCAGCTCCAGCCGTTGCAGCCAATTGGGAAGTGAATCAGCAGATGGAAGACCTCCCTTTGTCTCTCTCTGCCTCTCCTTCTCTCTGGGTGTAACACTGCCTTTCAAACAAATAAATAAATCTTTAAAAAAAAAAAAAAAAGAGCCGAGCTCATGAAGCAAGCTTAGTGAGAGGAGGAGGGAAACTGCACCAGCCTCTGAACCGCGCAGGTCAAGAACAATTTCACTGGGTGGATGTATGGATTTTAAGGTAAGAAGAAATGAATAAAAACAGAGACAAAAGGTTCCAGCCCACCTGCTGAGTTCAACACAAATACCTGGAGGATGAGTCACGGGTCAGATACCCACTCCGTGCCCACTGGCCAGATGAGGAGCCAGGTCCCCAGAGATCTACACCCAGCTATTGCAGATGCTGCTGCACTTGCTGTGTTCTGTGGGGGGAAGCACTTTAAGCAGTTGAACACCTGGCAGGTGCATGGCCTGTTACTGTAAGAACAGAAGCGCACTGGAACCATCCATGAACAGGGGGGACCTCCTGGATGACCTGATGTGCAGCTGGTCAACCTCCTATGGTCCGAGGTCGTGGGTGGTCTGGAGTTCTGAGAGCTTCTCCCTTTCCTGGATCCCAGGGCTGACATTAGAGGCCCAGTTCCCCAAACAGAGCAATTCTGAAGCTAAGCCTGTCAGGACCTACCCAGCCATGGGGTCGGCATCTCCACCTCTTACTACTCGAGCTCCCAGGGCTACAGGGCCTACCAAGACAAATGCCACACAGAGGAGAACACCAATGAGAACCAAGTTGCACTGATCTGATGCCTGAAAGCCTGTGCCAGAGTGGCATGAAGTGAATTGAGGATGTCCCTGATTGGAGAGGGCAACCGCTCCTGCGGGAAGAAGTGCCTTGGTTCCTGACTTCCTACTGCAAGGCACCTTCCTGTCCTTTTTATTTTATTTTTAAAAAATATTTATTTTTATTGATATTAAAGGCAGAGTTATAGACACACAGATCTTCCTTCTGCTGGTTCACTGCCCCCAGATGGCTGCAATGACCAGAGCTAGGCCAGGCAGAAGCCAGGAGCCAGGAACTCCATCCTGGTCTCCCACATGGGTGGCAGGGACCCAAACACCTGGGCTATCTTCCACTGTTTTCTCAGCCTCTTTAACAGGAAGCTGGATCAGAAGTGGAGTAGCCGGGACTCAAACCTTTGCCCATATGGGATGTCAGTTCAAGGGCAGCAGCTTAACCCATTATGCCACAATGTCAACCCCATCCTTCCTGTCTGGATCCAGAAAACGTGGTTGTTTTCAGTGGCTCCTGCTCAGTCTTTGCACCAGCCACGGTCCTGTGTGATCCAGGTGAAGCCTGGTAGTCTCCACTTCCTTCTCTGGTGTCTTTGTAGCTTCCACCTATAAGTGAAAGCTGAGCCGATTCTTGTCCACCTGGGGAACGAGACAACTGAGGGGAACACTCATCCTTTCCAACCAACTGTGAACAAGTTGGAGCAAGCTCTGCTTGAAGCCAGGCTTACGGGGCAAAGGTCAGATGCCTCCTGCTAATCAACTGCAGAATCCCCTGAGTGACATCTGCTCCTAAGACTCACTGAAGAAATACGTGGAATTTGCCACAAGGAATCAGCTACATGCGATTGTAGATGAGATTTACGGGCTTTCTATGTTTCAGGACTCCATCACATTCCAGTGTTCTGAGCACAATCTGCCTGACTCCAGTAGGACAGACCTACTTGATCTGGGGCACCAATGAGGATTTTAACATCTCTGGCTTCTGCATTGGTGCTCAGGTGGCCTCTGTCCTGAGTTCTTCCGGCGACTTCCATGGTACCTCTGGCTTCACCCACGGAAGCTGTGTTGACAGCTCCAGGACAGAGAACCAACTGCCCATTAACATACGGGCCCTCTCACGGCTCCGGGCTCTGGGCAGCTCACATGTGCATCCCAAACAAGCCGAAGGAGTTGAAGATCCCCTTTCTCAGTAGTAGCTCTGGCCTCTATGTCTGCATCAATTTGAAATTGTACCTGGACCCAAGTACATTAGGTGAAGACCTGGTCTTCCATCACTGCTTTCTGTATCACATGCTGATATTATCCCATGGCAAAACCCACATGTGTAAGGAGCCTGGCAGGTTCCAGCTCATCTTTGCAGAAAAGCTCCCCACCCTCTGCTGCCTCCGCACAGCTAAAAGTGGGGCCCTCTAGCCACGCATGGGGTCCAGTCAGGTGTGAGAGGAGCAGAAGCAGGACTGGACAGTGAAGCAGCTGCCAGACATGCAGAAAGAGGAGGCTGCCTGCTTCCCACCCCATGGCTCAGGCCAGTCATGTGCTCAGGAGCCCCTGAGCGCAGCCTCCGGTCCAGAAGTTGAACTGTTGCTGTGACTGAGCAAGTGGTGGGCTCTTCCGGAAACGGTCCCACTCAACCCATCATCAATGTCCTCAAGCAGAGCGTCTGCCGTCTTTGGAAGCTTTGCACCTTTTTAGTCTTCTTTTAGCCACTTTTACACAAAATGATGTGCTACTGAGGTTGGGATGGGAAGGGCTGGAGGCACCTGGAGGGATAAAGAGGGTGCCTGGGTTCTATTTTAAATGGGTTTCTTTTTGATATTCAATGTCTAATAAATTCCATATTCTCTTTTTAAAAAAAGAGCAAAGGTCACGGCAATGGGTTTTTGGGGATGCTTAGAATTTTGCTTTTTGATTTTCTGGAAAGCCAAATAATGACAGTGTCTGCTTACAAGGAGAAAGTGTTGAGAAAATCGGCCTAAGAGTTAGCAGAAAAACACCAGGAAAGCGTCACCAGAGTCCTTGTTCACCATGACGATGCTCACGCTCATCCCTCACCTCAAACAAGGGCAATTTTTGTGGAAGTTTTGATGGGAAATCAGTAGGCACTCAACTTCCATTCCAGGTTTGGCTCCTTCTGACTTCTTGTTGTTTTCTACATTAAAAAATTTTTTAAAGGACACCCATATTTTTCAGTCAACAATGGAAAGAAGATGGCACTGACATGGTTGAATTCCCAGGGACCTCAGTTCTTCAGGGGCGGACTAACTGGCTGCTGTCATTACTTATAAAATTGTCTTGAACTCGATGGAGTGCACGTTGAGAAATCAAGTTTATATTTTTCATTTCTCTCTTTTAATTGCATTTTCCATGAAACTTTTGAGAGCTTACCTTGTAGAGGTACTCAATAGGTATTAACTATCGGGGTTTTAAAAAATAGATGGGAGGCGGCCGGGACGGGGTGGAGGAGTGGGAGAGGGAGAGGGGGAGGGGGAAGGAGAGGGAAAGGGGAGGGGGAGTGGGAAGGAGAGGGGGAGGGGGAGGGGAGGGTAGGAGGAGGGGAGGGGGAGGGGAGGGGGAGGGGAGAGAAAGAGAGAGAGAAAGAGAGAGAGAGAGATTCCATTTGTTGCTTCATTCTCCAAATCCATATAACAGCCAGGCCTGGACCAGACCAAAGGCAGGAAGCCAGAACCCCATCTGGGTCTCTTACGTGGGTGGGAGGTGCCCAAGCACTTGAGTCATCATCCACTGCCTCTCAAGATGCACTAGCAGAGAGCTGGAACAGAAACGGAGCAGCTGGGACTCAAACTGGCACTTCGATATTGGATGCAGGAACTCCAGCAGCGGACTAGGGCCATCCTCCACTGCTTTCCCAGGCAATAACAGAGAGCTGGATGGGAAGTGGAGCAGCCAGGTCTCGAACTGGCAATCATATGGGATGCCGACACTGCAGGCAGTGGCTTTACCCACTATGCCACAGTGCCAGCTCCTCTTCTATTAGGTTTTTAAGAATGCTTATTCATTTTTATGTATTTGAAAAGCAGAAGTGAGGGGCGGGAGAGATTTTCTATCTGTTGGTTCTCTCCCCAAATGCCTATTACATCTGGGGCTGGGTCGGGTTGAAGCCAGGAGCCAATAACTCATTCAGGTCTCCCATGAAGGTGGCAGAGACACAGGTACCTGAGCCATCATCTGCTGCCTCATGGGATGGACATCAGCAGGAAGCTGGACTGGAAGCAGAGTAGTCAGGACTCAAACCATGCACCCTGACAAAAGATGCAGGTGTCCTAAGCAGTGCCACGACTTAACCTGCTGTGCCACGACATCTGCTCCATTTGTTTTTATTATTAATAATCTGTGCCAGTCTGCTGCTCCCAATTGTTCTATGGTTGTTCCCCAAAATGAGAAAATCTTCAGTAAGATCAGTTCTTGACTAAAAGGATCCTCCATTTGCTGGTTCACACCACAAATGGCCACAACAGCTGCAGCTGGGCTAGGCTTGAGCCAGGAGCCAAGAACCCCATCCAGGTTTCCCATGTGGGTAGCAGGGACCCCAGCATTTTGGTCATCATCCACTGCTTTTCTAGGCACATTAACAGAGATCTGGATTGAAAGGAGAGCAGCAGAGACCAACTGGCACTCTGATATGGGATGCTGGTGTTATAAGTGGCTGCTTAACCCACTATGCCAAAATGCTGACCCCATTTTCCCAGGTTTACTAAGTATTTTTTAAAGATTTATTTACTTATTTGAAAGGCAGAGTTACAGAGAGGCAGAGGCAGAGTTACAAAGAGGCAGAGAGAGAGAGAGAAAAGAAAGAGAGAGAGAGGAGAGAGAGAGAAAAGAAAGTCTGTCTTTCATCTGCTAGTTTGCTTCCCAAATGCCCACAATGGCCAGAACTGGGCTGATCCAAAGCCAGCAGCCAGGAGCTTCTTCCAGGTCTCCCACTTGGGTGCAGGAGCCCAAGCACTTGGGCCATCTTCTACTGCTTTCCCAGGCCATAGCAGAGAGCTGGATCAGAAGTGGAGCAGCCGGATCTTGAACCAGTGCCCATATGGGATGCTGGCATTGCAGGCGGTGGCTTTACTTGCTATGCCACAGTGCTGGCCCCCATTTTCCCAGTTTAAAAATAAGTATTGTATGGAAAAAGGAATAATCTGTGAACTATGAAATATTCAGAATGAATATTCTGAATGAATGAATATTCTGAATATTCAGGAACAAATCCAGATTCCACTCTTCCGGACTTTGTCACCTTGGGAAAGTCATTTACTTTCTCAGATCATGAATCTCTGTCTGCATAATACTTCAAATAAGGGTACCTATCACATGGTGTAGTTGTGTTAAATGGAATCATGCAGGTACAGTGTTTAAGGTAGTACCTGGCCCACTGCTAACAGTGGGGGAAAAAATGGAGGGAGAGAGGGAAAAAGGGCGGGAGTGAGAGGAAGAGGGTAGGAGGAATGCAGGAAGCAGAGGGATGGAAGAAAGGAGAGAAGGTGGGAAGAAAAAGGATCAGAGAGAAGAGAACAGGAAGAGCAATGACTGTGACAGGGTAAGAAAGCATAATATAATCCACATGGAAGAGAAAGGTTTATTTTAATAAACTATCAAACAGTAGGAAAAGTGCTTAGAAACAGGATATATATTTTTATTTGAAAAATAAAAAGATTCTTTGCTATTTATGCAATACCATTTCTCTTAAGGGGGATTTTCCTCTGTCACTCAGGGGATAAACTTAATATAAACTTGGAATTTTTTTTTCCTATTTGGGATTTGTTTTTTGTTGTTTTCTTTTCTTTTCTTTTCTTTTTTTTTTGCAAAACCAACATTTCTTAAAACACAGTAAGAAGAATAAAAACAATATTTCTTAGTGATGAATGTTCATCTATTTCTCAACATAAATAAGGCTTTGTCATAAAAATTTCCAAAGGATTTATTAATATTTCATATCTAAAAAATTAACTCAAAAATTTGGAACTGTTTAAATATAGCCACATAGAAGATCATATGACACAGCATTCAATAAAGTTAACTTTTCATCTCAAAGTTTAAAAATATTACATTACTTGTGGCACAACATAGAAATGCAGGTATCATAGGAAAACTAAAAGAAGAAAATGCCCCAGCTCCAATATAGTGGATATGGAGGTCTCCTAAGAAATACTGCAGGGTGACTATAGGCTGAATTATCCAGATTCAATAAAATCTCCTTTTCTTAGCTGTGGGCCTAGCTTCCCTCATTGACTGGAGATGTTCTGTTGTACCATGTTCATGAACACTGCAACCAAATGATAATAATGAACACAATCTTAAAGCTGATGAGATGAAGACCCAAGGGCAGGTCTGAAAAACAACCCATCCTCAGGGCTGACCATCTGGCATTTCTTTTTTTAAAGTGTGTTATTATTCTTTTCATCTACTTGAAAGACAGAACAACAGAAAGAGAGACAGGAAGAGAGGGAGGGAGGAACAGAGATAATCTTCCATCCATTGCTTCACTTCCCAAATACCTGCCCAACCAGGGCTGCACTAGGCAGAAGCCAGGAGCCAGGAACTCCATTTAAGTCTCCCATATGTGGGTGGCAGAGGCCCAAGTACTTGGGTCATCATTTGCTGCCTCCCAGGTACCTCAGCAGAAAGTTGGATTGGCAGCACAGGAGCTGAGACTTGCACCAGTGCCCAGATATAGGATATGGGCGTTCCAAACAGTTGCTTAACCTGCTGTGCCACAATGCCCACCTCATAATCCTTTCTCTAAAGATTTATTTATTTATTTATTTGAAAGGCAGAGTGATAGAGTGACAGGGAGAGAAAGAGAGAGAGAGAGCGAGGCCTTCCATCTACTGGTTCACTACCCCAAATATCTGCAACATCTATAGCTGGGCCAGCCTGAAGCCAGGAACCTGGAACTCCATCTGGGTCTCCTATGTAGGTGGCAGGGCCCAAGCACTTGGGTCACTACTTGCTCCTCCCAGGTACTATAGCAGGAATCTGGATGGGAAGCACAGAATAGCTGAGACTTGAACCAGGCACTTGGACATGGGATGCAGGTGCCCCAAGTGGTGGCTT
Source organism: Oryctolagus cuniculus (assembly GCF_051225735.1). Taxonomy (NCBI): domain Eukaryota; kingdom Metazoa; phylum Chordata; class Mammalia; order Lagomorpha; family Leporidae; genus Oryctolagus; species Oryctolagus cuniculus. Next base: position 213,936,465 of record NC_142867.1, on the reverse strand, counting down.
AACCTACTACACCACAATGCCTTCCCTGAAAATCTAATTTTATTCCACCAAGCAAACTGCAGCTTTGCATGTGAGGAATGAATGCAGATACAGGTGCAAAAAAGGTCCCCTATTGATCAGGACTCTGAGGCAAGGAAGACCTACCCGAATACGTGTGCATGCAAACCGCATCACCTTGTTCTATGGGGCAAGGCAGTACTGCATAGTGATATACACGGGCTCTGGCACTCCTTGCCTGTGCGGCCTTATACAGTGTTAAAGAAGGGTGACAGGAGGCTATTGTCTTGGACTAAGCTCCCCAGTGAGCCCCAACAGACCAAAATAAAAGTCAAAATGGAGTCACCCATGCTAATGTTCCGCAGCCACCAAACAGAAACTAAGCAGCTCATCTGACTTTCCAAGAACGCTGTCAAAACAAAACTTAACAACCAAATTTCCACACCAGCAGGTTTCAATGGGCTTGAATGTGAAGTGCCCTGCACCTGGACCCTTACTCTGTTTCCCTGTACCTTCCTTACAAAGGAAATAACTGGAATAACTGATTCACTTCTTGTTCTTTGTTTCTGTGTTCCTTGGGTCTTCTGTCTATAAAACCAACCTCTCCTGCTGGCTCAGTGGGACACTTTTTCTATTCAATGGGATGAAGTGTTCCCTGATTCTAAGATAGGAAATGAAGCCAAATCAGATCTTTAAGTTGTTGTAAATTTGTCCTTTGACACACATTACTTAATCTCTCTGTACCTTGTTTTCTTTCTCTGTAAAGTGGGGAGACTCAGTCACCTCCCAGGGTTGTGGTTAAGATTTAAACACTACAATTCCCCAAGCACCCAGAGCAATGCCTGACACACAGAAAGTTCTCAATAAATGTTGGCTATTATTCTCATTATTCATTTTATTCAGCTGCAATTTAGGAGAAAACTCGCCAAGCTGGAGATCAACACTCGCAATCAGTGAGCATTTGAAGAGTGTAATAATGGATCCTTTACCCTACCCTCTAGCCCAGATCCCTTCGGGAGAGGGAGTGGGAATTGTAGTTATTGGTACCTTTTTCTTTCAGAAATACTCAAGAATACTGAATTAAAATAAATGTCGCATCTCCATTGGTTCATTTCCAAGGAAGAAGCAGTTATTAAAACAGTAATAAGCTCAAACGATATCAAGACAGCCCAGTTCTTGGTACTAAGCTCTATTCATGTTTTGCAGCCTGTTCTCCAAGCCAGGGAATCATCTCCGAGCACACACTTTCTCTTCTCACATACAATTCACATGATGTCAGGATCTTTACTAAGTACATTTTTTTACTCTGAGTTAGAAAGCAAGGGGAAAGTCCGTTGAAAAACAGGTATTAAACAGAGATGGGAAAGACACTTGTTAATGAATCAGGATAGGAGTACTAAACGCTCACTTAAACAGTCTTATGCATTTATGTAATAGAGCAAGATAGTTCTTTCTATGAATTCTACAAGAGTTCTTAGAACTATACTGAAGGTGTACGAGACTTCGGAGATACCTGACTTGTTTTAGACAACAAGGCCTATCGTGAAATGGCCACATGAAGGTTCTAACAGGGACTTCAAAAACAGTTTCTGGGATTCCAAACAACCAGAGACATTAAGGATAACTTGCCCATACATTAACTGGATAGGTAATCTGGTTCCCTACCTACATAGAAAACAGACGAGCCATTACTCAAGACCCATGGTTTCTCCCTAGGGGTTCTATGTTTGATTTGCCAGACTTAGTTCTGTCAAAAATCATACTTTGGCACTTACAAGTGAGCCCTGTTCCAAAACTAGTTAATTGGGTAGAGAATTCTTAAGAAAGCAGGTTTATCTGCACTTGGGCTCTGACACACTAGTCAGGGACAAGAGACAGTTTCCAGAGATTTGTCATTGTTGGCCACTCCCAGTGCTGGAATGCTCTAAATGTGCGCAGAAGGAAATACACTGATGTATTCAGGAAATATTTGTGAATGTGTCGGAACTTTTGCTGGGAATATACACGCCAGTGTCATCTATTTTAGGAGGAGGCCACTCAGAGCGAGGGGGTTTTACCAAGTAATAGAGCTGGTAAAGGCACAAGACAATTTCACCACCATTGTGAAAACCCTGGACTGATAAAGCTATCTGCAGAAATTCAAAGCAGGCCAACACCCGTAGCCCAGCTAAAATGTCGACCCTAGAGCAGGCTTCATAAAAGAGATAATACAATTGAGGAAAGTTATACAAACTGAAGGAAATGGTTTCATTCAGCTCAAGGGAGAAATCAAACAAATAAACGGGGTAGATTTCCAGCTTCCATGAGAGACCAGTGAGGTTCAGATCTTGACTTGACACGGGTCAGGCTTGGAAGCCCTGACTCCTAGGGAGAAAGCGTCAGGCTACATTTGTTGTTTGATTCTCATTATGTTGTTCTACTGAAACTACATATATGGCTGGTTTAAACTGCAATACAACGAAATAGAAAAGGTTACAGTGTAAAGAAAAGAATCCAAATCCACAAAGAATCCCAAACCACGGTGATCACAATGCCTGAAGTAGTCTCCTCGCCACCTTGTAACTAGAGCTACCAGACATAGCAAACAAAACACAGGATGCCCAGTCAGATTTGAACTGTAGATAAACAAAGTCTTAGTATGTTCCAGGTAGTATCAGGGATGTGCCAATAGTAAAAAAAAAAAAAATAAAATTCAAAGGTAACTGAGCATCCAGCATTTTAACCAGGCTAAACCACCCTGCTCCATCCTTGGAGCTCCACATTTTAGCCAACAAAAAAGTAGATTTGTATTCATAAATACCCAGTATGGTAGAGAGGCTGCAATGTGTCTTCCTGTCTGGATTTAGAGAATGGCTCCACTACACCTAGGCTTTGGTAAGTTACCTAACTTTGCCATAATACAGTTGCCACAGCTGTAAAATGGAATTAATAACACTTTCTCCCTTAACAGGCTCATTTGACAATGAAATGAGATGGCACACGAAGGGGCCTAGCCAGGACTTGGCTCAGAGCAAATACTCAATCAGTGTCAGTTATTATTGGCTTTGTTTTAAAATATTTATTTGAAGGACAGACAGATGGAAAGACAAAGACAGAGAAATCTTTTATCCACTGGTTCACTCCCCAGATGTTCACAACAGCCTGGGAGTGGGCCATGCCAAAGGTGGGAGAAGAGAACTCAATCTGACTCTCCCACATCGGTGTGGCAGGGACTGAACTGCTTGAGCTGCTGCCTGCTGTTTCCCAGGTGCACTTGGGAGCAGACTCAGGAGTGGAGCTGGGACTCGAACCCCGGCATTCTGATATGGGGGGAGGGCATCTCTATCCCTGTACGAAATGTTTGCCTCCAGTGTTACCAAGAGCACACGGTGAAGATCTCAAATAGCACAGAAATCTATTTGTCTGAAATTGTTTGCCAGGAATGTTCCTTATCTACACACAGATAACAGAACCGCGGAAAGACTGCGTCTCCATCTACCTGACATCCGTTTCATCTGACAGGAAGTAGCACATAGGAATTGAAGAGAACCAACTTTGATACAGAGTATTGCAGTTTTCAGCTGAGCCGTTCACATCCATATCCTTTGAATACAAATTTTAAAGAAAATTCAAGACAGTGATTCTCAAAGAGGGAATATTGTGAGAATTGACCACTATAGTCCATCTTTCTTCTGCCCACCAACCCCCTCTGAGATCCACTACCCTAATACATTCAAAGATTAAAAAAAAAAAAAGAATCTTCATTGAACTATTTCCTCTGGCAAGGAGGCAAATTTAGAGCAACCTTTACATATGCACACGATGTAGAAAGGACTCCTGGTCCCAAATGTGTCTTTTTGTCCCTAAGCCCCTGCACAAAATAAGCCTTCTCAATGTCGTCATCCTCAGAACCAAAGGGCGACAGCCTGGACACCACTGGTGACAAAAGGCTCTCAGAACGGCGTTTTAAAACCGGAGCCAAAGAAAGCTGTAGCCTGTGGCCTCTTTTCAGCACCGGAAGAGTCTAAATGCTTTTCCTCTTTGTAATGGGGGAACATCTGCCCTTGCACCTCTCTCCCAGCGAGAAGTTTCACAGACAGTGAAGCAACATCCTTTTTAAATGTGGCTTCCTCATGTTCTTGATTAGGAAATGAGCCTTTTACATCCAGAATCCCTAACTTGCCTCTAGGGGACCAACCCTGCTCCTGTATGAAGCCTGAGAAGTACTGCATAAATAAATAAGATAGGGCTTCTGAGAAAACTCTGGTGTGAACAACAATTCTTTTTAGAGATTTATCATTTTTGTTTATCTGAAAGGCAAAGTGACAGAGAGATAGAGAGAGAAGAGTGAGAGTGAGAGTGAGAGAGAGAAGTCTTCCATCTGCTGGATCACTCCCCAAATGGCCACAATAGCCAACTCTGCACTAAGCTGAAACCAGGATCCAGGAAATCCACCCGGGTTTTCCACATGGGTGGTAGGGGCTCAAGTAGTTGGGCCACCTTCTGCTGCCTCCCCAGTCACATTAAGAGGGACCTGGATTGGAAGTAGAGTAGCTGGGAATCAGACCAGTGCTCCAATATTGGATGCAGGCAACACTAAGTGGCAGGCTTCCCCTGCTGCACCACAACACTGGCCCAAACTAGAAACATTTTTTATTTGCTCCTTTTTATAAACACTTATACACAAAACAAGAAGGCAAGGGCAAGGGGGCTAGTGGGTTTATTTGATTAAAATGGCAACCAAATCACAAAATTCCGCCCCAGAGGTATTTCCTTAACATGAATTAGTTGATGTAGTTTGGTTCTGTCATCAGATAAATAAAACTCAAGAAAACAATGCAGAGCCAAGCAGGTGCAATTTGGACTCACAGCAGAATAAGACCAAGACACTTGCAGTACGCTGGCCCTGGCAGTTTACTGCCCAGAAGGAAGGAAATTCTGGAACTAGCAATTTATTTAACAATCTAGCATGCAGCAGCTTCCTACTTCATTTTGGAACACTGTTCTTAATTTTATGTAAAGTGATTGCCTTTTTGGGGATATTAAAATGCTAACATTGAAGTTTAGCCATCTGATTGTCAATGATGTTTTAAACATTACTTTGAGAAGACACGGTAGTGTTATGTATAAAATGGATCATTTAGGTGGTTGCCAGGAATTGGGAGAAGGAAGAAAATAGGGACCTAGTGTTTAGTGATCATTCAATTTTAGTTGAAGAATATGAAAAAGTGCTAGAGATAGATGATGATGATGGTTGCAGACCAATAGGAACATACTTCATGTCACAGAACTGTAACCTTAAAAATGGTTAAAATTAACATTTTTATGTTGTTAATACTTTACAACAATAAAAAATTGATAGGCTAATAAACATGACTGAATTCAGGGCAAAGGTGTTTGGTCCAGTGATTAGTATACCATTTGGGACATCTGATATTCTATCACGTGCCTGGCTTTGGTCCCAGCTCAGTCCCCGATTCTAGCTTCTTGCTAATGCACACCTTGGGAGAAGTAGCTGGTTCCCTACCTGGATGACTTGGATTGAGTTCCTGGCTCATGGCTTCAGCCTGGCCTACCCCTGGCTGTTATGGGCATTTGGGGAGTGAATCAGTGGATTGAAGATGTCTCTTTGTCTGTCTTTCACTGTCTCTCTCTCTGCCTTCCACATAAATTTGGAAAAGAAAAGATGATAAAATTCAAAAAGAAAAATCTGAGAAGGAAGAGAAAGAAACAAGAAGAAAGGAAGCTGATGAGACATCCTCCCAGAGGGCAGTGACCTTACAGAGGAGGGCGCATTGAGACCCTCCTACCTGGTCAAGAAGATTACTCAGAAAACACTGCGCACCTGCAAGGAAAGCATGTTGTAATTCAATAACTGAACAAACAACGACAAATAAGGCAAATCAAGTCAGTAAAATTAACTATACACAAATGGCCAAGAAACACAGGAAATGGCATTAGCCATCAGGGATATGTATGCTGAAGCCATAATGAGATAGTACTCCATACCCATTAGGATAGCTAGAATCAAAGGACTGACAGTAACAATTGTTGGCAAATTGGAACCCTCATTCATTGCTGGTAGGGCATAAAATGGTATAACCACTTTGGACAACAGTCCTTCAAAATGTTAAACACAGATATACCATATGTCCTAGCAACCTAGGTACATACCCAAGACAAAGGCAACACATGTCTGCACAAAGACTTATATGTGGTTGTTCATAGCAGCATTATTGCAAGAAAATGAAAATAACTCAAAAGTCCATCAACTTGTAAATAGACCAAAAAAAAAAAAAGCCCACAAAAAACTAAAAAGCATAGCCATTAAATGAAATATTATTCAGCATTAAAAGGTATGGAAGGATACTGATAGAGGTTGCCACATGGATAAACCTTAAAAAAAATCACACTAGGCCAGACACAGAAGATCTCCACTGATATCAAACTCCAGAACAAAGCACTGGAGACAGAAGGGGGATGAATACTTGCTTGAGGCTGGGGTGAGAATGGTGATTAACTGTAGGAGGGCTCAGGGGATCTTGCTGAATAGTGAAAATGTTCAAACACTGGATTGTGTTTGTCAAGTTTGCTAAAAATTAATAATTTAAAAATATTTATTTTTATCTACTCAAAAGTCAGAGCAACAGGGAGAGAAAGAGAGAATCTTCCCTCCATTGGCTCACTTCCCAAATGCCTACAACAGTCAAAGCTGGGCCAGGCTAAAGCCAGGAGCTCAGAACTACATCCAGTTCTCCCACGTGGGTGCCAAACTCTAGAGCCATCACCTACTGCCTCCCAGGAGGCACTAGAGGGAAGCTGGGTCAGAAACGGAGCGGCTGGGACTCAAATCCAGGTACTGCAATATGGGATGCTGGCGACTTAACCAGCTGTGCCTCAACACCCACCCCACTAAAAATTACTGCACAGTACCCTTCCCTGGTGAACTTTATGGCATGAAAATTAAACAGCTCAATAAAGTTGTATTTTTTTAAAGGATACCATTTAGAACCTCTAATAAGAAAAACCAAACAGAGGAAAACTGTTGGGAGGGGAAGTTGGGAGCAGAGTGGCAAGAGAAAGGAGCTCAGGTGAGGGTGCAGGGAGTAGGTCTGAGAAAGGCCTGACGTCCATTTAACCGCAGCCTGGGTAAAGGTCAGGTTCATTTGCTCATACAGTTGTTCGTTCAACAGATATTGACAATGGCACACGGTGTGTTAGTGACTTGGCTGATAGCTGTGCATGGCTGTATGGTCACAATGACATTCGAGCAAGGGAGGCTGGACAGGATGCAATGTCGTCTGTGGTTCCTTATGGGCTTGGCTATGAAGGAGGACAGTCTGTACTCTCTATCCACAGGTGAACCCATCTGTGGATTCAGCCAATTGAGGATCAAAAATATTTGGGGAAAAAAAAGCATTTTTTTTCCTTTTCATTATTCCTTAAATTACACAGTATAACAACCATTGACATAGCACAGAATTGGGTGATAAGTAATCTAGAGATGATTTAAAGTGCATGGGAGAATGTAGATGAAATGCAAATACTATGTCATTTTAAACGAAGGACTTGAACATCCATAGATTTTGGTATCTGCAGGGGGACCTGGTTCCAGTCCTCTGTTGATACAGAGTGACAACTGTACTAGGTCTTGGGAGAGCGTGTGACAAGTGAGAGGAGGGAATATGTGAGCCCAAAAACTCAAATATAAACAGGAGTTAACCAGGCTAGGGGAGAAAGGAAGGAAGAGGTACAAAATCCAGGAAGCAGTGAGGAAAAGCCACCTGGTTTTTAAAAACAAAGCTTGTTCCTTGAGCAAAGGGAGGGAGGACGGAGGGCTGTCAGGACTCGAAGCAGAGGGACACCATCAGATTGGCCTTTTTTTTTTTGACAGGCAGAGTGGACAGTGAGAGAGAGAGACAGAGAGAAAGGTCTTCCTTTCTGCTGTTAGTTCACCCTCCAATGGCCACCACGGCTGGCGTGCTGCAGCCAGCGCACCACGCTGATCCGATGGCAAGAGCCAGGTACTTCTCCTCATCTCCCATGGGGTGCAGGGCCCAAGCACTTGGGCCATCCTCCACTGCACTCCCTGGCCACAGCAGAGAGCTGGCCTGGAAGAGGGGCAACCGGGACAGAATCTGGCGCCCTGACCGGGACTAGAACCCGGTGTGCTGGCGCCGCAAGGTGGAGGATTAGCCTACTGAGCCACCGCGCCGGCTCAGATTGGCCTTTAAAAAAGATTACTTTGGCTACAAGCGGACTGGATGGAGAGGGCAGGCGTGGGGACAGAGAGCAGTACAATGGCAGGAGGAGTGGCCAGGAAGGGAGTTGGAGTTAGAGAAAGGAAGTCTGGGAAGCAGGAGGAGAGGTGTGAGCCTCACTGTGGAGCTGGAAAGGACAGTGTTGGACAGGGCAGGCCCCAAACACCCGGTCGGACCAGGTGGACAAGCACAGAGCCAGGAACCGCGGGAGGGCTCACGTGCCCGTGCCCATGCCCATCCCCAGTGCAGTACTGGTGACAGGCTAAAACCACATGCCCCAGTGCTGATCACAGAAGTCACCTGGAGGGGCCGGCGCTGTGGTGCAGCGGGTAAAGCTGCCACCTGCAGTGCTGACATCCCATATGGGCGCCGGTTTGAGTCCTGGCTGCTCCACTTTCAATCTAGCTCCCTACTGATGTGCCTGGGAATGCAGCAAAAGATGGCCCAATACTTGGGCCCCCACACTCACGTGGGAGACCCGAAAGAAGGTCCAGGCTTCAGAGGGGCCCAGCTCCGACCATTTGAGCCATTTGGGGAGTGAAGCAGTGGTTGGAAGACTTTCTCTCTCTGCCTCTCTGTAACTCTTTCAAATAAATAAATAAATAAATGTTTTTTTAAAAAATCACCTGGAGCACTTACTCAAAACGCTAATGATCAAACCCAGGTCTTCTGAGTCTGGATTTTAAAAGTAACAGCTTAGGAAGTCGTGTTTTTGACATTGTGGCATGCTGTTTTTGTGGTCAGACGAGTTTTAGGAAAGACTGATGCAAGCCTTTTATCTATCTATCTATCTATGTACTCTATTCAATGTCTGGACAAGCAGCAGAGCAGAATAAGATATACTATAGAAGAAATCCTGAATTATGACCACCTTTTTCTTCTAGCGAATAGTGATGATATGGCCTGAAGAGTTAGCGGTTCTCCTAAAATGAGAAGAGGTGAAAACTTGTTAAGGATGAGTATAGTTGGGATTAAAAATGACAATAGGTCTGATCTGATTTCATCATCATTTAAAAAATCATCTATTATTTTTCACTTTATGTTTCTGTGTGGGAGCAAACTGTTGAAATCTTTACTTAATGTATGCTAAACTGATCTTCTGTATATAAAGAGAATCGAAAATGAATCTTGATGTGAATGGAAGGGGAGAGGGAGTGGGAGAGGGGAGGGTTGCGGGTGGGAGGGACATTATGGGGGGGAAGCCATTGTAATCCATAAGCCGTACTTTGGAAATTTATATTCATTAAATAAAAGTTTAAAAAAAAAAAGGATGAGTATAGTAAAATAAGAAAATGGTGATGGATCTGCATAATATTGGTCTCGCGGCCTCCATTGGTAAGAGTGTAGGTGTAGCCCTGAGAAGCACATTTATTAGTGTGTGATTTCTCAGGGCTGCCACAATGAATATAACACAGGCTTGGTCATTTCAAACAACAAACATTTTTTTTTTCAATTCTAGAAGCCGGAAGTGCAAACTAAAGGTGTCAGCAGCCTGCAGGCCCCTGAAGGCTCTCCAGAGGTCTCCTTCCTTGCCTCTTCCAGCTCCTGTTGGCTCCACCTGTATCTTGGCTGACAGCTGCCCAACTCCAGCATCTGTCTCTGCCTCTCAACCCTGCCTTCCCCGGGTATATCTGTTTTCTTCTCTTCTGTTTCTTGCAAGGACATGTGTTATTGGTTTAACCCCACCTGATTAATCCAGGAGAACCACAAATCAAGATTGTTAATAACACTTGAAAAATCCTTTTTCCAACTGAGCTCACATTTACTGGTACAAGGAGTTAGGATTTGAATAGGTCTTTGGGGGAGGGGGACAGTGCTTCACAGTTCAACCCCCTACACTGAGTAAATTAAAATCACCAGAAAGGGGACTGGCATTGTAGTGTAGCGGGCAGGGTTGCCGCCTGGGTAAATAGCATCCTATATGAGTGCTGGTTTGAGTCCTGGCTGCTCCACTTCCAACCCACCTCCCTGCTAATGGCCTGGGGAAAGCCGCAGAAGATGGCCCAAGTGTTCGGGCCCCTGCACCCATGTGGGAGAAGCTCCTGGCTCCTGGCTCTGGCAAGGCTCAATCTTGGCTATTAAGGCCACTTGGGGGGTGAACCAGTGGATGGAAGTGCACTCTCTTTCTCAGAAACTCTGACTTTCAAATAAATAAATCTTAAAAAATAAGAAAAAATTTAAAAAACAACCAAGAAGGTCACATGATGCTTCTACATATATCAGTGCTGACAGATTTTCATAAAAATGCTCTTAGTTCAGTGTTCCTTGGGATAACAGAAGTTTGCTTAATAATGAATTCACTTGTTTGAGTCATGTATAATTTCAGAAGTATGACATTGTGATTTAAAATAAGACATGATATTTAAAGACCAGTTACAGTTTTGTAGACAAAACTACATCCAGATAATTAGGATATTGTAAGAAATAGTTACAGAAAGAAAATGTCCAAGTACCAGGATAGACACAGTAGTACTTCTAGAAGTCTACAGGAGGGGCCAGCATTGTGTCATAGCAGGTAAAATTGCCGCCTGTGATGCCAGCGTCCCATATGGGAGTCACTTTGAGTCATAGCTGCTCCACTTCCAATCCAGCTCCCTGCTAATGGCCTGGGAAAAGCAGTGGAAGATGGCCCAAGTGCTTGGGCCCCTGCCACCCACATGGGAGACCCAGATGAACTTCCTGGCTCCTGGCTTTGTCTTGGCCCAGCCCTGGAGATTGGCCATTTTGGGGAGTGAACCAGTGGATGAAAGATCTCTCTCCTTCTTTCTCTCCCTCTCTCTGTAACTCTGGCTTTCAAATAAATAAAGAAAATAAAGAAATAAATATTTTTGAAAAGTTCACAGAAAAATGGAATAAAAAGATACGTTTACTGAGTGTAAAAAATAATTTTGAAAGCCTTGAATAATTTTTTCATAAAACAAATTTAGAAAAACTCTTTGAAGCGCTCTCATACATCTACCACAGGATGAATGCGGAAGAAATCAAGCTATTGTAGTGATTTCTGCTTATATTGCCCTTGCAAAGTGTTAATCAGGTCTTATTGTGATTAATATTTTAAAAATTTATTTGAGAGGCAGAGAAAAAGAGACAAAGACAGACAGAGCTCTCATCCAATAGTATACTCCCTAAATATCTGCAACAGGCAAGTGTGGGAAAGGTCAAAGCTGGAACTCAAACCAGGTCTCCCAGAGGGGTAGGTGGAACACAGTTACTTGAGTGCTCACTGCTTCCCAGCATCTATATTATTAGCAGGAAACTAGAGTCAGGAGCCACAGACAGGAGTCAAACCTACATACTCTGATGCAGGACACAGGGGTTTAACCAGCGTCTTACCGCTAGGTTAAACACCCACCCTGTAATTAATGCTTTAACAGACAGAGTACGTTGTTTTCCTAGAGTAAAAGCCAAGAATAGCTGGTAGTGCAAGGATATGTGAAGTAAATATTCAAAACAGGAACAGCTATAGATACATATCCGAGGAGTCTGTGGTAATTAATGAACATCAGGCACTTACAGAGAAACTATCATCCTTTATCTTGGATGCAAAGACAAGACAGATATGGTAAGCAAAGCAGCATGGCGCTAAAGGAAAAGCATCTGTGACTGCTGCGTAATGGGGAAACCTAAAGGTAGATGGACGCTTTCTGCCACCTGCCAGAGATTTCATCAGTTCCTCAGTGAGACAGGACTGGCATTAACAGAGGGGCTCCACAGTATTTGTAGGGATTTATTGGTATATGAAGCATTTCAAGGGATGCATGGAAAAATGGAAGTAAAGGATTAAGCCGGGTGCAAAGAATTGTGAAAATATATATACTTATATTTCAATATATTTCTATGCTGCTTAACTCCCTAAAGTTTAGGGCATATATTCTCAGAGTGGATTCAGTTTTCGTAAACTAAAAATCATCTTTTCTTATAAAAAAGAGTCCTCAGGTATTCATTAAAAGACAAAAGAAAGAGTTTGACAACGCAATTAAACTACATGGTCCAAATGCAACTCTAGTCCAGATCCTGATACCAAGGACAAGTAGATGGTTAAGCAATGACCTTTAAAATGGGACTTAGATAAGACTTTCTTCTACCAGAATATGTCATTTGCTTTTATTAAGACAAACTCCTGTCTTTCTGATCTTTACACATCTGTCTGTGCCAGATCGGCAGCTGTGCTGGGAGATACATCTCAAAAATCAATTCTCAAAATGACAGATTCTGAGAGCAAACCTAAACCCACCGGGTTTTACTATGAGCACCCATCCCCCTCTGTCCAGTGTGCTCCTAACCTCCAACTTGTCCGTCCTTGCAAGAATAGCCAACAAAATCTCCATATATCACTGTAATTTATATTATTGTCTTGCAAATTCTGCTAAACACAATTACAGGCAAATGAGATTTCAGCACTGGATAGTTGTTATTTAGACTGGTTAACCAATAAGGCTACAATCCCATCTTTCATTTAATTTCGCTATGGTGACATTCACTTGCTACTTCTAACACACGTAACAGAAACGTAAGTTCAGCCTTCATAGTACAAAAGAAAGCTTGAATAAATTTTTCTGTGTATTCTATTATACAACTTTTAATAAATCTAAGAGTGAAATAATTCTGCTGTATCTCAATAGGAAAAGGGACATTACTTTTTTTGTGTTTCAAAGAAAAATCCAGAAGCGGCATATATTCAAATTCTACTCCAAAGCAAAAATGTTAGAAAGCCCTCCCACCTCCAGCCTTTCTGAACTAAAACAAACAGAATTCCAAGAGTGCAAGACCATTCCTCATGTCTGATCCCAGAATAGAAGGCAAGTGGTTGAGTTTCTGATAACTTGCTACAGATTCCTTAATCTAGGCAATGATGACAAACTGGTGCATTTTAATTTGAACAGTGATAATTAATTTCATTGGAAGATGACTCATTTGATTAAAACTTTGGCCACTAGCGTTGCAGCTGGAGTGGGCCATGGGCTGCCTTCCCGCTGACATCAGTGGAAATCTTGAGTCAACATCAAAGCTACTTTGTGCCTCTCTGACCTTTCTTCACAAAGCACAGTGGGGCCCTATTTCTCAGTTCAGAATCTTCGGCTTGGCTCCGCTGTCCCCACGGGTGTTACCACTTGCAGACAGCCTACGTGTAGATATGCACTGAGGATTCAACAATAGGCCCTAGGGAAATCAAGTCTTAGATTCCGGTTTACATGTGGTTTCCTACTCCAGAGCCCACAGTTCAGACAATTGTATGTCTGCTGGCTTCACGGACTTCAGCGACTAAAGAGAGAATTCTGCAGGGAGGAGTGCTCCTGCTCCACGTGCCCCAGAGGGGCCCTTTACCTGAGAGAGGTGCTTGCAGCACCATCCTGAGACAGGTCCCTTACCTTGATAGCCATGTCGGGGCCAGCTGTTTCTGTGGCATCCGAGGCTGCCCCATCTCCCTTTAGCAGGACACTCTCCCACCCGACTCCTAAAGAAAAAAAAAAACAAAATAGCATCATTTGATGGAGTCAGCTGGCACCAACAGCACATGACTGCCATTTTGCAGATTCCAGTCCCTTGCGATGTGTACAGGAACCCAAGGATGACCTGTGGGCCGCTTACCTGTCTTACCTGCCAGTTACCAGGACAGCTTCCTTTCAGAAGAGCAGGCAGTTAGCACCCCTTCTGTGTTTACGTCATTTCCAACTTTGGAGTCCATATGGTCTATGGATCATACAGAGTTCTATTCCTCGCCCAGAGTGGAGAAGGGCTGGAATGAATGCCACAATCCAGACCTCAGACTGAGGCCTCACTTGGAGCTGAAAGTTCGTAGATACCAGAACCTAGAAACAGCCCCAATGCAGTACTCAGAAGAAATGACTTCTGATTATTCTCACACACCTACTGGAGATAACTGAGATTTTACTGTCGCTCCTAAAACCCACACATGCTTCCTCTCCAGCTCTTTAGAGATGTTCATGTTTCCTTCTGAAGTGGTCAGACCACCTCCAAAAGCCAACATCTGGCAAGATCCAAGTGTTCTCTCCAACTCTAAGAAGAAATCAGTGGCTGGTGTATGAAAAACCCATGAAAACACTCAGCAAAACCTCGCAAACTCAGGGGAATTAAGTGTATGAACAGAGGGGGACTGTCTGTATCAATGAAAACTTTGAAATAATGACAAGTATATTTAAAAAATATGATTTACTGCAAGTAAAGCTATCTCCTTTAGGGCTAATAAAGTAATACTTAGTAGAGTTTCTCAGAATCTGATTTATTTAAAAATTTTTCTTTATTTAATCTTATTTATTTGAAAGAGAGAGGAAACAGACAGAGACAGAGATACAGAGAGAAGCGGACAGAGATCTTTCTGCTGGGTCATTCCCCACCTGCCCACAATAGCTGGAGCTGGGCCAGGCCAATGCCAAGAGTCAGAACTCCATCTGGGTCTCCCACATGGGTGGCAGGGAGTCAAGTACTTGAGCTACCTGCTAATGCCTCCCAGGGAACACATTAGCAAAGAGCTGAACTTTTATGTGGGCAGATAGGGACTTAATCCCAGGCATTTTGATATGGGATGCAGGCATCTCAAGAAGTGCACCAAATTCCTACCCATCTTGGGGTCTATTTTAATATGCAGATAGAATTTTTATAATTGGTATAACAACTGCCTCTTTAAGAATGAATGCTCAGAAACTAAAGCATGAAAAAGATTATTTTCTTAAAGAGATTAAAATTATCTGTGTAACATTTGTTTATATTATTTACTTATTTAACACATAATTTTCCCTTAGGATGACTCAAGCACAATGTTCATCCCAGATCTGTGTGAATAACCCAAATTCCAAATTTCCAACTGTCTAGCATTATGTTAAATTAGGATTGATTGGCAAACTTTTTCTGTTTGCCACACAGTAAATATTTTAGGCTCTGTGGTTTTGTAGTTTCTGCTGCAGCTTCCCAAGCTGCTGTAATAGTGAAAGCAACCATCAACAACAGAGACAAATGGGCATGGCAGAGTTCCAATAAAACTTTATTTACAAAAACAGACGGTGGGCCAGATTTTTACCACGAGAACCATTTTATCAGCTTCTGTGCTAAATCAAGAAACTGGAGATGTAGACGATTGTTATACTCTAGCATTTCTCGTAAGGATCAACTGAACAACCAGGTGGTAAAGCTCCAACCATCTTGAAATTACATGATTATTCATTTATTTTTAAGTTTTTATTTATTTATTTATTTGAAAGGCAGAGAGAGAAAAACAGAGAGCTCTCCTATCCACTGGTTCATTGCTCAAATGCCTGCAACAGTCAGAATTAAGCCAGACCAAAGCCAGAAGCCATGAACTTAACCGAGGTATTCCATGTTGGTGGCAAGGAGCTACCTCCCAAGGTGCACATTAGCAGGAAGCTGGAATCAGAAGTGGGGCTGTGACTCAAATTCAGGCACTACAATATGGGATGAGGGTATCCCTAGCAGGGTCCTAACCACTGTGCGAAATGCCCACTCCTACATGATACTTTAAATAAACTAATATGAATTTAATGAAATGTTAATATATTCCCATTGGTTGTGGTTTCTTTTTTTACATTTGGAATCCTTGAGAGCTCTGTTTTACGGAATTACTCGACTCATGGGCCATAATGCATTGCAAGTTGCAAATATAGCAACTGTCCCTGATAAGTTTGTAGAAATTGGGTCAGAGGAGTTTGGCGACTTGTCCTACAATTTCTTCTCCAGAAACTCCTGCAAGGAGGTTGTCACTTTTGTCGTAAATGCATGTTTCTGGGAGAGAAATACCTGCTACTCCATGAACCGATTAATTCCCTGCCAAGCCTTGCAGTAAGCAGACTAATAGACCCTCCTGGGTTAAGCTATTGGTGGTGCCTGTTGGTCTGGCTGACAGAGAGATACAGCATGCTAGGCAGTCGCATGCTATTTAGCTAATGTACGGGTATGAATCATAGCCCACCAAATACTTATCTCCCTCCACTGCCACTGTGGGACAAATGTTCTCCCAGTCCCACTGATGTTTGTTTTGTTCACGAGGGACACAGAGGCTTGAACTGGGCTTCTGTGGTACAGCCCGCCCTCCTGCATTCCTGCTGTAGCACAAGGCTACGCCCCAGTTAGCCTGCAGAGATGACAATCATGAGACTTGGACCCAGTCTGTATCTTGGCACCAAGCCGTGTCTAGATCAGCCAACTTCCAGACCCATATCATACGCATGACCAAAAAAACCTCTTGAGTTTTGGGGCGGTTTGTCAAACAACATTATAATAACAATAGCTAACAGGTACAACCTATAATGAACATTAGAAATGAAGATAATTTTGGATCAAGTGCTTTTATCTTTTATGGAAATACAACCCTTTTGCATAAAAATTCATTTACAAATATTGGTTCTCACCTATATTTATGTTATTCTACTTTGGGAAGATTTTTTTCTGTGCTATAATCATTCCTTTGTAAGCAATACTATCTTTATTGAAAGCTATATGACTATCATGAGAAGTTATGAGACATAAATATACATGATTATCACAATGTTAGCCTGCAAGCATGAAAACTTTAAATTAGATAGCCTATCACTGCACGGTCATAGTGAGAGGAAACAGACAGGACAGCTGAATTTAAAACCTTACCAATCCTGATAAGAAGTTGTGAGAACACAAGTGTGTTATTTCAAAAGTTAGAGGAGAAATTCCTTCCAGGGAAAAAAGTGTGTTTTGGAGAAACAAGTGCCACTGTGGGACCATCTGAGCATGAAAAGATGGGTGCAGCATCAGGGAAGTTGGGAAAAAAGAGAAGGTGTCCAAGTGGAAGAGGGAGAGCAATTGAAAAGCAGACAGGGGGGCCGGTGCTGTGGTATAGTCAGTAAAGCCATGGGATACAGTGTCGGCATCCCATATGGGCGGCAGTTCGAGTCCCGGCTCCTCTACTTCCAATCCAGCTCCCTGATATGGCTGGGAAAGCAGTAGATGATAGCCCAAGTGCTTGGACCCCTGCACCCACGTGGGAGACCGGGAAAAAGCTCCTGGCTCCTAAGTTTGGATCAGCACATCTCCCACCATTGCGGCCATCTGCCGATTGAACCAGAGGATGGAAGACCTCTCTCTCTCTGCCTCTCTGTAACTTTGCCTCTCCTCTTTCTGTGTAACTCTGACTTTCAAATAAATAAATAAATAAATATTTTTTAAAAAAAAGAAAAGAAAAGCAGCCGGAACAGGAATGGGCAGAACTTCCCAGGGGATAGGTAATAACAAGGCCTTTTGAGAACAGGGATGTCTAATAGTCGATTATAAACAACGTCTCATGCTGTGTCAGGACGGAATTCTTCCCTTACGCTCACACTTTCAGCGGTGAGGTGCTCCACGCCACTGTCTTCTATCAGTGCTGTCTGGCGGGAAGAGAACGACCCCAGGGTGAAGAGAAGAGGGCGGCCACATGCACACGGTGGCTCCTTGTGAACATGAAATCTGAAGAGGACGTGACACTAAGAATCTTGGAGAAGGGACTTAACCACATACTGCATGCGATAGGGCTGCGGGCCAACTCCATCTGTCTACCAAAGGGCAGGAGGCCCTATCATCTTGAGAACCTGGAGGTGCAGACGATTGACAGTTCTCTGCAGGAGGATGCTCACACATCTGAGAGTGCCCCTCTCCATTTCCAAAGCGGTCGCTGACATTCCAACAGCGTGTAAAGGCTTTGCGCCGCCAGCAGGCAGGAGGCTAGTTCAGAAGGCTTGCTTGTGATACCTTCAGCTCCAGCATTTCATCAATGAGTTTCAACATTGGCTTTCCTGTTTGAGTTCCTGAGAATTGCCACTAAGACATATGATTTATAACCATAGCACAAACATTTAAACAGCTGTATAATCGTAAAACACAGACATTCCAGACTGCTGTGTTTCTATTACCAGTTATGTAACCATAATCTCCTCTGATATCAGAAAAAGAGACTACATAAAAAATTTGATCTAAGAATTTGGATTACATTACACACACACACACACACACACACATCACATATTGTATTTTTACGAACTGTACTTCCAAACAATCATTTCTCTCTTTTATCTTCCATTCTTCCTTTGCTCAAATTCTTATAATTTCTTTGAAAAATCATATTTTATATTATTCCTACAACTTCCAGCAAAACTACTACTATTTTTATTCTATTTTTTTTAAAGATTTATTTATTTTTACTTGAAAGAGTTACACAGAGAGAGAAGGAGAGACAGAGAGAGAGAGAGAGAGAGGTCTTCCATCTGCTGGCTCACTCCCCAAATGGCCACAACGGCCGGCAGGAGCTGCGCTGATCCGAAGCCAGGAGCCAGGAACTTCCTCCAGGTCTCCCACATGGGTGCAGGGGCCCAAGGGCTTAGGCTATCCTCCACTGCCCTCCCAGGCCATAGCAGAGAGCTGTATAGGAAGTGGAGCAGCCGGGACTCAAACCAGCGCCCATATGGGATGCCAGCACTGCAGGCAGCAGCTTTACCTGCTATGCCACAGCGCCGGCCCCTTTATTCCATTTTTCAAAAAAATGGGTCAAACCTCCAGGAAAACAAGATGACATCTTTCTCCCTGAAGACTGTGAGTGTGCACTTCTCTGCAGTAGGAAAAACTGGAATGTGTCCAATAGTAGCCAAGTTATGCTTATCCGTACTCCATCAGGGAGTTTTATAAAGATCTCTCAGCAATAAAATCAGCCACCATGAAATTTTTTCTACTGCTTTTAAAATATCTTCTCGCCTAGCTGCACAGTCAGATGAGTAAGTTCATGAACCCAAGCTTCCAATTCCCTAGCGTCAACCTCCCGAGCTGCACTCACAGGGTGTACTTGGCTGACCTGCCTGGCTCCTTTCTTTACTACTCCTTTCTACTGGGAATGTTGTGGGTGAGGGTCAACAGGGTGGTGCAACCAAGCTAAAGAAGCTAAGTTGAGGGCCTGACTAGAGACACCGGGGCACACAGGATGATGTTCATGCAGAGGGATTAGACTGGTAGCAGGTGGACCTGAGAGCTTGAGTACAGCAACCTGTAGATACAACTGCCTTGGTGTTCAGACAAAGGGAGACAGCATTTAAGGTTAAACAATGAAGACAGCCAAGGAGGCAGCAATGGAAGCCATGGCAGAATACAACACTGGGTACCTTCCTTCGTTCTGATTCTGGATAGTACTAAAATATAAAATTAAATTAACGCAAAAGGTCAGAGGCCCAGCGGGAGAGTGTAACACTCTATAGGAGGGCACTGGCTGTCCTGATGTCTGGAATCACCAGGTGTCACTAAGTGAAAGCAGCCCGAGAGAGAAAGACAAGTCTGAATGGACCCTTGCAAGAGAGGGGAGCACTGTCCTGGCTCATCCGTCCACACAGATCAAAACTGCTGGAGAGAGCAGGTGACTGGTTGTCATTAGTGCTCCTTACCCTAATATTCCCAGCTGTTTCTCGTGGACACATCACAGAATTTCACTTCCTGGCCTCCTTAGAGTGGTGAGGTCACATGACTAGCTCAGCTCCATGGGAGTGGGCAGCCGTGACCTTGATCACTTCTGGGCTCTGGCATTGAACTGCTGATGCAGGACCCATCCCTTCGGCCAACAGAGGCAGGCCATGTTCCACATGGTGGTGAATTTGTGCGCCCGAGTCCCAGGGTGAGGGTAGAACAGAGCAGAGACGCAGCCAGCCCACCATGGCCATGCAGGACACGTGTGAAGTAAACTGTCACTATTTTGAAGGCAGAGGATTAGGGTCATTTAGGACGACAGCCTAGCCTAGCCTGGCATTATGGGAGGAGGAGCCCTTCCGGACCTGTGGTCTCCATTACTCTCATGCTCCCATTGTAGAGGGTCCTTGGGCTAAGTCTGCTGTGTTCCATCTCCTAAATCAATCCTGGCCTTGAAGTTCTGCCTCCCCCAACAGGTTACAATGGATCATGTGCTCCACTCCTCCGGGGCTCCTCTCTGCTTTCATGAACCCAATGCTGGCTGCACAGTTGGCCTGCATCTCACGAAGGGCTTAGGTTCTAAAGACAAAAGGCAAAAGCCTGCATAGCAAAATTGCCCTTGAAAAATCCCTTAAATCTCCCATAAAGTACAATATAGGCTTCAGTGAGCCCAGTGAAGTCACTTGTTGTTCTCACTTCGGGGGAGATCTCCTCCTTCTGTAATACCAGATGCTGTTATTGGCTTGGTGAAAGGATCGTATGGTACACAAAATCCCTGTCTCAAATCTCTACAGTTCCCCAGGGTTTGTTGATACTCAGGCCGTGAGATACATGGAACCAGGACCGACTGTGGGAATAGCACATTAATATCTCGCTCATGCCCTCTTGCTGGGGTAAATCATTTCTGGTACTTTTGGTTACAGTAGTAGAAAGACTACTTAATGGAGGCTTAATCAACAGAAAACTGTTTGATTCACGTAACAAGAAATCCCAGGATAGTGTGGCACCAGAGGAGCCTAATTCAGTGGCTCAGGAGCTTCACGGCCTTGGCTGAGCTTCTGCTATCCTCTTGTGTTTCCTCTGTAGTGCCAAGATGGACACAGCAGTTCCATGGGTCATGGAAATGTCCAGAAACAAGAAAAAGAAAGATTCTCCTCCTTGCAGGACAGAAGTCTTCCCCCAGGGCACCTCCGCCCACTCACCCACTCAAGCTGACCTGCAACCTCTCACTGGTCAAAAATGCAACATAAACACACACACGGATTCCTAAACCAACCATGGGAAAATCAGCAACACTGACGTGGAGTAAACTAATCAAGATTTACCCGCTGGGTAGGGGAGGCCTTCCCTGAACACATGACCACCTGGAGGATGAACAAAGGGACAAAACAGGATCTCAGCCAATGAGAAAGAATGGGAGAGGCTGATGCCACTGATATGCAGCTAGTGCAGTCTGTCACAAAAGGATGCACACATAGATTGCACAACAAACAGAATCACTAATACCTTGAAACCTTCTATTTTTCTCCTCTCTTTTTCTCACGAATTTTGTTAGAAATAGATAGGTGAGTCCATGTAAGTTAAGTAACACAAATGATGCTATAGGACTCAGTCTTGCCTTCCAGTGTCACCTCCCCCACAGTACTACCTTAGCTCAGCCTTGGGGAGACAGCCCCTCCTCCACCCTCATGGAAACGCGCAGCTCTGATCATCAAATCCATTTATGGAGACACTCACTAGGATCTGGGCAGGGAGAGCCCTCAAGTATGTCTAGCGCGGTTTGCTGGTCAAGGCTGCCTCAATGGACCTTACCAACTAGCTTGTAAGCTCTTGTGAGCATGACCTGGGCTTAGTACATGGTCAACCTCATCTAAGTGCCTCTTAAACAAGAAGTATCAGTTTGGGGCGGCTGGGTTGAGGGATAGGAAGTTCAGACAGTGCTCCAAGGAGAAAAGGGGATTGACCAGGACTAGGAGGGGAAGGGCACTGGAAATGGACTCAGGTGCACCTCACCCCTTAGGCAGCATAGGAGGATGCCAGTGTATAGTGGGGCTCATTAAATATTTCTCAAATCCTACTGCAGTGGACCGGGCCCTGAGGTTCTCTGGGCTGCTTTCTCATCAGCATGGAGGACTTCTCTACATTGTCACTCAATGGGTGCCCCTCGACATCTACAAAGCCTTTCCCTGGTCATGCTCCTCACCACCTCACAAGGTCAGGTTCATTGGCAGTTGGAATGGAAGTTTTTTTTTTTTAAGATTTATTTTATTTAATTGAAAGACAGAGTTGCAGAGAGGGGTAGAGACAGAGAGACAGAGGTCTTCCATCCACTGGTTGACTCCCCAAATGGCTTAATAGCTGGAGCTGGGCTGACCCAAGCCAGGAGCCAGGAGCCAGGAGCTTCTTTTGGGTCTCCCATGTGAGTGCAGGGGCCCAAGGACTTGGCCCATCTTCTGATGCTTTCCCAGGTGCATTGGCAGGGAGCTGGATCAGAAGTGGAGCAGCTGGGACTTGAACCAGAGTCGATATAGGATGCTGGTACTGCAGGCTGGGGCTTGAACCCTCTGTGCCACAGCACCAGGCCCTGGAGTGGACAGTCTTAAGAATTACTGAGCTACAGAAGTTTGGAAAACAAAAAGACCTTTGATAATGACCTATGTAGCTCAGCCTATAGAGAGAACAGAAGATATAAGGGAGGGTCCTCAATTGCTAAAGTGTGCTTTTGTTTGCTCGACTTTCTGGAAATCTTTTCAAGCTTCTAACCTTCTTATCCTCCCTGGCTATTCCTTCCTCATCACCCTCTGCCTCAACTCAGCAACCTCAGAAGTCCACGGCCCTGGACACAGTCATGGAACAGTGAAGAATTCATGGTTCACATTTCAACAACAGAACTGAGGATATGAGCGGGAAAAACACCTGCCACAGCCTCATAGACAGTAGCTGTTAGCACTGGGACTGAAAGACCCACACATGTTTTGTTTCTTTCCCTACGCCAGGGTTTTTTTCTGGGCAAAAGTTATAACCACCTCATTCTACAAGTAAAAAGACTGGCCCACTGGGGAATCATTCTGTTTGATCACAATAAAAATAAAAACTGAGCTTAAAGTCCCTGTTCCACCACATTTTAACTCTTTCCTCACCTAAGGCCCAGAGAGCCTTGGGATCCCGATTAGGCCAGCTCTGTCTCTTCCTGTTAATTGCCTTTGGCTCCAAGCAATCCCTGAGACTGGCTTTTAAATCTTACTGTGTTCTTGGAGTTCTCAGCAGGGTGGTCACTAAAGCTTACCGGAACTTCAGAACAATGATTTGCCTTTAAACACTTGGCTGTGGGAAACCCCACCCAAGGATAAGCTGATGGGGCTGCTTCCGTTCCTTGGGGACCGTGCCCAGGCCTTAGGGGGGAGGAGGCCAGGCTGTCACTCCAGATGACCCACTCCAATCCAGGTGGTGGTGCATCCTGGCTCCTGAGCCCCAGCTTTCTTGCCCCTGGTTGACAGCAAAGGGCCAGGCCCCAAGGCTTCTAGGAGCACTCTATGGTGTCAGGGCCATGTCTTCTTCCCTAAGCTCCCCTTCCTGAGGACAGCTCACTGGGAAGGGGAAAAGCCCTTCCTTTGGATAACGAAGTCTTTCCCTCAAGCTCACCCAGAGGCCATTGGATCCCATCCTTTACCTGTACCTGAGCCAGGGAAGTCTTTTTGGGTAGCTCTGAGGAGTGGATGTTCAGGGATCTCAAAGATGCACAGAGACCCCAGCGTCTTGGCAAGAACACCTCTGTGCCTTCTTTTATTTATTTTTTAAAGATTTATTTATTTGAAAGATAGAGTTACAGAGAGGCAGACACACACACACACACACACACACACACAGAGAGAGAGAGAGAGAGAGAGAGAGAGAGAGAGAGGTCTTTCATCCACTGGTTCACTCCCCAAATAGCTACAACAGCTGGGCTGATCTGAAGCCAGGAGCCAGGAGTTTCTTCAGGTCTTCCATGTGGGTGCAGAGGCCTGAGCATTTGGGCCATCTTCTATTGCTTTCCCAGGCCATAGCAGAGAGCTGGATGGGAAGTAGAGTAGACAGGACTCGAACCGGTGTCCATATAGGATGCTGGGCTGCTGGCAGTGGCTTTACCCACTACACCACAGCACCACCCCCTCATCATGCCTTCTTCTTTCCACTGCTCTCTCATATGGCAACAAGGCCACCCTTCACCATTCACTGACGGCTTGTAGGGCTTCCCTACGGCAGTTAGGACTGGGCAGTCTTCCCGTCATGCAAACAGAGCTCCAAGTCCTGGTCCTGTGGGATCCCAGGAAAAGCTGGGTCTGCAGAGGGTAACCTGGGAAAACGACCTTTAAAAAGACAGAGGAAATTCAGAAGAACGCACCTGGAGGGGCAGGTGCTGTGGCGCAGCAGTTAAGTTGCTGCTTGGGATACTTGCATTTCATATCAGAGTGCTTGGGATAAAGCCCCGCCCCTGCCTCTGCTTCTGATCCAGCTTCCTTCTGGTGAGCCTGGGAGGCGGTGGATGATGGCCCAAGTGCTTGGGACCCAGCCACCCGTGTGGGAGACCTGGATGGAGTTCCTGGCTAATTGTTCCAGCCTGGCTTAGCCCAGGCTGCTGCAGGCATTTGGGAACTAAATCAGCAGATGGAAGATCTCTCTTTCTTTATCTGTCTCTCTCTCTCTGTCACTCTGCTTTTCAAATAAGTAAATCTTTAAAAAAATCCCCAGAGTCTCTTATTTTTCAAGTAGCAACAATGAGACTTACAGAGGTAAACAACTTGCTGCCACATGCTGTTCCTAATCACTTGTGTTAACTGAGGTGCCCTGGGCTCGAATGCACATCTGCTTTACCATTGAGAAGACACATGCACAGGTGTACCTACCCACCACAGGTGCATGCTCCTATGCACACACATGCACACATAGACCCACACATGCACCTGTGCACAGCCCATGCACATAATCACATGTGTGTGTGCACATATTTACACAGTTGAGCTTCTTCAGGAGCTGTGGACCTCCCTTTATGGAGAAAAGAGCCTTTTTCTGTCATAGCATCCGACACTGAGTCAGAAAACTGGTGTTTCATCTCCTGCTCTGCTCCCAGAGGTGCATCTCAAGCATCCGTCTGTCTGGGAGGGGAAAAGCAGACTCCAAGTGCATGAAAATGAGGGCACAAATGGATCACAGAGCTGTGCATCACATGAGTTTTATCAGACCCTTGTGGCCTAAACTATTTTGAAAATGGTTTGTTTTGGCTGGCCTGAACCAGTCCTCAGAAGTTAAAGACTTTTTAGGCAACCATACGACTTGTAGCAAACTTAAGGGACTGTTCACAAACAGGTTCCAACTCAAGTTAAAGGATGAACATCTAAAAATCCAGTTTACTTTCAAATTATTTTGCAGAAATACCCATCCACAAGTCCTATAAAGGATTCTGTTATATGAGGGCTTTTCACAAAGTTTGTGAAGGGTCCAGTGTTGTGGGGTAGCAGGTTAAGCTAATGTCTGCAATGCCAGTATCCCATATGGGCACCCATTTGAATCCTGGTTGCTTTGCTTCTGATCCAGATCCCTGCTAATGCATCTGGGAAAGCAGCAGAAGATGGTCCAATCCTTGGGTCCCTACACCCATGTAGGAGACCTGGGGCTGGAGTTCCAGGCTCCTGGATTCAACCTAGCCCAGCCCTGGACATTGCAATCATTTGGGGAATGAACCAGCAGATGGAAGATCTCTTTATCTCTGTCTCTCCCTCTCTCTTTAACTCTGCTTTTCAAATAAGTAAATAAATCTTTAAAAAAATTTGTGGAGAAGGTCAACTTTGTGGCATAGTATGTTAAGGCACTGCTAAGGATGGGCTGCATCCCATGTACTGGATTGCTGGGTTGAGTCTCAGCTACTCTGCTTCTGATGCAGCTTCCTACTAATGCATATCAGTAGACAGCAGATCCCAAATGGGCACTGGTTCTAGTCCCAGTTGTCCCACTTCTGATCCAGCTCCTTGGTAATACACCAGGAAAAGTAGCAGAAAATGGACCAAGTACCTGTGTCCCTGTCACCCATGTAGGAGACCTAGATGGGCTTCAAGACCCCTGGCTTTGGCCTGCTTCAGCCTGGGCTGATTCAGCCATTTGGGGAAAGATCCAGCAGATGGAAGATCTCTCTCTGTCTCTATCTCTCCCTCTGACTTTCAAAGAAATAACTAAATCTTTTAAAATAAAGTTTGCATAAAGTGCATATTATGAAAGAACTATGCATTCTTGGGCTGCGGTTGTGGTACAGCAGGTTATGCTGCTGTTTGGGATACTTGCATCCCATATATCAGAGTGCTGGCTTGAGTCCCAGCTACTCTGCTTCTGATGCGGCTCTCTGCTAATGCATCCTGGGAGACAGCAGATGGTGGCACAAGTGCATTGTCCCTGCCAGTCATATGGGAGACTTGGATGAAATTCCTGGCTCCTGATTTCAGCCTGGCACACCCCAGGTTGTTGAGGGCATCTGAGTAGTGAACCAGAGGATGTAAGATCTCTCCCTCTCTCTCTCTCATTCTGTCTCTCCCTCTTTCTCTGTCACTCTGACTAATCAATCAATTTTTGAAAGACTTATTTATTTATTCGAGAGGCAGAATTATATATATAGAGAGACAGAGAGAGGTTTTCCATCCGCTTGTTCATTCCCCAAATGGCCACAACGGCAGGAGCTGGACCAATCCAAGTCAGGAGCCAGGAGCTTCTTCCGGGTCTCCTATGTGTGTGCAGGGACTCAAGCACTTGGGCCATCTTCCACTGCTTTCCTATGCTATCAGCAGGGAGCTGGAGCAGAAGTCGAGCAGCTGGGACTCAAAACGGCACCCATATGGGATGCCAGCATGATAGGTGGCAGCTTTACCTGCTATTCCATAGTGTCAGCCTGAATCATTTTTTTTAAATGCGAATTTCAAAATTTATCCAAGAAAATCAACTTATTATTGAATTCCATTTTCCATGAACTTTGTGAAGTCCCTTCATATTCCCTACACACCCTTAATCATCAGGTTTGCCAGTCTGAGTTTACCAGGCTGGACAGATCTTTAATATTTATCCTTAACATGTGATACAACATTAAAAAAATGCCCAAGACACTGTCTGGGACCCAATTTTATGCTGGCAGAGATGCACTGACCCATAAGTAATTTAAAGGTCAGGTGATTTTAGGGATATATTCAGAATCTCTGGGATCTTTTAAGGGTCAACCACCCAATTGGCAGGCCACGGCTTCCCTCTCAGGTGGTATAAATGGCACCACTGGACTGACGACACAGGGACAGGAGGGTCCTCGGGGACACAAAGATGCCTTTTTTTTTTTTTTAATTTTTGACAGGCAGAGTGGACAGTGAGAGAGAGAGAGAGACAGAGGGAAAGGTCTTCCTTTACCATTGGTTCACCCTCCAATGGCTGCTGCGGCCGGCACGCTGCGCTGATCCGAAGCTGGGAGCCAGGTGCTTCTCCCGGTCTCCCATAGATGCCTGGTTTATGCAAGGCCTTTCCCTCCAGGTACCCCCTCCATCCCCACAGCTCATGCCCTCCAAGGCCTCCCAGCTCAGCTCTGTCTTCTGTATCATGACCGTCGTCATTTGTCAGAAATGAGCTGTGCTCACATCACTCCCTGCCTCAACCACACTCCTGGCATTTCTGTTGTGTGCCAGGGGTGGTGCTTGCAGTTGGGACAACCCAAGGGGAACAACCCAGCCCCTGCTCTGGGGAGGCAGGCAGGCAGTGGGTGCATGGGTGGGGTTTTTCCTGGACAAGCTGACTTCCAGGGCTGCTCCTTCCTCTCCCTTTCCTTGCTGTAGGAAGCCTCCCCTGGGGAAGCAGCCAGGAGGTTACATTTCCACCCTGAGTTCTGGGCATCCTGCCAGCGCTTCCTCTCCTGTCCTGGCGATGTCAAGTGATGTGTGGGAGCCTACCGTCCCACACAGGAAAGCCACTTGGGGGTGGGCCTTTGGCGTAGCGGTTAAGACAGTAGTCAAGAGTCTGGCATCCCACATTGGATTGTGGGATGGTCAATACCTTGCCCTGTTCCTGATTCCAGCTGCTTGCTGATGCAGACCTGTGAGGCAGTAGATGATGGCTCAAGTAGATGAATCCCTGACATCCATTTGGGAGACCTGGAATGACCCCCAAGCTGCTGGCTTAAGCACAGCCTCGCTATGGTTATTGTGGGCATCCAGTATGGATGAGAACTCTCTGTCTATCTGCCCCTCAAATAAAAAAAAATTTAAAAGAAGAAAAAGGCAGCTTTAGCAAATGAATACACTTGGGTATGAATAGATCAAAGGATCAAACAAGAGTGCCTCTGACTCCCAGCTGGTGGGTCTGTGGCAGGTCCCTAGTGGGGCTCAGGATCAGAACCTCCCATCAGAGCCTGAGAACAAAGAGGATGTTAGGATGTCAGGAGCCAACTCACAAAGCCTAGGGGTGAGGGGTAGCCCAGGGAAGTCAGACAATGGAGAAAACAGAGATTACCAGAACAAGACCAGCGATGCCAGACAGGGAAGCAGGAGGTGGTCAGGATGGATTTCAGAATCAGTGCCAAAGCCCTCTGTTGAGACACTAAATGATTTTAGCAGGCTGTTTGGAAATGGTGACATTGGTTGGCTAAAAGAGTTTGATGCAGAGGCTGGCACTGTTGCATAGGGGGTTAAGCCACCATCTGCAATGCTGGTTTCCCATATGAGCACTGTTTCATATCCCAGCTGTTCCACTTCTGATCCAGCTCCCTGCTAATGCACCTGGGCAAGCAGCAGAGAATGGTTCAAATACTTGAGCCCCTGTACCATGTGGGAGACCTGGTTGAAGCTCCTGGCTCCTTGCTTTGACCTGGCCCAGCCCTGGCCATTGAGGCCATTTGGGGAGTGAATCAGTGGATGGAAAAATTCTCTGTCTGTAACTCTTTCAAATAAATAATAAATAAATAAATGTTTAAAAAAAAGGAATTGGGGGAGGGTGGTGAGGGTGGTTTGAGTTTGAATTGTCATGGAGGTTGACTGTCCCAAAGACAGGAAGATAAAAGATATTAACTAGCTTACGTTTTGTTTACAAAATTTATGTATTCATCTACTTAAAAGGCAGAGGGAGGGAGGGAGAGGGAGAGAGAGAGAGAGAGAGAGAGAGAGAGCTCCTATCTATTGATTTACTTCCCATATGCCCACATCAGCTGGGATTGGGTTGGGTCCCAAACTGGCAGCTAGGAACTCAATTCAGGTCTTCTAGGTGGGTGGCAAGAATCCAAATAGGTGAGCCATTACTGTTGCTCTCTCACCTCCCACTCCCCAGCTGGAAACTGAATCAAGAGCAGGAGCTGGACATCAAACCCAAATATGAACGTCTTTTTTTTTTTTTTAATTTTTTTTTTTGACAGGCAGAGTGGACAGTGAGAAAGAGATAGACAGAGAGAAAGGTCTTCCTTTTTCCATTGGTTCACCCCCCAAGTGGCCACTACGGCTGGCGCGTTGTGGCTAGTGCGCTGTGCCAATCCGAAGCCAGGTGCTTCCTCCTGGTCTCCCATGCGGGTGCAGGGCCCAAGGACTTGGGCCATCCTCCACTGCACTCCCGGGCCACAGCAGAGAGTTGGACTGGAAGATGAGCAACCACGACAGAATCCGGCGCCCCAACCCAGACTAGAACCTGGGGTGCTGGCGCCACAGGCGGAGGATTAGCCTAGTGAGCCGCAGCGCCGGCCATGGGATATGAACGTCTAAACACCCACTCCCTCAGTTTGTTTTTAAATGGTTTTATGTCCCAGTGCTGTCTTCAATTCGAGAGTGCTTGTATGATTGGAAGCAAACAAGCCTCTGATGTGTCTGGAGTTTAAAAACCCATATGAGGGGTTGGCAGAAGTGTGCCAGCTAAAATGCACACAATGTTTGGCTTGACTTTGGAATGTAGCTATAACTTAGCATGAGAGTATTTATATTTCAAAGTCTTCCTTCACGGTCACATGCAAATTCATCTAGCTCTTTGCTGGACACAGGAAGGGAGGGGGAGAGAGAGCGAGAGAGGGAGGGAGGGAGAGTGAGGGGAGGGAGGGAGGGAGGAAAGAGGGAAAGAGAGAGAGGAGAAAAAAGAGACAGAAAGAGAACAGGGGTTCAAAGGAAGGAATCAGTGAACAGTGCTTGCTTTGGCCCTTGGTCTCCACAGCATGGATTTCCCTCTATACGCTAATTTCCCCTTGGGATGCTCCCCCTCCTCCATTCCCAGTCCATTTAACCCACATGAGGCTGCCTCCATTCCTCAGTGTTCCTCTTCAGCAGGTGGTCAAAGTACCCCTGACAAGTTGGGAGATGAGCATATGACAAACGACAGCCAGCCCCAGACTTCCCTTAGCATGCTGGAAAAGGAGCACTTCTCCTACGGAGCTTACTAAACTGCTCAGATTTAAGCCTGAGCATGGTCACCAGATGGGAAAAACTTTGCACAGGAGGAAGCTAGCAGAGAGGAAAGCAAAGCTTGGAAGGGTTGAGTCCAAGCCAAAAGAATGACTCCTGAACCTTTTAATTTTGCAAAAATAAAAAAAAATCACCTTTTTGAAAAGCTACTTTGAATTAGGATTCTGTCACATGTGACCAAAATGGCACAGACTACAACAGAGAGACTCCAAGATGAGAAGCCGCAGGGGATAGAAAAAAGCATCTCCATTCATGTTCATCATGAATTCAAAGGGGAGAGGGAAGTCCTTTGAATGGCTTTTGGAACTAGGACTGTGCTTCTGTGTGTGTGACATTTCATCAGGACTGGACCAAGTGAGGGCCCAGGGTCCACAGTCCTTTGCTGGTAACAGGACTCACAGCATTAGGAAATCCTATGATCAGAAGAGATGCTGGAAATCATCTACTCGAATTCTCCACTTAATGCTTAAATCCCTTTAAGCATCTTCAAAAACAGCTCACTCTGATTCTATCTGCACATTTCCAGGGCTTAAGAATTCACTCCCACAGGGGCAGACTGTGATAGGATGAATTCTGTCCCCTACAAAGACATATTGAATTCTTAACCCCTAGAATCTCAGAATAGAGTCGGTCCCTCAGCATCCATGGGGAATTTGATTCAGGACCCCTTTCTGATACCAAAATCTGAGGATGCTCAAGTCCCTTATATATAATGGTGTTGTATTTGCATGGAACCTGCACACATCACCCCTGTACTTTAAATCACTTCTAGAATATTTTAAGATATATTTTATTTCTTTGAAAGGTTGAGTTACACAGAGAGAGAGAGAGAGAGAGAGAGAGTGAGTTTCTATCCGTTGGTTCACTCCCCAAATGGCCACAACAGCCTGGGGTTGGGCCAGGCTGAAGCCAGGAGGCTGGGACTCTATCTGCATCTCCCACATGGGTGCCAGGGGCTCAAGCACTTGGCCATCTTCGGCTGCCTTCTCAGGTGTATTAGCAGGGAGCTGGATCGCAAGAGGAATGGCCAGGACTCCAGCTGGTATTCACATGGGATGCCAGCATTACAGGTTGTGGCTTAACCTGCTACACCATGATGATGGCCCCTCTAGACTCTTTACAAATGTCTACCAGATGCAAATGCTACGTAAATTGTTGTTACACTGTATTGTTTAAGGAATAATGACAAAAGTCTCTGTGTGTTCAATACACACACAATTTTTTTTTCCTAAATATTTTTCCATCCATAATTGGTTGAACCCATGGATGTGGAACCCATGGATATAGAGGATGGACTACATGACCTTATTTGGAAATATGTAGTTAAGATGAGGTCATTATGGTGGGCCCTAATCCAATGTGACTAATGTCCTTATAAGATGAGAGACACAGGGAAAGTGGCCCTGTGCAGATGGAGGCAGAGATTAGCATTACATAGCCATAAGCCAAGCAATGCTTGGGGGACTGGAAGTTGAGACAAGCCTGAAAGAATCTACCCCTCCAGACGCTGGAGAAAAGATAGCTCTGACCACACCTTGACTTTGGACTTCTAGCCTCTGAAATGGTAACAGAATAAATTTCAATCCAGCAAAAAGCAGTGTTGCTTTAAGCCACCCAGTTTGTGGTACTTTGCTATGTTAGCCCTAGGAAAGGAATACGCAGTCTATTTATAGCAGGTTTTGTGTCCAAATGTACTTGTTGATATTGAGCTAAAATTTAACTCTGTGCAACTAATGGTCCCAGCCTGGCCTTCCTGGAGTCAAAGACATGCCTATTCTGCCTCTGAAAAACAGCCTCCAAGCACAGCAATCAAGGCTCTGATCATGCCTCGATGAGATCTGTTTTTGTTTATGTCCTGAGGTCATTTACCACCCTGGTGGCTCGTAAAGCTGTGTGTCTCTAGCCAGTCCTTTGCTCTTTCGTTAGTGACCAACAGAGCTGCATTGTACAAGGTACCCCCATGTCTTCTTTGAGATGGGCTAAACTCAGTGTGAGGGGGAGCAGTTGCTTCCTCTGACAAATCCCCAAAGTGACACCTGTTCATGCAAAATCTTACAGAAACATGGTGATGGTAAGAACTGTGATGCGAAGCTGTTAGAGGAAGAAGCAAAACCATGAGACACAGAAAGATTTCAAGGGGCCGGTGCTATGACGCAGCAGGTCAAAGCTGCGTCATCCCACATGGGTGTTGGTTCCAGTCCTCACTGCTCCACTTCCTATCCAGGTCTCTGTGATAGCCTGAGAAAGCAGTGGAAGATGGCACAAATTGGAGACCTGGCAGAAGCTCCTGGCTCCTGACTTCCGATCATCCCAGCTCCAGCCATTGTGCCTATTTGGGGAGTGAACCAGCAGATAGAAGACTTCTCTCTCTCTCTGCCTCTGCCTCTCTTTAGCTCTGCCTTTCAAATAAATAAATAAATAAATAATCTTTTTATTAAAGAATATTTAAAAAGTTACTATTAACAAAACATCCTGGCTCCTTTTCCAACCAGGGATGCAGGAGTATTATTCTGGGAGGCAGTCCCACCCCAAGCTGGCTGCTTTCAAGCCCCACAGTAGAGCAGAAGTGAGGAGTAACCATCTTCAGGGAGTCTGCACACCTGGAACTCAACTTAGAAGAAATCCCTCCTAGTCAAGACAAAGTCCAACAATAGTGGAACAGAAACTTCTCGGTGCTGAGGCAAAATTTGGAAAATGCACAGAAAACCTCTCAACATTGTCTCGTTGCTTTTTTCTCTAAGAGTAAAAATTACTGCTGCATTACAGGACTCTGGGCTCATGCTGCTCTCTGGATGAACAAAAGGCAAGGTGTCCCGACACTGTGCCAAGTTCTGGCTATGTCATTGATTCTGATTTGCACTCTTATACCCACAAGCTTGCAGTGTTGGCTAATGCCTATAGGGCCAAAGCAAAACTGCCTTTGGTCTGTTCAGCCTGTTCTCTTCATTTTTGTTTTAATGAGGAGCTAGATTTTGGTCACTTTAATGGTAGTTCTTGCAGAAAGGCTAATAAATGAAGAGCTGGTTCTGGACACTCCCCTGGGTCCAGTTTTGATTGGGGTCAACATGGGGTATCCTTGTATAGGGTCACTTATGGAAAGTGCCTTGACAATCCCATGGAGAAATACATGGCATACCATGCTTCCCACTAGAAGGACAACCTGATGTTACCTTCACAAGGACTTATTCTAGCTAAGACCATGAAGAAACCATAAGTGAAGCAGCAGGAGTTTGTCTTCCCCCTTGGTGTAAGATTTTAGGAAAGAACCATCCTTTCTCCCTTCAGTGGATGTTTGGTGAAGCAAGTCTTAGCTGAAGTGGAAGCTTGGCCTATAGATTAAGGTGGAGCGCTTCAGAGATACACCCAGAAATGTTCTAGGCACCCAAATGGCTAGTGGGGAAGTGGCAACTTGACAGCTTAGAGGCAACAGCAAGGATGGACTGGGTTTCACTGGTAGGGTTTTTCTGCTGAGACTGAGGATAACAGAACTCTCTCTACATCCTTCATGCTCTTCCTGAAAACAGTCAACATCCCTGAGATGGGTCTGTACCAGGATAATGTACTGAGGACAACTGGTATGGTTTGAGCAGGATTTGGCTCCCCAAACTCATGCAGACATTTAAACCCCAGAGTCTTACATAAATGGTTAATGAATTCATGTTCATAGTCGATGGCTTAAGGGTGGAGACTTCATCCCATTATGGTGTCTGAAGGTGGGGTTCTTTGGGAAGTGATTGGATTGGATTAGGTGGCTGGGGTAGATCCCGTGATTGAATCATGGTGGCTTTATAGACAGAGGCACATGGACATTCAGGATGAACATGCTCCCTGTCTTTCTCTGCTTCGTGGCTCACCATGTGGTCCTCACTCCTCACGTTTTCCATCCTCATCACACACTAGGCCAATGGGACCACCTGATCTTGGACTGAGAACCTCCAAAACCATAAGATGAAATAAACCTTCTAAGAAGCTCCTCTCAGGTATTTCGGTTATAGTACTGAAAAGCTAATACAATAACCTATCCAGAATTGTAAATATTAGAGAAAAAATTTTATGATTTTTTTTTTGGTTAAGGTTGTCTATTCTGAAGAATGTGAGTATCCAAAGAAAATGGAATTAGGGGCAGTAAGGGCCATGGGAGAGGACTGACCAGCTCGAATACAAGACAGGGGCTTAGAGGAGCAGGGAGGGCATAAAATAAGAAAATGACCACAGAAGCCTGCGGAGCTGGAGGACTTCTGTGAGGACCTACAGGCACGTGGTCCCAGCTCCTTGCCTTTCCATTCATCATGCAACAGGATGGGTGGGATACACCTTGACAGCCAGTTAAAGGTGGGGAGACAGAGTCTACCGAGTTTGCCAGAGGAGAGTCCTTTCTGCTCCAGACTCAATCTGCCCTTCAGTGCCAAAGAATTCAGAAATTTTTACCTACCCAACACACCCCTCTACACCTGTGCTTGCTTTTTCTTTCTTGTCCTCTTGTCCCTCCCTGCCTGCCTTCCTTCTTCCCTTCCTCTCTCTTGCTCTTGCTCTCGCTCTTTCTCTTTCCTTACTTAGAAACTTATAACACTTTAGAAAGAATACTCTTGCAATATGGGCTTATTACTTAGTAGATATGGCCTTTGTCAATGACCTTACGGGGCTTCTGAGTAGCAGCAAATGCCCTCACACGATTACTGTATAAAATTGGTTAGAATGGGGTTTCCAGATTCAGTGGAGGTCAGACACTAAAAGCAATGACAACAGAATAACTCATTCTAAAGAGATTGCATATATTTTCATTATTACAAAATAAAATAATACTTTCATGATACAAGAAATTATATAATGCCAAATTTCAAATCTTCAAAATTGCAGTTGCATGCCTAACTTATGAAAATTTTGCTTCATCAGGAAACAAGCACACTCAGACCGTAGGTTGGTAGTATGAAGTAAGTGGTTTTGCCTCTTGACATAACAATGCAGGGTACATGGAAGGGAAGTGCGGCAGACACCACCCTTGTCTTGAAGTACAGAACCTGTTCATTTAGTCCAGGTAAACTACTCTCTTCCATATGATTGTGGGTTTCACTAAATTAACTGTAGAAATATTATTCCCCCCACCCCCTTTGCCAGGGACTGGTTTAGGAGAGGCAACAGTCAATGATGAATGAACAATGAAACAGAAGCCCAATGAGGAACCTCTGAGAGATGTTTCCTTGCTCTTTAAAGACATGGATAGAGGCCGGCGCTGTGGCATAGTGGGTAAAGCAGCTGCCTGCGGTGCCAGCGTCCCATATGGATGCCGGTTCGAGTCCCAGCTGCTCCACTTCCGATCCAGCTCTCTGCTATGGCCTGGGAAAGCAGTGGAAGATCACCCAAGTCCTTGGGCCCCTGCACCCATGCAGGAAACCTGAAGGAAGCTCCTGGCTCCTGGCTTTGGATCGGTACAACTCCAGCTGTTGCGGCCACCTGGGGAGTGAGCCAGCAGATGGAAGATTTCTCTCTCTCTCTCTCTCTCTGTAAGTTTGCCTTTCAAATAAATAAATCTTAAAAAAATAAAAAAGACATGGATAAAGAA
The DNA here is from genome assembly GCF_051225735.1 of Oryctolagus cuniculus. Taxonomy (NCBI): domain Eukaryota; kingdom Metazoa; phylum Chordata; class Mammalia; order Lagomorpha; family Leporidae; genus Oryctolagus; species Oryctolagus cuniculus. Next base: position 213,900,814 of record NC_142867.1, on the reverse strand, counting down.
GCTCCCCCTCTCTTCCTCTACCACACATTGTCACATCTGGGAGGACTGCTGATTTCCACACGGTGCATCAATTTTGTGACTATGAGGACAGCTGGTTGATGACAGAGATGATCCCTTCAGGATGGAAGACAGAAACATGGAAGCAAGCTGAGCTCTTGAGAGTATCACGGTGTTGTGAAATTAAACAACTCCAGAGCAGCTCTACCACAGGAGCTCTTGTTAGTGTAATTCTATTGTTTCCTTACTGTTTGAGCCAACTGAGATATGATTTTCCAATGAAGCAAAGGCGGTCCAGGAAATGACAAAATGCATTTGTATCCCTCTTCCCAAAAAGTCACTTTGGAGATGATATATCAAAGTTATGACTAAAAACTTAAAAATTTTAAGCAAGCTGAAAAAATGCAGAGATACGTGGACATGGAAATCACATTATGAAAGAGGAGAAGTAGACCATAAAGAGCAGAGACAGGATCCTAAAAAATATAAATATTCACATGGCTTCTACCAAAAGAAATTCAATTCATAGCAGCAGTTTATTATTAAGTGCTCATTAGAGTCTGTTTCCATAAATCGTTACTCAGGTTGAAATATTGCAAGTTTCTGAGAAAACAGACAGTGTCAGGTCACAGATCTGAACTTCTGCTCAAAATAAATGGCAGAGGGCTGGCACATGCTTTGGGAAATGCGTCTAGCACCAGTCACTCCACATCTCTCTGGAGCTTGTCCCCGGTGTAATTAACCATTACAATGACCAAAATATATGAAAGAACTTTGCAGAAAAATGCCAAATACACAGATTTCAAAGAAAAGTTAGCATTGTAAACAAGTCACGAAAGGAAACGAAGGGAAAACAGCACAAGAGGACATTCACATTTCTTACACAATCAATTTCCGAAAATATGTCAGAAGCACGGCCTGAGGCTTGTTTTAATTGGCAGCAACACAAGGGAAATTCAAATCTAAGTCCCAGAGGCTGCAGTGCTGGGAATGCTGTCTGTGTCTGCCTCGGTAGCAGAGGAAACATCGAGAAGGGGAGACGTGGACATAGAGGGAGCCTAGCAAACTCGAATCACATGCAAAGGTTGCAGGACTCTTTCCGTAGGAGGTGCTTTTAAGTCCTTTCTTTCCAGCGTTCCTTTTCACCAATGAAACTGAACCCCGTTATTCTTAGTACTGACAGCTGAATGAAGACAGATCAGAAAATCAAGACCAAGGAAATTACCCTAAAACTGGGAGCTGTGCTGTGCACTGCAGTGAAATCATTCACGAAAACACATTTAATTACACTTAATCAAACACACTTCACCCCCTAAGCTTTCCCGCAGCTTCACGTCATTCAATTTCTCAAACACTGACTCAAAGAACACATTCTACCAAAGTTTTTTTTTTATTATTAAGTATTAGTTTTCTTTGTATTTTGAACTACAGCCCAAGGTTAATTGTTCTCAGATCTGGATTTTGGTGTGTGTGTGGTGGGGGTCACATTTCTTTTGAATTTGATGAGGTATTACCAACTGGAGCCAGTTTAATGAAGCGAGAGAAATGTCAGATTAACTGGGAGGTATGCAGCAGCAGCAAAGAAAACTCAGGGTTTTACAAGACAATTAAGCATAGTGTAACACCTCCTCGCACACGGCAATGGCTAGCACATTAGGGAGAAGTTTGCTAAACGGTACTTACGTGTTAGTGATTTATTGACCTGCTCAGAGGTCTCTGCCTGATCAGGTGAGTAGCTCAAGCACACCTCAGCAGGTGCCCCTGGGCTCAGCTCCCTAAACAAGCTCCTGCCATTCAATGCTGCTTTCCTCCTGGCACTTCTCTACCCTCTCATGCCTCAAGTTCATCTCAGGAGCTTAAATGGAACTGAGAGTCTCCATTTGGATCCTTCTAGAATCCTGTACACGCAAGGAAACACTCAGTAAATACATGCTGGTTGACTGGTTAATTTCTGACGTATTTTGAAAGCCAAGCAAAAATTTGGGTCACAAAAATTCTAGAAGTGAAGCCAGAAAATCTAAGTTCAAATTGTGGTCTGACCACTTACTGGGAGATCTGGTGTTAGTCTATGCACAGTTTCCTCATTTGCAAATAAATGAATGATAGTTACTGGTCTAGGTAATTAATATAGACCAAAGTCTTTACTCCTCCTAACAAGTCTATAGGGTAGGATGCCAAACTCGCCTTCATTTTACAGAGGAGACAGGCACAGATCACAAAGCTAGCAAGCATCTAAGCTGAGATTGAACCCCAAGCAGGTTCGTTCTAGAAAGTAGGTTCTTGACCAGTATAAGGTTCAATTAAATGAGTGACTGTTTGGAAAAGTGCCTTGTACATTTCAGAGAGGGGTGCAGGTTCTAGGTCACTACTGAAATGACAGAGATGAAAACGATGGATTAGAACAATTGCTCTGTATGGGGTAGCTCCAGTGCCCTGTCACGAGGCTGCCGATGCATTCAAATTGGCAGCTCAAGGGCACTGCAAGAAGGAGCTTGAGCTGCCGCAGTAAGAAGCTCCCGGGAAGCCTGTTAAAATGCAAGGCTCCAGGCCTCAATCCCAGACAGTCTGTCCAATATGTCTGTCTACAGGCCTATGAGCTTGCAGGGGGTCATAGAGTTCATGTTCAGAAGCCTTGGACTTTGGGAGGCCAAGTACATGCAGGACGAGCCCATCACACGCAACTTGAGGTTGAATTCCAGCTGCTGTCCTGGGAGATTCAACCCTCTTGAGCCTCAATTTCCAAAAGAAACAGGCGGAGCCCTTTCAAAGCACTTGTAGAGATTCTCCTACTTGGTTCTCCCCTCATCCCCGGTCACCTTGAAAAGCAGTAGTTCAGTAAGTACCTGGAAAATGCTCATTCTAGCGGTGTGGTGTGAAAGGGAGCTAACATCCTTTACAAGGCCTGTCCTACCCCTTCCCAGACTGACATATGAAATGGTCAAAGGCTCTGGTCCAAGGTTGGGTATCTATCCAAGCTGAGACACTTACAGCCTTTCCCCGGAAGCCAGGAACTCTGTCTCTAGGCCCGTCTTTCTGGGGTTGGGAGATGAGGGCACTGAGAACAGAGATCTTGATCAAGATCAGCTGTGTGGGTGCAGCCTGCCCGAAAGGACACTGCTAAGAGTCAGAAAGAGGGAGAGGACGGGCCGGCACGAGTCCCAGCGGCATGGGAAGCCCTGGTTAGTCACACACGCAGCCCAGCTGCACCCTTATCCACCCTGTGATCAGGCTGTGTGAGTCAGTAAGTGCCCAGTTTTCCCAGACCAGCTCAGACCGGGTTTTGTCACTTGCAATCCAAAGGCCCCTGACTAATACACGGAATAAAATTCTGTTAGCTGTGATTAGGCCCCTGTGGAGCTTAGAGAACCACCAGGAACCACGTGCTCATTCTGCTCCTCCCCCCCCCCCCCCCCCATTGATAGCTGCAGCCCGAGTCAATGGAGGAGGCGTGTGAAGCTTAGGACAGGGGCAGTGAGCTAAGGCTGCCTAATTCTGCAAGAACCCCAGCATGCGGAGCTAATCATTAAAACCAACATGAGTACAAAGCAATATTGAGAGCCAACATGACCAAGAAAATAAATGCAAATATGAAACAAGGGCAGCTGGAATAAAAAGAAAAACTGAAGGTGTTTCAGTGGGTGGATTTGATCCATACCAAGAAGGCAGAAGCATTTGCTTTCCTCTGCCTCCTGCGATTGTGTTTCCCAGGGCAGCTTAGGAGAGCAACATTGCAGACAGGGGCCAGTGTGGTGGCACAGTGGATAAAGCTGCCACCTGCGACACTGGCATCCTACATGGGCACCAGTTTGAGTCGTGGTTGCTCCATTTCTGATCCAGCTCCCTGCTAATGGCCTGGGACAGCAGCAGAAGATGGTCCAAGTACTTGGTCCCCTGACACTCAGAAGAAGCTCCTGGCTCCTGGCTTTGGCCTGACCCAGCCTTGGCCACTGTGGCCATCTGGGGAATGAACCAGCAGATGGGAGGTCTCTCTCTCTCTCTCTCTCTCTCTCTGCCTCATTCTCTCTCTCTGTAACTCTGTAACTCTGACTTTCAAATAAATAAATAGGTCTTTAAAAAAAAAAAGCTCATGGAAAACATGCATTACGAAAAGGCTATACATAGATTTTGAATTTTTTTTGCACTCACATGGAATTCATGAATTTTGTAAAAGGCCCTTGTTCTCCTGTTATTGCAGTCCATATAGTGCCAGGGTACTCAGTGTCTTGTCCCAGGACCAGGGACATCAGCATCACCTGGAGTGTTATTAGAAATGCGGAACCTGAACTCTACTGATTGAATCAGACTCTCTAAGCCCCCAGAAATTTCTTTTGAACAAGCTTTCAAGGTACACTGGTATGCTGCACGGTTTGAAAACCACCGGCACTGTGTTTTGGGTAAGCCTGGGGCTCTGGAATCAGGGCCAGGTTCTTGAACTTTGCATAAACCACAGTAGGAACAGTGCCACTGGAGTTCCACACTGTTCCTGGTTAGTGACTTACTATCTGTATAGCAAGTTACTTTATCTCCTTGAGCCTCGGCTTCTTTATTTTTCAAACAGAAAGAAGAGTAGGCATCCAACTTATGGATTGATTCAAGAATTTAATGAATACATGAATACATGAATAATGAATACATGAAGTACTCAGTTCAGTACCTAGCATATAGTGTATGCACTCAATACATGTTGATTTTGTATTTGCATTATTTTTTTAAAGATTTTATTTATTTATTTGATAGGCAGAGTTACAGACAGTGTCAGAGAGAGAGAGAGAGAGAGAAAGGTCTTTCTTCCGTTTGTTCACTCCCCAAGTGGCCGCAGTGGCTGGAGCTGCGCCAATCCGAAGCCAGTCTCCCATGCAAGGGCCCAAGGACTTGGGCCATCTTCCACTGCTTTCCCAGGCCACAGCAGAGCATTGGACTGGAAGAGGAGCAGTCGAGACTAGAACCGGTGCCTATATGGGATGCTAGCGCTGCAAGCAGCATCTGGCCCCCTGTATTTGCATTATTTTGCTGCTGTCCTGATTCCAGTTGCAGCACGTGGGCCTAGGGAAGCCAGAAGGTATCTCTAGAGAGAATTGTTCTTTTGAAACACTCTGTGGCATCCGGTGTTTATTCTTTGTGCATAGAAAATTTTCTACTCATTCTCTAATACCCTACCCATGGTTACCTACACTATGAGGACTTCCCAGAGCTGAGGCATCCTCTCTTCTCCCAGGCATCCTCCATCCTCCTTCAAAGCCTTCAGACTGCCTGCTAATGGACCTTGGCTCTCCTGCTGACTATCTTGAGAAAGCTTCTTTTCTCTCCTCTCTCTCTCTCCTCTCTCCTCTCTGCTCTCTCTCTCTCTCTCTCAACAAGTGGTAGTCAATTTATCAAAACAGTTTGTTGGCTTAGGCATCTGCAATGGTGACTTCAGCTTCTACTGCTGGCTCAACGCTGACGGAAGCAACCTGTTTACCAATCTCAGAAGGACTCTGCAGGTCAATGCGCGGCTGATGGAGTCTCATCTGGAACCGACCCCACGTCGTGGAACCTTCACCACAGGTGTTTTCCTGGTAGTGATTTGCAGGGTCTTGGTAGGCATCTGAACTGGTCCTTTCACTTCCAGATTCTTCTCCTTTGCTCCTCTGATCAAGTCAGCACACACCTTCCCCAGGGACTTGGTGTTGCGGCTGGTCAGGGTGATCCTAATTCGGTGAGTGGCCACCTCCGTTCCACGGGCGTCTTTCCGGTCCCTTTAAAAGCCATGGCTGCGTTGTGGCTTCCTGACCGACTTGCTCCTTGGTGAGAGCAAACAGCAGTGAGTCAGGAGCAGGAGCGGGCGAAAACACGCTCCGCACCTGGCACTACCACGTCTTCCTCAGAAAGAAGCGTCTTCACTTTTCTATGCCCCAGCTTCCTCAGCTGGAAAATCAGACGAATAACTGTCTTCACCAGTAGGGCTGCTGGGTTATTAAATGCGGTAATATGTGTGAAGTACTTACAATGCTACTTGGCATACAGCAAGTGCTAAATAACTCCCGGCTCTGTCTTCTGGTGCCTCGCAGGTACAGGTGCAGGATGGGCGAGAGTGTGATGAATGAATGGATATGGGGCTGGGCCAAGACTATGGTGAGTAAGGACTTGCCTTGGGTATAAAATTTAAGTGGGCCTAATAAACTCAGTTCCAATAAATTCTGGAGTAGTTCCAATAAAACTTTATTTGTAAACACAGGCAGGTGGCCAATGGCCATAGTTTGCTAATTTGGATTTTAAAAACCATTGAATTAAAAAATGATTTGTCTTGATTACGGGGGCCTGAGGCATGGAACAAAGCTGTTTAATCTGTGCTTTCCCCTGTGGCCGGCCCTCAGAGCACAGGCCCTGATAGGTGCAGCTCTTCCTCACTTCACCATCTGTCTCTGAGTGAATAATGAATGTGCAACGGGAGCTCCAAAGTACACTGTTTTGCAGCTTCCTGTCTACAGCCTGGAGCAAAGTCACTCCGCTTGTCTCTCTATGCAGAGGCTCCTTTGCAACATCCAGGACAGAATTAAAAAATTGTATTCATTTTTCATTTTATTTGAAAGGCATTCAGAGGGGTGGGGGAGAAAGAGAGATCTTTGACCCATTGGTTCATTCCCCAGATGCCTACAATAACTAGGGCTGGGCCAGGCCAAAGCCCAAAGGCCAGAAAATCTGGGTCTCCCACATGGGCGGCAGGGACCCAAACCTGAACCATCATCTGCTGTTTCCCAGCACGTGCATTAGCAGGAAGCTGAAATTAGAAGCAGAGCTGGGACTTGAAACAGGTGTTCCTATATGAAATGCAGGTGACTCAAGCAGTGTCTTAATCACTGTATCAAACGCCAAAAAAAATTTTCAAAAGCAGTATGAACTCAAAGCAAGTCAGTGCATCTGCAGTTTTCAGATAAAATCATATATATGTGTGTGTGTGTGTGTGTGTGTGTATCCCATTGGTTCTGCTTATCTGGAACCCTTAATACACATGTGTTGAGTGTGTGTGTGTGTGTGTGTACACATACATGTTTGGCTTTGTGATATTTTATGGAACTTTCAAGGATGTGTGTGTGTGTCCATAACCATGTGAAAAGAAGAGTCGCCTCTTTCAAAGGAGAAGTGACTTTGGCTAGTGGCTCTGCTGCAAGACACACATGCTCACATTTCAGGGGCAGTCTGTGGCTGTGCCTGCTTTTTGCTGGAGCTTCCCCTCATTAAGGGACAGCCAGTTTCCCAGCATACCTGCCACCTCTGTGTAAGGGAGCACACCATTGCTTGTACTTGCAGAGACCAGTCTCGTGCAGGTCCCCAAGCTCTGATACTGGCACAACTGTGATAAGATAATGGCTATTTTACTGAGACAGTGCACTGTGCAAACCCTGACAGGGGATTTCTTTCCTTCTCTTTTTGTTATCATGCAGCAAAAATGGAAACCATTTAGGGAAGTGAGAGCGGCAGGCTCTGGAGGTCCAAGTGACGTGTGTCGTTGTGCTCATCCAAAATCGGATCAAATCTGGGTTTCTCTTTCTCTTTAAGGATGATGTTGAAGTCTCAAGGTCTTTGATATTTTGTGGCAAGTATGGCTCTGAGTGTGCAGAAGGAAGAGGCAAAGCCCCAGGAAAGGCCTGGTAATGGTTTGGGATGAGACATGAGAGTAGAATGCACATAGAAGACCCTGCCCCATGACCACTGATTTGTGAAGTCTTACTGGCTACAGGCTGGGCATTGCCCATCTGCATTGGCCTCCAGTGAGTGCCCTTTAGAATTCTGAATCAGAAACTGTCCTTGGCATTCACCCTGCTGGGCAACAGCCATGTGCCACAGTCGTACAGCTCTTGGCTTCTTTGTAATTGACAGAGATGTGTCTACTTCCTGTACTCTGAGCCTGGTTGGATGCTCCCACCATGGGGGTCTCACTGTGCCCTGCACCCCCCTCACAGACCACAGACACCCAGGCCTTGCATGCTTCTTGTTTGACTTCCTCTTCCCCTGGACTCTGCACTCCATGAGGGCAGGAAGTGTCTTGGCCATCAGCATGTTCCCAATACCAAAGCACTGTGCCAGGCATAGTGTGGATGCTTTATAAATGTTTATTGAATAACAACATCTGTAGGAAAGTAAGTCTTCAAAAAGCTGCTGCCCAGCCCAAGGCTGGGATTCTTAGTGTCTATGTCTTTGGCACGACCATTAGCCACAATTCCCCCACTCTGTAAGGTGGGGAAAACACCTGTCTCCAAGGGTTATTACGAGATTAAAGGCAGAGCTCACTCAAGACAGCATGCAGTGGATTATCTTGTTCTCAACTGTTTCCGGCCCTCCCAATCACAACATTATACATCCTGATCCACTGCCAAGAAACCTGCAGTGCTGCCCTGTGGGGTAGTAACCTTCCCTACCTGGCAAATGCTAGGTTTGGCCATGTGATCTGTCTTGGCCAATGGAATGTGAGCTACAGGTGTCATAGCCAAGCATGAACTTAAGGAGCCACTGCACAGCTGCTGGTCCTCTTTTCCCTCTGTCATGAGACTGGAGTCCCATGTAGGGGCTCTTCCTTCAGCCAGGGTCCTGCACAGAGCAGAGCTGTAGGCATGCCTTATCCAATACCAAACACAAGCAAGAAATAAACTGTTACTGGTGTTGCACATCACAGCAGAGAAAGCTGACTGATACACGGTGTCTGCTACCATTTAGTAAGCCCCCTGGGGAACGAATAAACAAGTTCTGAGGCTTCCACCACATCAAGTGCTCCGGTGTGTTCGGTTCTCTGGATATAACATGCAATCGCTGGAATAAAGGCAAGGTGGTGTTTTGTGGCAAAAAGGGAAGTGGAGGGGTGGGCATTTTGGTGGCACAATGGATTAAGCCACAGCTTGGAATGCCCACATCCCATGCCAGAGTTCTGGTTCGTTTCCCGGCTGTTACACACCTTGGTCCAGCTTCCTAATAATGCGCCTGGGAGGCAGCAGATGAAGGTCCAAGCCAGACCCAAGTTTCTGGCTCTGGGTTCCTGGCAGCAGAGGATGGAGTTCCTGGCACCTGGCTAGGGCTTGGTATAGCCCCAGCTGTTGAAAGCATTTGGGGAGTGAACCAGTAGATCAAAGACTTCTCTCTTTGTCTCTATCCCTCTCTCTCTGTCACTGTACCTCTTAAATGAATAAGTAAATCTTTAAAAAGAAAAAAAAAAGGTGGAGGGAGTGGATTTTTCTTTTTAATTGGTTGCAAAGTTGGCCCATTCTACTGGGTGACAGCAGTGCCTGTAGCCTGGAAAATCCACCCAGAGCTTCATTCCTGGATTATTCACTCCAAATGGTGATTTATATTAGTTGGGGGTATTTTACTTTTATTGAACTACTACTTGAGAATAGTGTGCTAACTCCCTTGTGCTCATATGCATGGATTTCAAACATGTTTGGCACCAAAATAAACATACTTTTTAACTCCATTTTCTATGAGCTTTTGGAAATTACCCTCTTACTTGGTACCTCGTTGAATCCTCACAACAATGCCGTGTGATACAGTGAGGAATCAAGGCACATGGAACCTGGGGAGATGTCCTATGTGTGAGCCTTCCCTCCTCTACAACATCACGCCAGAATTTGGCAAAGATGAGTATTTTTGTGTCACTTCCTGGACACTAGTGGTGGGGTCATACACCCCCCTCTGTCTCCCCTTCACTATGCCACTAGTGGCAGCAACTAGGTAGGTACCAACATGGCCCACATCATACAGATGAGAAAAAGTCGCTTTGAGAGATAAGAAATAAACCAGCAGCCATCCAGCCAGCAGCAGCAAAGCCTGGACTGCAAGCCAGATGCACCAGACTCCAGAACATTAATCCCCACATCAGAGCATCTCCCAAGTCCAGCCACACCACATCCCCTTCTGCTCCTCGCCCCAGACTGGGTGATCCTCACCCTACGCAGCTCTTCAGGCTGCAGCCACTGTTCCTTCTACACCAGCAGGCTGCCCAGACAACACCCAAGATCAAGGAGAGGCAACAGAAAAGCCCTGCGAGAGAAGCTGGCTGCGGGCTTCCTTTTCCCTTCATTCTGATCTATACCCACATTCATTTATATGCCAGGCCTTGTGTTAAGCCCCGATTCTTGTCCTTAGGAGTTCCTCCCTGTAAGACAGATGTGCAAACAATGAAGATGATAAGGTCTGCTAAGGGGGCAGTAGAGAAGAGAGAATTGGTGGATGTAAAGGAGGTGTGCACACTGGCTGAACCTCTGAGACGGATTCAGGGAGTAGGTAGGATTTTAGCCTGAATGAGCCATCTGTGAACAGGAGGAGTTGCAAAGAAGGGCAGCCCTGCTCAGGGCAGGGGCAAGGGTCCCTGTGGGGGTGCTGTGGCATGCAGTAGTCATTCATCCAGGAACACAGACACCAGCTTTCGGAGGGGCCGAGTCCCAGTCACAGGAAGGCCTGGTTTGCATTCTGCAGAACTGCAACATGCCCAGTCTTCAACACGTTGGTTAACAAAGATTCAGACCCAAGAGGAAATTCAAGGCCTGTTGGAATGCATAGGAATCTGGAGACAAGAATCCTGGGCCGGCGCTGTGGTGTAGCGGCTGGGGCCGCCGCCTGCAGTGCTGGCATCCCATGTGGGCACGGGTTCTAGTCCCAGATGCTCCTCTTCTGATCCAGCTCTCTGCTATGGCCTGGGAGAGCAGTGGAGGATGGCCTGAGCCCCTGGGCCCCTGCGCCCACTTGGGAGGCTCTGGGCTCCAGGCTTCAGATTGGCGCAGCTCCGGCCGTTGCAGCCAGTTGGGGAGTGGGCCAGCGGATGGAAGACCTCTCTCTCTCTCTGCCTTTGCCTGTCCCTCTCTCTCTGTGTAACTCTGACTTTCAAATAAATAAATAAGTCTTTAAAAAAATAAAAATAAAAGAGTCCCGATGGCCAGAGGCTTGGAAAGCACATTGTGGACACTCAGTGCAGGGAGCAATGTCCTTCCCCTTCTCTGCAGAGAACGGTGGGCATGGGAGACTGAAACTTGGCTTGGATAAGGAGATGGGGCGTTCACTGCACAGACACTGAGCACCTACTGTGGGCCAGGCAGGCTTCCAGGCATTTGGAAGACCCTGGGGAATAAAAAATCTCCACCATCTTGAAGCTTTTTTTTTCTAAAGAAACTTTTTTTTTTTTGCTGTTATTTTTATAAAACTGTATAATGGACACACAATAATTACATACATTGACAGAGCACAGTGGGATACCTCACTGTGTGTGTAGACTGTACAATAATCTCATTGGGACAAGTAGCACAGGTTCTATCAGTTGACACTGATCATTTCTTTGTGGTGAGAATACTCAAGACCCTCTGGAAACTTTTAGAAAGTTTTATGTATTTGAGAGAGGGAGAGAGAAAAAGAGAGAGAGAAAGAGAGAGAGAGAGATCTACCATTTGCTGGTTCACTCCCCAAATGCTCCAAACAGCCAGGGCTGGGCCACAGCCTGGTTTCCCACTTGGGTGGCAGGGACCCAACTATTTGAGCCATCACTTGCTGCCACCCAGAGTCTGCACTGGCAGGAAGCTGGAGTCAGGAGCCAGAGCCAGGAATTGAACTCAGGTACTCAAATATAGGATGGGGGCATCTTGACCACTAAGCCAAACACACAGTATGTGGAAATTCTTAGTATCTTAGCAGGTACTTCCCATTTGCCAGGTATGACTCCATGTGATTAGACAGGTATGAACTTACCCAATCTTTACCAAACAAGTACTATTATCCTAAGTGGGCAGATGGGTACACTGAGGCTCAGAGTTGTGAACTCCTTCTAGGCGAAGGCAGTAGGTGGCAGGGCTGGAATGGAGCACCAGGCACTGGGCCCCTCCCCTGTTCCGTCTCTGCACTGTAAGCAGTTGTACAAGGAGGCTGCATGCTAGTTTCTCAGCTTACTGGGGGAGTGGCCGCCTAGCTTCCAGCTTCTACAGAGTCTCCACTCCCAAGTGCCCCATTTCCAGAAAGGAGGACACCTGCCCTCCCTGCCAAGGGCTCCAAGGTAGTGCTCCTCACGGTGAGTGCTCCCCACAGCTGGGCACTGGGCTACGACGAGGCAAGGACAGAAAGGCAGAGCACAGACTGAAGAGCGTTTGTAATCATTTGTTGAATCTAATAGCAAAAAAAATTGGTACCTGTATTCTGAATGTCTTTTAAACTTTTTCATTTCCCTAAGAATTCATTTTCATTGAACTTTACAAAAATAATTGTTATGGGACGAACTGGAAATTTAGAAGAAGAAGGCAAAGTCTGATCCTTCACCGGGGACAGAGAGAGACACTGTTCACAGGAAGTGCACGTCCCCTGGGCTGGAGGGCCCGCAGCGCTGAGAACAGAGAGACCCTGAAGGCGAGGTCTGGGAAACATCTGTGTGGCACTTCCCCTCTCTCGCCCTGCGCTCCACTTCTAGCAGGTGTGTGGGTTTCGGGCTCCCTTGCTGCGGGGGAGGAGGGATTACGGCAGAAGCTGCTTTTAGTTAGTGGGCCCTTTTGCAAAAAGCCAAACCACCCCAGAGAAATTAAGCTGAGCCTCCTGGGGAGTGGTGTGTTTTCCTCCAGGAGCAGGAGAGGGAGAGGTTGCACCTGCTGCAGGGGTGTGGGAGAGCAACATTTGGTGTCGCTGGGGAAACTGGGTGCAGAGGCCAGGGTCTCCCAGCCTGGGCAAGGCTCCCCCCCAACCACAGCTCTCCCTTTCTGAGAGGGAGTTTGAGGCAGGAGTGGCTGACAGTCCCAGAGGAGAGGAGGTGTAGGGCTTGGTGGGAGGCACGAGCTTTGGTCCAAATTCCCAGCTGTGGAGCCGCTGAGCCTTTGCAACTGCTGTTCCTTTGGCCTAACACTTGCCCTCTCCAGTGTTCAGATGTCAGCTGAAATGCCCCATCTTCCCACAGCCCTGTTAGGAGGTGCATATTCACATGTGTGTAAATGTGCACTTGTGAGCATGTGTAGGCATGCGTGTGCTGTATGTAGGTGCACGTGTATCCCTGTATGTGTGTCAACTATGTCTATGGGCACGCGAGTGTACATGTGTGTGTACATGTGTGTACATGTGTGTACATGTGTGTGTGAGGGGGCGCATGGAGAACCAGCAGACCTTCAGCCCTCGCATTTCACAACCCTGCGACATTCACGGTGCTCCTGGAACTGTTTTCTCTTAGCCCCTGATGCTTTGCAGCTGTGACACGAATTGAGTCACTCCTGCAAAGCGGAGGATCATGTCCTGCGGCTGGAAGAGATGCTGAGATTCTTGCGGTGAAGAGAGAGGCCCGGCCTTCCAGGATCTTCCTGACAAATTGACAGGGTGCTCTAGAGGGAAACCAGCTGCTCAGGCAGCTCTGGAACCACATCTGGACTTCTCAGGGCCTTGCCCCCACTTCCTTCACACGGAGGCCCTGGAGATCTGGGGGCCTGGGGGCTGGGTGTGAGCAGGAGATGCTGGGGGCTTCCCTGGAACTGCAGCCCCTTCCAGAAAGCCAGATTTCCCACACTCCCACGCAGGGCACCATGGAACCTTCCAGACTGGGCAGGCGCTCCTAACTTGACCTGGCTGTTTCCTGTTGCGGATCCAGTTTGAAATCACCACAGAACTCCCTCCCCCCAGCCCCAAGAGATTCAGTGACTTCTGCTCTCTGCTCGGGCTATAAACAGGAAATGGAGAGAGCTGCTTAGAAATCAGATCTCATTAGACTCAAAATAGCCACTGTTCATTTTCTCCTGAGATTCTAGTTTCACTTTCCAGTTAGTAGAAGTCGAGAGGGAGGCTTCCCCACAGACCCAGGCCTCCCACAGCCACTGGTCTGGGACAGCAGGACAGGTTGAACTCCCCAGGGCCACCGTGGCCTCTGATCAAACACAGGGAGCCCCTCTTCCTGGAGGAAGTGCCCAAGAAGCCAGTTCTGGGGAGGTTCCCAGAACTCCAGTATCAATTCTTCAGACCCCAGGGCCTCTGTCTCATTCATTCATGAATGCATGCAACAAATTATGAATGGAGTGCTGCTGTGCGCCAAGCAGCAAGCTGGACTTGAACCTGCTTCAGAGACAGAGACCAAAAACTGCTTCCCTAAATGTCTATCAGCAACTAGGGGAAGGGGGACAGGTGCCCAGAGAGTCGCATAGCATCCTGCCTACTGGAGAAGAGCTCACCTGCTCTTTCAGGGGGTCCACACCCCAAAGTCGCACATTTAAACACAACCAAGGCACCTTTCCCCGACAGACTTATCACAGCTTTCTGTCCTTGGCAGGATCTCCTTAGCAAACTCTCCTAGTGGCTCTTCGTCAAATTCTCTGACACGTCTCTCCTCAACACTGGAGTCTACCTGCCCTCCCTTTGCCTATGGCCTGGCCTTAGTGATCCGGTTCTAGCAATCAGAGGTGGGAGAAGTGAGGCTGTGAGCCAGTGCGGGCTCAGCTAGAAAAGGTGACAGAGCTCCAGTCTGACTGTCTCAGGACACTGCCCTTAGGGAGCAGCCAACCTCCGAAGAGCCCCTTGCCACATGGAGCAGCTGGGAGTGGGTGTCCAGCTGGCAGCTCCGCTGAGGCCCAGCAGACAGACAGCCGGCACCAACTCCCACAAGTGGAAGGGGAGGGAGGAAGCCTTCAAGATGATGCTTTTCACCTCATGAGAGATCCTGAGCCAGGACTGCCGAGCAGAACAGAGAGTGAGAGGTACCAGTCACGATGATAACAACCGTGAGTGATGATGACAAATGCTTTTCATTTTGAGCCACCCCACAGAAAAAGCTGTGACCAGTCCAAGGTCCTGTACAGCCCTGGGGCCAGGACGGGGCTCCTCTTGTTGGGTCTGAGATGGTACTGCTCCAACTAAGGAGCCTCCTGGGAATGTGGGTCCAGTGTGGCCACATCTCAGTTTTCCAGAAAAGATACAGGATTTGTTGGTTGTTAATTCAAATGAAAAGCAAACCAGGCAAACCAAACAAGGTATGTGAGTGAATACAGCAAAGGTCAGGCGCACTATATCTCTGGGCCTGCCCTTGAACTTCCAGTTTACAGCTTCTTCCTTGAAGGACAGCCCGCCCATCTACATCCTGGCCTTGAACTACTTCTGCCCCTTGTCCCTCAGTTCCTTCTAGTTCCTTGTATTCTGCCAGATCAGATGACCAGAGACACCCTGAGCTCTGTACATCAATCTATCAGGCCCTTGCGTCAATAAGTTCCTTCTGTTTGGGTTAACACACCCCGGGGTCTTCTCTTTGCCTATTGGCACACACACTCTCTGTTTGGATTAATCCACCCTGGGTCTTCTCTTTGCCTACTGGCACACACACTCATTCTCCAAGAGCAAGTGCAAACTCCTTCTCCTGGCTGTCTGCCCTAAAAACTCCTAAAATTCTGGAGTTAGTGAGGAGAGCAAAGCGTGAGTGCTGGCTCTCTCCAATTTTACACTAGTCACAAGTAACTTGCACCTCGTTTGTAAAAGGGATGACATTTCCATCAATCTTGAAGAGTCACTTCTTGTGAAAGTTAAATAAGATAATATGTGCAAAAACATTTAGTGTAGCTCAGCATATTTAATCAGTGCTCAGTAAATGCAAGTACAATAGAAATATGAATTTATGTACCTGATTTATGGGGCCAGTAAACTGTTTTGCAAAGTAAATATTTTATAAAATATCTTAAGCTCTGTGAGTCATGCCATTTCTTTGCTGATTATTCAACAATGCACTCATAGATACTATGTACATACATGGGGACAGTTGTACTCCAGTAAAACTTTATTTACAAAAACAGACTGAGGGCCAGAACTGACCCAAAAGCCACTGTTGCTGATTCCTACTTCCACACTAATCTGAGGGTTTGTTCCCTGACTCTCAAAAGATGCTTGTTACAATTCCTACCGATAGTTAACACTTTAATTCTGCCAGTAATTACCAGGCAGTATTCAAAACATTTTACAAGAGACTTAACGCTCATTGCCACTCTACACATGAAGAAGTTGAGATGCAAAGCAGTGGTAGCTGGATTCAAGAACCAGAACTCTGGGGCACTGTGCAGCATGGGTTCAGGCCTTGGACAGCACCAAGTCTCCAGCATGTTTCCTGGTTGTTGGTGGGTCAATGTGCATTTGCAAAAGACTTGAAGCCATGCTCCTGCCTTCGTTGCATTTCTGTGGTCATTGTAACTACTGAAACACAGCAACAGTGAATCTTCTCCTTTGACAACTGTGGGCGGTGGGCAAATGGGACAGGCCGAGAGTCAACGACCTCTGCTGAGTGTCCCTCTGCCTACCAAGCACTGGGTTTGAAAGTGGTTCTGCTTTCTTTCTTTACCTGTTCCTCTTCATTGAGTGCCCGCAGAGTGTGAAACTGACCATACATGGCAAAGAAAAAGAAAAGAAAAAAGGAACTGATTTGATGTAATGGGGCTGGCTGTCGCACAACATTGTCTGGTCCTTCAAAAGTCTAATTGGGTAAAGGGGCCTTGGTGTGCCCTGAGCACTGTATCTACATCATGGGGAGCTGCCAAGGCACTGATATGAGTAAAGGCCAGACTCGGGTGCGGCAAAGCAGAGACACCCACCTGGCTGCTGGAGACAGCATGGCCAAATGCACTTTACTGTCCCAGTTGGAGCACTACTAAGAATGAAACTGGGAAAACAAGTGTGTACCTTGGGCCATATGGTCCCCCTGGCCAGAGTCTTTGCTAAGTGGCTACTCGTGAATCCATCATGCCTGAGCACTGTTGCTGCACCCTTGAGAGAAGAGCAACCAGCCCTGCCCTTTTCATTCTGGTCCACAATGGCAGTTACTCCACCATGAAATATTTTAGACCATGTGTTCAGCACAGGGCTAGACCTAAGCAGAGAAAAATCAAGGAAGACTATGCCTGGAACCTGATGCCTTGGTTACAGTCTAGAGTCTTTAGAGTTAAGACTGGCTCCTGAAATTGGACACACCGCACCAAGTTTCATAGACGTCCAGTACTAGGATTATAATGCAAGTTTCTGGTGACCTTTTATAGCTATGTGTTCCAGAGAACTGATAGGTCACCATTCACCTGTGAATGGAGCCCCGTAGAATTACGCAGTATGTAATCTGAACAATCATACCTGGCTAGGAAACTAGTCCCATTCCCCACCAATCAGAACTGGTGTGCCTCAGCAGCCTAAGCCTTAAACAGCTGGCCACCCTCAGAGTGTCTAGCTACTTCCAAAAAAAAAAAAAAATTAGCAATATCCATCCACCCATCCATATAGCACAAGTCATTGATTTGTCCAGGCTTCTGCTGTTAGAGCTCCCTGGAATGTGCTAATAGAAGTTCACCCTCTTCTCTGGTCTGCTGAGAGAGGACTTATGGCTATCTGCATAATGCCAGCCCTTTCTTTTCTGACTAAGAGGACCACACCCTGCCTGGAGACAGGAGAAACTAAGACAACCATTTCCTTTGTTGGGAAGAGCTCTTGTCCTATCATCTCCTCTCACTCTTGGGAGTCAAGGGGGCAGTATTAAATCTTGAGTGTGGTTATTAATCCATAAAGTTTGTGTCTCTGGGTGAAGATTAAGTAATTTAAAGAAAAGATACTGCCTCTGATCCATTTCTGTAATTCACAAGTGAGTCTTACATTAAATGAACTCAGAGGAGTCCAACCAAAGGCTCAGCCACTTATAATGATGGCAGGAATGCAGAGTACATATTGGGGTTAGTAACAAGGCAGGAGGCCTAGGCTCAGGGGGAAGTATGAGATGAAAACAGGCAGCATGTGATAAAGCCAGGCCCAGTAGGGTGACAAAGCCTTCACTAGATGCAGGTGTACAATAAAGATTATAAGAGGATGGGGCTGGCCTTGTGGCAAAGTGGGTTAAGCTGGTGGCACCAGCATCCCATGTTGGAGCATGGGCTCCAATCACGGCTGCTTGGCTTCTGATCCAGCTCCCTGCTAAGGCACTTGGGAAGGCAGAAGATGGCCCAAGTGCTTGGGCTCCTGCCACTACATGAGAGGCCCAGAGGAAGCTCCTGGCTTCCTTTGGCCCAACTCCAGCTGTTGCAGTCATTTGGGGAAGATCTCCTTCTCTATCTGCCTCTCTCTTTCTGTTATTTTGCTTTATAAATAAGTCTTAAGAACAATTATAAGAGTCCATTGCTTTGGACTAAGCTCCTTTCCTAGATCCCAACAGGCCAAGTTAAAAATCAAGATGGAGCCTCCATGCCAAAGCCTCACATCACCACCAAGTAAAACTAAGCTGTTACCTATCTGCCTGAGAACTCAGGATTAGAGAAATAACAGCCCAAATTTCAAACAGACCAGTTTCACTTGCCATGATAATGAAGCTTTCCTGGCCTTAATCCTTACACAAAAATATATATATATTAAAGCAACCTACTGTTAGTCAATTAGCTATTTTTCTATTGTCTATCTCCCTGTCCCCACCTTACAAGGAAAGTAACTTTGAAATGACATCTGCTTTTATTCTTTATTTCTGCTTTCTTCAGCCCTCTTTTGTCTGTAAACAAACTCCTCTACTGGTCCATTGTAACACCTGTTCTCTTTTATGGTATGAAGGGTTGCCCCTGTTAAGAGGAGTCAAAACCAAGGCCAATTAAGATTGTTAAACTAAATTATTGTGGTCTGCCCTTCAACACAGGTGCAGCAGGACTCTTCTGGGGGTGCACAACACAGCATGAGAAAAGGGAGCTGTGCAGACCGTGAGGGGCAGAGGTAGACTCCCTAATTAAAAACCAGAGTTTCTGTCCAGAGTCGGTGGGAACGGAGGTTTGGTGGAGAGGGGAGATGGAGGGAAGGGTGTTAAATTTTAGCCAATTTTGAATTTCAGAAAGACCAGTTTAATCTCAGTTCTGGGAAAAAAAAAGAACAAAACAGCAATTCTGTTTTTCCTACAGAGGGATGTGCCTTGGTGAGAGCTGGATGGATGATAATTCTCCACTTGGAGAGAAAGATGCCATTACCCAGCTGTGGCCTCGGGAAATGATCTGAAAATTCCCACATCTCCTTCCAACATTCAGCAAGGAAATTTTCTCCTGGTAGACACAAAAGGTCTGAAACCAAAACTATCATCAGTTGAACTTCAGCCAACTATCACCGACCTCTCAACTGGGAACTTCCATGAGCAGCTTTCTATCTACTGCTTTAACACTCTCTGCATCACTATAAATACTCTCAGGTGGTGTCAACCATCATCAGTGGCACGGACAGAGCATAGAGACACACAGCTACGAAAGAGCAGAAGTAGCTTGCTGACTGCAGGTGCAGTGGCAGTTGGCCCTTCCAGGATGGGCTGTGGGGCCATAGAGGAATAGGAAAAGGAGCCCATACTCAAGATGCCTTTGGAGAAATCATCTAGAATAGATGAGCAGCAATGTGTGAGTGCTCTATTCACCTTCCAGGAGGCTCCAGGTAGGTAGGTTTGCCAAGCGTCTAAGACCTTCAGCAGATGGCTGATGTGTTGGCTTTTAAAGTCAGGGACTTCATCACTTGTTTGGAAAATGTCCTTCTCTTGATGTCCTCCCTTCCTTCCTCTCTCCCTCTCTCCTTTCTTTCCTTTCTTCCCTGTCTCTTTCTCTTCCCTCCTTTTTAAATTATACAGAATACCCTTAAGGTTGACATCCACCTAGAATATTGCCTTAATGCTCATTAATAAAGCCACTCATTTTACAGATGGGAATGCTGGGGCCAAGAGAATCACACAGACTTCCTCAAAGTCCCACATGGAATGGCCTAACTGGGGCAAAGCTCAGGCTAGTGGTCCTTTCCCACTCAAAAGTGCTGACTCCATAAACTCACGTTTTTGTTGTTTTCCAAATTAACACAATTAACACAATATCTTAGAATCAAGTGGCTTGGTTGATAAAGTTGTATTATGTAGTCCATTTTACAAAATGAATTGCTCAAGAAAAAAGAGAGAAAATAGACATTCAGTAACATATGCCAGAATGAGTCCTCTAATTTCATGCTATTTTTCTCGTGACTTGATTTCCCCATCTGTTGTGTGTGTGTGTGTGTATGTGTGTGTTTGTGTGTGTTTCAATAAACCATTCTCTTGTAATGGGAAAGGAGAATGAGAAGCAGGAAGACAAGACTGAACATTCCTCACAGGAGTCCTGCAAAGGAAGGTGTTCGCATCTCACACAGGAGGAAACTGAGGCTTGGAGAATGGACATGACTATTTATGATGCCTCAGCTGGCCCCAGATGGACTGGCGATTTTACTTTGTTCCTGAATGTGAAGCCCACATTTTTTCTAGGCCAGCAGAGTGGAGGTAAGGATTCTGGTCTGGGCCCCGCCTGACCCAGGTACTTCTGTGCTGTTGTTTCCAACACTTGCTCTCCATTACAATCACCTAGAGCTATTTAGTAGCTACCCCAGGCATCCACCAGACCTATTAAATCAGGAGCTCTGGGGTGAGGCCCTGCTATCATTACAGTTTTTAGAACACGTCCCAGATTCTAACATGCAGCAAGCAGGCAATAGAACCAACAGCTGCAACACGGTGCTTGCTAGAGGAAGTAACGGACTTCGTTAAAAGTTCACCTGACCCTGCAGTGGGTGCCAGGGTTTGAACATGGTTTATCCCATCCAAAACTCATGCTGGAAGTCAGGTGCCATTGTGGTCATGCTGAGAAGTGGGACTTTAAAGAGGTGATGAGGGGGCCGGCACTGTGGTGTAGCGGGTAAAGCCGCCGCCTGCAGTGTTGCATCCCATATGGGAGCCGGTTCGAGACCCGGCTGCTCCACTTCTGATCCAGCTCTCTGCTATGGCCTGGGAAAGCAGTGGAAGACGGCTCAAGTCCTTGGGCCCCTGCACCCACGTGGGAGACCCAGAAGAAGCTCCTGGCTCCTGGCTTCAGATTGGCCTAGTTCTGGCCGGAGTGAACTAGCAGATGGAAGACCTTTCTCACTCTACCTCTAAAATAAATAAAATAAATAAATTAAAAAAAAAGAGGTGATGAGGTCACTAGGAGGGATTAAGGCTCCTCTCAGGAGACTGGGATAGGTCTCCAGTGTGTCAGTGACTTCTGCCCCCTTGGGGATCAATTGATTACTGAGAGCAGGTTGTTGTAAAGCAGGCTGTCCCTCGTGCTCTGCCTCTTCTGCAGGAGCTAGCTTGTCCTTGCAGCATCCGCTGTGTTCCCCCGTTCCCATCCCCCTGCCAGGTGCCGCTGCTGTGCCCTCAGCTTCCCAGCCTCCAGAACTGGCAGCTACATCAACTTCTTTCCTTTGTACATGGCCCAGTCTCTGGCATTTTGTTATAGCTGCAGGAAACGGACCAATATCGGTAGGAAGGTGTCTCGGGTGAAAAACAGGCTCATTCAATAGAAAAGAGAAGGGGGACACAGCAAACAGAAAAGAAGGGAAAGTGAGGCCCATCTGTCCCTGAGTGATTCTTTTCCCATGAAGGTCTGCTTGTTCTCTCATGCTAAGCCACTTCCCAGCTTGCATAGACTAAATCCCTGAGTCTTCCAGAGCTCACCAGGGAGTCCGAGCAGGAGCCAGCTCGCCAGGGCTCCGTAGGCAGCCTGACACTAAAGGTGGGAGTGCTCCATGGAGCACCCCATCTTGGGGTGCCTGTACATTACATCACCTCCCACTCTGTCTGAAAACACATTCGGGCACTAACTTCACTCAAGCAACACAGCAGGAGCCCAATCAGCTCTGGTCTCCACCAGCGACAAACTGCTTATGCTACAGACAACTCTTTAGCCAGAGCAGATGTTACTTTTGTTTGTTTAAATAAGCCCCATCTTACTGGGAAGCTTAAATTTGCTGCTGATGTGCTCAATTCATTCCTTATGAAAGGACCAGTGTGACAGGCACCTGGTGCAACAGCCAGAATTTGAAGTCGCTCTTATCTGTGTTTGAATTCCAGCACTATGTCTCTGCTCTTACTTCCTGTGGCTTTGAGTAAGTCACTTTGTATTTCTCAACCAAATCTTTGAAACGAGGAACTGGGACTTTTTAAGAGGCTGCTAAGAGGCAAGGCAATGTCTCTGAAATTTTAGCCACAGTGGGCATGACATCACATAACACCAAATCGCACAGCAAGCAAATTGTTAGCACTTTGATTCTCTTTCATCCCATCAAATCATATTAGGAGATGGAGACATTTTTGAAACCTAACTTAACTAGTTCCTCCTTTTAACAGTGGTCTCAGGCCACTAGACACACTATCAGCCAACTGTATGCAGTTGGAAATTAATAATGTCGATTTACATTTATTTTGCTTTAGTTTTATAGCATGGGGTGCCTATTTAATGTAGTACTATAAAATTGTCTTCAAGTATATGTAAGCCAAAGTAGTAGGTTAAAAATATTAAGTAATGGTACACACAGGTTGGTATATACATAGGGAAAAAATAACATGATACCCCAAAGTCCAAAGTTTGGAGAAAAATTAAGTTATGTGACAGCTCCTCACAAATGTTTAGTCAGTGTTTCAGGGAAAGTAGAAATGACTGAGCCTATCCTTGTTCTCAGGTTTCGAATAAGCTCTTTAAGGAATGGAATTTGGGGGCTGGTGTTGTGGTACAGTGGGGAAAGCCACTGCCTGCAACATCAGCATCCCACATGGGCACTGGTTCCTGTCCCGGCAGCTCCACTTCCAATCCAGCTCCCTACTAATGGCCTGGGGAAAGCAGCAGCAGGTGGCCCAAGAGCTTGGGCTCCTGCAGCCCACATGGGAGCCCCAGAAGCTCCTGGCCCCTTGGCCATTACGGCCATTTGAAAGAGTAAACCAGTGGATGGAAGAGCCACGCCCCAGCCCCACCTCTCTCTCTGTAACTCTTTCAAATAAATAAATAAATCTTCAAAAAAATAAAAAAGAATGGAATTCGAGTGGGCAGATTCTGATGTCATGGACAACCTGCTCTGAGTGCAGAATTTATCCCCCTCCCTTGCTCCCAGGCTGACCCAGGCTCAGAGACTTGCAAATGAACACAAGCTGGAACAATCATCATCTTACATTTGGTTAGTCTGTAGGTAAAATTAAAACAACAAATAACACTGGATTGCACTGGTTTTTGATGACAAGCCTTGGGAAGAAGGATCCCTATTTCATCATTTCTTTGATGTCAAAGTGCTGTGTTGATCATTATTCTTGGTAAAATTAGGAAATGAATGTCAGAGAATATCACCATTGGGCCATATAACCTCAGCAATTTGATGAAAGACTAAGGGCTAGGAAGGGAGGGAGAATCACATTTACATTTAAATAGATATGGGCTTTGCTTTTTGTTATTTTTACTAAGAAGGACCTGAAGACCCAGAACTATTCAATTGTTGACTACAAATTTTTGGTTTATTTTCCCAGGAATGATACTTGTTTTTACTATGAATCACGATTGCACAG